>NC_141215.1:6342500-6942500 GCF_054491065.1 Syngnathus leptorhynchus
ACTATTCAGGCCCGAGTAATAGATGACTCAGATGCTCCAAAAAGTTTCTTCTGGCTGGGTCTCCTGTCTGACATGGCTCGTAATAGATAAATAAATTGTCATTTTCCAGATCAATAAATTTGGATTGGCCCCTCCCTCGCTGAAAGGAGCTCAAGTTGCCACTTTGATGCGCTTCTGCTAGCCGCCGTGCAAAGCTTCTCCACCCCTGGTGGGAGCCTGTCACTTTCACTTACTTCCAACGTCTTGTTTATTCGCCGCTGCCGCCGCAGCGAGACGCCACTCGCCGTTATGTAACACCGAGCACATCGCGTTTCGAAAGTTTGCACCCTTTTGCGCTTATCCTCAATTTTCATCTTGGGGAGGGCATCCGCGAATCCGATAGAGTTGCCAAGCTAACCTGGAATTTCTTCCAGCTCATCAGGAAACAAACATCTGCTGAACTTTAATCAGGGCCGCAGATTTGATCACCGGGCGGCGACAAAGCCATTCATCACGTTGCGGCGGGCCCACGCCGTGCGACTCCGCCGCCGCCGCCACGTGCTCGCGAGAACAAAAAAGCAGCTCATCAACTTGACTCCAAGGCTTGTCGAGCGGACCGAGATTTCACACTTGATCCTGTTTTCCCCTTCAAACGTCTCTTTCCGGTACGCATCGATGATACATTTAGCTCACGGTTTACGCTTCGGCGAATGTTTCCTTGTCTCGATTGTTTGATGCTCTGCATCTCATGTTGGATGGCTTTGAAAACCGAGTGGAGCGAAGGCTTGGAATTTCTGGGACAAAATAACTTGGAATAGCTTGGAAAAATAACCTGGGACAGAGTGAAAGATGACCTTGAACACAATCTAATGGCGGGAAGGTGTGGGGGCAGACGTTTTGCTTGTCAGATGGCTCCTCGGCCCGTTGAAGAGAGACCGCTGACGGACGGATGGTTGGCAACGATGAACTCGGCGCTAGACTGATGGCTCGACCTACGAGCGATTGTCGAGACAGACTAATGGCCCGACGCCGCCGGGGGGCCGGGGGGGGGGCTTGACAAACTAATAGCCGTAGTGAGAAGACTCAACCGAGCGAAAAGAACTTTAGCGGCGGGCTCTCTCTCAAAGAGCAACAATGGCCGGGTAAGTCCGGCACGTTGTCATTACCAACGAGGAGAAAATTAGGGCTTGTCATCGGGGAGAGGAGGGGCGCTCTCGCTTGCTATTTTCCACCAGCGTCCCCCCCCCCCCCCACGGGGAGGCCAGGTGAAGTGACGGCCGTTGCTGTCTGCCGCCGTTGATGCCCAAATGAGCTGTCATGCGTGATTTGCCGGTGCATTACGACCTCTTGACTGCCTTGGTATTTGGAGATGCACAGGGAACCACACACACACACACACACACACACACACACACACACACACACACACACACACACACACACACACACACACTGCATGTGATGCTTGTCATTTTAACTATCTACCTGTCACAAATAAAATGTCTTTGCTGCGTGTTTTATGATTATTGTTAATATTGTTATCATTCAGTATCGGGGGTTTCCCCCCCTACAATAGCCTGAAACATGAACTTCTGCCCTCTAGTGGCGCTTATTATCAACAAATAAATATCCAATTGGATAGCATAAAAAAATGCAACTAATATTCCATTCTGAAAAGAAATGTCATTGATTGTATTCGCCTACCAGGCAACGCCGACTCATCTCTAAGCCCTTGATGCAACTTAATGCCCTTGAGCAAAGCACATCTCCGCCCGCCCGCCCGCCCACTCAGTCTGCTTTGTGTGTTAAGTTGTGTGTAGTCTGCAGCGCGAGAGCGAGAGCACACACAGCCGAGTGCAAGTTAAATTTCCCTTCCGAGAGGTCTAATGGAATAAAAGAAATCTCCTTGCTGTCTCTGCTTGTACTTCCAAGCAACAAGGTTACCATGGTCACTGCGTGATGGGCTCTCCGCTAAAATGACACGTTGATTTTCCAGACTTTATTGTTTTCATAATTAAACTGACATCGCAGTTGTCAGGTGGAGGAAAAAAAAAAGGTTACTGACTGCAGCCTGTGGGTGCTATTTGTATGGTAAGTGCTAAATTTCTGGATGCAAATGGGATCAAATTTGTGTACGTAGGCATGAAAAGGCCTCTACCGCCCTCTGCTGGTGGACACGCTGAAAATAGAGTGTTCCAAACGGGTTCATTTTTAAATATGGCTCACGCTTTGGAATTGTTTGTGGTGCCTTATTTTGAACGAACAAAAGCCACGTTGGAGATGAACGCCTTCGTTAGTTTTATTTTGAAATATTGTTCCACATCCTGTTTTGTTTTGAAGGCGCGAAAGGAACATCTTTTTGGCCTTCTTGTCTCGTAAGGGAGAGCTTGATGGCGTCCCCCCCCCCTCAGTTCGGTCCAGTTCCAGCTCTGAGAAGACAAAGTCGAGCGAACGAGCGACCGAGGGGGACGTCCGCGATGACGCTGCGCTGAAAAGTGCTCCAAAGCGAGGCCAATTCACCCCGAAGAATTCACATTTTACCAAAGCGGTAAGTTTTCGAACACTTTGGTTGACATAAGAACTGTGCTCACCACTTTTTTAAATTTGTTTTAGATGAGATAAATAATACTGAAAATGTTGAATTAACATTAAAAAGATAGTTTTTGTTTAGATATACCGAACAACCAATATGCGGCAGTGAGTTATTGAAATATTTATTGACTAATAATTCTTGCTTTCTCCATTTTGACTGGATTGCTTTTCAAAGTCACTGGCAATGACTTGAAATTGCTGACTCGAAATGTTTTTAGGATTTTGAAATGAGAAAACCGCTGCGGCGTTTACGTGGTGATGCTCAGCTTCCAGGATGCCAATTGAAAATGACAGCTGAGCTCCATGTTGCAGCCCGACTAGGCAGGCAGCCGACTAGTTGGGCTGCAATCGCTGTCGGGCCGTCATAACAAAGACAACATTTGGTGATGTGAGCTTCAAATTAAAATTGCACATGACGCTGGATCCTTTTTTTGAAGCTCCGCTTTTGAGTTAAACGCATTTAGTTGTTTACAAGATTTTGCAATTTTATGACTCGCGATCATCTTAATGTCATTGAAATGATCAGCACCCCGTGAGCGCTTTCCGAGGCTGTTTTGTTCCGTGGCTCTTTTTTTTTTTTCCATGGTCGTTTGGCAGGCAGGAAACGCTTCCTGGAAGGCCCACGCCAGGCAGGCTCTTCCTGAGGGGTCTCTTCAATCCCTTTTATGGTTCCGTCCCGACCAGCATTTCAGCGATCTGGCGAGTCGTGACCGCCGCCGCTGAGGAGGAGACGGCGGCGGGGGGGGGGTGAAAGGTCGGAAACGTCAGCGGGGACGTCGGTACCAGGCACTTTGGGGAGCGTTAACCTGCTGAGGAATGCGGAGCGCTCGCAACCCTCGCTCGACCTCTTCGGAGCGACCCAGATCACCTGGCAAACGTCAACGTTTGTTTATTTTCAAGTTCCATCAGCCAACGCGGAGAAGCTGACGTCAGCGTTTTTGCAAGTCATAACTCCTGCCAAAAATCCGGAGACGAGAAGGGGGTCCACTGCAACTCGCTGATGTATTTTCCAGACCCTTTCTTTTTTTTTCCCCTCCCTCATCTTCTGGTGCCTTTGTCTGTTTTAAAAATCAAATATGCCCCACCCTGCGATTTTCAATCATCTTTTATCGCCACCCAAAACATTCTTCCGAGTCTTCTCTTGGATTGAACCGTGAGAGGGAAAATATTTAGATTTAAGCTCGATTACTCGTTTAGTGCGCTGGTACTCGCACCCCGCCGAGATGAGCCGCCGCGTTCCCTCATCCTGCGGAAATAACTGCAAAGAAACATCATTTCACGTTGGGAGTGGAGAAGCTGACGTTTTTCCAACAGGCCTCGTGTCCTGTGTTGTGTTGTGCTAACCATGCAGGAAATGAGGTCAGGCCTACAAACCCCCCCTCCAAGAAAAGTGAACAAGGAAAGCCACTGTCCTCGTGTTAATCGTGCTCATGCCAGTTGTGGGAAAAAATCTTCATCCATCAGCGTCCACCGACGTGTGAAATACGCCCCCTACTGTCAAACCGGAGTAGTTGCAATCTGCTCCACACATGACTTTTTTTTTCTTCTTGTCTGCCAGGCCCATTGGAGGAGAAGATGATGTCTGACGCCAGTGAGATGTTGGCGGCCGCCTTGGAGCAAATGGACGGGATTATTGCAGGTAGGAAATGGGGGAGGGGGGCACATCTGGAAAGCATTGCAGTGGGAATGTACGTGATCTCCCGACCCCTCATTCCACTCCTACCTGCTGTGTAATGTGAGCTCATCTGAATCTGGAAAGCTGCTGCTGCTGCTGCTGCTGCTACTGGACGGATTCCTTCTTGAAAAGCAAAGCAAAAAAAGTTTCCATTGTTCCATTGAGTGACACACGCTAATGATTATTCGAGCTTCGGCACTTGTGAGTGCAGGCTTTCATTTTTTTTCCGCTGTCCTTTCCAATGGGAAGGGGGATCACATGAGAAGCCGCCAACGGCACAAGCGCCGCCGTCATGGTTGTTTTCACATTTCAAAAAAATGAAAACTCTGAGCTCATATTTCCCTGCTTCTGATTGGCCAACACGTGATGGCTCTATTTTTTTTTTTTTTTTCAGGCTCCAAGGCCATGGACTACTCCAACGGGCTGTTTGACTGCCAGTCGCCCTCGTCGCCGTTCCTGGGCGGCCTGCGCGTGCTGCACCTGCTGGAGGACCTGCGGGGGGCTCTGGAACTCATGGACAACCAAGAGCGAGACAACCTACGCTGCCAGATCCCCGACTCCACCGCCGAGGGGCTGGCCGAGTGGCTGCGGGGACGGATGGTAAGCGCCGGCCGGCCGGCCGGCCGGGAGAATCTATCAAAATAAAGCAGACGTTCGCTCGTTGCAGACAAACGGCCACGGCGTCGAGAACGTCCACCAAGAGCGTCTGGCTCGCCTGGAGAGCGACAAAGAGTGCCTCATCCTCCAGGTCGGTCGGCTAAAGTGGCTCCCAGCTGGCCGCGAAAGCTTAAAGATGCTTTCCACTCGCAGGTCAGCGTCCTCACAGACCAGGTGGAGGTGCAAGGGGAGAAGATCCGCGACCTGGACGGCTGCCTGGAGCGCCACCGGGAGAAGCTCTGCGCCACCGAGGAGCTGCTCCAGAAGGTACTCGCCGGCCGGCGTTGCCGCGCTCCCCCCGCTGAAGCGCGTCTTCTCCCAAGGAACTCGTGACTCGCTCGGCGCTGGAGACCCAGAAGCTGGAGCTGGTGACGGAGCTGTCTGCCGTCAAGCTGCAGCTGAGCGCGTTGGATCAGCAGGTAGTGGAAAGTGCACTCTCGCCTCCCCGCTAATTGTTTGGAGGTTCCGTGGCGGGATGACGTGACGAGCCCCCCCGCCGGCTGTTTCCTGCCTCAACATGGAAGGTCACGCTCTTCCTCTGCAGGAAGTGGGCCACTTGCGTCTGCGTGTGGCCGACTTGGAGAGTGAGCGTCTCCAGTGTGAGAGGAAAAGCAAAGCTTGCAAAGTGAGCCCCCCCGCCCCTCCCTCCCTCCTCCATGTGTTGAATTCAATTCTATTGCATTTGACCACCGTCGCACGTGGACTGACGTTATTTTTTTGTTTGTATCTCCGTCTATTCTCCGCTCTTAACGTCTTTCCCGCTACTAACGTCGCCTCCAAAGCGGGCGGCGGGAGCCGAGCTGAAGGTTTGAGCTTCTCGTCCTTTTTTTCCTCCTGCTGCTCCTCTTTTTGTGGCCTTCTAAACCCGCCGCTTCCCCCTCACCGCTTTCCCCCGACTTTCCCGCACTGCGAGTGTAAGTGCCTCCGCCGCCGACACGCCGTCATCGCCGCCGCCGCCGTCACGTGACCTTTGAACGGCGGCGGCGATGGATCTGACTTTGCTTCTTTGGCACGCAGGAAGAGCTGCGGCTGCTACAGCGGGAGCTGGAGGAGCGAGAGGCGCAATTGAGGAACTTGAAGGAGGAGAGGGGACCCGAGGGGCCGCCCAGGGGTGAGCGGCAAATCACATGAGTGCGAGAAAACGACAAAGCGTGACAAAGATGCTACGCTGACGATCACGAGAACAACTTTGGGATTCTCGGTCACGCCGAGGTTCAATCGGAGGCCACGTTGTGATTCCTCGTTTAACTTCAGCGCTTCTCGTTCATCTCACGATGCGTCTCGCCGTTTGCCGAGCCGCTCGTGTGCTTTTTCTTTTCCGCCAGATGCCGAAATGGCCGAGATGAAGACGCTGTTGGACTCGCTCGTGTCGGCCAACGACCAGAAGGTGCGGGGGGGGGGAGAAAAAACAAAATAAAAGTTGACCGCGATGATGTCACTCACGGTTTTGTTTTTGCGGTCAGGAGCGAAGGATCAAAGAGTTGGAGAGCACCCGAGTTCTGGAGAACGTGCAAGGTAGAAAGAAAGCGACGCAAGTCACCTTTTTGGTTCTGCTCATTGATTTTTCCACTTTGGCCACATGGGGGCAGCATAATACATGAATTCAAATCCATGTAGCGCTTTTAAATATGTCATTCTTGCTTCCCGCTAAGTTTGGCCTTCAGAGAGGCCGAAGGAAGCCGACTACGCCGACATCGCAGATGATGGCTCGCTTCCCGCCCAGGCCGGGCCGGCGTCGGAGGGCCGTGCGGGAAGGATCTCGGCCCAAGTAAGGCGGACTCCCCCCTCCTTAGGGGTTGACCCGCTTTGGGCAAAATATGCCATTGTTTTTTTCTTCCTCATCCTCGCTGCAGTCTCGTCCCTTGCCGGATTTGCGTGCGGCGTCTCCAAGCGACTCGGAAGAGCAGGTGAGCTCCACTTGACGTCGCTGCCGCCTTTGTTGACCAAAATCCAAAGCGCTTGCTGACTTCATGTCTTCCGTTTCGAGGCCAAAAGCAAGATCGGCACTTTGGCCGAGCGAGACGTCTTCGGCGCCAAGCGGGTCCGGGCCTCCCTCGGTCGGGGCTTCTTCAAACTGCGGGGGGGGAAATATGCCGAGACCGAGGGCAAAGTCCCGGAGCACCTGGACTTGGCCTCCTCTGCTCTGACCTCGTCGCCTGAGAGCAAGAAGAAGTCCAAAGGCTTGAGGAAGTTCTTGGGCAGGTAGGGAGTCTTCCCACCATCTTGTCCTCCACAACGTGACTCTTTTCCCCTCCAGGCTGAAGAGGAGCCACTCCACGTCGTTGAAGGCCAACGACGAGGCCGACTTCCGGCGCGGGGGCGTCCGGGCCACGGCGGGGCCTCGCCTGGGCGGCTCGCCATCTCCGACGGAGGCCCCATTCTCGCGCTGGACCCGAGAGGACGTGTGCGAGTGGCTCCACCAGCAGGGCCTGGGCTTGTACGCCGCCGCGGCTCACGGCTGGATCCGTTCGGGACAGAGCCTGCTGCAGGCGTCCCAGCACGACCTGGAGAAGGTCGCACGTCGCTAAGCTAACATCCGCAGAATGTGACCGCAGTGACGCAATGTGTGCTTTGGCGTCGCCGTGCAGGAGCTGGGCATGAAGCACCCTCTTCACAGGAAGAAGCTCCAGCTGGCCCTCCGGGCTCTCGTGTCGCACGACGACCTCCTCCGAGGCGACCTGGACCACCACTGGGTGACGCGTGAGTGTTCCGGCCGGGGTTGCGGCCACGTGGACCCGAGCCTCACGGAGCGTGTGCCTCGCAGGCTGGCTGGACGACGTGGGCCTGCCGCAGTACAAGACTCACTTTGAGGAGGCCCGAGTGGACGCGCGCATGCTGCACTACATGACTGTGGTCAGGACAAGACTTTATTCTTCAACCATGTCTTCATTTTGACAAAGTCTGTTTCTCTTAGGAGGATCTCCTGTCGCTGAAGGTGGGCAGCGTGCTTCACCACCTCAGCATTAAGAGGGCCGTGCAGGTCCTGCGCCTCAATTCCTTCCAGGCCGACCGTCTGCGCCGCCGGCCCGCCCGAGAGGTAAAAGAAGCCCGGGCTCGCTTGGCGCAAATGACACCGTCCGTCCGTCCGTCCGCAGACGTCCACGCGACCGCTCGACGTGATCCAGTGGAGCAACCACCGCGTGATGGAGTGGCTGCGCTCGGTGGACTTGGCCGAGTACGCGCCCAACCTCAGAGGCAGCGGCGTGCACGGCGGTCTCATGGTCAGAACAAGCCACGTCAGCCAATCAAAAGGTCCAGCTTTGATTTCTCATTCGTTTCTTCTCTCCGAGGTTCTGGAGCCGCGCTTCACCGTGGACGCCTTGGCTCTGCTGCTCAACATCCCGCCGGGGAAAACGCTGCTGCGGCGCCACCTGGCGACGCACTTCCACCTGCTGGTCGGCGACGACGCGCAGAGGCTCAAGCAGGAGTGTCTGGAAAACCCCGACTACGTCGTGCTCACCGCCGCCGCCAAGGTCAAGGTGGGAGACGAGAAAGCATTTCCGAACGAATCTCCACGAAGGAGCATTTTGCGCACGTTGTATTTTGCGCAGCCGAGACGTCTGTCGTTCGGCAGCTTCGGAACGCTCCGGAAGAAGCGTCACGACGACGGCGGCGAGTACGTGTGCCCCATGGACGTGGACACGGACATCGGCGTGGGCCTCCACCGGGACCCCGAGGACCACCTGGAGCAGGTACGACCGCTCCTTACCCGTTTGTCACTCGGCTCTCTCATCCATAACACGTTTGTCTCGGGCCAGACGGACGACTCCGAGGGCGCCGTCAGGCAGATCGGAGCTTTTTCCGAGGGACTCGATCATCTGACGGTGAGGAAAGGCCTCCTAAGGCTGACCTGAGCTGAGCTGAGCTGAGCTCACCGTCTGCTTCCAGAGCATGCTGGAGGACGAGGAGGTTTTCGGGGAGATCTCAGCAAGCCCGCCAGAAGGCGAGCGATGCCATGAAGACGCCACAAGACTCGTCAAGTAACGCTACCGTGCGTGTGTGTGTGACTCTTTGCGTGTTAGTTGTTTTGGGTGAAGACCTACGTACTGCATACAATTCAATTATGTTTCTTTTTTTTTTGCAATAAATAAATCAAAAACAAATTTGGTTTTATCCTGTCTTTTCAATCAGGTGCTGACTCTTAGATAAGATGATTTGAAAAATACCAAAGTACAAATGAGGAAATATTTTATCACAGGAATCTACTTTCAAAACGTGAACACAATTGAATCATTAAGGTTAGTCACAATAAATGACATTACATGTGGCTAAACAAGGTAAACAATTGTATGAGTGAAATGTTTATTGCATAATATAAATGAAATTGTCGATGTACTTTTCTGACAATAAAATAATTGGAAGGAAAAAATATTTTCCAAACGCGCCTCGTGGTCATTTCCTGCAGGCACAATTTGTGTACTAAGCACACGGTCGTGCATTCTTCGCTTCTTCTTCTTCATCTTCCTCAACTTCGCCTTTGGTGTCCGACCAGCCTCGCTCGCACTCACGCAGGTAAAGTGACCAATTAACGGTGCAATTAACCCAGCGAGACTGCAAATGAAGTGTTTTGGTCTTAATTGCAAAGTTGCATGACACCTTTAGAGGTGTTTCGGTGTGACGAAAATGGCGTCAGCGTGACAGCGGTGTCGCATTGCCATTTTTCTTTCCAAGTAAACGAGCAAGCGCAATTAACCCATCTGAAGCAAACGAACCAAGAAAGGTAAATGCATTTAATTGATATATCGTAGCACGGCTTTCAAAAAAAAAATGCTCTCGGTATGTTCTGGAGTGCTTCTCAAACTTTTGGACCTCGTGTTTTTTTCTTCTAATGCGCTAATGGCGATTTTGCAGAATTACTCTGTGTAAATATTCTCAAACTATTGACAGCAAACACGAATTGAAAATGGAGCATCATTGCGAGCAACACTAAGCCTGTTTGTTTAATTATTTAAAACAAACGTGATTTTTGCGTAGTTAAACGGAAAAAATACAAAACTGTAGCCTACTTAAAACATGCACATAAAAATTATATGAAAAAATTACAATATAGAAAAATAAAGATAAATGTTTTCACTAACAGTTTTTATTTATTAAATGGTACTGTTTTTCATTTTACCTTGGTAACGTTACTTAACTCATCTATATTATAATTCCATCCCAAACCGCTAGAGGGAGCTCAAGTCGCACAGTTTGAATTATTCAAAGTCCGCTTTATTGTCAATTTGTTCACATGTCAAGGCACACAAAGAGATCGAAATGACGTTTCCCACCGTCCCACGGTGACTAGACACAGTACACAACACTCACATCAAAAGCACAAAGAGTCAAAACGAACAGACAAGAGCAACGAAGAAGTAATAAGCCAAATAAATCAACAAGAAATAGACAAATAAGAGCAGCAAAATGGAGCAAGCGCGCTAATAGCAGACAGCCAGATCATAGCGCAAAATCTTATTGTGGTTTTGATTTTAGAAATGAGCCCCAATGTTATGAGAGAGCTTTTGATTGGCTCAAAGCAAAGTTCGGCATTAGTATTATGATGAGATATTTTGCAGAAGCAACTTTGCCAGGGATGAAGACGGTGAGGTCTCCAGATTGCAATTCTCCTCCCCAAGATGCCCCCGAGCCGACATTTGTCTTCCTGCGGATGCCCCCCGAGTTGAATGTCATCTGGAGGGTGTCGCCCCACCTCCCGAGCGCTCACATGATTCCCAGCTTGCCCTGGACCCCGGGCCCGGTGGCGTTCGGCGCCAACTACAGGTGCCCCCTGATGATCGGCGGCCCTCGGCCCCTGCCGGCGCCGCCGGCCATCCGGGCCGCCGCCGCCGCCGCCCCTTCCATGCCTGTGTTTTTTACCTGGAGCCTTGACAACATTGAGATCTGCGACCAGTTTCTGCTGGGGTTGTGCCCGTTGGCGGACAGGTGCAAGATGCATCACACTCCGTTGCCCTTCCACTGGCAGCTGTACAACAAAGAGGTGGGCCACTGGGTGGACATCCAGTCCCGGGCCCAGGTGCTCCTGGAACGCATGTACTGCAACATGCAGCGGGATTCCCTCACTCTCATCGAAGGGTGAGTCCAGCCAGATCCTAAATCAAGTCCTCCGATTGTTGTAACGTTCCTCCGTAGGTCCGTCCGCTTCAAGCTCGACCTGGACAGCATGGAAATCGTCGACGAGTATAAATACACTCACGTCAGGCGACTGAGCAACTCGGACAGTTTCTTCTCCAATCCTTGTTTCTTTTGCCAATGGCGCATTTACTGGTGGAACCAGAGCGACTGGGCCGAGTACGACAAGGTGCCCGCCCTTTATTGACGACGTCTGATTGGATGGCGGTAGCTCCTCCCCGTTCCGTCTGACTGATGTTAAGCTCTGTCGCGTCCAGGGGGTGTCCGTCTTGCTCCTGTCCAGGATGGCCGTCAAGGAGCCGACGGTGGCCTTCATGATAGGCTCGCGGAAGTACATTGTGGACTTCACCGACATGACGCAGACCAACGTGACGACGGGCTTCCAGAGGTTCATCCGCTGCCGACCGGCGTACCGCCCTTTAGATTCCTTCTACCCTCACCTCAAGTGAGTATCTTCTCCTGTCACACCAAGGTTTCATTTTCCTCTTTGCCATGATGCTCCAATCTCCTCTGAAGCAGGACAGGGATTCTATTGGATCCCATCCCACAAGCTTTTCATCCCAACTTCAACGTGGACCCTTTGGAGAACTTCATCACTTGGTACCCCCCCGTGTGGCAACTAGACATGGAGGAGAACTGCCACCTGCTTGATGTTCCAGCTCAGACCAAGACCTTCCACATGATCCAGAAACTGTTCTACCAAAGCCTGCCTGAGACCAAGGTGGATATCGTTGTCATCCGGCAGGTCCAGAACATACTGCACTGGGACAAGTATCAAAGGTAAAGGACCGATCGGGCCGATCCATGGACGCGCGCGCCGTTGACGTTGCTTTGTATCGGTAGGCAAAAGGTGCTCATGAAAGACAAGCTGGGCGACTCCCAGGAGCTTCTGGAGCGTCACCTTTTCCACGGGACCACCCGAGAGGCGGCCGAGCTCATCTGCTGCCTCAACTTTGACCCGCACTTGGCCGGCGTCCACGGGAAGATCTTGGGTCACGCCTCCTACTTTGCCGCCTCGGCCAGCATGTCCCACGACTACGCCTTGGAGAGCCCGCCCGACGGGCTGCGCCACATGTTCCTGGCCAAAGTCCTGGTGGGAAAGGTGACCAAGGGGCAGTGGGAATATCGCCAGCCGCCCCCGTGCGACTCTGGGACCGGTTTCTACGACGCCTGCGTGGACGACGTGTCGCAGCCGAAGATTTTTGCCGTGTTCGACGGCTGCCGGTGTTACCCGTACTACCTGATCAAGTACAAAGAGTTGAAAGGCGTCGTGGAGCTCTGAGACCCGTCCGTCGCTAAATCTCTGTGAGTCTTCTGTTCTCTTTTCCACGTGTTTGAGTTTTTGTAGCCACGTTTGTTTTAAAACGTTCCGGAAGAAGAAATGTTCCTCGTTGACACTGCCTTGCACTTGAGTTCAAAACCGGATTTTGACAAAGTGCAGTTTTGTTCTGGGACGAAAGCAATCTTTATTAAAGGAGCCGTTGCTCAGGCAAATTGGTGGTGATTTATTTACAGTTCTTATAATGTGTGCAATTTTGCATGCGTGTCACAGAAAAACAATCAACCGTAACGATAACGCAACGAAAAAAAAAAAGAAAAAAGAATGAAGTAAGCCTTCCAATGATTGAGGATGTCTACTTTTGTCCTGAGGGGGGCGCTGCGGGAAAGCCCACTCTGTGCCATCGGAGTCCTTGAAAACAAAGGTCGTGCGTTCATTCGCAGGCTAGCTTGCTGTCGAAGCTGGACAGCCCGATGGCGAAGGCTTGCAAGGCGCACATGGGGTAGTTGTAGTCCAGCGTGAAGATGGCGTCGGCCACTCGGCCGAACTGCATCACGATGTAGTCGGCTGATGGAAAAAGGCCGGCGGTTAAAGACAGTGCCCGCGTTCCGCCACCTCGTGACACTTACGGTCGTTGTCGTGGACGATCTGGAAGTTCTTGATGGAGGCCTGAGTGACGCGTCCGTGGAAGTCCAGCACGTAGGACTGCGTGTCGTCGTTCCACATGGGCGCCTTGTTGTGGAGCTCGATCAGGTTGTCCAAGGAATGGCTCTGCCAGCGGCTCAGCAGGCTCTCCTGCTCCTGAGAGCCCATAAAATCCAGTCAAGGTTGGGACCGGAGCCTCTTTGGTCAAGGAACTCACGTTGTGGGGCCTGACGGGCACTCGCTCAAAGTTGGCATTCATGCCCGGGATGATGACGGTCATCTTGCGCGGTCCCTTGAATCCCAGCAGGTTGGTTTCCTGACGAGGAGAACGCCGAATGAGAGATGGCGAGAGGGAGGGCGCTTTTGGCGCCACACTCACATAGCAGACGGCGGCCAGCTCCTGTCGAGTCCCGCCGTCCTCCATGGCGCTGCCGTTCTTGCAGGGGTTGGCGCCGTTGTTGTACACGGTGAATTTGGTGCCCATGAGGTTGGACCTGGGAGCGAGAACATTGCGGGAACTCGGCCAAGAATTTGGATTTCGGGGATTTTACCTCAGTTTGCCGACGAAGCTCTCGCCTTCTCGCGACAGATCGGTGGGGTCGACCGAAATGAGGTAGTTGGATGTCTTGCTCTTCTTGCGCTTTCTCCCTGCCAACAAGAACACCTGGAAGGGGAAACCAGGAAGTCAGTCGAGCAGTTCAATGAGAAGAAGGACGTGGGCTTCACCTTCTTGCCGTCCTCCCTCTCCATGTGCATGTAGTATGTGGGGTAGAAGCCGCCGTCCATGCCCTTCTTGTCGCGGGTGATCCGACATTTGATGGTGGCGCCGCGCGGTGCCGGAAGCAACGCAAACTCTTCCAAGTTGGACACCTCCAGAAGAGGCGAGCTTCTGGAGGAGGGCGAGCCTCCGCCGGCGACCGCCTCCTAGTCGGTCGGCACAAGACCCCCGTGAAACGGGGCGGGTCGGCGAGCGCCGAGACTGGTCCTCACCGGGTCCTTGGCGCTGGTGGCGGAAGCGGGCCTGGTGGTCTGCGCGCCGGGCGTCGGGGAGTGCGGACGCTCGTCGTCCTCGTCCTCGCTGGATTCGTCAAAGTTCATGCTGCCGGACAGGCCTGGCCAAAGACATTTGACGTTTACGAGCGAGCGGGATCTCGGGTCTGGGTTCTTCACCTTGTTTGCGCAGAAGTTCGTGGATGTCGGTCTTGTTCTGGTGCAGCGTCTCCGTGTCGCCGGCCTTGTCCTCGGCGGCGTCGCCGGCGGCGGGCGACGGCGGCGGTGGAGGCCGGGCCTTGAGCGGGGACTGCGTCTTAACTTGGCCTTGTTGTACAGATGTGATCTGGATTTTCATTCCTTTTTTGGATCCTAGAAATGCCGCCGGGCCGTTGAAGCCTAGAAGGATGAAAAGGTGGGTTCCGATCCGGCGAGCGGGCCCCGTCTGGTGCCGCCGCCGCCGCTCACCGTCCATGACGATGTCGCTGACGTCGCAGAGTTGCGACTCCACCAGCGGGGCTTGCTCTTCACCGCGCCGCGAGCGGGTCCGCCGGGGCCGGGCCTCCGTGTTGGGCTGCACCATGAGCGGTTCCTGCCGTTTCCGCCGCTGCTTTTGCTCCAGCAAAGACCTCTGCAACGGAGCAGAGGAAGCGGTCGGGGTTCCTTTCCGTCCACGGCCTCTAGAGGGCGAGTGCCGACCTGTTTTTCCAGCTTCTGCTGCATGATGCTGCTGTGCTCGTCAAATCCGCTGCAAGACGAAGCAGAGAAGTGAGACGGGTGTACTTGCTAACGGCATATTAGGTCACAATTTTGGTTATCTCTGACCAATGGGAGATGTTTCATTTTTTATCAGGAGTAGACCCACAGAAGACTCCAAAAGTGCCTGAAAAGTAAGAAGTGAAGGAAGTACAGGAGAGAATGGCGCCGCCGCCGGATCGTGGTGAGGGGGTTGGGGGGGGGGGGGGGGGGAGGCCTTGCCTTGCCTTGCGTCGCTTAGCTACGGCCAGAAAGGGCAACAGCGGGGAGCGGGGGGGACTCTTCTGTGGGAATACTCCTGGCTTAAGAGTATCCGGATACTGGATGAGAACAGGTGTCGCTGACAGGGTGGCTCGCCGGGCGCCGTTACCTCGCCAAGCTGGCGGAGCTGGAGGGTCTCCCGGGGGGCAGGATGTCAATTTGTCCAAGGAAGAGAAGCAGAGAAAAGTGTTTAGAGCCGTGATTTTCCAAGTTGCCGTGCACAAAAAAGCCAAACCATACTTTTGCGGGCAAAATGGAATGATTGGCAAATGTGAGCCTGTTTACTAACGTTATTATTGTCTCGTACGAACGAAGGGCAAAAGCGTCCAAAAGGCCTAACCTGTACGACCAGCGGCTATAGACGGGCTGCGACTCCATCCTGGCTCAAAGCCACGCTGGCTCATTCCCACCCCGGAGCGCTCCGAGGTGCTCGCTGGAGACGTGCGGCGAGCAAACTCAGATGCCGCGTCTGGCCCAGGCTACCGACCGACCGGGTGGGCGGCCGGAGAGGCGGCGGAAGAGGAGGCTCTCGTTGCCATGACGAGAGCCCCGTTTGTATTTGTGTGTGCGTTTGTCCTCCGAGACGACGCTGAAGTGACACCTAAGTCGACTGATGAGGAGCGAGGGGACACGTAGGGCTCACCGGCGGGAGTAATTGCATGGAAAAAAGGTGACGAGTGTCGGTAATAACACCTTAACCGTCAATGTGTGCCGAGCAGCAACAACAACCAGATTATGAGACACACAAGGGGAAAAAAAAATGCAATCATGATGCAGATGGGCTTGTTTTTATTCTCGTTTTGTTTCTTTTCTATGACAGCTGTTGGCGGGCCCGAGCTCGTCGCAGTTGACTGGATAAAAGGTGAGCAGGGGCGTCGCTAGAAACATTTGGGGTGGCCAGGGTGAGCCATTTCATGTCTGGTCGCTGTTTAGCAGAGGGACCTGCTTGTATTTTCAATGTGTTGGGCAAGATTGGCTTTTATTTCATGAAACCAGAACTGAGGATGCGATTATAACAAAGTATTCAGGCTCACATTCACACCTATGGACAATTTACCGTGCTTACTTTTGCATTATTCACAAAGTATGATGTATTTGAGCCAGATTGAATCAATGCAAATTACAAATCATTGACAACAAATTCAATGTTAGTCTAGTTTCAAAAGGGGATTTTTTTTTAGAGGAGGGGATAACTTGGCAGGAATGTATCGGGCAGCTCAACACAGCAGGCGAGCGAGTTCAAACATGCATCAACTCATATTTTTCTTCCCCAATTGTATGAGTCATTTAAGTGCAATGTAGTGCATGAAAAACTCAACATTTTAAGTCCACGCCACGCCCTCGCTTTTCGCGTCGTGGGATACGTTCAAATGCGTTTGTTTACGTCACTTGAGTTCCCAAAAGTATGCTTGTTAAAGTTTCTCTTCCCCGCGGAGCGTTCTAACGGGATTTTTACTGTTAGCACGTAGCATTAGCCCAAGTCGTCTCTTTCTCGTCCAAAAAGTTACGATCGTCTTCGCGTGGCAAAAACAACGCCGTGGCCATGGCAACTCGGTCCTTGCTCAGGAAACACATAAAAAGTGACTAAAAGTGAGCATCAAGTGGTTTCTTCTTACCTGATGGTGTAATAACTCATGTTTATTCGCGGTTGCTAAGGAAGATCTTCGTGCCTCCGTTTTTTCCCCGAGGAGCAACCCCGTCCTTAGTTACCGCACACGCTAACAAGGCGCGCCCTCATTGGCGGACGGAGCAGCCAGGTGGCGTGTGATTGGTTGATGATACGGAAGGGCGAGTTTTCATCGCGCTCGTCTTTTCTCAGTCACAAAGTGAACGTTTTGACGCTTGGCTTGGCTTTGAGGCAAATAAAAGGTTTGTAAGTGATTTTAATGTGAATTGTCTTTATCGTGCTGCTACCTATCGTTTGAACACTCTTTCTAGCCATCATTGTTTCATGTAAAATGCACAGTTGGCTTTGTCAAAACTCAATACCGATATAGAGGTCATAATTAGACATGCGAATGGTGCAGAAAGAGCATGGCATGCATGCTCAATGCTGGCTAAAACAAGATCTTGTCCCATTTTGTTTTCCATTCCACCCAGCGGCTTCCAAACCATGCATGTTTGCATTATTAGTGGTAAAGCCAATGGCAATGTTAGCTGGTGATGAGCTTGTTGCATTGCGTCAGCTGTCCTCTCTCCTCCAACATTGCCATCAACCACAGGCGCCTCCTCCAGGTCACTTTCAGGTTGTAGTGGCGCTCAGGTGTGTCCGGCACCAGCATATCGGGCGGTTGGCTGCGTGGCGGTGTGCAGGGCTGGGTGAGAAGCCATTGTGAAGAAGAAGAAGAAGAGGAGGAGGATGGGGAGTCTTGACCAGCATGTAGCATAACTTTTGGAGTCTCCACATTCGGCGGTGCACAAATGGAGGTGCCTTCTTTCACCGGTGGACTGGAGGAGGAAGAGCATGAGGCACCAATGTCCTGCTTTTTGAAGATTTGCCTAGCTGGTGCATTCCTTTGGCATGCCCCATTTTTCAACGAATGTCCTTCAGAGTCTGCGCGGCTCACGTGCGACCTCTTTCCTCGGCGATGTTGAGGCCGGTGCCCGTTAGACTGGAACGACAGCAGGGGGAAATTGCTTTTGGTATTCTTGGAGGACGGGCTACAATTGTTCTGGATGCTCTTGCCCAAGATGCACTTCCTACGCCGGCCCCGTCTTTTCGTGGGAGCCGTGGACTCCAGTGACGTTTCAAACTGTGGATTTACCTTGAAAATAATAGCACATATCAACTGTATGCTACAAATGTATGAGTGCATGTAAAGTTACCCAGGAGCTGAGGTTGCTGCGCGTTTGCGTCTCAGCGAAGAACTCTTTGGGATGCAGAGCAGCTCGGACTTCAGGAAAGGACGAGAGGCTCCTGCTGCACACAGGTTTCTCAGCGAACAGCAACGAAGGCTTTGCAGTCTTGGAGCTTTTGCGAGGCATTAAATAACATGTCCAAAGACCTGGAGGATATCAAGCGTCTTCATTGAGCAACGAACAAATGCCCTGTTGCGTTTAATACTGATCTGAAAGTTTACTCACCTTCAACTTGATTTTCTTTTGTTTCATTGTGGAGATTGTAGTCGTATGTTACTGAGCTGTTTTTGCTGTACTTTTCGCTTCCCGGTAGTTTTGATGAACGTACTTCCTGTTACGTCAGGTTTCACATCCGATTGGCCAGCGCAGCGCCGTCTATGAACGGCTACCATTGGTTGGTTTTCAATCCATGTGACCAGAGGGTCCCGAGCGGCGCCAAAATTTAAAACTACGTCTAAGAAAGAGGAACCATGGAGTCTTCTGTCTCGGTGTGGGGATTACCTGAAATTGTATTTTCTTTAAATATGTAATTTTCTAGTTGTGCTGTATTTTGGCTGCCGTTTGGAGACAACCACTCCCTCGTTACATCCGATTGGCCAACGTTTTGAGAACCGCCACACCATTGGGTGGTTGGGCTGGTTGTCAAGACACGTGACGAGAGCCACGACTGGAACACCCCAGCGCCGAAATTCAAAATACGCTTATGGTTAAAAATGAATTTATTGGCTTCTTGTTGAAAACACCAAAGTGAGTAAGTGAATTTTTGTTTTATTACTTTATTACAACCAATTCCACAAGAAAATATCCACCCAAGAGACCCGACCGTCACTCTAATGTGAAGGTAAGGTTCTGGCTAGCTGGTAGCTGTTAAGTAGCCTAGCCTAGCTTAGCTATCGCTTCAGCTCCCAATAAACTTAACTAACATTGGATAGAACTGTGTTTTTCGCGGTCAATTTTGATCGTGTATTATAGTGCGTCTGTAAGGTACTGTCTGATAGGTATTAAGCTAATAAGATAATGTTCTAACATCACTTAGGTCGCACTAGCATTTACACCAAACGTACCATAACGGAATTAATTTGGAATAGAACCGCACGTTGAAGCTACAATTCCAATAAAGGGACTCGAGGTAAAGAATACTATAACCTCTATAAATATTACATGACGTGACTGGCAGTTTTTTAAGACATCATAGCTTTAAGAGAATTAAAAAAAAAACGCATTTATCCCCAAGTCTGAATATGTTAACTTTTTTTCCCAGCATATCTGTGGGACATTTTGTGCAACTGGTCGACCATGAGACGGAGCCCAAGGAGACCCCTGATTCTTAAAAGACGCAAGCTTCCCTTTCAGCAGAGCGAGCCTCCCGCGAGCCAGGATGCTTCGGTGCCCCAAGGGAATCCGGGGAGCTCATCTTCTTGTCAGTCATTCCCAGACGGCGTTCGCATCCTGGACCACCCCCATGTCCCCGGCACACAGGTGGTGGTTATTCCCAAGACGGCCGAGCTGCGCAGTGTCATTGAGGCACTGACAGTTAAAGGCAAGGAGCACGGCACCCAAGGGCCCAATAAGTTCATCCTTCTGGGTGAAAGCGGCAGCCTGGACTCAGGCTCGCTGGACAAGATGGACCAGGACTCCGGTTTTTCAGGGAGCGCGCTGGGAGATCAATTGTCTCAAAGCTCCGTATTCACTGGAGTTAAACAACGTAAGAATAGTTTACCTTAAATTGACAATTTTTAGTCCAAATGTGTATTTGTGCCACGTAGTTGACTTTATACAGCTCGAAAATCGTATCAAAATACTTTTCTGCCACATTTAACGCCTAGGGACGCACAACTGTTGATTTGTGTAATCGTTCTCTTCATCACATTCCAGGGAAAAAGAAAGATGATGACAGCCGTTTCAACGACAGTCTCACCAACATTGAGTGGTTGGAAAGGTGCGATCCTCTGCTTTCAGGACCCGACCATGACAAGTCCAATAAGGAGAACCAGACTGTGGCTGCTGTGTTGGAAGAAGCAGCGCCCTCTGTGCGTGAAGCAGCATGTGGCTCACCACCTGAGGTTATGCCAAGCAATGAATGAAATGTGGGAAACTACAAAATAATCCCTTGTGAGTTTTTCATGTTGTGCTGCCACTTTGTCTTTTGCAGATGTCCAGGGACTGCCCACAAGGCGATACGGCCATGAAGCCGCCCTTCTCCTACATGACCATGATCCAGTTTGCCATCAACAGCACTAAGGACGGCCTCATGACCTTGAAGGAGATCTACACTTGGCTCGAGCACCACTTTGACTTCTTCAGGGATGAGAAAAGGCAGGGCTGGAAGGTGACAACAGCCTCTTTCCGCCGCCTCGATAACGATGCCCATCGTGAATGTTGTTTTTGTTGTTGTTGCTTTTCTCCTTACAGAATTCAGTCCGCCATAACCTCTCCCTGCATAAAATGTTCCTCCGAAAGATGTCGCCTGACAAGAAAATTTCTTTTTGGACCATTCGTCCGGAGGCCAATCGAGGACTCACGCTGGATCAGGTGTACACGGTCTGACACCCGCGTGAATGCTCGGCTTGACACGGCATCGGTATGTTTTTTTTTGGGTTCTGCTCTCAATCCTTAAAAAATGTTGCCCTTGCAGCCCGGATGTAACCCTGTGGCAGCTTCTTTTGCCCGACCTGCTGCGTCATCACCTCGCCAAGTAAGCCCTTCTGCATTTCAAGACTGTTGTCACACCAATGACACTTACACATGTGCTATGTCTGTTTTGGATTTCTTTTGTTTTAATTGTTTATTTTTAAATAGCAGAAAACACCTCCTGCGTCCAAGAAAGCACGTACTGGCTCTGGTGAGTTTGGTATGCAAAAAATGAACAAAGAAAAGAAGTGTGTTGATTTTTTTTTTTTTTCCCCCCCTTAGGTTCAGCAAAGCGGATGAAACCAATTCTCCCCCAAATGCCCCACTTCTCGGTCCCTGTCCAGCTCGCCCTGTGCGCTTCCATTTGCCTGCCTTCTTCCTCCACGCCGGGCCCTCCCGCTCCTGCTCGCCACACCAACAGCAGCCCCTGCAAAGCCAAAAGGCGCAGAAACATTCCAAAGGTAACACATTTACTTTTTTTTTTTCGGGGTTTAGAAATGGCATTTTATTTCATGCTGTACATGCCATATTGGAAAGGAAAGTGAATAAGTGCATGCTAATGGTGTGTGGCCACCAGGTAACGCTGTTGAGGGATGCTACTCATCGGGCTAAGGCGCCAAAAACAGAGATTAAAGAGGAAGTGGCGTGCACGACGCCCCAGCGCGGGAGCCCCATGGCACTCTCCCGCAGACGTCAAGCCGGCAGTTCCAGACGGAAGCAGCGTCTGGTGCGCAAGCAGCACGAGGAACCGCTACTGCTGTACACACAAACCTCGGACTTGGACTCCAGTGTGGTTGCCGAGCCGGAGCTCCAGGAGGGGCGGCTTCACTCCTACAAGACTCCCATCAAAGCGGGCCGGCGCCTGGCGTCCTCCACGCCCAGCAAGCCGCCGGCCGAGCTCGCCGGTCAGAGCGCGCTGGACTTCAGCCCCATCCGCACGCCCAGCGGCTCCGCCCGCACGCCCCTGCGTGACCACGCCGCCTTCAGCGTGAGCCCCACCCCCTTCAAGGACTGGGCCCTCTTCCCGGACACCGGCATCGCCTGCTCCGGAGAGCCGCTTCTGGCCGGTGGCGGAGGCAGCCCGCCCGCCAACCGCTCACTCAGCGAGGGCCTGGTGCTGGACACCACCAACGACAGCCTGAGTAAGATCCTGGTGGACTTCAGCTTCAGCCTGGACGACATGCACCAGCTGGGCTTGTCTGACGTCAGCCTGTCGGAGCTCATGCCGCAGCTGGCGTAGTCCGCTCGCATGCGTACCCCACTGGAGGTTTTGTTTGCTTGTTTCTGTCCACTTTTGGATTTTGTCCCTTTGACCTACTTCTTCACTGACACTTTTTGGTTTGTTCAGCCTTCAGAAAAATATCTTTGTTAATTTGCACATGTTGTTATTTAATTTTGAGAGTCCTATGTTACGTGGAGAAATACTTCCAGCGGTTCATACAGATGCTATTCGCGGTGGATTGGCAATAAGCTACTTGACAGAATAGCCTGATTAAAAAAAGAAAGCACTACTTTGTATTCGAGCAGCAATAAGACGGCCCTTTGCGCCGACTCCTGTTCCCGCGCCGTCGTTGTCGGTCCAATAAATAGGTTGCTGTTGCAGCCTCGAAACAAAACGTATTGCGCTCAAGTTTATTTCAGCCTTTCCATTCGGTGAAAGGAAGGCTGGGGAAATATTGTCATCTACAATTGTCACGTGGTCTTCATAGGTTGGGGGGCAGGTTGGGCTTTGTCCTCAGTAGGTCTTCACCTCCTGTTGGGCCACTTGGAGAAGGATCTGGATCTTTCTGCTGCACTTATCTGAGGAAAGAAAAAAGTTGTCACCTTTTCCACTCTGAGTTATGTTTGTGAATGTCAACAACTTTTCATGCACTTTTACTGCAATGTTTATGGATATTTTGAGTAACTTTCTACAATGTTTAATTATATAAGACGCATTTGTATTGTCACTTTTTTTTGTCCGTCATGTTTTTCTAGTTTATTTTTCAATTCTTTTTCTAGTTTCAATTGGAGTGTATTTTGCTAACTTTCTACAATGTTTAGCACAAAATTATTTTTTTTCCCCATTCTTTATATATTTTCTAAAGTTCTAACGTGGTGTGATGGGTTTTTTCAGTTATATAATAATAATTTTATTATTTTTTTGGGGGTGGTTGCAAACTTCTGTGATGTTTTTCTATTTGACTGATTTTTTTAAATTTATTTATTCATTCCTCAACTTGTATGTAAACTTTTTCCCCTAATTTGTTGATTTATGTTACTGCATTTTACAAATAATTCCTCCGATTTTTATGTGACTTCCCTCCAATGTGAGTTGTGGAGGAGATACTGAAGTGTCTTTGGTGGCTATTTTCTTTGTCGGCGTCAGGTGTGGGGACGCGACGAGACTCACTGAGCAGGCGTCTCCATCTGGGCGGCAGTCGGGAGCGACGCACGGTGGCGTAGTAAACTGGAACGCCGGTCAACGTCAACACGCAGCTGAGTCCCGTGTTCCAGGGGTCCGAGTACAGCGACACGCCCACGATGAAGAAGCACACCGAGGTGAAGGTGACGGCGATGACCAGGGGGACCTGCCCGACGCCATCGGTGAGTCTACCACGACGACGTGGGAATTGTCGGCGTTTCTCACCTTGAAAGGCCGAGGGAGCTGCGGGAAGCGGCGGCGGTGCACCAGCATCCCCAGCGTTGCCAAGGCGATGAAGAACCAGCGCGCGAAGGAGGCCAAGCTGATGAGGTGTTGGATCTCCTCGGTGAGCAGCATCACCACCACCAACGGGTACTGCACGGGCAGTTTGAAGCGCACGTCACGTTTCTTGACTTTCTCGTGAAATCACCGCAACTTTTTACCAGAAACAAGACTGCCGGCAGCGGCGTGTGCCGGTGGATGTGAATCATGGAGAAGATGTGGGGCCAGTGACCCTCTCTGGCCCCCACAAACAGCATCCTTGGCACAAAAGCAACCATCGGCATTGGTAAGGCCTGCAACTTTTCTGAATTTCCCAGATTAGACGTCATGCCGCAGCAGCCAACCAAAGGGTCACCTGGGTGCGGTGAAGAAGCCCCCGTTGAGAGCTCCTAGACAGGACAGCGCCACCAGGAGGGGAATGACGGGCGACACACCCTGGAGCGCGCGGTTGGCGAACGTCTGCCGCGGGCAAACGGGCAAGTTCACGCTATCAATGTCACCACTTTGTCGACGGCGTGTCGCGTGACTGACCACAGCCACGGCTTCAGACGCCAGCAGCTCGCCGGGCGTCATCACCGTGTAGTAGGACACGTTCACCAGCACGTAGAGCACAGTCACCGTCACCATGGAGGAAACGACAGCCAGCGGGATGGTCCTGAGGCCACACGGCGACACTCTGGCACAACTCGCCCAAAACCACACTCACGTAAGTCCATCTTACTTGTTTGGGCTGATAATTTCCTCCGTCACCATGTTGAGATAAAACCTAGGAGAAGAGCTGAGCCTCCAGCATCCGACATAATTGCTTTGTTTGATTCTCACGCACGTCTCCACCACTCACCATCCTCCGTATGCGTACAGGCCGTTGTAAAAGGCCAGCGGCAGCCTCTCCGGCGTCAACGCCTCCAGCTCGAAGCCCTTCTGGAAGTTCTCCGTCTTGCCTGAGAAGACCAACGCCGTGTTTCATAGTCTGGCTTCCGCCACGGCCCTCTGCCCACAGCCCACCTTTGGCCAGCGCCATGACTCCGGGCACGATGATGAGGACCAGGGCGAAGAGCTTGACGAAGGTCAAGGTGACCTGGGTGCGAGCGGCGGCGGTGACGCTCCAGCAGTTGACGACCACCACGAAGGCTGCGGTGAGTAGAAAAAGTGCATCGTGGGAGAAGGGGAAAGGGCGGCATGTACTTACTCACTCCCAGCAGGCTGACCAATCGGATGAGCGCTGTGGGGGCTTCGCAGGGAGCAAAGAATGGCTCCACCACATAGCGACCGAAAGCTAGCGACACGTAGGAGGCCACGGCCGGCCTGGCAACAAAACAAGTACGCTACATTGTTAGGATTGGAGGATGTAGAGCATAAGGGATGAGTGAATGATTTCAAAGTCTTAATGACTCCACCTGATGAAGATGAACTCCGCCCACAGGCGTAAAAAGGCAGGAAGTGGCCCCAGGGTCTCCAGGAGATAAGTGTAGTGGCCCCCCGATTTGCTGAAAGTGGTGCCCAGTTCAGCGTAGCACAACGCTCCTAATGGCCCAAAAAAAAACCTTCGAACCTGCCACTGTGGCCAATTGCAATGAACATTCAACAGATGATGGACGGCGGCGTCTACCGAACAAGGAGAGCAGCCCACAGAGCGTCCACACCAGCAGCGAGAGGCCCACGCTGCCGCTGTTCATTAGAACCCCCTTGGGGGCGATGAAGATGCCGCTCCCCACCACCGTGCCGAGGATCAAAGAGGTGGCGGCCACCGGCCCGATCTGCCGCCGCAGGTGCACCACCTCGCCGTCGTCCTCCTTCTGCGTCATGCCGCCGACCTCGACCCAATCGCAGTGAAGCGCGACTCTCTGTCGGGGCCCCTTCGGAAAAGTTTTGTGATCTCTCCGTGCCTCCCAACTTCTTCATTCACTGATTGGTTCGCGCCGAAGCGCTCCCCCCGGGGCCTCGGAGACTAAGCGCCCATTTACATGCGAAGGGCCTCATTTTTGCTTTTGTGTGTGACACAGAAAAGGAGGAGTTGGGAGGGACGGAGCGGTCGCTGCAGCTGCACAAACTGGAGCAACAATAACAAGTCTCGGCCAAACCCCGCTGGCACTTGTGCAGCCTTGCATTCCATTGTCATTTTGGTACCAAAAGTGAGAAAAAGGGCCATCCATACCCTAAAAGTAGTAGTTCAAAGAAAATCAGGAAAGGTTTTTGTTCCATTGATAAGGTTTTTTTGTTGTTGTTGCTCTGCGGCACTTCCTTTTTTTTCCACAAGAGGGCAGCGTAAAGACACTGGTTCCTAAATTAGGAGGTTTTTTTCAAATTTGATTCTGGCAGGAGTGTTTTTTCTTTTCCCCTCTAACTCCCCCAAATGTCTTGTTCTTTTTCCTTCAGTTTGCGGAGGTTAAAGTGCTCCAGGAGTGCTCCGATCAACCTCAGCTGCTCCTCCACTGTAAGTCAAGCCAATCCATTTTTCCTCATATTATTGTGTCTGGTCACAGTGACATTTTCAAAGCTGTAAACCTGCGACCCAATACTTTTGTCCATATCTCGATTCAACCGTGTTGCAATATTCACCAACGTCTCAATATTTTTGTCCATTCTGGTTTGCCGCCATTTTGGCCCCAGAAGAACAAATGGCAGCGCTGCTTCTGCTGCAGCTGCTGCAGCTGCTACAGCTGCGTTTTTTGGGGATGGGGAGGGAGTGTCCTCCGTTCCAGACTTCATGGCGTCACTGTGACCAAACACCTCGGGCCGCTTCTTGTTGCTAGGATACGCCTCCTCCCGACCGAGCTCTCCATGCCGCCATTGTGGAGTAGCACCAAGATGGCCTTGGAAGATTTAAAGAGACATCGTGGACAAAAGACAATGTGTGTCTTACATTTATTAGCAGTTGAATTCCTAGAAAGTCTGAACAATATTTCCCCAGATTTTTTCTTTTTTTTTTTTTCACACGTGATGAAGAATGGGAGTGGATAGAACGTATGTGTAGGGTTTTTTTTTTCCTTCAAGAAAATTACATATATTTTTTTGTATGGGCCAGTTTGAGAACATCCTTATGAAGAAACTCCAAAGCTCAGCTCACCTTCTCCAACTGTCCAAAAACGCGCACACTCCCATGATGTGACTTTTCCCAAATCCCATCAGAGGGGCTTGGAACATCCCGCTGAGTCATCTTCTTTCCAACCCAATCAAGAATTCATGAATTTGATGACTCACATATTGCAACATCACAGACGCGTCCTTTGGACGCAACCGGAAGGAAGAACGCGGCAAGTCTGATGCCGTTTCCCGGCCGGCGTTTCCTTTCCTGCACGCCAATCTGAATTATTGATGATGCTGACGACACCAGAAGAGCTTGCCACGCACTTTATTTTTTAAAGATATTTTGCAATTTCAATTTTTTCAAATACATTTTCCCACAAATTGCGAGCGTTTCGTTCGCTTGTTCTCGTGTGAGGGCGTTGCGAAGCAGATGTTAGGCACGTGGCTTCCACCCCCACGAGAGCCACCAAATTGGTGAGTGTTGATCTGCATGTACCTGTGCAGCTGCAGGACGTGCGAGGCATGGAAAAGAAAAAGAAAAAAAGAAAACCTTCATTAGCGCCGTCTGTGAGCTTTCGGCCCCAGCTGCCTGGTTGCCTGGCAACTGGAACCCTGCTCGGGCTAATCGGGGACCGCATGCAACAGGAGTCCAACCCAATAGAACATCTGGAAACACGTCCACGTTGAGCCCAGCCTTGAAATAAGAAATGATTGTGGCTGCTGAATGTGACAAAAGTGATTGGCAATGGCAGAAAATGGTGTTTCAGCACCACGGACAGCGACGTCACATGTGTACAATTCAAATGCATGGCAATTGTGAAATGTATTGATTTCGTTGCGTTTTCTCTCTCTCAGGTGGGAAGAAACATGTTGGACAACACGTGTACGTTACCACGGCAACCAGAAGTATATATACATATTTCTTTTGCTTTCTTTCCACTCGTTTGTTCATGAAGATGTATTTACTCTATTTTTTGTGTGCGTTCCTAATCAAGTGTCACCTGCCTCCTGATTGGTTGTCGCTCCTAATGAGGATGAAAAGCACAGCTGCAACTTTAAGACTCCTCTCCCTCCCCCCTACCTCCCTCAATGGTCTCTCCCAGCTCTCCTCCTCCTCCTTGTCCTCGAGCTCTTCTTCTCCGTGAAGCCACCCCGGAAACATGTCGTCGTGGGCACGTCGTCCGTGACCATGATGATGATGATGAGGGTGGCGGCGGTGGCCGCGGAAGCGCGCCGGCCGCGCCTTCCTCCTGCTGCGCGGACGCACCACTGAGGCCGTCCTGTTTTTTTTTTTTGTTTGTTTGTTTGTTTTTTTCCTTTCATCTGGGAAAGGAGGTGCATGCGCAGGCTGCAGACAAGCGGAGCGTCGGCATCGTGAACGCGCACGGAGA
The DNA here is from genome assembly GCF_054491065.1 of Syngnathus leptorhynchus. Taxonomy (NCBI): domain Eukaryota; kingdom Metazoa; phylum Chordata; class Actinopteri; order Syngnathiformes; family Syngnathidae; genus Syngnathus; species Syngnathus leptorhynchus. The sequence goes on from NC_141215.1 coordinate 6,370,058, forward strand.
GAAGGTAAGCGCGCTCCTGACCTACATCGCCAAGGTGATTGTGTGCGTGCTTGACATTGCCGGGAAGGGGGGGGGTTCTTGGTGGCATGATGTAATGCACTTAAGACAATAGCCAACCATGCCCCCCCCCCCACCCCCACCAATACACACACAGGCGCTGCTCTTTAGCGTCAGGCTTTTTGAATGAATGAACACACACACGCATGCATTAAGCGCACGCTCACGTGCACTCGAGGGGGAACGGCCGCCGGCATACAGGAGACGTCATCTTTACGTTCAACACACACACACACACACACGCTCAACTGTCGAGCCGATTGAATGAATGAGCATGCAAACGTGCTCAACACACACACACACACTAACGGAATGTATGCACGAATATCATTTTTACAATGAGCACACGCATGTCGATGCTTGTCTGTGTCCCAATGCTTTTGTGCACGTCCTCGACACACACACACTATTTCTATAAAATATAACAACATATAATATTGAGACACTAGACACAGACATTGAACATATTTTGTGTGCGTGTGTGTGTTAAAATACACACCAAAGTATTGGGTTACAAACAGGAAGTGAACGGTGACAAAAATGGTAATTGCAGATGTGTGTCCCAATACTTTTGTCTCAAACCTCATTTTCACTCATCGATGAACGCTGAGTGTTGCTGCAAAGGCTCGTGGGCACACATCCACACTGTCCGACTGTTGATTGGCTCGAGTTGAAGACTAGCCATAAATGCTAACCCGGAGTTAGCTTTCATAGCAAATCAACACGAGAAGGTTTGATATTATCTGGAGCGACTCGACAGGCTGCCTCGTTGGCAGACTGCATCAGTGCCGGCGCCGCTCCATTCATAAGCGCGCGCACACGCCGTTGCAAAACATTCAGCGTGGCTCATGTAGTCGTGTTGCGAGAGGACGCCGCAAAACATTTCATCTCTAATGAGCTTCCCATTATCACACCTGCCGCCGTAGCCGTTCCGTTTCATCTTCCGCCATCCCGTCGGGCCTGTCAAAAATCGACCGATTGACTTCCTGACAGAGCTGATCTTTGACTCCCTTTAATTAGCTTTGGCGTTTTGCTCGTTTTGTTTGAGAACTTGTCAAGCTTCCTCACGCCGCCCGTCTAAGCAGCTGACAATTGCAAAAAAATTGGCCGATGAATGAAAAATGTCCGTCTCCCGCTTATCTCTAAAGAACCTTTTGATGTACGCTTGAGGCCGGCGCCGCTTTTTCGTTTTCCAAATTTCTTTGGTTTGCACGCTCCCTCTTATCTCCACGCACAAACGTTAGCGTCGTTAACGAGATTAGCGGGAGGTGATTGATGGAATTAGCCGAAGCGTGCCGGTTTGTTCGCATTGCGGACGCTAACGGGGTTCTATTCACGTGTGATCAAAGTCCTTCATTTTTAGCGCGTTAGCTCGCCGCTCAATGGCCGCGCCGCTACCTATTGATTCTTCGTAGATGGCGCCAATGATTGAGCCGACCGTCACGGTGGCGGCGTGCGCCGTGTAGCAGAAAAACGTCAATTAACGGCGCTTGTCCAAGGAAACATAAAACACGGGCCTCCATCTTGAGCTACGAGCCCATCGCGAGCCGCCGATCCGTTTGGCGCGCTCTCCTGCTTAAACGTTAGCGGATGGCGGCTGAATAGCGAGCTACGGGGACTCTGGCCGGAGCGTCTGGCAGTCTTGCCAGAACCTGCTGGGACGCCGGCCCGATATTAAAAGTCCGGCCAGGACCGGGGTTGGCGCGAGGGCTGCATCTCAAGCGGCTTCCTGGTCTCTGCTGGCCAGTCTTTAGCCTCCCCGTGACCAAAGTTTGGCGAATGTAGGCCAAATGCGCTTCTCACGCGACCGCTCGGGTCTGAAACGCAAAACCTCTCGAGCTCCGTCGGACGCGCTGTCAACATTATTAGGAATAAATGTGACAGTTGAGCTAGCGTTAGCTGCGGCCTAATTTGTTTGATTTCGGGACAAGAGATCAGAGTCCAACAATTCTCTCGGGAGGAAAGTTTCGCCAAATGACATCGGGCCGCCGTTGACATTGGTGTGACGCCGAACCGTTGTCTTTCAGCGTCAAGATGATGTGCGAGGTGATGCCCACCATCAGCGAGGACACGGCGCTGAGCCAGCGCGGCTCGCAGAGCAGCTCGTCGGACCCGGACTCGCACTTTGAGCAGCTGATGGTCAACATGTTGGACGAGCGAGACCGCCTGCTGGACACGCTGAGGGAGACGCAGGAGAGCCTGGCCCTGTCCCAGCAGCACCTGCAGGACGTCGTCTACGACCGGGACTCGCTGCAGAGGCAGCTCAGCTCCGCCCTGCCCCAGGTAGGATCAGCCCTCATCCTTTTTTTCCGAGCTGTTATCGAATACTAAAGCGGTCGAGCGTATCAGTGTCCTCGTTTTAAAGATGCGGCCTTTTCAATGTGATGTCGCTTCCTGACGCCCCGCAGCCAAATTTAGCGCCGCCGCTGCTAACGTCTCACGGTCTCAGCGGTCGGATCCTCTTTGCGCGGTTGTCCCGGCTCGACCCCGACGGCCCGGCACCGTATCCGTGCAAACGTTGCCACGCACCCCGGCGGGTGAAATAAAGCCACTGTGGCCAAGGACGCCAGTGGAGGCTAGCTCGGACGCTATCGCGCCGTCGCAGGCTGCGCGGCGCTCCGCTGAGCACTCTACTGGAAGGGGGAGGGGCCGTGCCGGGGGCCTTCGAGTAGCCCCCCCTCCCCCCCCCCCCTTTTTCCGAGCATTTTGCTTCCTGCTCGGCCAGCTCACAGCGGTAATCGCCGACCGGAACGAGCTACGGCGATTCCTTCCAGCGCCCAGATTATGATAGGCATCCGAATTGTGTTTTCAAAAAGGAATGGCGCCTCTCCCGCCCTCACGTGAGCTTTCTGCGGCATTGAGAAAGAACCCAAAAAAAATGTTAACAGGCTCTTCCCAACTGTGACATTTGAATTCCCGGTTGCTCCGACGGCTGACCTTTTTATCTCGCCATATAAATCTCCGATATGAAGATTTACGATTACTCTTGACTATTATTTCTTCTCCGGCGGCTACCGAATAGCGTTAGTGGGCGCTCCGACCAGTATACAATCTGGATCTTAAGCTACTGTACTTCCCCTCTAGGCCTGTCAGCTGGCCTTCCCTTTTTCTGCATCACATGACCCTTCCCCGAGATGACCGAGATGGTTGGTGGGGGGGACAGCGGAGTGTACACGCCGCTGTGTAGTTTATTTCTGACAAGCATCGATTGTTTTTGCATCTGAGTGAGCCTTTTATCTCCGGCGGCGTCCGGAGCGGTCCCGACAGAGGCGACCGATCAATACGGTGCAAAAGGTTAAGGCCTGATTAAGGTGAAAAATCGCTAGTCTCGGAGAAGCAGACGGGAGGGGAAAGCGTTTGGATCGGAGCGACGTGCAACTTCCAAAGTCTTCCCAGAAAAGAGGTCATTGATCTTTGGCTGGGTTCCTATGAAAGGAAAAATACGTGAGGAGCATGAGTCAGCACAATGTCCGCCTCAAAGGCTTTGTGTCGCTCACCGGGAAACGATGACCCGGTCTGAGATCACTCGCTCCGTTTGAACGCCAGGAATAGAAGGTGATGTCATGAGATAAGTTTCAAATCATATTCCAGTGGCTCGTAGCTTGTGGCTATGTTAGCGTTTTAGCTCCTGGTGCTAAGGCCAAATCCCGTTTGAAGGTGAAACATAACGAGGTAACCAGATGTTTCTCGTCGCCTCGGGCGTCCAGCCCATCTTGTCAAGGAACGTCGCTCCCGGATCGCGTGGGCTAACGCAGCGTGAACAACATCCGGGGCGTCACCGCGGGGGTCGCCTTGACATAGTAATTAAGGACAGTCGTTATTTGACGTGAGACGTACTCTGGATAATGGCAGGCTATCTTCCTCTTAAACGAGAGGTTTGGCCCACCGACCGCCGCTTTGCTTCCTGCTTCTTCACGAAAGAAGAAAAGGCTGTGATTAGCGGCTCGGAATTAGCCCGGTGACGCTTTGGCCGCCGAGCAACGCCGATAAACAAACGTTAAACGCCACCAAAGCGTGCGGAAAACGAGCGCCGACGTGGAGGTCGAGCATCGTGAAGCCAAGCTAGTCGGGCTAAAGTTACTTAGCGGAGTTACATTTGTCATTCCCCGCCTTGCTCTTTTTTTTTCTTGACGGCAATGTTGTAGTCCCGTGGCATCTTGTTTGCCGCAGCAGCGCTTAGCAAAATGTTGCCATTGTTTGGCCCGACAAAGAAAGCGTTTGAGGGCGGCCGAGGGCCTCGTCTCCGCGCCGGCATGTGAGCGTCACAGGTTTGGCCTTGCGGAGCCGCAGGGCGACCAAAGAGGAACCTGTGATTGGGGATCCAAATTTAGATAGCGCCGCTAATGGATATCCCTTTCGGCATTTCATCAGCCAGACGCTGAAATCAGCTCCCCAGTGAAGGTAGAAGAAAAGTCTCCAATCATCATCTCCGACTTGGCCGGCCACTTCCTATCCAGTTAATGGATCGCCCGCCGTTTCCGCTGCCATTCATTCCACGCTAATGAGTGTCGACGCCACCTTTACGCGCTAATCGGCTAGCTGGAAAAATATGAGCGCTGTGAGGCAAGATTGTAGCGCGTGCCAGCGTGGCAGCTGCATGACACGCGGCCGTCCGTGTGAGTGAGTGACAGCTACAAAAAAGAAAGTAGGTCGCGGACAAACGTCGCCGCTGGTGAGATGCCATCAAAGGTGAAGAACTGTGAAATTTGCAAGTAAGTTTAAAAAAAATTCATATTGACTTCCATAAAATGGCAGCAAAGCACTACTTTATTCCAAATGGCGGTCCTTCTTAACATACGCCGCAAGCTGTTGGCAAAGCATGACTTTTGATTTTGTCACATAGCAGCGACTAGCCACACCAGCCGTCCTCTTGTAGCATTAGCCGCACGTTAGAACCCATGACAACCCGAGGGACGAGACAAAGACGACTTTTGTTCGCCATCGCTCGTCACGCGAGTTGGATTAGCACGATTAGCATGAGCTCAAGGCCCAAACAATCTTTTGATAACAAACGGCAGTCTGGCGAGGAACACGGGACAGTTGTGTGACCGCCGTTTTGAAACGGACAATCGGCAGTCAGCGCCAGGCTATTTTTAGGCATGAAAACTTTCCAATTTTCATTTCATTTGCATCTAAGAATAGTAACATTTGTGAGCCAGCAGATATTTTTAACTCTACCGTTTCACAGATGAGAGAAGAATAAAGCTGTTTGTTGTTTTTAATACTCAAGTCAGGTGTGTATTTTAGGATCTTTCCTTAACAAAAAGCGTATTTAATAAACACAAAGGCATACAGATGTTTCCTGTAGTTGGATGCTGCCGTCTTGTGGCCAAATTAGGTATTACACTCAGATCAACATTTCTTGACAAATGTCGTTTATTTTGACGCGCTGTTCACTGTTGTCCAGCAGAGGGCGCCGTTGAACTTTGAAGTTGTTATACGATTGGGAATGACCTTCAGCAAGGAGTTTGTGCATCCCAAACTGCAATTTGGTGATCAATGCAAGAATTGGCTCAACACAGCTCACCTTTATTCACAGAGCAATTAAAATAAACAATATTGAAAAACTCTACTAAGGGAACGTTGTTCCCCAACGGCAATTTTAGCTGTTACATAACGTCACAAAGACTTTTGCAGCCTCCCTAACCACATTTGGGGGAACTAATGTGGATTTATGTCTCATTTTCCTGCGCTTTTTCATCTCCAAACCTCGTTAGACTTGCTGGCAAGAAGAAAGGTGCCTCTGTTAGCTTGTATTTTTATTTATTTATTTTTTTAAATGAATGTGAGCGCCATCCCTCACGAGGGGGCGTTAATGAGGATCTTATGAAATTGCCTCCTCTTCCTCTACCTCCTGCCGGCCGTCAATGAAAAGACGGATGAGGCCCAAGTTAAATAAGGTAGAGAAGAAGGAGTGGGAGGCCAACATTTTTATTGCACTTGCTGCAAATTCAAAATGAGGCTCAAACAAAAACAGATCCTTTCTGTCTAGTTGATGCTTTCTGTTTTTTAATGTCTGGAGTTCAAATGTCATGTTTGTTTTAAATATGGTATGGCATGTAAATGGCTAAGAGCAAAGTTTGTGGCTCTGGCGCCACCTCTTGGTGCAATGTGCACACGACAGCCTTTACTGCCATTCTACTGTACTTTAAATCCCAATGGAAATGTCTGTCGCAAAATCTTTGTTCCGCACTTTCCAAATTATTTGGAGTCACGCATTGACGTATTTCTTTGCAACGATGTCGCCTCGGGGCGCGTCTCGTTGTGATGCTCTCGCAGCTGATTGGTTCGCGAGAAGGAAGAGGGGTAGCGGGGGCGGAGGCAGGGGCAGAGAGTGGGGGGACTTGGCTGTCGGTGGCTGAGTCGTGCTTAATCCATCGCAGCGGCGTCGGGCGTCTCCATGTCACCATGGAACCTGATTGACGCGGTTCCTCCTCGGGCTCTCCGCTGCTGGGCGGCTCGCGCGGGCACGTCGCTGCCAGCGCCTGCTGCGCGCGCACGCGCGTGCTGATTGTGTTGGGCTGTTTTTTTTTCCTCCTCTGTCTTTTGTTTGCTCGACGCCAGCCATGTCCTGATCTGGGATGTTGTATAGTTGCGGTGGGGATTATGATTTTCTCGGAGCTGAGCCCGGGGACCAACTCCCCCAAGGCGCACCCGCCCAACGGCACCAGGTTCTACACCTTCCAGGCAAGTCACGTGACTTTGACATGGAATTTCCCGACTCAATTAGACAAGAAAGAGAATGCTTGATGATGCTTTGAAGTGCACCAAGATCTGCTCGATATCATGAATGTGGTGCCTTCTTAGCTTTTGCAGAAATGTCACTTGACGCTTTTGCAACCATGCAGCTGACAATATGCATTGGACTGCATTTTTTTTTTTTTTATTATTTATGTGCTTGAAATGTATTGTTTTGCTTCGGTTTGTGATATTGCAATTTCGTAATCACCTAGTTTGTTTGGTCCCTTTTCATCCGTGTGGGTCTCCTTGCTCCAATATGGCCCAAAAAGACTTCCTGCTATGGAAAGTCGTTGACGAAGGAATCTGCTGATTTCCTCCAAATCTGTGTAGACACAGCTGCACAATCTTCCTCCTCTGACACTTCTGGCATGACAACATGTTTGCGCACAGCCTGAGGGGATGGGGGGGGGAGGGCAACGACGGAGATGAACATCATCTCAGCCACAACTCAACACCTCCATTCTGTAATTGAATTCTCTTTAATTGCTAACGGGGAGTTGGCGCGCCAAGGGGCTTTTGAGGAGTAGTCGACAAAGCACGGGAGAACCTCAGCTACTTCCCGTGTGTAAATTCCAACCATCTCTGACGGCTGTCAATCAAGCGTGGATGTGGCAGAGTCGCTCTTTGCGCTTCGTTCTTTGCGCCGCCCGACGTAGATGCAAATGAGGGCGGGCACGATCGATGCACAAAGAGACACGAATTGAAGCGTTTGACCTTTCGCATTGTTTGCGAGTTGACGCACGTGTAATTGCGCACGCGGCGTTGGTCACTTGACTGTGCACGCCGAAGGAGGCGTTTGCCCTATTTTCCATCTTTCTTTTTTTCTTTTTAATCAGAGTTTAAAATCCACGCGGGGCAGATGGGCATTGCCGTTTGACCCACTTTGATGGATTCCACTGCGATTAAAAGGATGAGCGCGCTTTCGAATGTAAGACCCCCCCCCCCCCCCCCCCAGCTCCATTGTGTCATCTGTGTCCCGGATATGCTAAACAGTTAGCTTTGTAGCAGGCAATTAGCTTCACTGTGACATGAAATCAAGTTGCCCTGGACATGTCAATCTCCAACGCCTCGCTCTCCATGGTGCTGAAGCAGGAAATATGCGTTGCTCCTCCTTGGCTCTTTTATTTTATGAGCATCGTAAAGGGAGCGGCGGGGGATGTCTGCTCTGCTCTGTCATTAACTCCAACAGTCTTCCTGGAGATTCTCACGGATGGATTAAGTGGCGGTGTGTTTGGCGACGGGCGTCAGCTTTGTTGTTGCGTGGCGAGCTCTCCCGCTGTGTCGTCGCGGCAGCGTTATTACGGCAGCCCCGCCCGCCCGCTGGCTGGCCGGCGCCCTCGTGAATAATGCAAGGCTCATAAAAATCCGGATGTGTTCAATTAGCCCGCCTTTGCTTTTGCGCCGTTCAAGTGCTGCCAATGTTCCTCAGGCTCCTAAAACGGGTCTATTTTATTTTTTTATTTTTTTTGCTCTGGTCAGGAATCTGTGGGTGGCGACCTTTTGCTCTGACTGGAAAGACGCCTCGGGGCGATCAATAGATGCGACGAAGTCCATTACGCCCGAGAAAGTGAATTGTCCCGATCTGTTGGATATCAAGTCAGCTGGGATAGCATGTAGCGGCTAGCTCTGTTGTTTACCACAAACGTGACACAAAAGCGTAACAGGCTGATAAAGACAATTCCCCCCCCGCACACACTCTTGTTTGACTGATTGATTAGATGTTGATGAATATATTGATCTGGATCAATGTAGATATACATTTTGTGCATCTCAGTCTCGCTAGGAGATGATTTTCTGTCTGCCACGGCCATGATGCCGAGATGACAATTTGATTTTATCTGACCTGAGCCTCACGACGCCCCTCGGGAAGGGGTGGGGGCACCTGCCCATCCGTAGTCGGTTGCCATGGCGACAGAGACAGTCGCTCACAAAAGATCCGGCCGGGCCGCACCCTCAAGTGCCTGGTTGAAGGCCAGCTGGCACAGGTGGGCGCTCGCAGGCATGCAACCTGAAGGTGGCGCCTTCGAGGCCCTTCGGCCTTAAAAAAAAACGACTTTCTTGGAACGACTTGTGACATGCGGTTCATAGAGCTTTCGCAAATGGGACTGGAGGATCTCATTTTGGCTCCGGCGTCTTTCGTGTTATTCCCAATGCAAAGTGGCAGCATGCTGTTTTTTTTCCCCCCTTCAAAGAGCCACGCCTATTTTTAGACTCACCAGATCATTTATTCCAGGCCTCATCACATCACACGCTGTAACTGGAAATTAAACTAAAATCGATTTTTTTACAAAAGTTTACGAACCCCGCTTTGTCTTTCTGACAAACTTGCAACACAAATAGCGAGGTTACGTGCTTCGCTATGGTAACGGAGCTGCGGTTGCCACGGCGACCAGCGCGCTGGGATGCGGATGAGGAGATGCTCTTTTTTTTTTTTTTTTTTCTTCCCCCGAGGCATCGTCGTTAGCAAGTTGATCATCTGTGTGCCAAGATTTGCCCAAACCGCTTGGATTTCCGTTTTTAATTAGCGAGGCTTTATGCTTCCCCAATTTATGACCCCCCTCCCACAAGCAGACACAGCTTGCTTCCTTCCTTGAGACCTTTCCCCAAATGCCAGCAAACGCTAGCATGGGGGCGGCCGTGTGACGCTAACGCGTGTTGACCGCTGTCACCGACCGGCAGGGGGGAGGGGCCAAGCTAGCAAGTCCGCATGCTAACCAAATGGCGTCGGCCGTCATCTTTAACCCGTCGCCCTTTTAAAAATGGCAACCGGTGGCCCACCTTAAAGACTTCCGTTTGTCAAGGCGGAACCTTTTGGAGATCAATCGGATCTGATGTCTTTGCATCTACTCTTCTTCAACGTTTAGGAGTTTGCCGCTCTCACCAAGGAGCTCAACGCCTGCCGGGAGCAGCTGCTGGAGAAGGAAGAGGAGATCTCGGAGCTAAAGGCCGAGAGGAACAACACCAGGGTGAGCGAGCTCAGTCTTCCTTCTCCAACCGCGGCACGTGCACGATGGAGAACGGCTGCTCTTTGTCCGTGCAGTTGCTGTTGGAGCATCTGGAATGTTTGGTGTCCCGACACGAGCGCTCGCTGCGCATGACGGTGGTCAAGAGGCAGGCGCAGTCCCCCTCGGGGGTCTCCAGCGAGGTGGAGGTCCTCAAGGCCCTCAAGTCCTTGTTCGAACACCACAAAGCTCTCGACGAGAAGGTGCGCCACGTCAAAAGCCGTCTCGTCGAGTCCATCCGGGTTGAAAATTCTTTTCCTGTCGCAGGTGCGAGAGCGACTGCGGGTGTCGCTGGAGAGGGTGTCCGCCTTGGAGGAGGAGCTTACGGCAGCCAATCAGGAGGTAAGAGGAGCTTACAATTCCCAATTTTGAAATCCAATGTCAGAGTTGTCATCGCTTATACGACCCGCCGGACCTCCGCTCTGCTTTTGGAATAATTGAACCGTCCGCACCTCCCGGTGTAACCGCTGGGCGCTAAGTGATTTCGAAATTGACGCAGACGATTGTCATTCGGAAGCGGAGAAAAAAAAGATGAAGGGAATATCAAAGGAGCAGCACAGGGACGGACGAGAGTTGGCGCCACGTCGTTCATGTCAGGCGCTGGCGTGCGTGTCGTTTGATCTCCCAGCTGGATCGGTGACAGGAACAATGGCCCAGGCCTAATTACGCCTTGGTTAGATTGAATGAGGAGGTGGTGGAGGCTGCACGCTGCAGGCTGCTTTGTAGTCATTTGACATGACGCTTGAGCGCCCCCTGTCTGCAGATCGTGGCCTTACGTGAGCAGAATGCTCACATCCAGAGGAAGGTGGCGTCGGGCGAGCCCGCCGACGACATCCCGGAGGGCGGCGAGATGCAGCACAAAGTCCACAGCAAGGTGCGTCGCCGCGGCGAAGGCGAGACCCCCGCCGCAAACCCTTTATTGACAACTTGTCCTTTTCCCGTCCCAAGCGCCTGTCCAACGGGGCGCTGGAGTCGGCGCCGCGCGAAGCCGGCCAAGTGGTGGAGCTGCAGGACCTGCTGGAGAAGCAGAACTACGAGCTCGCCCAGATGAAGGAGCGCATGTCCTCGCTGTCGTCGCGCGTCTCCGAGGTGGAGCAGGAACTGGAGACGGCCCGTAAGGACCTCATCAAGTCCGAGGAGATGAACAACAAGTACCAGCGGGACATCAAAGAGGTGACACGCACACATTTTTGTGCGCGGCGGCGCTTTGAGATCTCGTCCTGGGAAAGTTTGCGTGCGCGCAGGCCATGTGCCAGAAAGAGGACATGGAGGAGCGCATCGTGACGTTGGAGAAGCGCTACCTGAGCGCCCAGCGCGAGTCCACCTCGGTGCACGACATCAACGACAAGCTGGAGAACGAGCTGGCCAACAAGGAGGCCTTCCTCAGGCAGGTGGGTCCCGTCCCGTCTCATCCCGTCCCGGCCGTTTTGCCGCTCTGGCTTCAAGGCGCCGTTGTTTTTGGCGCCTGCCAGATGGAGGAGAAGAACCGGCAGCTGCAGGAGAGGCTGGAGCTGGCCGAGCAGAAGCTCCAGCAGACCATGCGCAAGGCCGAGACGCTCCCCGAGGTGGAGGCCGAGCTGGCCCAGAGGATCGCCGCGCTCACTAAGGTGAAGACATGCTCGCTCATCCATTTTTTGGGCTGACCAAATTTGGAGGTCTTTTTAGAACTCGGAGTTGAAACGAGTCGTGTGTCGCAGGCGGAAGAACGTCACGGCAACATCGAAGAGCGCATGCGCCACTTGGAATGCCAGCTGGAGGAGAAAAACCAGGAGCTACTCCGGGTGAGGACGGCGGACGAGCAGGTGGCCGGGAGGACGTGGCTCTCATCTTCTCTCATCCTTTGCGGCAGGCTCGCCAGCGAGAGAAGATGAACGAGGAGCACAACAAGCGTCTGTCGGACACGGTGGACCGCCTCCTCACCGAGTCCAATGAGCGCCTGCAGCTGCACTTGAAGGAGCGCATGGCCGCGCTGGAGGAGAAGGTTCCCCCGCTCTCGTTTCTCTCCTCCTTATCTCCTCATCTCATTTTTCTTTTTTTTTTTTGCGCCTCCAGAATTTACTCATCCAGGACTCGGAGGGCTACAGGAAGCAGTATGAGGAGTCCATACACGAGAAGGTGACTTCTTCAACTGATGAATATGAGCGGAACTCGTGAAGATGTATTTATTTGGGGGTTGCAGACGCATTTGGCTGAGGAGATTGAGAAGCTGCGGTCAGAATTGGACCAGTTCAGATTGAGGGTGGGATCCCTCACAGAGCCCACCCTGTCACGGTACGGCTACTTTTTCTTTTGTTTTTTTCGAATAATTGTAAATAATTATACAATGACCCGACGTCTCAACCAGGTCTCACCTCGACACTTCGGGCGAGCTCCGGTTCTCCCTGGGCTCTCTGGCCGAGACCCAGTCGGACCACTACCGCTCGGCCAAGGTCATACGTAGGCCCAGGCGAGGTCGAGTGGGCCTGCGGGAAACCAAGGTCAGGAGAAGAACTTTGGACATGTCAAGTTCAATCCTACTCAAAATCATGAAATAGTCATTACATAATGCACTATAAAAGAAATAAAAAGCTCTGATTTGTTGCTCAGGCCAAGTCTCTGGGCGAGCAAGAGTGGCGCTCTCAGCAGCTGGGCGCGGTGGGCGGCGGCGGCAGCCACCATTTTGAAAGCGACACGGAGATGTCCGACATGGACGACGACGACCGGGAGACGCTCTTCAGCTCCATGGACCTCCTCTCGCCCGGCGGACACTCTGACGCGCAAACCTTAGCCATGATGCTTCAGGAGCAGCTGGACGCCATCAACAAGGAGATCCGGTCCGCCGCCCACCTTATCGCCGCTTGGATTTTGAAACGCCGAGGCTTCTTCTGGAGGCTGACGTTGAGCGTGGGATTCCGCGCAGGCTGATCCAGGAGGAGAAGGAGTCGACGGAGCTGCGTGCCGAGGAGATCGAGAGCCGCGTGGCCAGCGTCAGCCTGGAGGGTCTGAACCTGGCTCGCATGCACCACCATCACCACCACGGGGCCTCCATCACCGCCTCGGCCACCGCCTCCTCCCTGGCGTCCTCCTCGCCGCCCAGCGGCCACTCCACGCCCAAGCTGGACCCCCGCAGCCCCGCCCGGGACATGGAGCGCATGGGGGTCATGACGCTGGTACGGTATGAGCCCGCTTGACCGACACAGCCATCCCAAAGCATTTCCAGACGTTCAATCTTGTCATCGACTGTGTCCCGACAGCCCAGCGACTTGCGGAAGCATCGGCGAAAGGTACGCACAGCTCATCGGCTCGCTGGCCTTTGCTCTGGATCCACGTGACGGATTGTCTGTCAGATCGCCGCGGTGGAAGAAGACGGGCGCGAGGACAAGGCCACCATCAAGTGCGAGACCTCGCCGCCCGCCACGCCGCGCACCGTCCGGATGACGCACACCCTGCCGGCGTGCTCGCACAACGACGCCAGAGGGTAGGTTCGCCGAAATCGGCGGAGCGCCGAACACCTGACTCAAGTCCGCTTACGGCGGTGACGGCTCCCCAGGTTGTCCTCCCTGGAAGCGGAAGGCACCACGAGCAGCGTGGCCAGCAGCCAGGACTCGCTGCACAAGCAGCCCAAGAAGAAAGGCATCAAGTCGTCCATCGGCCGTCTCTTCGGCAAGAAGGAGAAGGGCCGCATGGGGCACATGGCGCACATGGCGCACCGCCACGTCATGCTGGATCCGCAAGGTCAGCCGGCCGGCCGAGCGAGCTGCGGCGCGTCATGGCCGCGGCGCCTAACTGCCATCCCATTGGTCCGCAGCCACCGCCATGGACGCCGACGCGGCGGGCCAGGAGGCGGGGCTGAGCAAGCTGGGCACGCAGGCCGAGAAGGACCGCCGCCTGAGAAAGAAGTAAGCCGCTCGGTTCCCGTCAGCTTCGCTACAAGACTTGTCTTGTCTCAATGGATCTCTGTGTTTGTTTGGTTGGTTGCCTAACAAAGAATGCCCTTCCTCGCCCCCCCCCCCCCCCTCCCCTACTTCTTCTTCTTCGGGACGGAGGGCGCCCGAGCCGCGATCTTTTTGCATCTTCCCTCGCACCAATGCATGCCAACCAGCTGCCTGCCGCTCTCCTTCCCGTTTCAGCATCTTGGTCCATGGCCGTGCTCTCGTCCTTTTTTTGTGGTTGTGTGGAAAGCCGCTGGAGCAATTCTTCCACGTCCTTTCTATGCGGCTTGTTTGACTTCCCGCCACCGCACGAGATGCCGAGCGGACGTCTGTTTGTTTGATTGTTTGTTTGATTGATTGATTGTTTGTTTGTTTGTTTGTTTGTTTGTTTTTGTGCGGCGGATGGTGAAAATGTGGACTAACTGGTGTGTACTTTTTTCTCTCTCCTCCCTTGGCCTCTAACAAAGCGGGTAAGTGGCCAGGACGCGGCGCTGATCTCCACCGTCACACATCCTGTCCTGTCTTAGCCCCGCCCCCTCCCTTCTTCCTTCTTACAGTCGATTTGACAGCTGGATCAGATTTTCACTCCTGGAATGCCACCCTCTTCAATTCTGCGTCTTTATTTGTGTTGTTGGTTTTTTTTTCTTTCCGTTATGATTTCTCTCATAACCGTTGCCTCTCCCCAGCTATGTTCAGTCGTCACGCCTCGTTCCAATCGAGCTGAACATGCAAACATGAGCTGGCCTCATGTGCTGGACGGAAGAAGACCCAAAAGCGCTTGCCTTGCCTTTGGAAAACGGATTTCCATGCTGTGCCGTGTCCATTTGATATGTTTTTGTTAGGACCTTCCATGCCAGAGACGCTTTCATTTCGCGAGATACCACCTGATTTGTTTTTGTGTGTGCGTGCGTGCCAAATCTGAGATTTGCTCTTTGCATGTGGGCGGGATTATGCTTACACATGCAAAGTCCACTCAGCTGGCGAGAAATGTCGAGCGGGTAATAAGACGCCACGGCCTTCGCGTGGGCGAACACGGACGATAAACGCTTTGGGAAATAAAGAGTCGTGAAAAAATATGCTACGTCCGAGTGATGCCTTCATGTGTCTCCTGTGCGCATGTAGACACGAGCTTCTGGAGGAGGCCAGGAGGAAGGGCTTGCCTTTCGCGCAGTGGGACGGACCCACCGTGGTCGCCTGGCTGGAGGTGAGCGCCCGCGCCGCTTGACGCCTCGTCGCTTCCCGACGCCATCGAGTCCAAACTGTTGCGTTTCCAGCTGTGGCTGGGGATGCCGGCGTGGTACGTGGCGGCCTGCCGCGCCAACGTGAAGAGCGGAGCCATCATGTCGGCGCTGTCCGACACGGAGATCCAGCGTGAGATCGGCATCAGCAACCCCCTGCACAGACTCAAACTCCGGCTGGCCATCCAGGAGATGGTCTCGCTCACCAGCCCGTCGGCGCCCCCTACCTCCAGAACCGTGAGTTTGTAAAATAAGGACCAGGTGGTCTGTTTTTTTCTTGTGTAGTCTGTGTTGTCATGACAACAGTGTCCTCCCGCCAAACCGCGGTTCACCCATCTTCAAAGGTTTGCTGCAAAATTGATGCTAATTCCATGAGTCTGTCTATGGTGTTTCACATTGTATGTTAGCCTCCAGCTAGCGGACACCTCATGCAGCTGGGTCTGGAAAGTGTCCCCTGTGGCAATTAGCTTTAGCGTGCATGCTAACGCGTGTGTGCTGTGTTTTGTCCTGTGCCCCCTCCTCCTCCTCCCCCCCCCCCCCCCTCCCTTCCCTTCAACGTGGGGCCGTTGGTGGTCTTGACTGTGATGCTTTAACACTGTTGGCTTACAGTGGTGCTGCTCTTCTTCTTTAACGCTGCTTGCGCCTCCTGCTGGACATCTACTACCACCGCACCCCGCCCCTCCGTCTCCGGGGCGCCGCCCTTGTAGCCGTCAGGCAACGTATGGGTGACCCACGAGGAGATGGAGACCATGGCGGCTCCTTCCAAAACGGTCAGTCCCCCACCTCCTGCCCCGCCTTAACCAACGCCGCCTGCCTGCCCGCCCGCCCGCCCGCCGGCCCGCCTTTTTCTCGCGCCACGTGAACTCTGGCGTGCTGCTCTTGAGGTTTGAGCCAGTCCAGCGCATGAAAGATGAATTTTCGATTTGTTTTCCCCCAGAAATCCCAGTCCGAAGAGGGGAGCTGGGCACAAGTAAGGGGAACAAACACGCACCTTGAGTCCAATACGAACCACGTTGAGATTCCCATCTTTGCCGTCCAGACGCTGGCTTACGGCGACATGAACCACGAGTGGATCGGCAACGAGTGGCTGCCCAGTCTCGGACTACCTCAGTACCGCAGCTACTTCATGGAGTGCCTGGTGGATGCGCGCATGCTGGACCACCTCACCAAGAAGGACCTGAGGGTGCATCTCAAAATGGTGGACAGCTTCCACAGGTAAGCCGACACGGGCCGAGCTCTTTTGCGCTACTTGACGTCGCCCCCATCTTTTTTGCTGTGATCCCAGAACAAGTTTACAATACGGCATCATGTGTCTGAAGAAGCTCAACTACGACAGGAAGGAGCTGGAGCGGCGGCGGGAGACGAGCCAGCACGAAATGCGAGGTGACGCTCACAAAGGCAAAGCCGAGGCCAAGGAGCCGAGTAAAGAAGCCGCGTTTGTCCTCCAGACGTGCTGGTGTGGAGCAACGAGCGAGTGGTACGCTGGGTGCAGAGTATCGGCCTGCGCGACTACGCCGCCATCCTGCACGAGAGCGGCGTGCACGGAGCGCTGGTCGCCCTGGACGACAACTTTGACTACAGCAGCCTGGCCCTGCTCCTCCAGATCCCCATGCAAAACACTCAGGTGGGTCCACAAGTCGACGGATTCGGAAGAAGAACCCACGCGACGTGTTTCTTCCCGTTCTCGCCCGTCTTCAGGCCCGTCAGATTCTGGAGCGCGAGTACAATAACCTGCTGGCGCTGGGCACCGACCGGAGGCTGGACGAGGTGAGAGCGGGCGCCGGACAAAAAAAAAAAAAAAACGCACGGGATTGCACTTTGACCTCCATTTCTGGTGTCGCAGTGCGACGACAAGGACTTCCGAGGGGCGTCGTGGCGGCGGCAGTTCCCGCCGCGGGACGTGCACGGCATCAGCATGATGCCCGGCTCGGCCGAGACGCTGCCGGCCGGCTTCCGTCTGACCACCACGTCGGGCCATTCGCGCAGGCTCCCGCCCGACGGTAAGCCGCCGCCCGTCGCTGCTCGTCGTATTGTCGTATAATATTGGCCAAACTTGACTTTGCCGCTCTGCAGTCCTTTACGAGGTGCCCGACGACGGCTGCGACGACGTGTATTTGGATTGGTTCTAAGGTCAGCTATGCCCCCCCCCCCTTACGTGTCCCGCCCCCTGATCAAATTGGGCCGTGAGTGTCGTGGTGGCTGCCCCCCCCCCCCCCCAATCCCCTAGCCCCAAAGAGCAAACAACCTCTTTGCCCGTTGAAGTACTTTTTACGCAGCTGTCGCTAGGCGGACCAAAGTAAGGCAAGCGACGAGCCGCGTTTGGCCAGCCGTGCTTTCAAGTGTCCTCTTTGCTTGCGCGAGCCCCCCCGCTGATCACGTCTCTTTGTCGCCCCCTGCTGTCCTTTCCCCACAGTGGGCGCCTCGACGGTTCAGCGCCTGGACAGCTCCACGGTGAGAACCTACTCGTGCTGAGGAGACAGACGGAGCCTTAACGTGTACCGCTGTATGTAACACACAGAACGACACCGACCGACCGATTGCCGCTTCCTTTTTTTTTTCTTCCTCTGGAGGCTTGGCGCATCTTTGCTCGACGCCATTTTGGGATGCACAAAAATACTCCAAAGAATATAGCATATATTCGACATATCTTTCCATGTCGCTTGCTTGACATTTTTCTACCAGTCTGGGAGCGCCAACAATTTTTGGGGATGTTTCTTATTACTTGTTGGCTTCTCTCTGATTTTTTCCAATGGCATGTCGAGGCGGTAAACAGCCGCCGTGGGCCTCGGCACCCCCATGTTGTCCCCTCCCTCACAACCTGCTTTTTTCCTTCTTTCTAGGTCCAGTTCTGAGCAAAGCCGCCGGAGAGGCCCACACACTCTTCCCGTGCGGGGAGGGGCCAAGGTCGGGGGGCTACGCCATCGGGATAACCGCGCACTGCCAAGAAGCCCCTCGTCTCTCCGCCTCACGCCCCCAACAAATCTCCCTCCCCCCCTCTTATTTGTCAAATGTGGACGCCAGCCAGCCGCCGCCTTCGGTGCTAAACTCTCTCGCAGCGGGCTGGTCGACATTTCCCTAAAGCGTACTGTGTATTTCAAGTTGGTTATGTAAATTCATATAAATAGGACATTTTTTTAATATATATAAATATATATATATGTGTAAAAAAAGAAAAAGATTATTGAGCAAATAGGAAGTTAGTGGACCATAGATGAATAATATATGCTGCTCTCGGACCCTGGCAAACTTTCAAATTTTTTTTTTTTTTTAATTTGGGGGAAGGCAAACTCCTCGGAGGATGCCATCACCGCCTTCTAGCGGCCGGAGGACTAACAAAGCACACGAGCAACCCGAAGTAACTCAGCGGGGAAGGCAGCCTCAGCTCATTGTGTGTGTGTGTGTGTGTGTGTGTGTGTGTGTGTGTGTGTGTGTGTGTGTGTGTGTGTGTGTGTGTGTGTGTGTTAAAACAAAAAAAACAGCCAGAAACGCTTGGTGTGACTCGACGTTTTCCATCTCTGAACTTCTCATGGACTCAAATGTTTGTTTTGGAAGTCTTACAATTTGCACGAACGCAGACGTCATCACGGTTCCATTTTGTGTGAATACGTTTTGATTTATTTTTGACTTCTTGTATGTACGTACGTATGTACGTACGTTGGTGGAAAACCTTCAAGTGGTGAGCAAAAAAAAAAAAAAAAAAGATATTAAAAGCAAAAACTATTGAAAAATGATTTCATTCTTGAAGATACACATTCAGAAGTGCAAGGTGGTTGAATTGACGGAGGAACTTGGAAGTCACGTCACGATCGGCAGACGTCATTTTCTTGGGAGCCCCAACACGCCACAAGAGACGGTAAGACAAAAAAAAACCAATGATGTGAAAAGTGTAAACCATCGTAGTTAGCCTTTTTTTTATTTGGACTTGAACTTGCATATTTGAATTTGAATAATTAAATGTTATTGTTGTCGCTGTAGCTAGTTTTTAATTGAAACCTTTTACTTTATGAACTAATAGATTTATTTTGAACTTGATTTTTACTTTTCTACTTTTGTAACTTGTTTTTTTTTTTTTTTTTTTTGACTTGCAGCATTTTATTATTTTCATCTTCACGGCTGCCATTTGAACTACTCAACTGAACCGAAGTGAATGGCCCTTGTGACTTGTTGGCCCGCGGTGAGTTCAGGCTGCGTGGGCCTTCAGAGTTTTCTCAATCTCCTTGAACACTTCAGGGTCCTCGATAGTGGGCGTGATCTGCGCACAGGAATTTAAATGGTTGTCATGGTAACCCCCAATAGTCCGAAAGAAGTTGATGTTGGACCAACTTTGTACGGCTTCCCGTTGACCAGATTTTCCAACGTGGAGCGCGGGATCTTTCCGGAACGCGTCTTGGGAAGCCCGCGGACAAAAACGACCTTCCGGAAGGCGGCCACGGGTCCCACCGTATCTCGTACCAGCTTCACCGTCTCGCTCGCTACCTCCTCGTGGCACTGCTTCACTCCTGGGGGCGCAAACAAGACTTATTCAAACACATTGCTGTGTTTTGGTGACTTACTTTCATTTTGTGTGCCCGCCCCCCCTCACCATTTTTGAGCACGCACAAGGCAAGGGGTATGTGGCCCTTCAGAGGGTCCTCCAAGCCCACAACGGCGCAGTCGGCCACCGCCGGGTGCTGCAAAACCGACTGCAAAAAAACCAAAAATCAGCCACGTCCAATATGGTGGACAAATCCAGATCCCGGCATTTCTGTACCTCCTCCAAAGCTCCTGCTGATAGCCTGTGTCCAGCCACGTTGATGACATCATCAGAGCGTGATATGACGTATAGGAAGCCCTCCTTGTCCACGAAGCCGGCGTCCATGGTGTCGTAGTAGCCCTGGGAAGATAAAAAGAGCTGCATTTTCATTGCTGGTAATAGCAGTCTTGCAGATTTTGTCCGCCAGAGGGCGCCCTGGCAGCGCTTCATACTGGGAATTTAGTGAAGTAGGTCTGCTTGAAAAGTTCCGAGTTCTGCCACAGGGACGACATTGCGCCGGGCGGCAGAGGTAATCTACACACAGTCCACAAGTAATCTATTACTCACTGGTCCAATTGTGACAAATGCTGTCATTCATTCACATGATGATGATGATGAAGAAGACGCTTACTTCACCACGATGTTTCCCAGAGTTCCGGGCTTCACCTGTCGCATGTGGTCGTCAATTACGGTCACTGCAAAAGTCAAGGCAATGTTTACGATCAACTGATTGATTTCTTTTCAGGGCGACGTTCGAGCGGTACCGTCGTAGCCTGGCACGGGTTTGCCCGCTTGGCCCGCAGGGGGCGTCAGTGAGTTGCCCAGGCCGATGCACGTGGACGTGATGGGAGAGCCCGTCTCTGAAAGGAGAACAAAAACCATCTTGCTCTTTATGTCCTGCTCTCATTTTGTCCTCTTTGCGTCTTTTTCCCGTCGCAATTGACATTTAACAAGCGTGGGCGGGTGTGGAGCCGGCCGGCCCAGCGTTTTTAATGAAGGGCCCGACACAATGAAGATGGTCATCCGCACGCCATTTGCACGTCAAAGCTCTGCCAACAGCTGGAAAACGCACGTGTGTTGCCCGGCAACACCGATGACATCGACGCCCACCTCCCAAAATAGCACGAGGATTAATATCAGCCTTTAACACGGCGAAGCAGCAAGTGGCAAAATGATGCCATCCAGATAACAATGCTCTGGGGTGGGGTCGCAATATTAGGGACGGCGGCAAAATTCATTTCGAAATATATACGATGACTCCAATAAGTCAAGCGCCGTGTGTCAAAAAATGCTTGTGCTGACTGTCCTTGTGCGTTTTTGTACCCGTTTGCCACCAGTGATCCAGCACGGGAGCCCCGAAACTCTTCTTGGCCCACTCCAGCGTCTCCACGTCGCAGCGCTCCCCCGCCAAGAAGACGGCGCGCAGCCTGGGAGGACAGACGCAGAGTCAAGCGCGGCGTCCGGCACAGCGGAGATCCCGCCCAATACCTGGACAGTGGGTACGCCGCCGCGCTTTGGGCGTGGGGGTCCCGCTGGCGGATGGCGCGGATGGCGGTGGGCGCGGTGAACATGGCGGCGGCGCCGTGTTCGGACAAGACGCGGAAGAAGGCGCCGGCGTCCGGGGTTCCCACGGGCTTGCCTTCGTAGAGGATGCTGCTGTTTCCGTGCAGGAGGGGGGCGTAGCAGATGTACGAGTGGCCCACCACCCAACCCAGGTCCGACGCCGCCCACCAAACCTGCCGCCGCCGCCGCTAGTTAGCCGCCACGCTCAACACAAGCTAACACGTTCACTTACTTCTCCGGGCCGAAGTCCGTAAATGTTGGACATGGTCCACTTGAGCATCACGGCGCAGCCGCCCGTGTCCCTCACCACACCCTGGCAGGAGAAAAAGAGATTGCAAATTTGCCTCGCCATCTTTTCAAGAGCATTTTCTATGGCTTCTTTGAGTCGGTCGACCTTGGGCGTCCCCGTGGTGCCGGAAGTGTAGAGGATGTAGAGCGGGTGGTCCGAGGGGACGGGGACGCAGTCGTGGGGCCTGGCGGCCGCCATCTCCTCGTCCCAGTCCAGGGCCGAGCCCCCCCTCATGGACACTTTCTCCTATCGGGACATCAAAGTCACACTCGCAAATCCAAGAACATTCCGGTACTTGGGACCCACCCACCGTGTTGTCCCTTGAGTAGATGAGAACTTTGGAGGGCTTGTGAGCGCTGAGTTCCAAGGCCTTTTCCACCAGGGGCACGTAGGCCACCCGCCGGCCCGGCTCGATCCCGAACGAGGCGGTAACGATCATTTTGGGCTGCGGGGTTTTCGACATGACGCAAAAAGTCAACAGTTTGCAAATGATGTCCAGGAGGCTTCCTCTGGGTTTGTTTGTTTTTCTGACATCTTGTTGACTGAGGAAGTTTGCATGCAAAAGCCGTCGGAGCCCGTTTCTCACCTGGGCGTGATCGATGCGCACCGACAGCTCTTTGGAGGCAAAGCCGCCAAAGATGAGGCTGTGCGGCGCGCCGATGCGGGCGCAAGCCAACATGGCCATCATGGCCTGGGGCACCATGGGCATGTAGATGACCACCAGGTCGCCTTTGCCGACCCCGTTCTTCACCAGGACGCCGGCCAGACGTGACACCTGGAGCCAAAAAATGGTAACACTTCTCCTCTCTTTTTTTTCTGTCCAATCAGGTTTTAGCATCCATGTTGGCAATCTGATCTGATCGGGACCTTCGCACGCTTGATGACGTCATCATTGGGCTGTCCTTTGATTGCGGCGGATTGAGCCTAACCTGTTCCCGCAGTTCCCGATAGGTGATGATCCGCTTGGTGGCGGTCACGGGGCTGTCGTAGATGATGGCCGCCTGCTCGCCGCGTCCGTCTTCCACGTGACGATCCACAGCGTTGTAACACATGTTTAGCTTGCCTCCCACAAACCTCATAAACCAAAAAAGAACATTCAACTATATCGAGCACATCTAACAAGGACTGTTTCTAAAAAAATATATATATATATATATATATTCTGTGTGGTTTTTTTTTTTTTTTTGCATATTGTACAAAAGCATTAACTGGCATCAACCTCCAATAAAATAGTTTCATTAAAAAAATGAACAGATCATGATAAATGAATTTAATTGAAGTCAGCAGCATACAAAACAAAGTTCGAACATTTTTTTAAGTGTATTGTTACTTGTGTTTATTTTATGAACTTGAACAATCAAAAAAGATAGTTTAGGGGTAACAGACGTGTTATTGTTATGTGTTGGTGGTGCATTCACGTTCCATTTCCCAGCGTCGTTATTTTCCTTACCAGTTGGGGAACACAGAGTCCTCCACGTGCAATGTTTTGCTCCACGGTTCGAACCAGCTGATGTCCTGAGCCACTTCGGCCCAGTACTGCTCCGGCCGGTCCCGGGCCGTCGCGAAGGCTCGGGCGTAGCGCTCCGCTGCTGCCGCTGAGTCCACCACGTGTGCCTGGCCCGCGCAGCCGCGTTTCACAGTTGCAGTTTTCCCTCGAACCCAAACGCCCCACAGGCGAGTCCCAAGGCTTCTGCTCCTTGTGCATACTTTCGAGATTTGCCCGTGCATATTTGCTGCTACTTTGGAAAACTTTTGCTCAACTACGCTCACTTACTCACTCACTCACATGCACGCACGCAGGCAGGCTTTAGGTAAGGTCGGAGGATACCTGACTTGACAACTCCTCCAACTTGCATCCTTAAGAGCCTGAACTTCGAACTGGATTCTAACCACGCCTCCTTTTCATAAAAACACTTACGTCATGATTTAACGAGACGCCTTAAAAGTGCACTCATTCCTGAGGAGGGGTGGGGGGGGGGATAAAATTCCCCGATACAAAGCAGATATCATTCATAATAAATGTTTTTAAAATGTTTAATTCTCATTTCTAAAAAATAACTCAACAAAAATACATTTTAAATGTACTTTTTTATTTACAGTGGTTACATGGGCTCCCTCTAGTGGTACGACCTAAGAAATCTCTGCCCGACTACATCGTAGCTAAATGATGTGCGGTAAACATCACATTCGATTCCAAAAATCCAATTTGATGGATCATCCTTGCAGAATGATGTCAAGAGCTCCAGACTAATCCAGACTGCGCCCCCCCCCACACACACACACAACACACACACATACACACACACCATGCTTTCCCTTCTGAGCCCTTCAAACTAATAACATGCATATCCACATATGGTGGAAATGTAATTAATATTCCACACCATGCTATGCGAAACTGGAAGCGAGCGAGGCCTGAGGGTTGTTTACCTCCTGTTTTACACATTTTGTCCGCCAGAGGGAGCTGTCTGTTTCGGAAAAAAATCTTTTTCTCTGCTTGTGATTGAATAAGTATTCATCTGGAAGCATTTGGTGGTGTTTTAATTGCGAAATGGTGTAGGAATAAATGTTTTACTTTCCATGCTGACGTTCTCTTGATGAACGATCTTTCCAATGGAGCTGCTATAATGTCTGCCTAGCAACAAGTGACATCACCAGGAATTTAGTCAGGAATCTTTCAGGCGTTTGCAGACTTGGTAAACTTCTCCTTGGTCTCTTTGCAAATGACAAGCAACTTGCTGAATTTCGAACGTTTCCCCTTTTCTCTCAAAGACTCCCAAAAATGCAGAGATGAATGCTTTGGTCCAGAAAGCACGTGAGTGCTTTTTGCTGTGTGTAAAGACATCAACATGTGGATTAATTCCTGAGAGCTTAAGTTGATGAGCGTCAACCTCCCCGGATGGGAGGATGGATGATGGACGGATAGATGATGGGAGGATGGATTAGCTCCGAGTTAAGCTTTTGCACGTGAGGTCGGCGACCTGCATGTGATGGAGTCGTGCATGTGGAGCAATCGTTGACGTCCTTCACTGCTAATCAATAATGCTCATTATTGTCACCATGTCACGTTTTAATCACACGTCCAAACAAGTGAATGCAAATGCACTTCAATAATATTTATTTTGATGAAGTCATTGAGTGTTATGGAAGGAGTAGTGTTACAACTTTAGATTTCTATTGTCCTCTTTTATTATCTCTTGCGCTCTCGCTCTCTCGCTACTTCGCTCCCTCCCTCCCTCCCTCGTTCTTTTTTTTTTTTTGGTGAGCTGGTGCAGCGTGCATCCATTCATCCATCTATCTATCTATCCGGCGCTCGCTCGCTCGCTCGCTCGCCTCCAGCGCTCAACCTTTTCGGTCATCCAGCTATGGCGACGGTGCTCCAACAGCCGCTCACTCTGGATCGAGGTAAGGATCTTCTTCCCGCACTACACGACGCCCACCTTTGGCAAATGTCATTTTTCATCCTATTGATAACCACGTTGAAAGATTTCCTGCGTTAACGTCGTGATTTTGACGCGCCATCCTAATGTGGCGTTCACGTGCTGGCACGCACGATGGGGCGTTCGCGTGCTCTCACGCGACGGGTTGTTATTATGTGCTAGGGTTGTTGTTATTATTCTTCGTCTTATGTAACCTGCTCGCGCACGCGTGCTAGCAAGGCGTGCTCGCGTGTCTTATATTTCTTAATGTTGCGTTTTGCAATGTGTTCTTGAGTTCCATGGATTTGCTTGCATTCTTTTCAAAAGGGCTCCCTGAAATCTGCCGTTGGCGGAAAGCAGATACGGCGGCTGCTCCGCGCAAAACAGGCGTAGACTATAAATACATTTATGATTCTCATTTTGCAACTCGACAGTCACGTGGAAGTAGTTGGTCCCACGTCAGGAATGTTTTCCTCCAGGTTTGAACATGTTTAAGAAAACAACTCCTGAAAATGGGATGGAACGTTGAAGGAGGCTAGAAAAAGTTTTGGAAATGTTCTTAGTAATTCATCATGCCTAAATCGCCTTGTTTCTCAATGTTGTCGGGAAACACATAAAGCTCAGAGTCTCTCTTTCTACCCACAGATGTGGCCAGGGCCATCGAGCTGCTGGAGAAGCTGCAGGAGTCGGGCGACGTTCCAGGTTACAAGCTGCAGTCGCTGAAGAAGGTCCTCCAGAGCGAGTTCTGCACGGCCATCCGCGAAGTCAGCAACCCGTGTGGTGAATGAAGCGGGCTCGTTGCGCCGGCCTGACTGACTCTCTTCTCCACAGGTGTACCAGTACATGCACGAAACCATCACCGTCAACGGCTGCCCGGAGTACCAGGCCAGAGCCACGGCCAAGGTAAGAAGTCCCGCCCCTTTCGACGGTGTGTCGGACGGGTCGTCAGCGTTTCTTCCGCACGCAGGCCACGGTCGCCGCCTTCGCCGCCAGCGAGGGCCACTCGCACCCGCGGGTGGTGGAGCTTCCCAAGACGGAGGAAGGCTTGGGCTTCAACGTGATGGGCGGTAAGGAGCAGAACTCGCCCATCTACATCTCGCGCGTCATTCCCGGCGGGGTGGCCGAGCGCCACGGCGGCCTCAAGAGAGGCGACCAGCTTCTGTCCGTCAACGGCGTGGTGAGTTCCACTGGTGCGGGAAAAGATGGAGAAATATTTCTGCTCGGTTCCTCTCATTTTTGGTTGTGCGCAGAGCGTGGAGGGCGAGCACCACGAGAAGGCGGTGGAGCTGCTGAAGGCGGCCAAAGACAACGTCAAGCTGGTGGTGCGCTACACGCCCAAAGTCTTGGAGGAGATGGAAGCGCGCTTCGAGAAGCTGCGCACCGCCCGACGCCGCCAGCAGCAGCAGTTGCTCATGCAGCAGCAGCAGCAGCAGCAGCACAACATGTCCGCTCAGCAGAATCACACGTCGTAGGTGAGGCGCTTCATGGCCATTTTGGTTTAAAGCGGCCATTTTAGACTTCTATTTTTCATTGTTGCTTGATGACCTGCCAGACAACTGCTCTCAGCGTGTTCTTCTCACGGTCCGTTCGGCAGGTTGTTCCAGAAGAAGACAAAGTAAGTAGGTCCGTGCCACGTCCGCCCGATCTCTCGGAGGTGCCGACCGATCCCGAGTTCTCGGAGTGAGGAGGACTGTCCCGTCAATCCCGGCGTTTGTTCCTGAGCTGAAAAACAAAAGTGTTGGGGAAAGAAAAAGACCTTTTGTCTTCTCCTTGTTGTGTTTCTTTCAACTGACCCATTTCTCCGTCACGCCTCACGGTGCTTGTGTACGAATGTTGTTTGTGAGGCAAAAATGTTTTTAATGGTAGCAAAGGTTTTGTAGCGTTAGCAATAAACAGCCAAGCAAGTGTCAATGAAATGATTTGGATTATGGAATTATTACTCATCGATAAATATGTATCTCAAATAAGAGCAAAGATGGAAATGTTTTTTCTCTCCAATGTTTTTCATTTTAAAACAACTTTGTTATTGTGCAATAATTCTCTTCGACGAGGCGAATGTCACACGAGATTGATCTTTATTTGTCATAGTTATATTTATGAAGAGAGTTTTATTGTTCCCTTTGTGTATTGACATATATGGAAGATCTTTACATTGTGCAGATGATGTTGATATTATGACAATCATGGCTGGTAAAAATGTGGAATGTTTTTCCTTGGATACAATAATCCAGTGTTCCTTGTTTAAACAATTCATTTTGTGTGAGTATGTTTTTTTTCTTGACCTACTATTGTGTCTTCTGACCATCCCAATTGACCCCAAAAAAAACCATAAGAATCTATACTTTATTCTCACATTTTGTAATATTCATCAATGGTTACTTTGTTTCAAGTGCAACACGTGACACACTGCCAGATTTGTACAAGTCATATGATAACAATAATAAACATAATAATTTTTTTTGGGGGGGGGGTCACATTGCATTGTTTTCTATCTTGAACTCATTTAAACAAATAAAACATATGACGTTGTTGATATGCAATTGCTATATTTGTATAAATAAATCTATGTGCTTGTGTACAGTGAACACAGCGCTCTTGTTTTCACTTCATTACACAAAATCTACCTTACACCCCTTGCCACAAGAGGGCAGCAAACTCGCACACATACACATTAGCAGTTGCAAACCAAGCTAACTTCCTTTCCATCACCGGATGTCGAGGAGCCCGCGACAGGTAATGTCAATTACTCACATTAATCGTCCTTTTATACGAAGAATGTGGCTCACTTGCGATGTTAACTGCGTCTATATCAAAACACCGACAGCACTACATTACTTTTATGGTAATTTGACTCGGCAAAGTTAATTAAACTTGGCAAAGTTAAACAGACATAAAAACGACGTCGTGTGGCTAAGCTCACATCCGGGTATTTCTCATTGGTTTTAATTGAGCGAGTCAAGTGCGTTAACACCATTCCACGATGGGGAAAAAAACTTCTAGCTAACAGTAAAACATATTTTAAAGTAAAGTAAAACCATATTTGAATTGATGTTTTTTATTTGATGAGCCAAGTGACGGAAATCGGTAGAAAGAATGATGGGATGGAAACACGTTCACCTAGTGGCTGACCGCGATACTACAGTCAGTAGGTTTTTGATTAATACTCGATCCAACTAGGTGAGTTGTTTTAAAAAAAATAATAAGAAAAAGATGTTGAATCCAAACTTGTTTCATATTCATACTAATCCTGGTTTGTTCAACACAGGCCTGACATTGGAGCCATTCCCGAGCATGACGTGTCTCATGGAAAAATGTCATGGCTGACATTTAATGTTGCGCACAAAGTTCGTGAGGTCAGTGGAACTCAATCCGCCGCCTGGAATGCCCGCCGTTGCCAGTCCGTGCCATCGGTAAGTCCAAGGCACGTCGGCGTGCGTGTTTTTGAGCAGACAAATGTTATCTAGTGTTTTTCAAGTTGTGATGCCTTTCACACAAAGACCCCCTTCCCCTTCCCCTCCATCTCACTTCTCCTCCCTCCCTATCCGACAATGCCTGCTATTAAAGGCCATTTGCTCTCTGCTGTGAATGTGTTGATGGAATCATCAAGGGTGTTGATGATGACTCACATTTGGGTGGAAAGAACAAATAAGTACAATCGGTCTGTCACCCCCCAAATTCCTGTTTTAACACCTCTTCAAACACACAGGGATGCTAAAATTTGTCAATTTGTTTGATTTTGACACCAACAACACCAGGTTCTCGGGTACAAAAGCAAATATTTAATGAGTGTGGCAATAAATGAGCATTTAAATGTTATATTTACAATTTTGTCATGTACTGTCCTGCTAAACCGCCGCGGCGGGCTCCTCACAGGACGTGGTAGACGGGGCTACCCGGCGTACACGGCTGCGAGTCGCTCGTGTTGGTGTGGGGCGGGACGGCCTGGGTGGGTCGGCGACCCAGATGGGGCGTGGACAGTCGGTCCACAATGCTGGACAGGCACTGCAGGCTGGACGCGCCCGCCATCTTGTCCGACAAACTCTCTGCAGGGAGATTGTTGTTGTTATTCATCAAGCGGAAAGGTGTGCCGAGGGGATGCGGAGGGGCTCTCACCGTTCTTGACGTAGGGATAAGTGCTGCCGTAGTTGAGCTGCTGCCACACTGGACTGCTGCTGTCCGGCTGGAAGAAAGAAAAAGCAGAATACGTAAAATTTCTGCCCTTCCTAAGATTATGGAGAGCCTAATAAATCCTGGGCTGGTAGGGGGGGGGCGCCTTGAAGCCCAACGCGGGGCAGCGAGGGTTCCTTCCTCCCCTTCCCCAGCGTGGCCAATCGATTGAGCCGCAGCGGCTTGTGCTAGACGACACGTTCGCCTTGTAAATCTGTGCCCGTCCCGGCAAAGGCGCGCCACTCGAGCTCGTCGTAAATGTCGAGAAACCCCAAAACCTTTCTTGAAGGAAGATTGTTATCGAAGAAGCGGAAGTTTGAGATCATGGAGATGCGCGGGCCAGACGAATGGAAAAATAACCATTTTTCCCCGACCGCGGTAAGGCGGCTTATGGTGAAAACGTGAAACTCAAAAGACGTCCAACGCGCTCCACGCGGTGGTGCGCGGGGTTCTCACCGTCCCGTCGGAGCAGCTGGACAAGGGGCTGGCGGGTTCGGAGCCGCTGTAGTAGTGGTCCACCTGCTCGCGCAGGAGCTCCTGCAGGCTCTCGATGTAGTGGATGGCATTGCGCAGGATCTCCACCTTGGGCAGGCGCTGGCTGGGGTTGGCCGAGGTGCAGCGGCGCAGGGCCTCGAAGGCGTGGTTGACTTTCTTCAGCCGCCGGCGCTCTCGCATGGTGGCGGCGCGGCGGCGGTCCACGAAGCTGGACTTGCGCTTGCAGGCCTTGCAGGCCCACTGCAAGCAGTGGCCCGGCTGGTGCGGCGGCGCGCCGGGCGCCCGCACGTGCTCATCCTCATCAGAGTCGTCCTCGGCCAGCTGGAGGGCGTCCGGCGACGCGGCGCCATAGTACAGCTGTGACGGGGAGAAGATGTCCATGTCCGAGCTTTGGGGAGCGCAGGCCTCCTCTGAGGGATGTGAGGGCTCCGCTGCCCACGGGCCCCCCTTTTATGCCCCAGGGCCCACATTGGCCAGATCTAATTACCGTGGCCCATTGGCCCCGCCCCTCCCGTGCCCTGCCCTGCCCTATCCTGCCTGCTGACATTCCCACATCTGCCCTCGCTGATCTTTCCCCACTCGCGAGCCTGCCCCTGCTCCTCAACAAGCTTGCTCGGCCACTAATTGCACTTTGGAGGAATCCAAAATGTCACACGTTGCCCATGCGCAGGCCAGTTAAGCGCTCGCGGCCTGTCGCCGTAGAGAGACGGGCAAAAATGGACTTTCCCGGATGAAGAATCATTTTGTCACCGGTACGCGGGTGCCGCTTGAGAGCGCGGCACGTTGCAGCTGCGACGCAGAGGCGTCACATTTCAAGCAAACGGGCCGAGGTGTTAGCGCCACCTTCCTCACGCCGGCCCGCCGGCCGGCCGTCCACACTCCTTCCTCTTCCACGCAGCCCAAATGGCGAGCGGCACTTCCAAACGCCGTTTGTGTTGGGCCCCATTTCCTATAGCAAAGCACTTGGATTTCAAAATTGCAGATGTTAAAATCCAGCAATTTGGGAAAAAAAAAAAATCTTTTTTCTCGAATTTACTTTAAAACTGTAACTGTGTTTTTTTTATGCACAAATGTGTCAGATTGGCGGGAGAGAGCGAGAAAGTGGCCATCGTGTTCTTGCCCTGTTGACAGTCACACGGCAACATTGCGGTATCTCGCACAATGTGTCAAAGCGTTTGTCTCGCCTCTCTGGGAACTGCGCGCACCTAAAAAAACACAGCGACTCCCCCGAATCGCTCCCGCACAGCTGACGAACACATCGGCGGCGGCGGCGATCGAGCGTGCGGCGCGGCTTGGGAACGAGAGAGGGGCGAAGCTTAATGAGACCAAAAAGTGACCGAGTTTCGAGCGGGGCCAGTGCGCATGTGCGTTGACGACAAGGCAGCGGGCTTAATGCGCGCGCGTTGTTGGTGTCAAAGGTCAGGGGTCACATCGCTAAGATTTGTTCATATTATTGCACATATTATATTTTTAAAAATAATAATAAAACATGTTTTTGAAAGATTTTTGAGACGGTCAAAGTTGAAAAAGAAAAACTTAAAATGCATTTCTAAAAGTTATTTTTTTTTAATGAAGTTTACTTTGTATGGTAAGTTCGATTTTGATGTCACTAATTTTTTATTTAAAAAAGTCATGAGCGGGTGAGCAAAGTGGGTGAAGTCGAGGTCCGGTCGGGGGGGGAGGAGGTGCGGAGCACCATAAAAAAATCACATCACTGTTGGCGCTATCAGGTTTCTTGTGTCTGCTCGCTGCTCAAAACGGCTCACACACCAAACAGCCATTTTTTCAGGATGAAGCCATTTATTTGTATGTATAAATGAGTACAGCGGCTTCCTTGGTTTGTCCTCACTCCATTATAAAATAAATACATCTGAATTCTGACACTTAGAAAATATGTACACCGGGATAGGGAACTCTGGGAAATTATTTTTTCGAAGCGGCGGCCTTGCCACCGCTGCTGATGCTGTCCACGATGGAGGACAGACGCAGCAGGCTGCAGGACGCCGACGACTCGCCGGACCCTGGAAATAAAAACTGTGAGAAGTAGTCGTGGCGGAAAACCTTATCCGCTCTTTACCTTCCCTCGGGTTCGCCGATCCGGCGCCGGAACGGTCGGTCCAGGTCTGGCAGGATTTTTTCCAATGGGTTGCCGAAGTGATCGCCTGGAGATGCAACCTGATATGTCAATCGTGGAACCAACGTAATGTTGGCGCCACGCACGCACGATCGCAACGCAAACACAAACACGGTGTTGGACTTTCTTGATCTCTCGGCCGCATTCTTATCTCATTGCTTGTGTAAAGCAGATTGTTAGCCGGCTGGCTATTCATGTTGGACTACTGCCTCTCTCAATTGGACCTTCAGCTTTAAGTCGTGGCGCTTTTGTCTTTTCCCAACTTCTCATTTGAGGTTACTTTTTTCTTCTTTCCACTTCATTATGAAGCAGGCAGAGAAACGCATAAGCCATCATGCGGTTAGCACGTTAGCCCTTACAGCGTCTCGTTCAGCGGAGCGGTCCTGCTCGTCCAGGCCGTGCAGGACCTCCTGTAGCCTCTCGATGTAGTTGATGGCGCTGCGCAAGATCTCCACCTTGGGTAGCCTCTGGTTGGGGTTGGCCACCGTCTTCTTCTTGAGCGCGTCGAAAGCCTCGTTGATCTTCTTGAGGCGCCGGCGCTCCCGCAGCGTGGCGGCCTTGCGGCGGTCGATGGGCGCCGACTTCCTCTTGCACACCTTGCAGGCCCACATCAGGCAGCGGCCCTCGCAGTGGGCGCGCAGGCCGGGCGGCGCCAGCACATGCTCCTCGCCGCCGCTGTCCTCGCCCGTCTCGGACGCCGTCCGGTCCCGGCCGGGCGAGGGCGGGCTGTCCTCGTCCTCGGCGGCGGCGCGGTACAGCGGCGACACGCCCGCCATGTCCAGGTGCTGCAGCGCCCCATGTTCGCTCTCGTCCAAGTAGCGCAAATCGCTGAAGAGGTACGCGTTGGTCTCGAAAAGGTCCATCATGTTGCGGCGACGCGGCGTGTGCTTGCTCCAGCGCCGCTGCCGTGGCATTTAAATAGCTGCGACACTCGGCAACCGCCAGGCTTATATATAGAAGGTGAAACTCGACCCTGCGGCCATCTTTTTTTTTTTTTTTTCCAAACACTGTGTGGCGAATACACACACGCCATACTTAATGTCACCTCACGTTTCACAACAGGTGCGGCAAACACGGAATATTTTCGCTAAACTCCCCGCTATCAAACAACAGCCGTGCCAGTTTAATTCGGATCGAATCTAATCCGAGTCGAGCGTGAACAAAAAAAAAAAAATAATCATAGTTTTACTGCCTGACCTTGTGTGATGTCATAGTGCTAACTTGCATTAGCTGCTAGCTGGCTGTGCTGTTTCTTGCCTTGTAAACAAAACAAAGATGGACTGTTGCACCTCTCACCAACACAAACTTGACTTGGCTATGAATGCCAATTGTACGCTTTTTAGCACGGTGGACAAAAAGCATCTGGCGTGTAAAAGGAGTCACGCTTGTATTGTGACAGCCATTTTGTGACATTGAGGAGAGATGCTGAATGACGCTAAAATTCAAAATGCATAAAATACGTTTTCATAAGTTTAACTTGAAATTATGTTATCACCAGTCATGTAATATTTGATGATTTTTTTTTCAAAATTAGTCCATTAAAGTGTATTAATTCATTTTTCATTTGAGTAAAATGGAACAAAACATTGTGTTTTTGTAAAATGTTGACCAGTTTGGTGCTAACGTTAGCTCCAGGCCACCTCACAAAAGAGACGCAATTTCTGAATATTATGCTTGAAATGCATTTTTTAACATAAATGTATTGTTTCCTCGGCCTCCCTCCCACGGCCCCCCGATCGCATCTTCTCGCCAGCGAGCTACTGTGCCGTAAATTCAGCATTCGCGTCAGGGGGGGATTGAGGGGGTGCCGAAGCTTCAGCTGTCAGGGAGAATCATGACATATCCCGGGCGCAAAGTCAAGCAGGCCTCTTCGAGCGTAAATCTGTCCCACGGCCCCCCCAAAAAGTCGTCAAACATCACAATTCTAACGCTACAAATACTTCTCGTCATGGATGGACTGCTTCTTCTTCTACGTCTTCTTTTTGCTTTGAAGTTAAACGTAACTAACGATGCAAATTGTATTATCTGATAGCCAAATAAATTCATGCAATTGACATCGTCATTCATTACCATAGGAGAACTAAATAATAGTAAAAACGAAATTGTTTTGTTTTGTGTGTGTGTGTTGCCTCCAATTGGGAGCCACTTAGTGGCAGTGCTGACATGGACACTCAGCAGCAGACTTGTTAATGAACGTGAACTTTGGGACAACCCCCCTCGCCCCCCGTCCGCTTTCCCTTCCCGACAGGACGCCCATCTCCAGGCGGGCTCGGACACACCTGGGAAATAGATCGAAGAGGGTGTGGGGGTGTGGGGGGGACTCATGATGTTAAGAGGGGCCACGGGTAAAGTGAGCTCATCTCAATAAAGATAGCAACTTTTAAGCAACAATAAAAAAGACATGTTTATAACACAGAATGAAGATCTTTGCTGACATATGGCTTTCTTTCCCATAGAAATCTCCTTTATTTGTCTCTTCGTCAGTCCGGATGTGCACCGGGACCTCAACACGGCTGGACGGACATGTAAGTCCTGCCACTTGACTCTCACCGGATTGAATTTGTGGTAAAAAAAACAAAAAATGTCTAGGCGTGATGTTCAAAAAGATACAACCTGTCTTGATCAAGTCTCCAAGTGCAAGCTGGCTAAACCTCAAACCCAAAACAAAGGCAAGCACCCCCTCCTCCTTAAGCTAAGCTAACAGACGGCTCCTCTCACTCGAGGCCCGAGATGGCGGTCGACGCGGCAGGCTTGGGTTTCAAAGGCGGGTCGGGTAGTGAGGCCCCGATGGGCCTGGTGGGCCTGGCGGGGTGGGGGTGCCTTCAAAGTGCAAGCGGCTGAAGTTTGTCAATTAGCGGCGAGGAGGAGCCGGCCGGCCGGCCGCTAACGCTCCGTGAGCTGGCGGCGTTGGCGTTATGACTCAATCGCGTCGTTCTGGCCAATGGCCGCCGGGGCTAATTAGCGACGGGACGGCAGCTGCCGGGCCTTTCTCCTTGTCTCTTCGACGGGCCGCTCTCGTAATAAAAGCCGCGTATCGCCGTTGACTTGTCAGTGAGCCGCGCTCGCATCCTGATTGATTCTGTCTTCATTTGGGAAAGTGACGGATTAGTAACCCCCTCACCCCCAGCCGGACTAATGTGGAGTCAGCGGGCAGACGATAGGCCATCTCGTCTGACCCCGCCAGCCAACCTCCCGTCTGGAGGCGCTTCCACCAAAACAAAAAAAAAAGAATTCCGTAGGCCTTTGATGTCACGAGACGATCGCGACGTGGGCCGAGATCTCGGTCGGTCCTCAAATGATTTTGTATTTGCGACAGAGGTTTTATACCTCTCAACAAATGCTAGCGAACTTTTTAAAATGAGTCCCCGAATTGGCAAGTGGAGCTCCTTTGCCAAACAACAAAGCGGATGGCGTTACCAGACAAACATCAGGCTTCTTTTTTTTTTAATGCCGGTGGCTCCAGAGAGAATCTAACGGGGTATTGATGGATGTGGGCGCTGACATCATGTGGCGCGATGGCCCGCGTTTAAAACAACACGTAGCAAAGCCGCGCCACGGTGGGTAAAGAACACGGACCTTTGTCACCCGAAACCGCCGTCTGATCCCGCGGACGCTCCGCCTTGATGCTTTCTGATGACCCGGCGTGACTGTCTTTAATTGCGCTTCTTTGGAAGGAACTTGATGACAGATTGATATCGGCTTCATCACAACAATAAGAACCAAAGCTGCGGACGGGCGGGCCTGCTCAAAATCCAAAACTTCAGATGAGATAAAAAAACAACATTGCTTAACCTGTCAACCCATATGCCAATTCATCAGTTCGGATTATTTTGAAGAAAGCCCTAATCTAAAAATGTTGTTTTGAATTGCAGCAAAATTTGCTTTGCTAATGTTAGCTTAGCCTCTAGTTTGCTTCCCATTCATTTGAAGCTAGCAAGTTACAATTCATCGCGCTCGTCTTGACGAATGGGCCTAAAGTTGCATTGCGAGTGTGCATACGTGTGTGTGTATATATGTGTGTGTTTTGACACAGGGTTGAATTATTTTCAACAGGTTGCTTCCTCAAAAATCATCCGGAATAACGTTACTGTCCAAACACATAATGGGTAGCCATTGTGCACTCGTGTGTGTGTGTGTGTGTGTGTGTGTGTGTGTGTGTGTGTGTGTGTGTGTGTGTGTGTGTGTGTGTGTGTGTGTGTGTGTGTGTGTGTGTGTGTGTGTGTGTGTGTGTGTGTGTGTGTGTGTGTCTGTGTGTGTGTCTGTGTGTGTGTCTGTCTGTCACGCATTTTCATTTATTCCAGAGGTGTGAAGCACACACACGCATGCACGCACACACTCACGCAGACTCCGAGCGTGCCTGATGCCCAACATTTGAGCGGGCGTGAAGGTCGGCGCCACCTGTTTGATACAATAAAAATTCTAGTGTTACCTCTGTGGATGTTATTGGAGCTTGTGTTTCAGGATGTGCGTGCGCGCATGTGTGTATACGTTTATGTGTGTGTGTGCGCGTAAAAGCAGTGCAGGTGCATACAGTGGGGAAAAAAAGTCCCGCTGCGCTTTTTATTGACATGCTGAGAGATAACTCCAATGTCAAATTGGCATTCCGTATTCTTGAAGCATTGTTTGGTTTCTACTTCTATTATCGAGCTCAACGGAGCAAGAACAAGGAATCCAGAACCGAGTTGGGTGAGCAAGAGAAGAAGCAGCCCCCGTGCTGCTGGAGTCTGCTCTTTAATGACTTAATCCAAGTTCACTCTCCTTTTGGGTCTCTGCCAGCCAGCGTAATCCCGGCTGGCCCGATGAGAGCCCGGAGATGACCTCACTGTTTGCTTTCACGGGGTCCCCGCGGACGCCACCGGGAGCGAGTGGGGTTGCTTTCTGGGGAGAGGGGGCACGTTGGACACGAGGGTCCGCAGGGAGGACGGTCGGGCGGAGCTCCTGTTACTGGAGGCTTAGTCACGCTGCGGGAAACTGATGTGCAGCGGCCGTGGCTCACGTTGCGCAATATCAGTCCCAATATACAAAATCGCACATTGGTTAATTCGTTATATTGTTTGTGGTGTGAGAGACCACACGCGGAGCCAACGGGATGCCGCTCGTCCCGCTTGCCATTTGGAAGGGAGGGGGGGGTTCTAATGCCTCGTTTCACACTGTGCGCCGCGTCGGCGGCTGTGGCCCGCCCGGGACCACCTCGCCGCCAAATGACCTGCCGCTCTGGCTTGGTGTTGGGAGGGGCGGCAGGACAGGTGGGACCCCCCATACTTAACGTGGACCCCCAGAAAGAATGGTTCCACATTAATGGTGTCATGAGAAGGAGAACAGTTTTTTTGTTGTTGTCTGCTAGCAAAGATTAAAAGCATTTCCTCGCGTCTCCGTTTAGCCTGCTCCAAAAGGATGCACGCGGCTGACAAACAGCCAACGTAAACAACTTGGCTTCGTTTTCTCTCCTTGCCACCCACAGTTAAAGCCGGTGGGGATCTCAACGCCCGCCCCCTCAAACCCTCCCCCTTCCACCCATCCCCAGCTAATCACCATAGCCGAGACTGGCGCTACAAGCCCTAAACCTCCTTTTGGCTCGCACTCAAAAAGTCTCCAGTGTCACTTAAAAGTGCTATTGTTGTTATTTCCCACTTTCCCACAATGCATCCTGTTTTGAATTGTGAGGCAAATCCCCCCCCCCACGTGGACATTCCTTCCATGAGTAAGTTTGACTCATTTCTTCACGCTTCTCCCAAATGATGATCAATAGTCGGATGGAGTCATCGGGGCGCTCCTCCTCATGAGCGCCACGCGGGGAGCAAATGAATCACCCGAGTCTCGGCGACGTTGTGCCGGTAGCAGAAGGGGGGGGGGGTGCTCCCTCCCCGTGTGGTCGTTTGCAGAAGGCCGCATGCTCACCTGCAACAACACTCGGCCAAGTGCCGCGCTCGCAAACGTAAACGATGGCACGCAACGACCAGTCGCCAATGGGCTTCTCGTCTTGTCAGCGTTGATCAATAGTTAGAAAACAAGTTGAGATATTCATCAGCGGTCCTTGCTTAGTGTGCGCTTTGCATCTTTTTTTTAAATGTATTTATTGATGCCTTAGCCACTTGTGCTATTCCCCAGCTGTTTGCTCTCCCGAGGTAAATGGCGATAAATCAGACAGTTAATCTGCCGTGTGTTTGTGTGTGTGTGTGTGTGTGTGTGTGTGTGTGTGTGTGTGTGTGTGTGTGTGTGTGTGTGTGTGTGTGTGTGTGTGTGTGTGTGTGTGTGTGTGTGTGTGTGTGTGTGTGTGTGTGTGACTCACTTTTGAGATGGGGGGGTGCTCTTTACCTCCATTGGTTACAGAGCATCCATCAAGTACTCAATGAAGGCTCAACAGAGAAGTTCCCTGTAACCTCGTCATCACCCCTCGACCCCCACCTCACCCTTCTTCCTCCCGATGCCTCGGCGTCCTCCCGTTCAATTCTAAGCGGCGAACA
Source organism: Syngnathus leptorhynchus (assembly GCF_054491065.1). Lineage (NCBI taxonomy): Eukaryota > Metazoa > Chordata > Actinopteri > Syngnathiformes > Syngnathidae > Syngnathus > Syngnathus leptorhynchus. The sequence goes on from NC_141215.1 coordinate 6,408,051, forward strand.
ATCGTGTCACGACCGTCGTATCTCAGACGCTCCTCGCCGCGTCGGAAAGGCGATCCCAGTGCCCCGTCGTCCATCATGTAACCTAAACTGGAGGTGACTCTGCGGCGATATGACGCCTGACAGCAAATCATCCAGCGGGGGGGGAGACACACGGCTGTGCAAATTCCACGCTCGCTTCCTTTAGACGCTTTTACGCGAGGTTGCTCCGCCAAAACCGTTTGGTCATGCTGCCCCCCCCCCCCCCCCCCCCCCTTCGATTATCGCAACTTAAAATAAAAAAAGAAAAGGCAACATGACGACAGTCCGCTTGAAGTTTTGCATCCCCTGAATCAAAGCAAAGGGTGTTGGGAATGTGATAGCTGGGGGAAAAAAAGATTGTTAGTGGAGCCAACTCCGCAGCGGCGGTGGCTGGCCCGGCCCGCTTAGGCCGCTCCATTCAAGTGAAATATCAGATGGGAGGACTCACGCCGCTCCCATGACATCATCGGTGTTTTGGCCAAAAAAATAAAACACAATCTCTGGCGCTAAAAGCATCCGCTCGCCATGTGCGGGATTAACGGCAAATTTGTGCGTAATTTTTCTCACGTTCCGGATGATGCGGCTTTAACCTTTTGTGGAGCGCTTTTGAGTTGACACTCAGGTGGCGTATGGAAGCAGATGTGCCCCCCCCCCCCCCATCCATACACATGTGCATCCGCAGTGACAGCAACCCAAAAAAAATAATCCTTCCACACCTTGTTGGCAGGACCGGAACCTTCTCGTGTCTCTTCGGGGGTGGGCCCCGTTTGACTCATGAGAGGGGTCAAGACCCTCGCCGCAAAATGCTTCCTGTTTCTGCCCAAGCCGCCATCGCTCCAAACGACACCTGGCAGAATTGAGGCGGATGCTTCCCATTTCAAATACAATCAATATCAATATTTGCAGGAAAATTTGCATGTATGGATCTCGGTTCGGAATGTGAACGACCGATTTTTTTTTCCCCCAAAGGAACCCAATCTCCGCCGCTCCCTGACCCCCCGTTGACGTCCGTGGCATTCTGATTTAGGAAGATCTTAAAATCAGGAGCTGTCTACTTTTGACGGGATGACGAGCGCGTATCTGTGTCTCGCCCCCTCACCCCTCAGAGGGCCTGTAAATCTGGACACTTTACTGCAGAGAGGGCAGGAGGGAGCACCCCCCCCCCCCCCCCCCCTGCCCGCGCTCGCCCTCGCCCGGCGTAATCCCACCACTTCCTCTGGCCCGGCTCACGCCGCTAATGCATTTTGTGTAACTAACAGCCGTTGTTTCCCGATTATCACGCTTCTATCGCGTCGGATAAGGTGTTGGGAGATCCAGATTATTTATATATTTCAAAAAAAAAAAATCAGTTCTGGATGCCAGGAAGACTCCTTGGGGGTCCGTTGTCGCGATACTTTTTAGATCGACGCTTTCATTGAGCTAAAGCCAAATGTCTGCCAAGGCTAGCGCTACGCTAATGCAAAAATGTTGTCACTTTTTACGGGCAACAGCGGCATGACTAGACGTTTCTGGGAAGTCTCCAATCAAGTCTCCCATCTGGCTATGACGGCAATGATTGGAAAACGTAAAAAAAAAGAGAAGTCAAGGCTGGCAGGAGAAGGTCTGGAATTGCAGTTAGGGCTAACATGAGCGCCATCGGGTGATCCGGCGGCTCAGGGGGCCAGGTGGGACGCCTCGACCTGGGGGCCCCCCGCTTCCGTCACGCTCGCCCCCAAATAAGAACACATGGGTGTCGAGTGAGAGCCGCAGCGTTTTTTTAATCCGCCGCGACGGACGCCGATGGCACGGCGGGGCGGGGCTCCTCGGCGGCAGTCGCGGGGCAATCGATTCGCGGCCCTTGTAACATTCTGAGCCACGACGCTGCTTAGCGGGCGGCCCCCCCGCAACAGGTTGTCGGGAGGTTTGCCAAGAAGTCCCATCGCGCGCATTTTAGCCGACATTTGACGGCTCGTTAAATGCTTGGTGCTGGAAATCGGGAGGAATGCTGTTTGCTGGCAGAGTAGCAACAGCAAACATTAGGGGGAGGGAAATTCATTCATCCCCCAAATTGTATTTATTCAGTCCTACCAGATCCGCGGAGATGTTCGCAATAGCCTTCAAAATCATGTTGGAAGCAAAGAGCGTGACCAAAGAGGTCAGGTCAGAAAGGAAAAAAAAAAGTCATCACGGGAAAAAACAAATTTAAAGCCGCGTTGTCCGTTCCTGCGGCCAAACCATAAATCGGAATTTGTCAGAGTGCAACGTTCCAATTAGAAGCTCGTGAAAAGCGTGCTCCTTTTAATGGCAACAACAACAACGCGCAGTGAAAGATAAGCGGCGCGCTTCAAAGCGTGTCTGGCGTGCCGCCTCGGATCCTGAGCGGGAACCCTGACCCTCCGGAGTGAAGGTCGGAGGTCGGAGCGCTGCGGCCTTGAGCTGAGGTTAAAGTTCGCCGGGTGCGTGACCCAGCGATTGTGTCGGGGCGTCACAGTCCGGCTCTCGCTTACCCTCGAGTGACCCGACTCGCCCCGAACGCCGGCCGCCGCGATGTAATTGATACGCTGCAATATCGGGAGAAAATGCACAGCACCTTCGCTTCTCCTGTGGCCTCAATTTTGAAGGGACCCAAAGAAGCCTTCAATGTTGGACCACGTGCTTCTTCCCTTTTTTTAAAAACATTTGTGAAAGTTGAGTTCAAGTGTAGACTAAACGGAACCGAGGAGTGACGTCCCCCGACTGCGCTTGGGACCCGATAACAGGCGTGACAAATCACTCATCGGTCGGTTAGTTGCGGTAACCGCGGCAACACCGAGCAGTAAACGGCGGCCATGTTGGATCGGGGGCCCTCGCCGGGCGATGAATTGAAGCTGGCGGCGCATTCGAGTGCGATCGGTCAACTCGGGTTCCCGTATTTCACTCTTAAAAAACACTTGTCATCATCCACCATCTCGTGAATTTTTTTGGGTGTGTCTTCACGTGTTGATTGCGTGTGTGTGCCCAAAGTGCAAGTGATGACAAAATGCATCCTGGCCCGGCACCTCGGTGTTAACAGAGGAAAGGCAGGCGTCCGAGAAGGAGTCAAAATTCCCTTCGTTGGCAGCATTTTTTTTTTTTTGTCTTTCTTTTTGCCACGATTGCGAGAGTCGTCGACGTCGGGCTTGGTAACGAGCCGTGACGCGGGCAGCTGCCGTGTTAAACGCTCATCATTGGCCGGTGACGCCTCACTCGACACTTGTGGGACGTTTACGGGGATACGCCGCATCAGGCGCTGAAATGTCCCAAATCGATTGTTACGCTCACAAATCCCACACTGACTTAATTTGTTGTTTACACTTTTGTTAGCTATGGATTTTGTGTTGGAACAAGGATGCTTGGAAAAGTGGTTAAAAATAAAGGTGACCAAAGCTAAATGACTTGTTTCAAGCAAAATGGCTGACTTGCTGCTTCCTTCCAGGCACGCACGTTTCTTGAGACCTGTTCTTCCCGCCGCAGCCTCCATGACGGCGTCCAAGAGAGGAGGTAAGCGTAAACAGTGGTAAACAACAGTCACGGTGGGGGGGCGGGCCTTCCCTGCTGGGTTGATTATTGGGAGGGCTGTAAACAGGACCTTTTAGAACAAATCTCACAGCCTCCTCCTCCGACAGCAACATCTGGCCATCAGCTCATGACCAAACTGTTGCGCTCGAGGGACACTTTGGATTGCTAGAATGGACACAAGTGGAGTGTCAAATGTGCTGAAGAATTATTTCAAATAATTAGATGAATGTTGATAGTTTTTTTAAATATACACATTTAGATGTATGTCTACTTTACAGTTCACCCAGGTTGTTACATAAATGATAAAAATACTCATTTTACATAAGTATATACAATTATTTTAAGAAGTCATTTTCATTTGTAATTAATCACCTAAAATGGATTTCTTTGATTATGTATATGAATCAAGTATTTTTTAAAAAGTGTGGGACTTAAATGAATGTGACACATTACAAGACACTTGATCCTGTCCTTTGTCGCCCTCTGCTGTCGAATCTTTGGAAGTGCAATACAAACCACCACCAATATGGTTTTAATATTCCAAACGACAGCACGTTTAAGTTTCACACAGTAGGCAGTGTGGCTTGCGTTCTTGAACTATTTTACTCAAATGTATGCATTTCCCTCAACTAGTTTATTTCAAAAGAAAAACCTTTTTTACTCAACATAGCTGATCATTTGAATATAATTTTATCTACAAATAACCTGGCCCCACTTAAATTGTATTCATTTATGTTGATGAATTACTCAAACATTCTTTTTAGAACTTAACATCTAAATTTAAAAAGTAAAATTGTGTTCATGTATTGACTGTTTTATTACAAAGTGACACTTCAGAAGAAAAGCATCTAACACAACAGGTGCCACCAGAACGAATGAGGACAGATGATCACTTTTCTGGGGTTCACATCCACTTTTATTACTATGAAAATATTCAAGGCCTTTAACGGTAGGACTTCTGGTAGCGGGCGCGAGCTCCGGGTCCACCGAACTTCTTGGACTCGCAGCGACGCGGGTCGGCAACCAACAGGGTCCTGTCGTACTGGATCAGGATGTCCTTGATCTCCTTCTTGGAGGCCTCATCCACATCTACCGAGAAGGAAGACACAAAACGTCCTTAACTGTAACTCGTTGGAGAGAATGACACTTTGTGTTGTCATCGACTTACATTTCTGATAGTATGCCACCAGGGATTTAGAGATGGCCTGACGGATGGCTGGAAAGCATAAAAAATGACAATTAATGTTGGCCGAATTCAAGATATGAATCTTGCGGCTTCTTGCCGCTTACCGTAAACCTGCGATACATGTCCGCCTCCCTTGACTCGGACTCGGATGTCCACCCCGGCAAAACGTTCCTTGCCCAGCAGAAGCACGGGCTCCAGAAGCTGCAGGAAAAATGGGATGACAACCACGTTGTTAATCTCACATGAAACTTAAAAATGGATTTTTATGTCCAAGCGGCTTGCTCACCTTGTACTGGAGGGTGGCGGGCTCCACCATCTCCAGAGGTCTGCCGTTCACTTTAATCAGGCCATTGCCTCTCTTGCAGTGGGCGACTGCAGTGGCGGTTTTCTACGAGTTGACGGGAAAAAAATAAAAGTACAATATAGATTGATACAGGACGACCACACCGCGTAGCCGGCTAGTGGCTAACGTGGCCAAATACCTCGTCATAGCTTCAATCTTGCTTACAGTAAGTACGTGTTATCGTAATTTAAAATAACAAATACTAGCGAGTTCAAGCAATTGATGAATAGCATGCCAATGTTATTCAATACGAAACAACTTGTTTGATGTTAGCTTTGCGAGCTAATGGTGCCCAGGCCACACTGGCTTAGTCGCATCGCCACACGTGAACCCGTTTCATCCTTTTTACTTACTTTACGCCCGAAAACCTGGACAGATTGCAGGGGACCTTTAGCCGGCATGTTTCTGGAATACACAGGACACAATGTTTATTTTTAGAAAGGGGACAAAAGTGGCGTATTGGGGAGTTAGCAGCACGCGAAGGTGGCGGACATTACCGTATTCAGCTAGGCTGCCGTACGGAGAGAGCGACGGGGTTTCACGGGCGGAACATCAGGGGCTGTTTCGCGATGGTTGGAGCCCGTTTGCGGCCAAGCTTTGCGACAGTTTCTCTTGCTGTACAGTATCTCCATCGTCTCCCCACACGACTATATACTGTACCGAATGAGACTAAAATAGCCATGTTTGCACATGTATTCTTTCTTACCTTGCATCATTTAGAGTTTCCATTCATCTTTTTACTATATTTTTACTTTTTTACTTGTTTCCGCAAACAGTGACGTAATTCTAATTTGTCGTTTGTACAGTAGCACCATCTAGCGGTGGTGAACAGGAATACCATTCATTGTCCAAGCAGCCTGATGCTCAGGTTGTCTCATCAACCACAAGCTGACTTCTGAAAGAGAGTACTGAGGACAAGCAATTTGCTGTGCCAGAATAAATCAAAACAAGCTCTCATGCTGTGGTTCATCACAACTTGATTGCAAAGCTCGCGGCGCGTGCTTGCTCCATAAATGCCGATCCTTAGACGGCCAGTGTGGTGCGGCATGATGCCTAAAAGTAAACACACGAGTAGTGACTACCTACGGCATAACAATTACTGCGGCAAGACTACCGTCATGCCCCCAAACGTTCATTAAAATACTGTTCCAATCCCACCCCAATACGTTTTTCTCTCCTCCCTCACCATTTGCATAGGAAGCGCGTTGAAAGCTCGCTGTGTTTCTTGAGTGGCAAGTTCACCTCAGAGTCCAGACATCCTTTTGAAGTCCACCATCACAATAATAACATTTTCAAAAAGACAGCTTTTCAGTCTGGCTGTCAAAAGTAGTCAATAAAGAGCGCGCCATATATGAGCATTTCCTCGCCGGCCGGGCCTTATGGAAACACATCACCTGAAGGCGAGACCCCGCTGACCCCGGCCTGTCACAGCGCCGTGAGCACGAGACAAACGCGCCGAGATTTAGTGCGGAGGAGATGCCGTTCCCGGCCCACTGCCGCCGCTCCTTTAACCATAATAGGCCAGCGGCGAGCGGGGGGGAAACGTGTTGCCGGTAATTGAAGTTCACCCGGGAGAGCGCCCGAGCTTCTGTGAGGTATACACCGGCGCTGTTGCCGCGGCAACCCGGCCGGGAGAACTCTTGTGGGTTCAGCGGGCGGAAAAGTCCAGCACGGGATTGATGTCAACGCGCTTTGCCTTTTATATCCCTTACGGATGAGCCTCAAAAGGCTTTGGCCTTTTTTTCCACGCAAGTTAAAGTAAGACTAGCATAAATCACTCCAAAATGCACAAGTCAAGATGAGAATACCCTAAATCAGCCCAACAATTGCACAGGAGAAAGTCGACAACTGTAAATCACCTCCAAATGTGCAAGTGAAATGAAACTACTCAATACCGCTTAAAAAAAAAAGAATCCACTAAGTGTATCTAAGTGTGCTGCTTCAACACACACACACACACACACACACGCACGCACACACACCACTTCCCCTTTGTTAGTGTCACTCGCCTCCTTCACTTGTTCCATCGCTCTTATTTTCCATCATCTTTCTGCCAGTGCGTGTGTGTGTGTGCGTGGGTTCAAGGGTCACGGATGACTCAGTGGGTTGAAGATGGGGACACGGCATCCAAAGCTCTCATTTTGCTTCCACTCTTTTTGTTATTCTCGTCGATGGCTCGTCGCAATCGCGCAACTCGGACGAGCTGGTGCTACATTTGCCGCGAAACAAAAGTAGCAAAAAAACGGCAGCCATTTTGTCTGTGTATGTGTGTGTGTGCGGGCGTTTGTCTCCCAAGAGGAAAGGCTGGGAAGCGCGGCAATGGGAAAGTGGGCCAGCGCTGTCAGGCCTCCGCCGGAGAGCTCCTTAAAAGGCGTGGAGAGATGATGTCGTGGACTCTTTCCTCCCGCGCACCCCCACCTTGACGTGTTTTTTTTATTTTTTTCTTCTCCCTCCTTGCAGTCTTGGGCCAAACTCATCATGCAGAGAGAGAAGAAGAACACAAATGGGGCTGCTGATGACTTCACCCCGCTGCGTGCATCCAGAGCTGTTATGAAAGATGAGATGAGGCTGGCGTGGCAGAGAAGGACGCACGATGAGCAAGTAGCCCGCGCTCACTTGTGTTTTGCGGGCAACCAATCAGATCACATCCTGCCTCCGCACGTTTCCCCACTTGACATTTTGTCCTTCCAAAGTGGCCAATTTTCACTCAATCGCTCTGACGGGTACTCAGACGACTCATAAGTCAATCAGTGTCAGCGTCGTTGATTGCTGATTTTCATTTTTTTTTTCTGCCCATATGTGACCATTCCAGCTTGACGGACTGCAGGTTGTGAAGCTTCAAGCACTGCTTTGTACCTATCAAGGTGAGCGCCCACCAACCACGTATGTACGTGCGTGTGTGCGTGCGCGTGTGTTATCCGCAAGCCATCTGCTGTTATCCGGGGAATGCTGCGCGCACACTTTATGTACATATATGTAGCCTGGCTATTTTTAGCATTCCACCTCCTCCCCCTCCCCCTTGGTGAAGATCTGGATAAATGTGCCATTTATGTCGCGGATGAGCCCACAAAAGATGACAAGACAAAAAAATGACAAGGTCATTATTTCTAAAATAGAGATTAGAAATTGTATCAATAAGATGATGAAACCGAAACATGGAAAAAGTTGTTTTTGACCGCTTTGATTTGTGCTTGTTTTGATTGGAGTCGAAAAGCAAAGCAAGTTGCGCTGGAAGGCCGCCGAGCCCACACACACATGCACACACTTTCTTCTTCTCCGCTGCCTCCCTCTCACTCCCACCCACATCTTCAGGCAAAGGTCCCCATTTACGACGCAGGTACGAGGGCTCGGCAGCAAACGACTTTTTTTTTTTATTCTTGTAAGAGTAGGAGCTGGAGCTTTTATTTAGAACGTAGCAGAGCTGGTTGTCATGGAAACTGCATACTCACTATTGGTAGGAGCGGCTGATTTTAGAACATGCAACATGTCCGCTCGTGGATTCGTCTTTTGACTTTTGTCTTTGGCTCTTCAATTTCAGGAAGCAGTGTCGCATGAGCAACTTCACGGGTTCTTAAGGCACTTCCCCTTTGGTCTAACGGTCGGTCGCTGGGTTCAACAAGCTTCTGCTTTTGCACCCCAACGACAGTTTGAGGACACAACAGGTACAATTTGCTTTCATGGCCACAACTGCACCGTTGTTCTATTAGCAGCGTCGCTTTCAGGAAACCGCGGTCGGAGGTGTCAGCGCACTGATATCGCTTGCGAGTCAGCTCGGAGGCCCCCCCCCCCCCCCCCACGGCGTTGATAGCGGCCTTTGTAAAAAAACACACAACTCCAAATGGACCCAAGTGCTCCCGGTCCCGTTTAGGGGGCGCCCCGGCACTCATCGGAGGGAGATAGCCAGGAAGTTTCAAGTGTGGACGATTCCCGCTCCCATGCTCCCCGTGTCACCCCCTGCCTGCGGTTGGCGCCCCAGGGATGTGGAGGGCCGCTATCAGGAAGATAGACGCCCGGACCGGCCGGCTTTCATGTTCTGAACGTCCTCAGATGGAGAGAGAGAGATGGAATCACCCTGACAACAGATTGGTGATACCCTTATCTGCAGCGTTAATACAACAAATAAAGGCTGCGGGACTTTCTTTATTGTAGCTGGAGGGAGGTGTCTAATTCAAATACTGTACCTAGCATAAACAAGAGTCTACTGGAGTGCAATATCTTCAATATGTTTACCTGCTTTGTTAGGTGCTGCTGTTTTGGTTAGCATCCAAGTTCATATTGACACTGTAAACAATAGCTTGCCATAGTTGCAGCGCGAACGCTTCTTTAGCTTTTGGGGGTTTTATTCTCATCTAGTTTTTGTCACGATATCAATATTTTTGGCTCTCATCCATGCAAGTAAGTTCATCTCTCCAATGCACATTTAGCCAAGGGACGTCAGAGTAGTGCCTGCCTACTGGCTCTTATGTAATATTTTCAAGCGCTGCATCGTCTTATTTGGTGTCAGTCAGTTTATAAGGATTACGCTCTCTCTCTCTCTCTCTCTCTCTCTCTCTCTCTCTCTCTCTCTCTCTCTCTCTCTCTCTCTCTCTCTCTCTCTCGCTTTCTCTCTCGCTTTCTCTCTCTCTCGCTTTCTCTCTCTCCCCAGCAGGTGACGTCACACTGCAGTTCGTCCATCGCGGCGATCTCGCGAGACTACGAGGCAACAATCCATCCGCCCTCTTCTCGCGCTGACGCCGAGCTCCGATCGTCCCTCCTCCTCCTCGTCCTAGCCCCGGTCCGCCCTCCACCTCCTTCCCCTCACGCAGCCCTCCCTTCCCACGCCCCAGTGCGCTGTGGGATAGTGCCACTATAAAGTATATCCTCTCTCGGAGGAAGATAAGAAGCCCGAGACAGGAGGGGGATGAAGATGGCGGACGCCAAGCAGAAGAGGAATGAGCAGCTGAAGCGGTGGCTGGGCTCCGAGACGGACCTGGAGCCGCCGATTCTGAAGAAGAAGAAGACGAAGGTGAAGTTCGACGATGGCGCCGTGTTCCTGGCCGCCTGCTCCAGCGGCGACACGGAGGAGGTGCTGCGAATGCTCGACCGCGGCGCCGACATCAACTACGCCAACGTCGACGGGCTCACCGCCCTCCACCAGGTTGGTGAACCCTCGAACCCAAGCTGGGCCCGGCCGCGATCGCCACGAATATCCCTTGAACACCTGTCAAGTGGAGGCCATTCTGGTTCTCCTCCCGTTGTTTACCTACTTGGAGCCCCGGAGCACGGCCGCTCACACTGCCCTGCTCCGGGTGCTCATGTTTTCACTTCCGTCCAGTATAAGTTGCCTTTTTAATTGTGTGAACGTAGCAAAGTTAACGGCTCGGTGCGTTGCTGTTATTGTGGTTTTTTGAAAGCCTTTTGGAGGCAACTGTACTTCACACCAGGCGATAGCCCGATTCAGTGGGCGCCGTCTAAATGCTGGCAATGCAGCGGCTGTGGCGCTTCGGTGCGATCTGTCAGTTCGTTTTCTACTTTTTTTTCCGCGTGCTAATTCGTGGTAAACCGGTGCTACTTCGTTTGGCGTTGTCACCGATTGAGACATGCTTGATTTAACAAGGTAGAAATGAGCGTTTTGTGGCTACGTGCTAGCGGCTAAAGTCGGTTTGTTGATAAGCCCTCCGTTAGCAACAGTGGCTAGTTGGCGATCATATATTATTCCGATCACACGCCCGTGTTCGCCACAAGTTGATATATTGTCTTGTTGTTGGTTTTATTAAAACATTCCGCAGTGCTGTGTTGGTTTCACCGTACATTATGGCTGGATTAACAGGCGAATGCTAATGTTAGGTTAGCTCAAGTATGCAGCTCCAGTTAGCCACCATCGATCGTTTAGTTTGAGTTTGTCTTTGGATTAGCTGTCTTTGTAAACGTCCAGTCCTCGAGTAACTTTTTTGAGCCACAAAAGTTGACATGTAATGACTTTCAAAGTGCGAACGTGTGCTTTTAAATCCACTGACATGTCGACATTCCCGAGCTAGCTTCTCCCCTGTTAGCGAGGCTAGCTGCCCTTGCAGTCAAATGATGAGATGGCAGCTCTTTGGCCTGACGATTGGCACCATTAACTTGACTTCTTCAACCAGACATGATCAAATTTCGCATTTGTGTAACATGTGTTAAAAGAGTGCAGAACTGCGCTTGACGTCATATCACAATTGAGATCCTCACAAGTGACTCAGTGATGTGCACTCGTGAAGTTTCATGAACTTGTGCAATTTGTGCTGGCTCGGCATTCATCAGTCCATTCTTGTGTTTCTCGTGGCCCCTACTCTACTTCGGGGTATTTTTAGCAATAGTCTTGATGACAGCAGCTTTGTTGTTGACAATTGTCCAAGTGCTAAAATTGTCTGGAGACTAATGCGAGAATTCTGCTATCAAACCTAGAATTCATGCATAGATAGGCGGTGATGTCACTTTCTTACTCACTTGACTACTAAGCTCTGCGTCATCACGTGCTCACCTCGCTCTATTTGTCAACACCTGTTAACATTTTTCGAAGAATCACATGTATCTGCATGGCTCTCATTCAATTGTACACGTAATACTCCCTGTCTGTCTGTCTGTCTGTGCGCAAAGATCGCAGTTGCCTTTTTTTGGGATGGCGACTCGCAAGAGAGACGTAACCATCTCTGGAGTGGAGAAGCTGCGCTCTGTGTGTAGTAGTGCTTGCAATGTTTTTGCAGAGTGGCCTTTTTAAGGAGCGAAGGTGGCACTACAGCCCGCTAAATTCCAGAAGTCAACACGACGCCCGTGTCTTTGTTGCATTTCGTAAGGGAGGCACGGCGCATCATCGCTCGGGGCTGGGGGGAAGAGAGGCTGTCGTGGCGTATCGCTCCCGAAAGCCGTTGACCGGGGCAGGGTTATAAATACCGCGGGCGCAAGTTCCCCTGACTGTGTTTCAAGCCATGATGCTAACTTTGGCTATGACTCAGTCGGTGGCCACGCTTTCTAGTGGAGGGCCTGGCGTAATCTGGCATTGGGAAGGAGTCACCAGCCAGCCGCCTGTCCCGCTGGCGGAATTCCGCCATTGGACGCTTTGCTCTATCAGAAGCACTGGACCTTCGTTACCACCTCATTTTGGTATTTGTTCCAGCAACTGTAGTCTCCTCTTTTCATTTGCTAGCGTTTCGTTTAGCTAATCTAATCTGCCCAGAACCTTCAGAATAACTAGTGTCGACTGATGTCGTTAAAACTAAATCGGCAATTGGGGCTCAACCCATCCGATCTCGAATTTGTTTTAGCAATGATAACGTCAGCATTTTCCACCGTCTGATTGGCTGGTCAGAGCAAAACATTTCTTGAGCGAGCTACACACGATGATATATTTAAAAATCTGCAGTTAGGATATTTTTGTCTTTTTCCAGATGACATAATACGTGTTAAGATTGCGCGCTTTCGGCTCGTGTTCTTTGATCGTTTTAATAATGGCAACGTCATAGCGAGAGCCCTCTCAAGTCCCAGATACAAAACGCATAAGCCCGCCGATGCATTCTTATCTCGGCGCTCTGGTTCAGGTGGGCGTCAAAAAGTGAAAAGCGCGTCCTCTTTGCTAAACTGGTCGCGGGAGCGTAGCATTCCGAGTGCCGTCGCCTCGGCCTCCACATTCCTCACATGACACTATTTGAAAACCATGGCAAAGAGCGAGCGGCGCAGACATTCCTCAGCTGTCACCTAACCCCCCCTCGGCCTGTCCCCATGTTGCTGAGCTCCATCAAGCCAATTAGCGTGGAGGTAACCAAGAAAAGCTCCGCGCTGACCCACACCTGAACTTTTGCTTTCCTCCTGCCGGGCCAACGCAACCGTCGCCCGATTCCAACCCAAAGTCGGTGACTTTATCTGGAGCGGATCGCCATGGCGACGACGACGACTCGAACAGAGCGCGTCGGTGGATTTGCATGTACAGAGTGGGAGTTGCATAACTGAGGGTGAGAAGGAAAGCGTTTGGCAGAGCCCGGCGGCGAGAAAATGAGTCAGGTTGATGGGGGGGGGGGATTGACCGTCATTTAATTCAACTGGAAATGAATGAAAATAGTCCAAAATTCAGCTGGAAGCCTTTTGTTTGTAAAATGAGGGGCTCGTCCAGAGTCACTGGCGCATTTCTAATGTCGTTGCCCAAGGTGCACCTTCTCAATTATTCATGAACTGGATTTCCAGTTGATCTCTTTTTGGGGGCGGTCCCGCTGTCATCATTTTGATGCAATTAACCACGCTGCGTTAAACGGGAAATCGGGTCAACCTCAATCTGTGGCCTATCTTTTTTTTTTTGTGTGTGCAAACAGATGGCAGCAGCAAGCATGTCGGGCTCGCTCCATTCCCGGACCGGTGTTCAAAATTTCAGGTTTTGGACCCGGCAACACTCGAGTGACTAAGCGAGCGCCTACATTCTCACGTCTGTAATTGGCAGGTCGACCCCGTAATCATCCGGCAGGAAGTCCTTGTGATGTCGATGATGCGATGCCGGGTCGGCGGCGGCCGTGACTCGCCCGTGACGCTCACCTTAAGGCCGTCACGTCCGCCGTAGGTTGTCGGCGGGAGGTTGGAACGGGTTCACCCGAGGGCAGAAGAAAGAATTCCTGCAAATCGCCACGCGGACTTGACCCGGGCTCAAATTTGGCGAAGGTTGCGCGTAGGCTTTTCAAATGTTTGCAGGATGACTTCAGCTCATCAATGCGCCCCGCGGCATCACGTCGCTCTGTCTTCAGCAGAAGCGACGGCGGGAGGCCGCTCTGCTTTTTTTTTTTTTTTTTTACGAGCCGCCTCGCAAGTGCAAACACCTGGACGGGGAGACGGCAAATTCCTCATTGTGGAAGTGCGCGTGTCCATTTGTTGTCCGCCGACAAACATTCCTTCTGTCACAAAATGGCCGCTTGCTGATTTATGGATTTGGTGGATGGCATACGACATCATTAAGATGGGCGCATTTTTCACAAAGCCCATCACGGCGTTGCAGATCAAGGAACGTACAGTTGATTCATCAAAGTGTGAAATTGAATTAATTTGCTCCGGTGCGCTTTTGTGTTTTGTCGAGCTTGAAGGCCGGCTCAGTAAATTGAATGTTAATTGACTGCAGAGTGAATAATTGATGAGCCCCCCCCCCACCCCCTCTCCAGCAATTCGTGTCATTTGCATGACAGTTTAAAAAAAAACAAAGAGCACCAATAAGTGACGGGTGAGCGTGCGCGGCTTTTTGCAGGCGCTTTGACCAGCTTTCATATTGCGACATTTCCATCCAAGGAAGGCCACGTTATCTCACTTCCTGGATGTCGGCTCGGAGGAGGCGTCAAACAAATGACACGGCAGTGGCTCTCCGGGATTCCTCGGCGAGCGATCGGAAAGCGTCGCCGGGGCCCTGAAGAGCAACAGGAAGTGGCTGTTTATTTTTCTCATTTCCTCTTTGCTGAGGCCGCCTCCTCCTTGCACTCGCCTCTCCTCTTATCACCGGCCGTATTGGCTAATGATTGTAAACGGCGATCTGCTCGGGAATATCGGCGGCCCCTTTCTCCTGCTAAAATCTCGCAGGCATTTTTTTTTTGACCCCGCTCTTCCTCAATCTTGCCCCTCTTTTTCCACGGGAATCCCACGTCCTTATATGGTCGTCATCGGTAGCAGCTAGAGGCAGCGTGTGTGTGTGTGTGTTAGAAGTGAGCTCATCTTGCTGTGTGTAGGGACCCAGCTGGTCGCCCTTCAGCCCCCCCCTCGCCCTCCCCCTCATACCCTGCGGCCTCCCGAACCCGACAAACAAGCGCGGGAACTCTCTAGCGGCACGTCCGTCCGCCTTCTTCTACCTAACTTAAAGTTCCTCATCTTTCTTTGATCTTTTCTGACCATTTTATTTTAGGCATTAAGCGCCCTCGGACCCCCTCGTCCACAGAGGAATTCCTTTTGTGGAAACGGCCGGCGGAGGCGCCGGATGACGAGGGCTGGCGGGCGTGGCCAGAGCGCAGCCGACGCCTGAGAGCCCCGAGGCTAGGAGTAATACTTATCTGGGAATTTCTCCACTGGTATGCTAGTCCAGGCAGGGCCGAGAGGAGAGGAGGGCGCTTTTGCGGTCGGCACGATTTGAGGCCAAAAGGCAAAATAAATCCGCAGCGGGAAACGCAATAGCTTCCTCAAGGCTGTCGGGGGGGCCTCAATTTGAAAGAAATGATGGCAAAACCTCGACAACAACAAAAGTTTGCGTTTTCAAAATGAATATGCAGCCAAATCAATAGATTCCGTCTGTCCGAGCATCAAATTGAACAGAAGATGAGTTTAAATGGAATGAAAACATCGAAATGCCGTCGGGATTATCTATCAACACGGCGAGCCACGACGTCAGCCGGACGGTGTTCCTCGAACGAGTCACTTCCGGTCTCGTCCCCTCGCCTAATAAGTTCTGCATGAGAACCCGAATCCTCGTATTACATAATCGCCCCTGCCTTTGTTTATCATTTTTCACGCTTAGTTTCAAACGAGGAAGAAGGAAAAATGGAAGCCGAGCTCACTGCCTGACGTTTGACACCTGTAGTCATTGCTTTTAAAGAATCATTTTGTTGTTGTTGTTGTTGTTGGCGTCATCCACCTGTGGCAAAAGATGTTCCCTTCACGCGCACGCACGAGCGCAAGCACACACGGCGAGATAAGCCGAGCGCAGATACTCGGCGCTCTTGGCCATCTACGGCCGTGCAAAGCAACCAAATTTGGACAAGGATTGCAGCCAGATAGACGTGTGCCCCGAACGTGAGGCCGGCCACATGCGCATGTGTGTGTGTCTATCTGATGTCAATGACTTTGTTGTCATAGCAACCTCAGCTGCGCGAGAGAGAGAGAGACAGTCCAGGCGCTGTGTTGAAGGATGGTGGGTGAGTGGGGATTTTTATGAGTGCGCTGTGGTAATTGCAAGGCCAGTCTAGCAAAGAAGCTCACGTGTTTATTCTCAAAGTAGTCAAATATCAGCCAGCTCGTGCATTTGCCTCAACCTTCTCAAGCTGGCCAGGGTTTTTCCTCTGGTCACTCCAATAATTCCTTAAAGATTATTTATCAGAGCCACAACTATAAATGTATTTGTGTGAGCACGTCCACTAGATAGCAGAACGTCCAGTTAACAATTGTATGGATCTTTTTTTTTTTTTGCGACCAGGCCTGCATCGACGACAACCCGGACATGGTGACATTCCTGGTGATGCAAGGGGCCAGCATCAACCAACCCGACAACGAGGGCTGGATCCCCCTCCACGCCGCCGCCTCCTGCGGCTACCTGGGCATCGCAGAGTGAGTGGCGGCGCGCCTTGCAATCTCATCAAGGGGGGCATCGGGGCCGCTGGCGGGAGTGCTGGCTTCCCGTTTTATGACCTGATTTGCCGCCAGGCTCCATATTTAGCCGCCGCACTTTGCGGAAGCCTCGGGAGAGAAATTCTGTGCTAGCGAAAGCGGAGGGTCAAGTGGCTGCTCAGGCTGGTGACTAATGGAGACAATGCGTCACACAGGGAAAAAGAAGAAGGCTCCTTTTAGTCGGGCGAGCCGGCAAACAACAACAACAACAACGTTGCGCCACAAAGTGGCCAATGTCGAGATGCCGAGCGAGAGGTCAAAGGGCAAAGTGCGGCCCGGGGTCGTTGCGCTCGTTAATCAGCCGCGTACATTCCGCCCATCTTTATTGCGTCCATTTTACAACTGATTAAGATGACTACTTATCTTACCAAATTGGACGTAAGTCAATCAACTGTGGCCTCTCTTCTATAAAAAGAAACTTCAAAAGTGTGTCAGAGACACATTGGCTCTTTTCTGCCACGCAAGACTTGAAAGCGGGTGCTCGCGTCTCGATCGGCAGGTACCTCATCAGCCAGGGGGCCAGCGTGGGGGTGGTCAACAGCGAGGGCGAGACGCCGCTGGACATCGCCGAGGAGGACGCCATGAAAGATCTCCTGCAGAACGAAATCAACCGGCAAGGTACGCCGGCCCGCTTCTCTGTTTTTGTGTCGTAGCACTCAGCTGACAAGCGGCCGGGCCGGCGGCGTTTTGCGCTGATTTAGTTTAGCCAGCGGACCAGGTGTCTGGAGACACAATGCAGGCCTTGTTTGTCGTACGGCGCCGACACATTGACCCGATTAACTGGCCGCTAACTCACGGCACGCCGACAGAAGTTTGGCGCCGGCTCCGGAGCGTGAGTCGAGCTCACGGGATACGTTTGGCCGTGTACGCAGGCGTGGACATCGAGGCGGCCCGCAAGGAGGAGGAACGCGTCATGCTACGCGACGCCCGCCAGTGGGTCAACAGCGGCCAGATCCAGGACACCCGCCACGCCAAGTCTGGAGGAACGGCGCTGCACGTGGCCGCCGCCAAGGGCTACGTGGAGGTTTTAAAGTAAGCCCCGGCCAGCCGCTCGCCTGAAAAACCTGCAAGGAAATCTCAATCATGGTTCCCGTGCCTGTTTTTGTATCGGGCAGGCTTTTAATCCAAGCAGGGTATGATGTAAATATTAAAGACTACGACGACTGGACTCCTCTCCACGCGGCGGCACACTGGGGCAAAGAGGAGGCCTGCCGGATACTCGTGGAGAACCTTTGCGACATGGACGTCATCAATAAAATGGTTGGTGTCGCAATAAAAAAAAAATAAAAAAAAGATTGCCTTTTTCCTTTTCTTTTTTGACACTGGTGACTGTGCATCAGGGCCAGACACCGTTTGATGTCTCGGACGAAGACGTTCTGGGCTACCTTGAAGAGTTGCAAAAGAAACAAAATCTGGTACGAGTCAAGCGCCGGCAATCATCTGGGAAATGTTGGCCTCTCATTTTCACTCTTTATTCCAGCTGTTGAGCGAAAAGAAAGACATCAAAAAGTCTCCGCTGATTGAAACCACCACCACGGGGGACAACAACCAATCGCTGAAATCGCTCAAGAGGTAACCAAAAGCCGGACCGCGTCGCGTCTCGGTCACGCCGCCGCCTCTGACGGGATTCAAACTCGTGCGCCGCAGCAAAGAAACGCTTCTACTGGAGTCGGAGAAAAGCGCTCCGCGGATCGAGGCGCTGGAGCCCGAGAAGGCGGACGAGGAGGACGAGGAAGAGGAGGGCAAGAAAGACGAGTCCAGCTGCTCCAGCGAAGAGGAGGAGGAGGAAGATTCCGAGTCGGAGAACGAAGCGGGTGAGTTGAACCAGGGCTGCCTCTGCTTCATTTCTGGGAACTCCTGGAGTTATAAAAAAAAAATGCAGACCGGCTAACTCTGACCTCCTCTTGTTGGTCTAGACAAGGGCAAACCTTCGGCATCGGTGGGCAACAGCACAACGCCCGTCCCGACCACCATCGACGTGTCCTCCCCAAGCAGCCCGCCGTCGCCCACCAAGAAGGTAGCCTAAATATGTTAGCATGTTGAGCAAGTGCAGGCAGGGCCTCTTTTGCAGCTGCTGCCCTCTGCTGGTAGAATGGACACGCATGCCTCCTCCTTGGTCAGTGGATTTGAAACTCCAAGGGTTTCTCTTTGCATCTTTCAGATGAACCCCTTCTTTTTCATGCAAATGTGTGTGTTTTTTTTTTTTTTTTTTCGAAATCCTCCTTTGAAGCCTGGTAACCCACACGTTTGTCTTTTCTTGCAGCAAATGTTTGCCACTTGGCAAGTCATGTTTGTGTGGCGTTAGTGGACCTCAAAGGAAAAGGCTGTCCTTGCTGCAGTGTGCTTTTTTTTGGGGGGGGGGGGGGGGGTTGTTCTTTTCGCTGCTTCAGTCCTGGCCTCTCAACCCCCTCCCTTCTCTCTCTCTCTGTCTGTCTGTCTGTCTGCTGGCTCTGTGTCTTGGGTTGGCTTTTAGTTTGATTGCGTTGCGCCCCCCGTGGCCGTGCCGGCGGCGGAGCCGGGCTGCCCCGCATTGTGGCGTCAAGGCTTGCGTAAAACTGGCATTTCTCTCGTGCCCCAAAAAGCCACGGTGAGGCCAGTTTGGTGGTGTTTTCTCCTCTCTCACCCACCTGCTGCACTAAACCACCTCAGAACCGGAACCTCAGAACTGACGAGCACTCACCTTACCCACTTTTTTTTTTTAAATCCGCGTGATGTCGCATTTTGTTGGCGTGGCTTGTGTGTTGCTTTACGAACTCAATTGCGACTTAAAGGTGAAGACTAACTTGCACAAATGTGACTTGCTCCCAACTCGGCCACGATGGAAGAAGTACAGTTAGAGTCGATGTAACAGGCATGAAGACCCGATCCTTAACCCGGATGAGCCCTTCTCCTGAAATTGCACCTAACGTGGCGTCGTTCTTCGCAGGCCGCCACTCAGCTCAGCGCCAAGATCTCGTCCAAAGTGGAAGAGGAACGTAAGGACGAGTCGCCGGCGTCGTGGCGCCTGGGCCTGCGCAAGACTGGCAGCTACGGGGCGCTGGCGGAGATCACGGCCGCCAAAGAGGCGCAGCGGGAGAAGGACGCCACGGCGGGGGTGATGCGCTCCGCCTCCAGTCCGCGCCTCTCCTCCTCGCTGGACAACAGAGACAAAGACAAGGTCAGACTGAAAGATTAAGCCTTTACTCAACGTGGCGCTAACTCTGCAACTTTGCGCAGGAGAAAGACAAGGGAACGCGGCTGGCCTACGTGGCGCCGACCATTCCCAGGAGGCTGGCCAGTACATCGGACATCGACGAGAAGGAAAACAGGTGGGCTGAAGCGGCCGAGGGAGGGTTCGAGAAACAATCGGCGCAACGAGAGCCGTATCAAGCGGGCCGGCTTGCGTCTCCGCAGGGACTCGACCGCACTGAACCGCAGCGGCTCGTACACCCGGCGGCGCTGGGACGACGACACCAAGAACAACGAAGGAAGCGGCACCACCAACAGAACCTCCAGCTACCAGCGAAGGTAAGCAAAGGCTGGAGCGGTCGTGTTGCCGCTTGCACGTGTCACGGCGAGGCTTTTTTCGATGCGACAAGAGTGGCTCGCCAATGTGTCTGTCTTTATATCTGTATATGGATGTGTGTGCGTGCGCCGCCACTGCTGACATGCTTCTTCCCATCACCCGCCCGTTCGCCCGCCCGCCCGCCACCCCCTCGCCAGCACGTCCCACACGCTAGCGCTAGGGCGGAGCGGCAGCACGCGGGACGTGCCGGCCAAGTCTTCGTCCACCTCCAGCTTGGACCCTAACACCTGTAACACTAAACCCTGGCAGCCGCCCTCCTCCCACTACCAGTCGTACAGCATTTACCGCAGGTACACTCCGAAGCCCCATGCCGCACGCGAGCGCTTCCTCTTTTTGTCTGCCATTAACAGCAGCCCTTCGCTTGTTGTTGTTGTTGTGGTGGTGCACACATCTCAGCAACCTCGAAGTACAATCAAATACATATGCTAAACAATCAAGCCCCGAACAGGAAGCAAGTTGTGTCCCGTTGCTGACTTTGCGCATTTTTCCGCTCCGCAGCAGCTCTTTTGGCAGACGATACGACGACTTGAGCTCCTCGACGACCACCCCCACCTCGGCCGCCTCCTCCTCCTCCTCAACGACTACCACCACCTCATCATCGGTTACCTCACCCATGGGCCACCGCGGCGGCCTGCTCTCCGGCCTGGGCTCCGCCTCCACCCGCACTGGCTCCACCAGTCTCACCAGCAGGTAGGCCGGAATTTGTCTCCGAAGGCGGCAGCGCCATAGAAAATATCTAACGGGCGCCCTTCCGACAGGTACTGGTCAGAGGAGAGTGCGGAACGGGAAAAAGACAAGGAGCGCGAGTCGGCCGCGGTCATCCCCACCGTAAACACCGGCTCCACCATCCCCGCCATTGGCACGGGCCCCGAACGGCGCAGGTAAACACCGGGAAGACTAAAAATACTCGTCCTTATTGACTTCACCCGAAACCCTTTTTTTTCTTTGTAGGTCGTACCTGACACCCGTACGAGACGAGGAGTCCGAATCGCAGAGGAAAGCTCGCTCCCGACAGGCCCGCCAGTCGAGGAGGTCCACCCAGGTGTGTCGATTGAAGCCCCCGCCCCCAGGAAAAACAACAATCATAAGCTAAGTTGTTTTTTCTTTGACAGGGCGTCACTCTGACCGACCTGCAAGAGGCTGAAAAGACCATCGGCAGGAGTCGCACCCCAAAGAGCCGCGAGGAGGAGAAGCAGGACAAGGAGAAGCAGGAGGAGAAGGAGTACGAATCCAAGGAGGACGACTATCGGCCAAAGTACCGCAGCTTTGAAGACGTACGTTCTCGACGCACGGCCCCTTTAGCCACACTTGACTTTGCAACGTGTAAGCGGGCATCTATTTGGTGTTTGCCAACAGCGCTACCGCAGCACCTCGTCCTCCATCTCCACGCTCGGCACCGCCTCGGCCCCGTCCTACTCGGGAGCCGCGCCGACCTCCGGCCCCGGCTGCCTCAACAGGCCCAACAGCCTGACGGGCATCTCCTCCTCCTACGGCCGCTCCTCCAGGGACACCGAGAAAGGTCGGCGCTCCCCTCGCAGCGCAAAGCGCGATAATCCTCTTAGTTTGACTCCGCAACGGCGCTTTTTTGTCAGAGCTGACTGGAAATTGGGTAAAGCCTCTCGGGAGAATAATAGAAGGTCGCCGCAGCGCGTTGATCTGAAAGAAAACACTCGCCGCTTTGTCTTCCTGTGACAAAGCCCGCTTCTTCCCTCGTGAGGACTTTTTTTTTTTTTTTTCCCCCCCCAACCTTTAGCAATCATGTCAAAGCTCAGAATACGGTCACAGCACGTGTCATCATTTTTGTTATTTTGCTCTTTTTGTGGAAAACCAGCCCGGCCGGAGTGATTCATTGGGGATTTTTTGGACAGTACAAAAAGAGGCAGAGTGTGCTCGTTTCAACCCGTATGTATGAGAAAACGAGAACGAGCAAGGATTAAATAGGAAGCGCGCTTTTGTCTTCAGAAGCGGACAAAAAGGAAGAGGAGAAAGAAGGCGACGACAAGTCCCAGCCTCGCTCCATCCGGGAGCGCAGGCGGCCGCGCGAGAAGCGGCGATCCACCGGCGTCTCCTTCTGGACTCAAGATGTAAGACACAAGCCCCTCCCTCCTTTAACGCGGGTCATAAAGCGCGCTCTTACGTGCGCCGTCGTCATCATCCTTGCAGGGCCATGACAACGAGCCCGAGCAGCAGTCCGACTCGGAGGACGGCAGCATCAAGGGAGAAGCGCAGGTGACTGCTATTTTCGTTTTCTTTTCACATTCACCCTCAGTCCAAAAGAAAGTCCAACTTGGCTTCCACGGGCCGTTAAAATATTCAACGTTGGCTTTCTTGTGTTTCCCCCCAGGTGGACAGGTTGTCCAGGTGAGTTTAGTGTGTGTGCGAGCGAGCGAGCGAGCGCCGGCCCGGCCCGCCTTCTGACGTGCGCCGCCGGCGTTTCAGAAACGGCAGCGGCACCACGGCGTCCTCCTTGGACCGCAACGACTCGCTGCTCAGCCGCAGCTACGGCGAGAGTCGCAGGACGTACTCCAGCCGGCTGGACAGAGACGACGCCACCGACTACAAGAAGGTAGAGCCGAGGAACGCTTCGGGGGTGGCCCTCGCCCCGCCCGGTTTGAACGCGCGCTTTCCCCGCCGCAGCTCTACGAGCAGATCTTGGCCGAGAACGAGAAGCTGAAGGCGCAATTACGCGACACGGACCTGGAGCTGGCCGACTTGAAGCTGCAATTGGAAAAAGCCACGCAGGTGCTTCCTCCTTCTCGTCCTCGCGGCCAAACGTTGACATTTGCGAGCTCACCCCTCCTCCGCTCCGCTCCGCTCTGTGTTTGCAGAGGCAGGAACGCTACGCCGACAGGTCGCAGCTTGAGATGGAGAAAAGGGTCAGTGGCGCCAAAAAGTGGCTCCTCAAACTTTTCATGGCACTTGCAACATCCCATACATCATCTGAGGATTAGAAAGGGTCAAAAGAGTAGCACTTAGCTATAGGTTGTTGTGGATATGGAATCCCCTCGCAATATTTGACACATGATTATCTTTTGAATACATCTCAAGGTAACGAGCAGGTCTCAGTATCAACTGGCCGCTGGTATGACTTGACCTTTTTGCTGCTGTCTATCTGTCTATCCTCCTTTTTTTTGTCAAGCCACCACTCGTCCAGACGCCTTCTATACATGTCTATGTAGCGCTATATTGTTTGTGTGCGTGAGGGCGCATGGTTTTTTTTTTAAGCAGCTGAGACTGAAAGAAAAAAAAAAAAATCACTTGGACCACGTGTTGATCACAGAGTGTGTTGATGGCTTGTAGATGCCTCACGTGTGTGTGCGTGCGCATCATTTGGCACCGCTGGATTTGCCGACGTCAGCGCACCCCCCAAAAATGTAACTGTCATCTTTGCCACCCCCACACAGGAAAGACGAGCGCTCGAAAGGAAAATTTCTGAGATGGAGGAGGAACTCAAGGTAATTTCTTCTTGAATGATTTGATTGGTTTATTTTTGGGGGTAAAGAATGAAATATTCATTTTTTTTTTTTTTTTTAAAGTTTTTATTATTATTTTTTTTAGCATTTAAATTTTCAGGTCCAACAAGTGGTACGGGACTCGCTTGTTTTGGTACCCTTCAAAATTCTGTCAATCGCCACAAGGGGGCGGTGTAGAGCCTGGGTTGAGTCTTTAGATAGCCTTGTAGAATGATGACTTGTTTTTGAATTGATGTGTGTTGTTGAAGTGAGTCCTCACGGGTCCAAAAATGTGTCCTCCATTTTCTAACAACCTTTCTTTTTCTGTCTCTTGTGGCTTCCTTCTTCTATTAATGTGCTCCTCCCTCCTGTCTGCTTCTTGTCCTCCTTTTTCTTCTCGTTGTCCGCCTCATTTCTTGTTGTTGTTGTCGTTGGGCTGCCGCGTGGGACTCCCCTCCCCCCGCAGAACCTCCCCCAGGTAAAGCAGGTTCAGACTCTGCGTCAGGTTAAGGAGCGGCTGCAGGCTGAGAACCGGGCGCTGGCCCGCGTGGTGGCGAAGCTCTCGCAGGCCGCCTGCAGCCAGCTGCCCGCCGTCGACCTCTAAAAGCCGGCCACGCCTCCCCCTTTTCCCCCTTGCCCCCCCCCCCCCCCCCCACCATCCATTCGTGCCCCATCCCCGCCCACAGGTGCCAGACTGGTTTTCACCTCCCTGCGGTTGTTGGTGTTTTGCCTGAGGAGGGGCTCTCTCGGTGCCAACTAGGGCTGGGCGACTCATTTGACCAAAAACCTTGACTCGGGATGTTTTTATTTTTTTTCTTCAATCGGCGCAACGTTACTGCAGCGCTGTGTCCAAATGAGGCGGTGAGACGCCACACCGACGTTTACTGACACTCGTGTCACTCGCCGGACTTGGCTCCACCCCCTCCAAACCTGACTACTCAGTCACCGTAGTAGAACACCAACAATGTATCAACCGGCGGCCAAGCGGTACACAGTTTTTTCGCCCATCTCTAGTTGAACACTTTCCTTTGTCGGCACAATTCCGGCCCAACGTGCACGCAAATGAAAGTGGGCCTCTGTAGTTTGTAGTCTGAGTGTCTTTGGCTCGCATGAAGTGACAAGACCCCCTTTCCGCCATTTGAGTCCCTCTTGGTGAATTGGGGCCATTTTGTTTGGCCCCCTTTTTGTTGAGATTCAATCATGTAACGTGCTCAAAGTACTTTTGTCCACACGTCACGTGATGCAGTGATGGCGTGGGCACTTTGAGCCCCCCCACCCCTTTTGTTTCAGAATTGCTGTGATCTATCTTAAGTTGGGTCTGAGTTGCCGGATCTGGTTGTGTGCATGCGTGACTTTTCGATCGATCCATTTTTTTTAATTTTTTTTTTATCATTTGCAGTGAGCGTTGGTTTTAGCGCCCTCTTGTGGTCCTAACTTGTCTAAGCGCTTTTGTTGTTCCCTCGCAGACGCTCCCCGACTTGAAAGCGGACAACCAGAGGCTAAAGGATGAGAACGGGGCGCTCATTCGAGTCATTAGCAAGCTATCCAAGTAGAGCAAACCCCCACCCAGACCCCACCAAGACCCCCACCGCCTCCTCCCCTCTGCCAGTGACTAATGGAATTGCACATTTAGATTGAATTGCAAGAGACATCAGACTTTTTTTTTTTTTTTTTTTTTTTTTCTCCATCCCCACCGTTTACAAGCCGACGTCTATTTAACCAGTAAGCCTTAGTTGTACATAAAGAGGAACGCTCTTGAGGAACAATTGTTATTATTATTATTATTATTGTTATTATTATTATGACAATTAACACCTGATTTGATTTGTGCCACGCCGCCTTTTACATCCTCCTGTTGTAAGTGTGCCGTTCCCTTTTTCTTCCTCTCCCTGAGAAGGGTCAATTTTTTTTTTTTTTAATTCCGCACGCGTGCAGTCACTACTCTGTATTTGTCACCTTGTTTTAGGAGGTGCCGAGTGTAAATACACACGTGTGTATACACATTTATATATAATGTGTGTGTGTATGCGTGTGTGTATTTACATAAGGCTGTATGTTTGTTTGAAAGCAGCACATGCTGAGTCTGTTACTATTAAAAGTATACCAATTCCACACAGGACAAGCAGGTGTCTTTTTCTTTCCATTGTATTTTAATTTTTTTTTTTTCGATTATGAAAGGCAAAAAGTGTCAGGTTTCAAAGCGGGACTGCCGACAGTGTTTTGTTTTTTTTTTCTTCAAAGAAAGTGTTGAAAAAAAAAAAAAACTGCTTGACCCCATTTCACTTTCTTTGTTTTCACTAACTTGGATGAGTGCTTTTCTGTTTTTCGTTAACATTTAGTATTCTAGCCAACGACTCTCAAGACTCTGTTTTACAAAAAAGTCTATGTGCACTGTCGACACCGCGAGTCCAAAAGACACCATTGAAATATTCCACGCCAACCTTGATGTATTTCAGTGGCCTTTTTATTATTAAGCATATTTTAGTGGAAGAGAAAAAAAAGTAAGTCACTGCAAATAGACTGAGAATGATGACCATCGACTCTGGTTGTGTTTTATTCTTTGTTTTGTTTTTGTTTTGTTTTTTTCTTGTAAAATAGGTGTGTGGCTTAATACATGCAAGCTGTGCTGTGACTACCAACCACTGAAGAGTTCATTAAAATAAACTTGTACATTGTAAAGTTCATCTCTTGCTCATTTTTCTATTCACACTTGTTAAAACTTTTAACTCTCCAAGCAGCATGGATTTAAAAATAAAGGGACCCAAAAAAAAAAAAAAGTTTTCTTGTATAATGCAATACTCGAATGCACCCACAAGGGGGCGGTATTTCATCACCTATTTGTTGATTTGCCTATGTTTGGTAATCTGTGATTTAACGCAACACTGAAGTGCTAATTTGGACAAATACAATCAAAAAATAAATAAGCCAATCACTCAGTTAAATAGCACATTTTGACTTCTTTCACATCATCGTGCGTTTATTTTGCGCTACTTGTTTAGTATGCTAAACATAGCTAACATTCCTTGAATATCTTCATGTTGCATTCCGGGACATGATTAATGCACAACTTGAGCTTTAAAAACACATTGCTGAGACTCATGACTCATTCAAATTAAATGATTAGCTGGGTGCTAACCCGTTACCGTGGGAGCGCTGCCTTTGTAGTCACTCGGCCCAAATGACTCAAAACATTCCGGTCACTTGCATTTTATTTAATGATCATAATAATTGACGTCACCAGGTTGCAATTATGCCGGATTATGGGGCGAATTTGAGCAGTAGCACGTTCATGGAGGGTAAAACAAAGATAAACAAGACTCCAAGCACTTTATCGATTGCGAACGTTCATGTAAAAACGCTCACCATATTTCCCACTGCTTTATTAGCTCTTAAATGTCACATTCGAGCGTGTCTTGCGCTGTTGCTTTTCCAAGCGCACTTCGGCTCCACTCGGAAATCATCGGTCATTTCCGGACTCGGGCCGCCGCTCCGGAGAGCAGAGGGAGCTGCTGCGGCGGCTCCAACAGCGCCACTAAGTCAGGCGAGCACTCGGCAGCACGCACACCTGGTCGCAAGGAAAGCAAGGAAGGAAAGAAAGAAAGAAGGAAGGAAGGAAGGAAGATCCGATGTGCGAGTTGGAGGAAGTCAACAACCTGACACCTGCAGGTGAGTAGCCAACGAAATTTGGCGTCGTCGAAATATTTGCCAAAAGTTCACTTTCACTACTTTTTTATGCGTTTACAACTCAAATAAGGCTTTTTTTCTTTCTTTCTTCCTTCCTTCCTTCCGCTTTGCATGCCACCAGCTCTCGGGACACTCGCTCAAGGAATGCGGCGACTAGTTTAGGGGAGTCGAAAGTTGTCAAAACTTGTTGAAAGTGACGAAGACGAGCCAGTAAAAGCGAGCATGGCAACTGGCGGCTTCAAGTCGAGCGCCACTACCGACTTCCTGGAGGAGTGGAAGGCTAAACGGGAGAAGATGAGAGCCAAAATGCTCGGGGACATCGCAGCCGCCTCCGGGGCCGGGAGCAGTAGCGGAGGCGGCGGCGGCGGCTCCTCCTCGGGGAACGAACAACAGCAGCCGGCGAAGGGCGGCTCACCGGATGGTTGCACGTCGGACGGCGACGAGCCGGACGGGGAAAGCCCGTCGCCTGGGAAGAGCAAGGAGAAGAAAAGCAGCGGGCCCAGCGCCAGGAAGGGCAAAGGGCAGATCGAGAAGAGGAAGCTGAGGGAGAAGAGGAGGTCAACGGGTGTCGTCAGCATGCCGTCCAATGAGGTCAGTTTAACAGACACCTGCCAAAATCTTCCATTTGGTTGGATTATGTATTTAGCATTTATTGTAAAAAAAAAAAAACCTCCCTAAATACATTGAAATGTTTTAAAAAGGTTATTTTCAATCAGTGTTTTATTGACATGCCCAGTAAACAGTCATTGAAAACATCAATCTTTTAAAAAAATGGCATAAAATGTTTCTAAATCCCAGGAAAGGCATTTCTGCTGTATTGTTAGGTTTGGCAACGAGTTTCACTTTTCCTGTAATATTTGCGAGCTCTCGCGTAGACGTGTTCCTTGCCAGCGTTTGTGTTGTGGCTCCATAAATAATTGTGGCCAGGAGGAGCTGTTGTTTCCCCCCCCCCCCCCCCCCCCCCCCCCCACCAAATTCCTGCCATACATGTGTCCGCTCTAATCTGTTGCCGTTGTTTGGAGGAATGAAAGCAGCCTGCAGATGTTGGCCAAGCAGGGAGAAAAAGGAAGAAAAAGGGCAAAAGCAACCAAAATAAATGGAGGGAGCACTTTTAAATAAGTATGATCATGATTTTTAAAATTTACAATCCTTTTGCATATCTAAAAAGGCGTGAAGTCTTGCGTGATTGCTTCTGTTGGAAAGTATCTGTTGAGTCTGGCAAAACCCGCCTTATCTGTCCGCTCCTTATCTTATGTCATCAAGACACCAATAGTGAAAGTTGACATAGTGTAGGTTCCCGCCTTTACCTTGTAAAAAAAAAAAAAAGTTTCCTTGCTGCGTGTGACGTTTGTATGAATTGTAATCGGGGCCAAAGAATGTGTTAATTAGCGTGCAGAAGGGCGTGTCGCTGTTAACGCCTCGTTAGCATCTTGCTAAAACTTGCAGCTAATATTGCTCAAAACGTTCATTTTAAGAGACGCTCTCCGACGCCATTTTGTGTGTGTGTGCGTGTGTGGAGTGTCAACAAGGTGCTGAGTCACACTCCCAGTGGGGAAGCAGGAAGTCAACCAAAAATGTCCGCTTCTCATTTTCACCTTTTAGTAACCTCCGCCAAGGCTTTCACCAGGAAGCGAGCACGTCATCGCATTTAAAAGTTGAATCAGCTTTTTTTTTTGCGGGGTCGTAATATTGGGTGCTGGAAGGAGCGTGAATCGGTCAGACCCGACGAGGCGGGCGTCAAATCAACTCCCCGTGTCCTCGTCTCACCCGACTCGGCTCATTTGCATATTGATGACCTCATTCGGCGTTTTTCTCTGCCTCTGTGTGGTTATCAGGGAACATTGTGTCCGGGTTGGGGAAGGGGGGGGGCACGCGGTGAGGAAGCGGGAAGGCTTGTGGGACATTCCTTTCCTGGTTTTGCCAGTCAGCTCCAATCAGGCGGCTCATAATCATCAGGCCTTTGGGAGCCGCTTGCACTTGGCAAGTGGGATTATGTTGACATGCCACACTTTTTATTTTTTTTCCATTGACCTTCCTGCACAAACATTAGCGTTACCGGTGACTTGCTTTGACTCCAGAATTCGAAGCTCGCCATTTGGTGCAAAATTTGTGAGGCGCACCGTAACGGAAGGCGATGTGTGCGTGACGCGCACACTAAAGCTCTGTCGCTGTTCACTCGGTCGACTAACGACATTTGGGCCAGCGGCACCAGCCCCGGGAAATCTCTGCCTTGTGTAATATTTCATTGACTCTCTTTAAGAAAAAGAACGCCCTCAAATGCCTTTTTTGCGACGATGCCTCTAGTGGACGTGCCGTGCACTGCGTTTTTCATAAGCGGCCTCCCCATCGCGCGGCGCCGGATTCCATCGTCCACCTGCGCCGAACAAGACTCATTTGAGCGTCATTCAGCCAAGCGAGGCGCCGTTAATCGGGCCCGGCTGCCTGATTTGTATGCAAAGCTCCCTTCCCCGAGTGATGCTTCAAAGACGAGATAAAAAGCGCTCCGCCGGAAGGAAGCCAGCAATCATCCCCTCCTAGCACCGTGTGACAGGCGGCGCCCGCTACGGCGGGACGCCCGCCCGTCTTCGTTCCTCGTCAGCTGCCGTTTTACAACGAGACGATTCGGTCTCCGTTTATCCAAATCCCGATACGAGGCCAATTTGGACTCAAAGCGATACCCTCCAATTAAGATCCGAGAGCCCAATTACGACCCGACTGGATAAAGGCGCTGGGTGTCTGAAGTGCTGCCATTATTTTTGGTGTTGTTTTTCCTCTCCCGAGCGTGTCCAAATGTTTTTAAAGCAGCCTCGCCGGTTGGTGCGCTACAATTCAGGATTGTCTTCTTAAGCCGGGCTTTGGCCTTTCCGCTGCCGCCCGAGCACACATTCCTTCCCTCCGTGGGCTTTGTCTTCCTCCCACACAGCCTGATGAGTGCTTGGGCTTCTTCCAAGGATGTCCATTACAGAACAAAACTCTTGCTCGCTCACTTTCTCTCTCTCTCTCGTTCTCTCTCAATCCCAAGCTTTTATTTGCGACGGACGTGCAGGGCGCCCGGGGGGGTCGCCGACGTCGACTTTTTCTTCTGAAGCAGATGATTATTCCGTAGCGGGCCTTCTCATGAATGACAAAGGCGGTTGACCCTCACATTTTCAGGTTCACATTCTTTCCGCGGCAAACGAGATGGAAAAGAGCCACACACAGGTGGCCGCTTGAAGAGCGCGTGTGACGTCTTAGCATTCTAGCATAGTTAGCATGCACCTTTGGCTCCATCGTCACGTGCCACACAAAAGAGGAAAATTCCACTTCACTCAAAATCGGGCAGCCCGTCCTGAAAAGGAATCCAAAATAAAGCGGAAAAGGGAAAGTGTGCGGAGGAAACGTGCTAAGCTGCGGGCCTCGCCGTCCAAACAAACGGGAGCCTTTTTTGTTTTGTTTTTCCACTCAGCTGCTCAAGAGCTCCCGAGGAAGCGTGAATAGAAATAAATAATAATAACTTTTCAACGTTTACACCGCAGACTTAATCTGGATGTTGCGGTTTGGCCCCGCCTCCTGCTCGTAGCGCATCAAACATGTTTTACCAGATCGCCTGTGACCTATTGTTCTCCCCGCTCCGCTTTGGCACGGATTAGCGGCTGAGTCACAACATTCCCATGGTGAAGGGAGAAGGAAATGGAGTCGCCGCTTCTCTTCATCCCCACTTGGGATCAGCGATGGCCGTCAGTCACTAAGCGAGATTGCTCCCCTTGTGTTTCTTGGGAAGGCCGCTGAGTCAGCATTTGCGTGTAAACAGGAAGTGCGGCGTTACGCTCGCTCGATCGCTCGCTCGCCTTCCTCTTTCGGGAAAAAGCTGAAAGAATGTCGGGAGCTCGGCGACAAGCGCCGCCTTCTCTCACAAACAAATCCTTTGGAACTGGAATCGTTCATTTCAGGTCAAATTGTTGCATGCGCACTTTCCGCTAGCAACCCAGGCTAATTCCAAGCTAGCGTGGTTGTTTATTGACGCAGCTGTGAATGATCGACTCGGCCGGGGGTCAACGTGCATCTCCACACTGTCGTTTGATAACACCCCCCCCCCCCCCCGCCCCCCAGGCTTCCAGTTAATTGGCTTTTTATGAAGCTAATGAGCTTGTTTGAAACGGGCACAGCAGATTGATGCGTTAAGCAGCACTTATTCAATTTCCGGGCATGGAATCAAAGCGCTTATTTCACATCTGGCCTAATGTGAGCTAATTGTTTGTTAGCGCTGGAGTGCAGCAGACACGCAGGAAATGAAATGAAGCAGTCAAAAGAGGCCGCCGGTGACATCTGTGCTCCGTTTGTCTCGCCGTGTTTCTTCATTTCCACCTCGATTGGATCATTTGTTGCTTTGGCCGTGGCCATTTTGGATTTGACCTGTTTCTGGCCGGCCGGCCGGGATCAACTGGCACTTGATTGGCATTCCTCTCATATTGAAAGTGGGATCGCCTCCGCACGAGGATTACCTTTCCCTCCGGCGAGCCTCTCTGTGCTTCTCTTTCCACGTAGGGATGATATATACGTTCCACGGAAAGCAGATTTATTTTCCATCTGCACATTTTTCGGGGGGTGCATTCCTGGCCACTTTGCTCTTGTTTGATCATAATAATAACGCCGCGTTGGCTTTTTGGCTGGTATGCTCAAAGCGGGCACGTAGTCACACCGCGGCCCCGGTGAACAACATGACGCGGCCTCGAGCAAAGGCGGCCCCGAGGGAACGAGCGAGCGAGCGCCCGACCGGTCGGTCGGGCCGCTAGCTGAACGTTGTAACGCACGTCACGACCTGTTTCTGCTTTCCTATATTTCAGCGCGCCTCTAAACGTAGCCAATGCTCTTCCCAGAGAGGGTGCGAGCGCCAAATTTAGCACGCCAGCTCCCGTTCACGCAAGAGACTTTGTCACACTAATGAGTCACGTGACAGCAGCCAAGCAAAATGGCTGTCTGGCTCCAATTTGGACATTGTGTGCTGAGTTCTTATTTCATTTCTCATCAATGATTGACAAAATTTCAACTGTGAATAAACAAAAGTCAACCTACTGTTTTAAAGTCCAAAATAAGCTTCTTAAAATAGATGCAACTTGTTGTTTATTGGCCAACAGCGCCACCAGGTGGCCTCAGGCCGCCAGTGCTGCCTTGAGGGCCCGTTTTGTTTTCTCAACAGCTGTCTTCCCGATCCCCGTAATCAATCGCCGGCTCGGCGGGTGTCTTCATAATCCTGCGCGTCGCCAAGCGGCGGAACGTCTCGGCGGGGGGCCGCTTTTGCAACGCCAACGCTCAAAAGCATCCGGAGGTGATTCATCTTTTTTTAGCCCCGTCGAGGCAGCCGGCATTTCTGGCTTTTTTTTTTTGCTCATCAAATCTTTTTGTTCCTTGCTCGGTGGATTCCGAGACGGCAATTACGCGCCGGCCAAATGTTCCGAGCTTGCCCGTTTTGCAATGTTTGGGGCCCAAAGAGAAGGAAGGTCAGTGACAGCGCAAGTTAAATATGTTTGACTTCAGGCCGAGGTGACACAAACACGTTCGGACGGGAGAGTCCAAGGCCGCTCGCTGGCAGACGTTTCTAAAGTTCACTCAAAGACGAGTTTGGGGGGGGGGGTCGAGCGTTTGGGTTCGCCGATCCGGCCTGAGCCGCGAGATGTTGCCGCTTTTGTCTGCCGCTACCACTTCATCATCTCATTTCTTTGCATGACATTCCGCGGCTTTTCAAATCCTTCCTCGCCCCAAAAGCAAACCGGTTCAGCGACTTCTCATCCACTCCAAATGTTTTGAGAATATCCGCTTCGGGCCGTCAGCAAAAGACCTCGGAGCAGAAAGGAAGACGTGAAAACAAGATTGGAGGTCAGACAAAACACAGAAGCACTTCCTGTCAAGCCCACGGGCCTCCGGACCCGCTCGGGCAGCTCTGTGCTCACAAAACAAAGAGGTGAAAAGCATCCCGATCCGCTTTCCCTTTGCCCGAGCTCACCGCACGCCGAGCAGATCAAACGCTAACATTCCAAGCGCTGGCTGGCTGATAAATGGACGGGATGTCCAAAACAAAAGCCAGACGCTTATGTAACAACGAGATTGGCTTTATCCAAAGCAGATGTGGTGCCACGCCACGGTGTCTTAAAATGGCCCGTTCTGGTCCAAAGCACACGTCGCACACTCGCCGACGGCTGTTTTTATTTACAGTCGATGAAAAACAACAAGATTCTTTGAAGAATCCCGCCGCTTGTCGTAAACAGGAAGCAGTCGGACGGGTTCTGGATTGTGTCACCCCGCATCTTCCGTCTGCCGTCCATCTCGCGCCGCACGTGATGACATCACGGACCAAAAGATCCCTTTTATGGTTGCGAGGCGTTTTGGAGACGCCGCCTGCTCCAAAATCAACTTTGAGACTCCACTGAGAAGTTCAGAGGCTGTGAGAGCCAGAAGGAGCTCGGAGACGTCCCCGAGGAGACGTGATAAAGCATTTGGCAGGAAAGGCCTCGCAAATGACTTCATTGGCCAGAAAGCTATTTTTAGCAGCCGTTAGCGCTTTAGCCGTTAGCGGAAACGTTTGTTTGGGACATCCGCAAGCATTTCAAACAAATCAAACGACTTCTTCATGCTCAGAACCGTCCAATCTTTTCCATCCGACTTCATCGCCAAAGTGAGCCACAATTGTGGTACCGGGACGGGGAATGTGATCTCTAAGGTTTGGAAAGTGGACGGAGCTTCCCGCTGCGTCTCACTTCCTGTGTCTTAAGAGGATTAGAAGCACAGGTTATCTCGGGCCGCCGCTTTGCTTCGGCGCTCTGCTGAGTTCTCCTCATGTCTCCCGTGTCCTCATTCTTCTTCTATCTTCTTCCCGCCCGCCAGAGCTTGGATGAGCTGGACGATGACGACGGCCCCGATAAAGACGAGCGGGAGGAGGAGCAGCTGGTCCTGGCCAACACCTTCCAGAACGAGGCCATGACGGCAGACCCGGCCAGCGGGCTTTTGGCGGTAAGTCAACAAAATGCTTTTGGACCCGCCGACACCACGGCGAGAGGAGCTCATACTTAAGCGCCCCTTCATCCATCAGCGTAAATGCCCGGTCGGCGTGACGCACCGCTGCGCTCGAGGCACATCAAGAAGTCATCGCTGCCACTTTGAGCTAGCGCTGAGATTTGTCTCCGGGTTTCTATTTATTTGTGGTCATGCGGCGCAGCCGTCACCCCGAGAATGACGAATGAAGCGTCCGCCGGGCTGATGGACACTCATCACTTTTTTTCCTGAGCCCGTCTTGATAACTCGTTTGTTCCGTATTGTATTCTTTGGACTTCCAGTTTTTGCAAATGGTGTTTGCAACACAAAAGCTGCTTCAGATCATGTTTTGTTTCTAATTTCAGGAGAACCTGGCAAGATCTGTCAATAGCCGCACCAAAAGGTAAGAGGTGTTTTTTTTCCTCCACTTAAATTCTTTTTTTTTTTTTTTACCCGACGGCCGCTTTGAGAGTCAGTTGACATGGCGCCATCTGGAAGCCCCCTCCCTTCGCTCACCCCGACCCTCTCACCGGGAGCGCCGGGAGCAATTGATGTGCTTGGAAAGGTTTGGGCCAGACAAATGCGCCAGTTCACTGGAGTCCAGATTTGCTTTGACATTTGATGAAATGACAGAGTGGACAGCAGCAGCAGCAGCACGCGAAAATCGCAAGGCTGTGAAAGAAACCAGCGTGGGCAAATTGACGTCGGACAATATAGTAAGCAGCCAAATTGCAGAAATAAATCCATAGTAATTAGTCCGACGTCAACGTTAGCTTAATGCTAACGGACAATGCAAAAAGGCATAGACAGGAGCCTTTGTCTCTATTATACTGCCCCCTGGTGGTCAATGATGCACACTAGTAGGAGTTGCACAATGGCCGGTGAATCGAAGCAAAAAAAAATCCCCGACGTTATCGTTTGGCTTTGATCGGCTGGTCTTGTTTGCAGTATTGTTGACTTTGGAGGCAATGCTCATCAAATGAACCTTCCGCCCCTCTCGCTCGGCCGTCCCGATATGCCAAGGATTGCTTCATGGCAAAGCTCTTGGACAAAGGCGATAACGCTCGCCTCATTGAACGCGCCCCTCCCCCCTCACCTGTTCCTTTCACCACTTTGTGATTCACGCCTTTTATGAAAGGAATGGCATTCAAGCAGCAGGTGCGCTCACCCTATTGTGTGTGTCTGTGTGTGTGTGTGGGGGGGGCACAGCTGCAGCAGCATGGACGAGGAGAACCGGCATCGCCACGGCCACCACGTCAGAGACGCCGGGCCGGCAAGTCTGGAGAAACGGCTGGAGGAGCTAGAGCAGGTAGGAGGTGCACCAACACTGGTGGAGTGTCTGGAACCACACGCGCACACACACAAGAACGACGATGATGACGTTTTCTCGATGGTTCGAGTGTCTTTTGATCACGCTCGGCTCGGGTCGGGGCGGCACTTGTCCAAACGAGCGGCGCATTGAACCCGCACGGGCGCTTCAAAGCCCAGACTTGCTTTTATGTCTCCATATCTATATGGCGGTTATGTTTTTGGTTGCCATGGAAGCGGATTAGCACTCATCTGCAGTGGAGAGGACAAATTGCGATTGTGAATGAGCAAATCTTCTTTTATTTGTTTTCCCCTTTCCTCCAGGAACTGGCCCACGAGCGACAGGAGAAGAGCAGGCTGCTGAAGGCCCAGCAGGACAAAGACGACCTGATTGACAAGCTCAAAGAGGAGATGGATCTGCTCTACCGGGTGAGTCCCGCCCGCTCTCATTGGCCGCCTAAACGGGTTCACGGCTTCCATTCAAGTGGGAAATGTCACCGCGTTGTCCCGGCAGGACCTGGACGACATTGAAGACGAGAACGAGCAGCTGAAGCAGGAGAACAAAACTCTGCTGAAGGTGGTGGGTCAGCTGACCAGGTAGAAGACGCCACCTTTCCTCCACCCCCGTGCATATTTAATGTAAATCATCTTGTATATAAGGAGCACTCAGATGGACACATAAGGAATGTGCTTTAAAAAAAAAAAAAAAAAAAAAAGCCGTATTTTACGCTTTGGAGGAAGAAGAAAAACGAAGCCAAGGGCTTTGAACGCATCGTCCAAGGGAACGAGCTCGCCGCTTCTTTGTCTTTTGTAATGCTTTCGATTTTTTGTAAGAAGGCTTTAGCATTGCAGTATGCATATACGTGTACAGAAGATGCAGTCGTTTAATAAAACTTTGATTATCTCCCCTCAGTCGCCTCGCTTGTGTTCATTACGTCTAATTGGATGCGATGATAGCGCCGCGCTCGCTAATGCAAGGCGGCGGCCGGGTTGCGGCGACGCACACACAAACACTCAGAAGTCAGAGCAATCCGCCTGCCAATCATCCCATTTGAAAACACCATCATCTAATCTCTGCTAATGACAAAATGGCGACGCGATGCAATTTCCAATGCAGCAGTCTTTGGAGCAAGTCGGCGGAAAAGCTTCCAGGGCAAAAGCCCAAACGCAGCGAGCGGCGGCGATGTCTTGCGATAGGCCGCCTTTATCTTGTCGGCCATATTTCATCCCGCCACCAATCTCCTCAATCTGGAGCCAGTCGGGAGGTCAAACGAGGAGATTAGAAGGCGCTACTCGCTCTTCTCCTGTTTTTGGGTGGCCCTTTTCCGCTTCATCCTTTGGAGAAATGGAGAGCCAAATGTCCGCGTTAGAATTGACACTGAATCAGACGGAAAGCTTCTTAGCGGCTCGACACGCTCGAGTGGCCGGACGCTCCGGCGGGATTTGAGTCATTGCCTCCTTTTGATGTCTTCCCCTCGTTTCCACAGCAACGGCGTACCCCGATCGATCCGTCTTTGACACGCGTTTGTCATCCGGGCCCGGTTTTGGTACGGCTGATAAATCGCAAAAAGGGCCAGAGTTGAAATAGAGCTCGAAATAATCCATCCACAATGAAAAGAAACATGACAAGCGGGAATGATCCCAAAAATATGAATCACATGAGTAAATAGAAACACGGCGACTCCAAATAATCCAGCCAGTCAAGAAAGCGCCGAGGACTAAAATTGCCTCCGGTAAGTGTTTGCAAGTTTTTTCTTCTGATGCCCCCGCGCCACTACTAACTTGTCGCTTTTGTTTTTCCACAGGAGAGCCGGCGGATGACTCACAAAGTCCGAGCCGAGCGGGGAGCTTCGGCCGTGAAGGTCACTCCGCCGTTGCCATGACGCCACAGCCATCTTCCTCCTCCCGCCGCCGCCGCCGTCGTGCCCAGTCAGCATGCCGCAGCGTCAACACACGGCGGGTCCAGACGGGCAACCATCTGTCAGCTGCTCTTAGGCTACTACGCAAAATGGCCGACGAGACGTGCGCAAGCGGCGTCACGTTGGAGGTCACCCGCCCCAAATCGTCCACACAGGCAAAACAATGGATGTGCGTGCAGTAGACATACACATAGTCAATTTAATTGTGGTTAAAAAAAAGCTTTTTTATTTTTCATTGCAGATTTAGAAATCATTTTCCATTTTTACCTAAAAAAATAACAAATTCCAACGCTGCAGCATCTTTTCTGCCGAGTGGTGCGAGAGTCGTTAAGACATGAAAGCATGAGGCGGTCTCATCAAGCCTATTTTTCCTCCTGGTGGCTTTGCATAATGCCCCCCCCCCCCCCTCTATTAGTGGCGGCGTAACGAGCATAGATGGACGCGTAATGACACTCGTGCTCTCGCTCCTCCTGACTTATTTGGCGGCAGCAGCGGGTGGATGAAAAGGCGCAAGGAAGGAAATAAGATTGCAATTTTTTTTCCATTATGATTTTTATGAGGATAGTGGACACAAATATTCACTTTAAATGGGATAAAATGGCTTTCGGCTCTTTAAATGTTGCCGCTTTTGTTTGGCGGCGGCACACGTGGTCATCGCCACAGCGCATCATTAGCAGCCCAAAAATTCTTTCTCTGCTGTCATAACATTAGGTACACGTGGCTCGGCAACCTGGAGCCGCACGGCGTGTTACCGCGCTCGCCTGGAGCTGCGCTCTGCGTGTCACGTGACCCCGCCCGACTAAAAATAAACCCTACATCATGAGGCTGAGTGAAGGCGATGCGCCTTGCGTGGCACACAAAAAGATGGAATGATTCGGCCTTGAGAGGCTTTGAGAGCTCAGCTAATTGACAATGGGAATGTTATAAAAATGCTCATAACAGCATTTAAAAAAAAAAAAAAAAAAAGACAGAATCAAGATGCAACAATAATCCTCCATAATTCTGTGCCAGGCTGCTATCTCCTCTGTGTGACCTTGTTTGGAGCATCCCATCATATTCTGCCCCGAGGCATCTTGTTGGCACCGTGACGATACATCACCTCAATCGCCGTGCGGCGATATCAGATTTCGGTGACAATATGTCACAATCCCATCTGAGATTTTTGTTGGCCCAAAGCCAAGCTAGGAGGCGTCGTTATTTTTAGATTGGTTTCATTGACACACTGCTCCCTCATGTAGTAGTTAGAAACGGATTTTTTTCTGCAGCCCTTCAAACTGCAGCTCACGGTCCTCCGGTGGTCCGGGGCCCCTAGTTTGTCTAACTGCCCGTGTTGACACCACAGGCCGGATAGCATCGCCGCTAGCTTGTTCAATTAGAAAATGTGCTCATGATCTCCTGAGCCATTAACTGGTGCAGTTTGGGGGGGATTAGGAAAAAAAAAAAGAAATATATGCTCCCATTTCTATTGGTGCGCAAATGTGAGCAGTGGCAGCGTTAATTGGATTTATTTAGAAGGGGAATTGCATTGTATGTCTGCTATTGTTGAACTGACATGAAGAAGGCTTGGGAAATGAGGTAAAGTGCTCATTTGCCTTCGAGAGGAGAGGCAACAGTAATTCCCCACGACATTTTTACACTCTATATGTTTTGAAATGTACGATGCACAATACAAAATGCGCAGTCGTGTTGTTTGTCCATGACTTGCCGTACAAGCGTTGGTGGGGAGTGCGCATGCGCACCCATCTTCCAATTACCGATGTGGAGATTCCGAAATGGCGGGCGAAGGTAAGTTGCGCTTGGAGTTTCCAAAATGGCGGACACATACGTCGTCTAGTACAGTCCAGTGTGGACTCAATTAACGCCTTTACGGGTTTCTTGACGTTTAAAGTTAACATGTTACCAGTAATGATCAACGTGTATGTGCGTTTTGCTCCTTGTTTATATTCCTTTCGCCTTGGAACTTTGTTCGAAGGTAAGTTGCGCTTGGAGTTTCCAAAATGGCGGACACATACGTCGTGTAGTACAGTACAGTGTGGACTCAATTAACGCCTTTTCGGTTTTCTTGACGTTTAAAGTTCACGTTACCAGTAATGATCAACGTGTATGTGCGTTTTGCTCCTTGTTTACATTCCTTTCGCCTTGGAACTTTGTTCGAAGGTAAGTTGCGCTTGGAGTTTCCAAAATGGCGGACACATACGTCGTGTAGTACAGTACTGTGTGGACTCAATTAACGCTTTTACGGTTTTCTTGACGTTTAAAGTTCACGTTACCAGTAATGAGCAACGTGTATGTCCGTTTTGCTCCTTGTTTACATTCCTTTTCCCCTGGAACTTTGTTCGAAGGTAAGTTACGCTCATCAAGTCTCTGCTGGTCGATTCCCTCATGATTGATTGCCTCATTATTTTGCAAATGTAATTAAAGTGTCATTGGGCTTGATGTCACGGTGATGATGGCTTCGTTTTTTTAAATCGTTTTTCCTATACCATGAAAAATATCAACTGCCGAATGTTTTTTTTTTTGACGTATGTGTCATGGTCACTTTTTGTGCGGGCTCGTCTCTTGCTAACCTTTGCGTCAAGCCGAGTGCAAAACTGCCGTCCGAGCACATTGTTACGACTGCAAATGTTGTGTTGCTATAAATAGTCGATTGATTATTCGACTGTGGCTACAGAGCTGCCTGACCTTTCAGAGCGCTGTGACAATTTTTTTTTCTTACAGTCGTTAGCTGCCACAAGCCATCATTGTACGTTGTATAATAGTGATAAAATATTGAATATTGTGTATACTGTATTATGTAATTGATGTTGCTTCTTCATCTGGCCAGTTCATTTGGTACTCAAGTCTCCTAACACGATTTTGATTGACATTTTTTTTGGTGTGGTTGCCATTTTGCAGCTTTCCAGGTCACCATGGGGACGCAACGCCCTTTCAGGTGGTTTTCATGTTGCTTCTCTGGAGAAATGAGCCTGGGACTCACAGACAAGTTCTTACAAGTCCGCTATGGCGGGTGAAGGAGGGGTCGGGGGACTCTCACATCCTCCTCCTGCAACCAATCACGGCTGAGCGCTCGCTGCCGCGGGATGCTGGAGGGATTCCGAGGAACCGTTCCCTGAGTGTCGTCATCATCGTCGCCGGCGACAGATCATCAGCATCCAGGCTCCGCCTCTGAATTGCCAACCCACCCGCCCTCTCTTGCTCGTGTCCCATCTCGGCGCATTGCTGCCTCTCCAACTCCAGATGCCTCCGCCTCCCCGCAAGGAAGGTGCGCTCGCCGCCATCTGTCAGGTAAGAGCAGCGACCACTCCTTTTTTGCTGTTTTTTTTTTTCTTTCCCCTCCCTCTGCGCATAAAGGTTCTGTCCCTATTGGCTTGTTTTCCCGACCGGTGTTGTTTTGTGTGTGTGCGGTCGTCTCTGGTTGCGAGGGGAAACCACGGTGTTGCTGTGTGGGTGGGTGGATGAATGGAAAAGGAGGAGGGGGAGGGCAGCTTTCATCTCCTCAATCCCATCAAATTGTCTTTTTTTGTGCTTTTCCCAGGAAATGCTTTGTTGATTCTAGTGTACGAGCGACTCGAGTGTAGTTTTCACTTTTAAAGGTTTCGTAGCGAGTCGTGGTCCTCCTGTGCCCATGTCAAGTCGACGGCTAGTACACACAAAAGCGCTTGAACTTTGGCGTTTTAAAGTCCACTAGCTTCATGACTTCTCCCTGCCTCCCTCCCGGAAAGCATTCTTGCTCCTCTTGAGATGATGCAACATCTCGACGGGGAGCCGAGAGAAGGTGAGGAGGAGGAGGGAGGGATGGAGGAAGGCTGTCCAGGTGCAGCTGTTTACCGCCAGCCTCGGGAATACATTAACCAGGAAGCTCCACGCTGTCCCAGCGTTACCAGGTGACTGAGTCAAAAGAGCGTCCGGAGACCGGCGCTGACCCCGCCCCTCCCACAGACTATGCCTGTGTTGACGTTCTTGGAGACGGGAGGGCGGCGACCGTGCAAAAAAACCTCCCAGATGTCCCAAATGTAAGATTTATTTGAGCAAAGTTGTCTGCCAGTCAAGCAGAAATGTCTCACTTGGCGTAATGGATGCACTTTTGGCTTAATTACATTGACAAGATTCAAATATTTGATGTGGATGAAATTGTTCCATTTTCACCATTGGAAGAGGAAAAAACTAGATGAGGTATTTCTGTCTATAAATGTCTACCCCCCCCCACGCAAGCCAGCGTTGTTGTTGAAATTCCCCGCTTCCCACATAAGTAGTGCCGCTGGCGCTTTCTTAGCAGCTGTCATTTGTGCATCTTCCTTAAGAGGAAATTGCTTGTGGCCCCAGCGCATTTCTTTAATATCCTGAGACGGCGTGTGTGCTTATTAGAAGATGAGCGATTGGCCTGCGCACGCATTCAAAAGCGTGAAAGTGTCTCGCGTTCTGGAATATCGGCGTACACGGCTGATCCTGAAAGTCAACTCTGTTGTGATCGCGCGCCAGCGTGCCGCCGGCAGCTCAAACTTGCCTCCAATGTGAACATCCTTGTTTGTCGCCATGGCAACCAAGTCTCCCGCCGGGCTGTGGGTTGTCATGCCAGCCGCGCCGTGCCGCTACTTCCCCGCCTCCCTTTTCTGTAGCCGGGTCGGGATTGTCCAGCTCGTTTTTGAAAAAATTTTTTTAGGGCCAGCCAGATGTGTTTTCCTCCCAAACATGTCCACCCAGTTTGACGGCAAAACACTTATTAGCGCGGCGCTTAGGCTAATAAGGTGTAATCTGCTGGCGCTTGATATCAAGCATCTCGAGATTGTCGTTATTCACAGCTAGTGCCCGGCTCGGCCCGGCCCGGCCTCGGGTGCAACTTGCCATTTTCACGCCGCCTTATTTACTGTAGTGCTAAGGAGCCGGTGCGCTGATAAGCTCGCAAAATTCAGCAACGCTTCTTATCTCCTAAATGAGCGTGTTACCTTGACGGCGCCAGGAAGAGATTGCGCTTCACTTTCTAATCAGCCTCGCGCCTGACTGCGACGCGGCGCCAACATCTTCAAACGTTGGCGACGACGAGCCGGCCCGTCAATCACGTGCACCCCTCCCACACGCGCACTGTGGTTGATCTTGAAAAGCGAGACCAAAAAAAGGTTAGCATCTCAAGATCTATTTTGTTGAAAAAGTCAGATTAGAGAATAAAAAAAAATGAGGACAAAAGGTTAGTTTTTGTGACAAAAAATTTTAGGGAAAAAAAAAATTGTCGAGGAAAAAGTCACATTTATAGTTTTTTTTTTCCCCCAAGAAGCTCCCACAGTGCTGGCTTGATTTGTGTCGCCCGTTGAAGATTTTTGCTGATTGAAAAAGCGGGGCCAATCAGAGGCGGCCGCTGTCAATCAAGCGCGTCCCCGGAAGCCGACGCTAATTGCGTATGCAAATGAGGCGAACCGAGTGACTTTGCATCAGCTCGGGGCTTTTGCTGATTGCCTGATAAGCGCCAATCTCCTCACGCCGTTTTCTGCTGTTGACGAGGAAATGGTAAATGGCCTTCAGTCATCCACATGGATTGATTAGACTTGGGTGCTTAAAAAAACATCATGGCATCCGCCGCTACCACGTCCCGCCCCCTCTTTGACTCGCCACATCGCAGGCAAACACAGCGACTCAGTCACCGCGGCATCTCCGTCTTCGGGGGTCAGCTCGGAGCAAGCGGCTGTTTACACGCCCTCCTATCTTCTTCCTCTTCTCCGCGCTAGATTGACATGGCCAAGTCGAGAAGACGAGTGCCGCGTTGAGTGCACTTGGTTGTGGAGGGGAAGGAAAAAAAATTAAAATAATAATACACCTGTCAGCTTTCGTTATGACCATCACTAGCATTGAAGAAATTCTGGAGCTCTGTTTGACTTCCCCTTTAAGAATCCTATGGACTAAAAAGTGTGAATGCGAAAAATTAACTTCACTGTAAATTTCCCAACTCCCTTGCACCCGCGTCTCGCTTCAAATTGCCGACGCCGATAAATCGAGTCAGCTCGGCCGTCAGGATGAAAAGCTAAAATCTGCCGCGCCATCAAAAACGTCAGTATGCAGGGATGCGCGATCCCAAAAAAAAAAAAAAAAAGTCATCGTCTCCGGTCTGGTGTCATCACGGTGTTCATTTTATCTGACGTGTCGCGGTTGCTCGGCGGCAGAACAAAAGCTGCTCGCGCGCTCAATGTTGAGTCAATTATGGAAACAATTAGAATGTAGCCATCAATTATCAATCGGCGAATAATGGGACGGCGCCGGCGTCATTCCAAACGGGCTCGCAAAGCCGCAGGCTAAAAACCCTGTGGCCCCCGGAAAAATGTCAACATTTCCATTTTCCGCCTGCGCGGTGGGCTGAATTTCAAGGGCGTGCATTTTCAAGTGCCCCCCCCCCCCCCCCCGCGGTGACGACCTTCACGCTATCACTCGCTTTCCCCCGTCGCACATCTTCACAGGCCAAAATGTGCACGCATGAATCGGCACCTTTCAAATGCTGCATTTCCATGACAACTCTCTCTGCTGCAACAAACAAAAGCAAAATGCACACCTGGGCCGACGCACCGTGGAATCGCTAAAAGAAAAACAAAAGCCCAAATAAAAGCATCCCATCCTCGTTTCATCCGCCGTCAAATGATTTTCCGGGGCCTGTTCCGCCCAATGTTTATTAGGCGTAAAACGTGAAATGAAACACGAGTCAGGTGCGACCGCTATTCACCGCGGCGCTAATGAGCTCGACCGGCCCACATCAATGCGGTTCCGCTTCACCTCGCAAATTTCCGATTGTGTCCCCGGATGGTTTAGCCGACACATAAACCGCTCCAAGCGCTTTGATTAATCTCCAGCAACAATGGAAGGTTTTCCGATGATTGTCGCTCGCTCGCTAGGTTGTTCGCTAAATTTGGACTTAGCCAAGTGACTTTTTCAACGACCAGCTTTCATCCGGCATCAAACCACTTTATTTTTGATCCTCGAGAAAGTTGAATGAAAAAAAACAAAAAAAAAACGGTTTGGACTACATCTATAACTCTACAGTTCTAACTTTGATTCTCTAGCCGAGCGGCGAGCGCACACCGGCGACTGCGCGGCTCAGATTGGCTTTTTATCTGCTCCCCGACACGCCCCCCTCCCCTCCAGAATCCATACGTGAGCGCATCGATCTTCTCCACTTAGCAGCGCAGCGTACAAGTGTTATCTGCGGTCACGCTGAATTGAGGCACTCAGACGCCCGGCATAGAT
This sequence comes from Syngnathus leptorhynchus, assembly GCF_054491065.1. Classification (NCBI taxonomy): domain Eukaryota; kingdom Metazoa; phylum Chordata; class Actinopteri; order Syngnathiformes; family Syngnathidae; genus Syngnathus; species Syngnathus leptorhynchus. The sequence goes on from NC_141215.1 coordinate 6,452,614, forward strand.
TTTCCCAGGGTTCAAGGTCACCTTGAGGCGCAACGATAAGACCTGAGGAAAAGCACTTTTTTCCTAGCTAACGAGGAGCTCATTTTTTTAACAGGCTGCTCAGGATTGCGGCCAAAGGAGGAAGAAAAGGGCAATTTAGAATTCGCTCATCGTACAAAACATCATTCTTCCCATCTCTGAAATATTTTTGTGAGCGTGGAATTCTTCAGAAAATCATATTAGTTGCAAATAAGTGAAATTGCCTCATTTCCCCACGAGTGAGCTTACTCGCCCGGGCCATTATCGCCGGCGATCAGAGCGTATGGATCCGGCAGATCCGCTAAACAAATCACGTCATGCCGAGTCGCGTTTGGCCCGTTGACGTTAAGCAAACGTTTGACGGCGCGCGGCTGGGCTCAGCGTGTGCGCATGCACGCAGCGTGTCTGCATCCATTCGCCTCACTTAGCGCTAATGGCGTGTATTGAACAACAAGCAGGCGTGCTCCAAACACAAGCCGGGGCCAAACAAGCACGCCTAATAGAAGCCGAGCGGACGGGTCGCACAGCGTCCCGAGCCGTCCGGCTAATCGGCCTCGATGGGAGACGTGCGCCGAGCGTCGTCCCTCCTCGTAGACCGTTAAAGTGGATATGGATGGCCCCAAAAAAATCGCGTGCCAATATTAACCTCTTGACTGTTTGATTTAGCCGTCGAGCGCCAAGTCGTGTTTACGAGCGACCCGTTCCGCTAGTTTATCGAAATGCTTATTGGCACACGGTTGAGGAACTCAATGGAATATTTATTGCGCGGCAGGCGGTGGGCAAATGGTGGCATAACAAGCGTGTTAATAATTAAAAAGGGCAGCAGGCAATGCAAACATTTGGCAGCCGGCGGCGCTGAAAGTGAACGTGGTGGAGAGATCCCGGGGCCAGCCGCCGGTCTCTTTTGAGTCTGTAAAGGTTAAGACCCATTTGCACTCATCAAGATCTCCCATTGACCATAAGTAGTAAGCTACACTAACTAGCGTAATAAGCTATCGAATGTCATTCATCCAAAACCTTGATTTCGGTTCCTTTGTTTTCCATTTTTGAAATGATGGATTCCTGCGATGATAATGGCCGCCGCTCGGGCATAATGCGCAAGTAATAAATGCGCCTCGGCCAGCTGTCGTCGGTCCCCGGGGGAAGTGGGGTACGCTCGAATCAGGTGGGCGTTCATCTGGCGAGTCGACGGCAGACTTCTGACTCGGCTCCGTGGCGCTAACTCGGCTTTGACCTAAATTTCGCCCGCCCGCCTTATTTGTCACGCCATCGATCACAGCTCGACTTTTTGCCTCATCGGTCTTGGCGTCAACCTTTCCCGCCAGCCGCTCGATCGGCGATATCAATCACCCGTCAATGCGTCTCAAAGGTGACAGCGCGGGTGCACATCTGTATTTGTGACCTCCATCATGGCTGACGCGGCTCCCGGCAACAATCGCTAATGATTATTTATAATCCTTTTTTGTATATCATTTTAGGCAGACTGCATCGTTTTAAGCAAATAAGTGGAACGGACATGCAGCGGTGCCCGAGGCGCGGTGCTAAATGCATTCAAATGCGCTAGCCAAGTGGAACAAAGTCAAGTTGAACACAGTCGAGCTGTTGACACGAGAACTTTGCCAGCCTGCAGAATCTCGCTCCATTAGATACGGAGCTAATATTTGTCGATTAATAGTCGCAAGAAACTTTGCACCAAACCCTTGACGTTTGTTGGAAACCACTGGAATAACACGCTCACTTGCTAGCTCGTCAGCTCTTAGCCCGAACGTCTTGACCGATGGATTGTGAGCCGCGCGGTCCCGTCGAGGCTTCAAAAGAAATACAAACCATCTTGCGGGTACAGTAGCAAGCCCTCCTTCCATCTCAGCCCTCTAATTTCCGCATGCAAATGTTTCGGCTGGGTGGCCGGCGCCGCATAAATTACATTTGCATGCCGTTGGGCGCAGGACACGCCAGAATTACAATTGAGGAGAGCTGAGGCTGATTGCACTCAACACTCCATAACGCTTAGCGCCGGCCGCTGCGAGGACGCCCTGCCAGGCTCGGCAGTATTTGTAACGCTGCAGCTCTGCTTACCCAGTGAAGCAAATTTTCCTCTTTAAATGAGCTCCCGGCTGAGCTGAGATAATGAGCGAGCGGCTAAGTAGGCAGGCGGAACGTTTGGGGAAATGACGGTCATGTTGATGTGACTCACCGGGCGAGGCACCTTTTTGCTTCCATCACAGAGACTTGGAGCACTTTGATTGGCGGCCATTAACCTTCGGCCCGCGCTCTCTCATTCATCCACTGCTTTTTTTTCCTCCTCTTGCCATCAAAGGAGAAATCCGAAAAAGGGAAGCAACGTCGTCTTGACATGTCGGTTGGACCCGTCACGATGTGGCTCTGCTTTTTTGTCCGATTTGATGACCGGGCGGTGGCGGCGGCGGTGAGTCTTTTAATGAGGCAGGAAAGGTCAAAACGTGACGCTCGCTGGAATAATCAATGGGCTCCTGTGAAAGAAAGTAGTCCACCTGGCTACTTGGCTAACTTTGATGTTTCCATTTTGAAATGGAGCTTTTGAAGCCGTAGATTGCCGATTTGTAAGCAATCTACTTTTTGAGCCTCTTTTTGATGAAACGGAAACACGCCAACAGAACGAGCACTCTGATGTCGGCGCTCGCAGAGAAGCAACAATTTGTATGTAAACAGTGAAAAGTCTATTTTCCGTATGTCTCCTTGAAGCCGAAAGCAGACGCTCCCAAATAAGGTTTGCGTGCGGGCGTAATTGAATTGTCGTGTACTTTGCAGCCAAATGCGCCCCGGCGCTCTGGGCCATGTACTCGTCACACAAACTCAATTAAAGCGAGTCCAACAGGCGGCCGGCGAGCCTCTTCTGACGCACAAACGTCGGTCGGCCCGCGGCGTATTTTTAGCATTTTCGGATTCCCGAAAGCAAATCTGATTTTGTTGTACGACTGACATTTAGTAGCGTGAGTGTGCTAATTTCCACCCAACAAATATGCAAATTGTCTTCAAAACAACCCATTAGGAAAAACGACTTCATTATGTGTGACGCATTTAGAGAAAAAATGACACCAGAATGAAACGGAGAAGATTGACTAATGTTAAATGTCAACCTACGCGTCCTTTGAACACTCACAAAGTTCCGTTTTGGGAAAAAAAAAAAAAAAAGCATGTGCAGGTGAAGCAGCATGTGGCCCAAGTTATTTTGAGATGCCCAATTGACTGCCAGAAAGTTGTTTCTCGCTGCGATTTCTTCCCAACACCTGCGAGTTGGACCACTTTGAAAAGAAAGCGGCTTTTTGATGAATGCCAGGCGTAAAGTGGGTCGTCCTCCCCGTGAAGGCATTGTGTGCAGTCATGCTTGTCTCCTCCAATAAACCGAAGGGGGGGGGGGGGCAATGTCTAAACTACAAGTTTGCTTTTCCATAACAAAAAGCCACAATTGAATAATATTCCAGTCACATGTTGACTTTTTGATTTGCATGGGTTGATTGCAACATCCAAGCAAAAAATTCCCTCGTGTTTTTTTTCTTCCCTTCTTTTTTTTGTTTTTGGTGTTTAATGTCACCTAATTTAGTGAAATGACAACGACGGCATAATCACAGCATGCTGTTTCACCCCCATTTATTTATTTGATTAATTATATATTTTTATGGGGGGGGCGGGCGATCACGACACGTTTTCATAACAAGTCAGATTAATGTTGAGTGGCAGGCTAGGCTCCACCACTAAATTAAAAAAACAAACAAACAAAAAAAACAATGGAAAATATTGACTAATTCCCGTAGCCCCAAACGAGCAGAATTATGCATGTCGCCTCGCCGCTAATACCCCGATGAGAGAACGGTGAAATACTAAGAAGGCTTTTATGCTAGCTTAGCGGGGGGAAAAAAAACAGGTTTTTGCGTGACCTACTTTGTAAAGAGTCTTGGATGCGCTCCGCTTGCTCGTCCCGCCGAAGCTTTCATTTTGCTCATAAGCGACTCAACCATCTGTTTTTATCTCATTTGTCTGCCTCTAATTGGCGTCACTTTTACGGTAATTGCCTTCGTGAAGCGCCCGACTCCTCAACGATTGCTTATCAGACAGCGGGGCCCACACGCAAAACAAAGTCGCGTCTGGAGTGAAGTCGACGGATGGGCAAAATGGAGGCCCCGCTCGGACTCTATTGGCGCAACGAGCCCAGCGTAATGTTTGCTGCGTAAACACGGCGGGCGGGCGGGCGGGCGGGCTTCTCGTGGTATGGCGGCGGCGGCTTCATCACGAAGCGCAAACATGCGAGGAGCGCCAACGAGCAGGCCTGGCTCGCCAGTCGGCTTGGAAGGCAGCGAGTGAGTCGCACCCGCCAAAAGAGACAATGGGAAGACGCCAGCCCCTCCTTCCCCGGTGTAATATCGCCACGCCGGATATTATGGCCGGCGTTGAACGCGCGGCCGCCATTGTTCCCGTCCGCTCCATCCTGATCAACAGATGCCGAGATGAGCCGACGCCTCGTATTGTCATTCCTCATTTTCCAAACTCGAAGCGGAAGAGTTCATCCGTCAGACGCTCAAAACGGTGGCGGGAACGTCCCCCGAACGTCGCCCTCCCGGCGACACTACCTCCGCTCGCGCTCATTAGAAGGAATTGATTGCGTTAATTAGCCCAGCCCGTCTGAGTGTTATTTAAAACACCAGCGCCCCGCCCTCGTTGCACCGACTTCATCCTGACGCGCTTTTCCTTTGTGTCTTACAGCAAAGGCCTCTGTGAAGCCGGACCGGAAGGACTCTGCCCGCCCAACCCAGTCAACAAACAGTGAGTATCTTTGGCTCATTGAACATGCAGACCCGGTTCTGGCAATCTTATTTGCCGCATGCAACACGGGGCGTCGCGCAGCCATTCTCACTGTCTCTGTTTTTTCACTGATTTGAACGTTTTAGTTTAGCTCCAATTTGCAGAGTAATATTCAAGAGCGAGGCTACGGCGCACCAAAATCGCACGGCCTCGGCGCTCAATCAGACGCCGTTGACGGATTTGCAAGTGTACGCCGCCGTTCCCTTGATTTGTAATATTCAACGCAGTGGGATGGCACGGCCGCCGTGATTAGGTTAGGAAGCCATGGCAAAATCGATCATTGTGAGCGACTTTATCAAATTTAAAAACTGTACTCCGCACTCTTAAATTTGCATTCTCAACACGGCCATTTCGAAACGCACATAGTCGTGGTCAGAAAAAGCACAGAGAATGCATAACAGAATGGCAGCGCTAGCAATGCCAAGCTAGGTTTTGTTTTTGCTAGTCTTTTGTCCATTTGTATTTTCTTTTTCTTCCGGTCTCAAATCCAATTAATCGCAAGTGTCAAGTCTCGGCGCAGTCTCCGCTTTTTGACGTTTTGTCTTTCGCCGCTTGGGTCACAAACGACAAATTATCACTTTCTGACTCGTCGGGGTGACGCTCGGGGCGGGGCTGTCATTTGTGATTGATGCGCAACGTGCGCGCTCGCCGCGTAGCTACCTTCATCCGGACAACACCTCGGCCAGCTTCCATTAGCGCGCATATTAATCACCCGGTTCGCGAGTCCGACTTCCACGTTGAGCAAAACAATCTTGAGCTCTGTCACGAGCATCTTTTGGCCCGTGGTCAGCGTCTGGAAATGAAAGTCGCCGCCGCCGCGTCTCCCGGTGCCCCCTTTTTAATCTCGCCACGCCGCTATTTCATTTCCTGCCCGCTTGGATGAATCAAAGCCATCTCGTGTGACTGTGGCGCGCTTTACATTCCTAATCCACATGATGGCACCAGCTCGTGTTATCTCCGACAGATAAATCAGCACCTGCGTCAGTCATAGAAAGCAGAGCCTGCCTCTGCAACTCCGTCTTGGGTCGTGAAGGCTTCCAGTGGTCGCTTTTTAATCGGGCAGCAACGAGGACGGCAATTCCTGGTTGCTTGTCCGTGCGCGCGTGATGCTGGAGGCCGCCGTCGTTCTCTAAGCATCAAGGCGTGACGCTGACACAGTGAGAGGGGACAAGGCTTGTCCTAGGGGACGGTCACCCCCCCTTCCCTCCCCCGACTCCCTCGTGGTTGTCTGATGTGTCCCCTGTGAGCCAAAGCGTCTCGGACACATTGCGGTCGCCCTGAGCTGGAGGAGATATGACAAACACAAAAGGTCGACCCTGCTTGCCGCCGCCGCACGACACCCGACGCCGCGCTCCGCGCTTGCCCGGCTAGCGTGTTCTTAGCTGGCTCGGTTCAACAGCTTATCGTTCGCGGCGGGCGGGCGGGCAGCTTGCGTTACAAAGCACATTTCATACACTAGCTAAGAAATAAAAACCGCGACCTTCAATGGTTCTCGCGGAGGCCGAAGCGTGGGCTGGCCGGCGGGTGGGCGGGGCCTAATCTCTACGGCGGGAGCCTGCTTTAAGCCGGCCGGCAGCAAAGAGACGCGGCGTGTTTGTCTTTTTGTTCTTGAGATTTGTTGAGAGGCCGGTCCGGCACCAGAGCAGCTTGAGTGATGCGGCGCCAACTCGCCACAAAGCAGCACGACAACCTTGAACGAGACCACAACGGACGAGATGCGCTCAACGCCCAACCGCAATCGGGAGGAATAGGGAGAGAGCAGAGACCTGGCGTTGGGGGCGGGGGGATTGGGGTCCCGCGCCAAAGGAGGCAGATGCTTGTCTAATGTGGCGCTGGCCGGCGCTCGGCAGAAAATAATGGAACACGGCCGCGTAATTCATGTTGTCTGTTTGCGGCGTGGCAACGGCGGCCAACCTTCTGCCTCAAAGCACCGTCGGCCCTCCTCTTCCTTTGTTTTCATCTGCGCCGACACCTCTGCATCGAAACGGGCCTTTTCAGAGTCGACCGTCGACGAGAACGCGCCGTCGGCCCGACTTGCGAGCCGTTGGCGTCACGCCGGCCCGGGTTGCCGCGGCAACTGAAAGCGCACAGTTATTTCGGCAAAGTGCGTCAGGTTTCTCGCACCTTCCGAAAATAAACTCGCGAGCTGCGTCGTCGCCAGACGAGCGACGCCGACGATGGGGTCGTAAATTACGAGGAATCTTTTAAGGAAATGATGCCCACAGCAAAGTGAATAATTGAAATCAAAACAATCCAAAAGCTTTTCCAATCTGCAGGAAAGGCAAAGAAGGTGCCGTTTGAATTTCTGCGAGCCTCTCATGACATATTTGCCGTGAGTGACCGAGAAGTGCAAGTGCCTTCTTGAAAACGGAGGCGGAGCTCTTCACTTTGATCTGAGAGCCACTTTATTTAGCCGACCGGAACCTGACATGGGCCTCTTGCCTGCTTTTTACCGCCAAGTCTTTGTGACTTTGGCGGGACCTCTAAACATCCCGTCCAAATTGCCGCGCTTTCCTCCCGTGACCCTTCGGCTTACTCCGAAACGCTGACCCGACACTTTTGCAGCGGCAACGGGAGGGTTAGGGTTCTCATAATACGCCCTCGTAAAAAAGAAAAAAAATACTGTCTGATCTAACACAGGTGCATCTGGCTCTTTAGATGCTGTCTCCGTGGTGACGACCCCCCCCCCCCCCCCCCCCCCCCCCCTCGCTGTCCTAGTTTGGCTAGCCTGCCCTCGCTGAAAGACGTTACGCAACTGTGCCGTTTAGAGCCAGATAGTGACCCAAACGTACTCGCGTGTTGGAAAAAAGTCCACATTTCTCAACACACCGCTTAAAACCAACCAAAAACCAAATTCTCATTTATTTGTTATGATTTATTCAGTTGGAAATAAACCATTCATTTTTAGCACAAATATTTAATGACACAAATCGGTTGTAAAAAAAAACCACTCCAATGAAGCGATCAAGGACTCTAAATAGAATTGAATTGCTCAGTGGTCCAAATTAAGGTATGGAGAAGGCCGTATGTGGCCCGCCAGCCATACTTTCCCTAGCCTTCTTGAAACACTGGCCCGCCAAGCATCGTGTCTCGGAACTCCGACTGGTCGGCGTAATCTTGTTTGCTCAGGGGCATGGCGTCCGCGACAAAAGGTCCGCCGCCTCGGAAATATTTGTGAGTCCCGTCGCGATAAGGCGCAGGATGTTTGCCGTAGATGCGCGCCGGCATTAGCGGCTAGCTGCAGGAGCTGTGACTGTTAAATTGAAGATGAGTCAAGTCAAGTCAAATGATCTAAAATTGCCAAATGGTTGCTTCTCTTTGAAAAAAAAAAAAAATCTGCATAAAAACTATTCTTAACTTATTCAAGTTGAGCAAAATAAAGAAGCCTTGGCAAAATGTTTACGGGCTGGAAGCACATAACTCGGGTTACAAAATAAAATTGTCCTTGGCAATGAAGCACTCTTGAGCACTCGCTCCAAAACTGGCTCATCAGTTGCGAAGTGACTCCAATTACGGAAACCTTTACAAAACCATTTTGAGAAGAAAAAAAATAGCAGGATGAAAAATAAACTCCCGAGGTTAAATTCTTCAAGGTCGGCCCGCTCCGCCGCCGCGCACCCCCATTTCAGAGTAATATCTCTCCTGCGGAGTATGTGTCGATCCAAAGATTGCCTCTTCTGCGTGTGGTTACATAAGCAAAGGCGGCGGAGCGTAAAGATGCTAGCCAAGCCGCGTCGGGAATTCTGCAAACGGGAACGATATTTAGCGGCCAGGCTCGACATTGCTTGAACGAGCCCTCGCCGCCATTGTTGTTGTTGTTGTTGTTGTTTTTTTGTTGTTTTTTTCTTGCGGAAAGTGGCACGAGGTGATGAGCAGAAGGCTCGGAGGAGAAAATGTGAAAAGGCAGCAGGAATGGACGCAGGGAGGGAGGAAGGAAAGGAGGGAGAAGCGCCGCAGATGGCTGCTGAAAGGCAAATCTTCTCCCGCGCGCATTTTTCAATGGCGCCACATGTGCAAAGTCAAGAAGGATATTTGCCACTGCATTCCGCTTTTGATTTTTTTAGGTCAGGCTTGGGATTCAGGAGGAATTAAAAAAATGTCCTAATTAGAAGCTCTTTGTTAATGAATTCCAATCAGTCACATTTGATTAGCTTCGATTTACATTCAAGTTTGGCGTTTATCCTTTTTTTTTTTTCCACCTAATCTTTTCTTTAGTTCTCACTCCGCGTGCGTCCAAGGTCCGAATCTCAGCGGGCCGCCGTAGTGTCAGTTCAGGCGGAGTTCAGCTGCGGCGCCGGCAGCGTCATTAAAGTCTATTTGGCTCTAGTCCCGGCCCGACCCGACCCGGCAGAGCAAACGGGGCCCCGCCGAGAGAAGGCCAATTTCTCCTCTCATATTGGAGCTGATGGATCCAAAGTGGCACGGCGAGCGAACCGGGAGAAGGCGAATGACGAGGCGTGTGCGCCGACTTCCTCTTCCCCCAATTTGCCGGGCCCGTGTCCATTAAGGCGCCGAGTCTCCACCGGAGCCGCTTCTTTTTATTTTTCGGGGCTCCATGGTGTGAGTCAAAGCAGAGCCGCTTTCGGGGGAGAGTCTGTCAAGGTGACCTCGGAGGGATGATGTAACGCCCTGCCCTCCCCCCTGCACTTTTCTGCCGCCTTGATCGTTGTCTTCATTTTCCACCGCGTCCATTTGCATTTGATCGTCTTCTGGAGCATTTTAACACCTCCAACGTGGGCTGACTCGCCGAGAAGACGGCTAAAAGGGTCGTTGGGGACACTTCACGTGTTTTCCCATTTCGTCCCCTTAAGGATTTGTTTACTCGCACCGTGAAGGTGGAGAAGGGAAACGCAAATTGGGACGGAAGAAAAATCTGAAGCCGAGGGGCTGTCTGCGCGTTCCGCACCTGACGCGCTACGAGGCCATCCATCATCGGACCGCCCGCCGCCCAGCATGGCCGACTCCTCCGCACATGCACGGTTGCGCCGCGCAGTCAATTCCGCGTAATGAGCAATTGTGCTGCCATGTTTTTTTTTTTTTTTTATATCCGCTACTCACACACAGCGGGGATACGGACAACATTAGCCCGCTCCAGTAGTGATGTTGCCGAGTATCTGCGGCTAAGGTAGACCCCAGGGGGCCCGTCCCTCCCACTTCCCCCACAATCCCCGGCCGGTGTAAAAACAACATTCACGACATCAGCAACTTTGCGTGGACGAGGAGGACTCGCTCGCATCTGCCAACCACACCTTTGTCTTTGCGTCCGGGTTTTGGAATCATAGTTTGTGCCGTGTTTACGCTTTAAATTATTCATATAGGCGATTATAAATATTCCTTGGAAAAAAAAAAAAAAGAAAATTGTATTTGAAATGTCGCTCGGAATGTCAATAAAATATAATCATGAAGTAAATGAAACGCGCTCTCATCACCTTGGCTGTATTTTGTCGCCGGGCGGGGACAAAGGTCGCAGAGGTAATTAAATTACAGCCCCCACCACAGGATATAAGTAATTACTCGCTCACCAAATCCAACTAATCCACCACCTCTCTAGGAACGCGCTCGGCTGCCTGAGGCATTAATCGTGCTCTATTTCTATGGAAAGTTTTTGGCTGGCGCGGCGAGGCAAACATCTGCGGGATATCATCGGCGTTGGCGAGCGTCGCTGACCCGAGCAGGTGTTGCCGCGCGAACGCTGGCGGGCGGGTGTTGGCTGAAAAGGCGCACCTGTGCCCACTGAAAAGACGCCACCGCTGAATACTTCCATATTTCAACAGCCACTTATCCAGCGGCGAGCCTGTCAGCCATCGGTGGAAGTGGGCGGGCGACAATTGAAGGAACAAATGGGGAATATATTTCCGTTCATCATTTCATGCCTTTTCTTGCTTGTCTTTTGGAAGCTTGCCGAAACAAACCCAATGTCGTGGAAGGCGGCGTTAAAAATACAAATGGTTTCCAGAAAAGGTTTATGAGCAAAGTTCAAGTTAGCCAAGTAGCTTCACCACTAGCTGTCCCTAAACTTAAATTTAACCTCATACTAGATTTGTTTATTTCAGAAAAACGGCTGGACTGGACACGCGCGATCGAACATTTCAATGTCACTTGTAGACCAATTACAGAAGCGAGCGCAATGTCACATTAGCCCGTAGCTTAGCAACAAGCATAAATACCGGACTACACTTGCGCGAGTGAATCTTTTCTGAAAGGAAACCTGTCATCTGCACAAGAAAGGAATTTGGAGAAGAAAGCTGAAGCAAAACGCCAGCGCTCTAACAAAAAAGCCCAAATGTCAGCGCCGCTCCCGAGCGCCGATGAAAAAAGCGGTGACGCCGGCCAGTCTGCGCGAATGTCTGAAAGCAGACATTAGCGCAAGAAGTCAAGAATGCATTATGAATCATCGCGCTGCCATTTTGCAATGCTTCAAGAAGTGTAACGCAATTTTGAGCAGACAAATAAAAGTGCTTTTAGTCACAACAATGTGTCTTCAGTTCCCCCGACATATTTAATTCCCTTCCAATTAGGATGAAGGAATTAGCAAGTATTCAAGGTATCTTAACGCAGGTGATGTTGTTGTTCGTCTGCCGCGCTTGCTCGACCTCATCGATGTCGCCCACCGCGCAGTGTCGTGCGTTCCTCGCCGCTGAGCTTTATTTAGCCTGACACGCGTCCGCACGTATGCCAACCCTCAGCCCCCCCCCGCATTTTTTTTTTCCCTTCCACTTTATCGCACTCGCATCTACCTGACACATTCTATTACTCACGACGGACGTGGCTGCCATTTTCCATGCTGATAATCCGCCCGGCGACACAAATAGCACACAATTAGGAATGGTTCTCTTCAAACAAAGACCTCTCTGAATAATTTAGACTCATAAAAATTGTAATTGCTTTTTTCTTGGAGCCCAGCAAGACTTTTTTTTTTTTTCTCACACCAAACTTTGTTGACTTTTTACATCCAGTCTACTATGATAACGTGACATTTTAAAGCCGTATTAATTGTACGATCCACTCACGACCGGTGTCGGATGCCTCCAGGGGGGGACGCCCGGGAATGCCCTTGACCAGCTATGGATGCGCTTAGTGGGGGTCTGCGCAACATCATATTCACGCACATACACACACACACACTGTGATTGTTGTTTTCGCAGTGCAGAGGGTGCGAGTGGGTGGGAGAAAATGTCAGCAAAATAGCCAGCGCCGGCCGGGATGGGGGGGGGGTATGTGCATTTTGTCTGACAGCGAAGGAAAAGAACCAGTGTGTGTAAGCGTGTGTGCGGTGGGCTTGAGTAGGTGGGCGGGAAGAGAGGCGCGAGTGTCACGGACGGAGAGAGAGAGAGAACGAGAGAGAGAGAGAGAGACGAGGCAGCCGCTCGCTGGCCGGATGCTCAAGTGTGCCGTCAGGAGCGTCGTCGTCGCCGCCGCTTTCTGAGCGCTTTTTCCTTTCTTTCACTTTGCTTTCCTTTGCGTACAGCGGCGCTTCGCAACTTGACGTCCAGCCCAGTCCCTCCCTCCTCACGCGACCGCTACGCAACCCCCTGAGCTCGCTGGGATTGGGAACAAGCCCAGCAGCAAGCCCGCCAGCCAGCGCTCCTTGGAAGACGAGACTGCTGCCAGGTACGTGATGCACACGCAAGGTCGTGATTGTTGCCAATGGGAAGGGACGGGAACGCACGCACGCACGCAAACGCAGCCACGGGTGTCCGATTGAGACTGACGGGATTATTGGAAAGGAAGAGAATCCCCACATGAGCTTCTTGGGTGTGTGTGGTAAACTGAAGAACACTTTCATGTGCCCACTTTTTTGCCAAATGTTTACGGGCAAACAAATCATCCAGCGGGTTCGCTATTATCGGATTTCAAAGAGGTGAAAATTGAGTCGTTTGACTGTCAACACTGGAGACATCAGAGCAAAGCCCAGGTGCCTTTCCGTTTGGCCCCGCCCCCTCAAGTCACATGATTGTAGTCTTCTGTCCCTATTTAAAAAAGTTATTTGTACAAAAAGAAAAACGGATTCAAAGTGGCGGCATGGTGACATCACGCCATTACATAGCAAACGTCTTGCAAATTCCTCACTGGGTGCATTGACCTTGACACAACCTTGGCAGATATTTGTCAATGTCACAATTTTGGATTTCTTTGAAATTGATCACCGATATGATAATTGATCACTTTGTGCCGAAATTTGGTTCGTTTTTTTATAATGAATTTTTCCTGTGAAATCTTTGAATACATTCTAAAATAACTTGACGGCCCTCCTATGGCGTGATTGGCTGGCTTGTCAAGGGGCGGGGCAGGGTGGGAAGGGAAGGGAAGGCTCCACCGTCATACGCGAGATGACGGTGGATGCGCTGCCTTTTTACAGTTTCAGCACCACGGACAGTGACAGTCTCTTTACGGAGCAGTCCTCTTGTGTGCTGATTACATAATAATGCCATATTTGAATATTTACTATAGGCATGAGTCATGCACACACACACATACACACGTGTGCGATCACAATCAGGCTGCTTAAAGGACACCAGCGTGTGTTTGTTTAATTTTCATGTCATCCTGCCGCTTGCTTGGATGCTGGCTTCATTTTTTTACAGCAAGCGGCTGACTGATTGTGCAACATATTTGCAACCAAAATATGCATTCCAAAAAAAAAAAAAGCGAGTCGCTTTTGGAAGATTTTTTGATTGGATGGCGTACCTAGTGTGGACACCGAGACCTCTTGAGAACCTCTCCAGTGTTTACACACACACACAAATATGCAAACATGCACTCAGCATGACATTGATTGGGTACAACACCACACACACACAACAATAATGTCTTGCCCCCTGGCCTCACTTATCCACATCGGACAGCCAACCACCCTCTAGTCAAGCCGCCCCCCCCCCCCTGCTCCCCTCTACATGTCGCCTAATTGAGGCAACTAATAACCAGCCCGGGTCATTTGTAGTCTGTCTCGTCATTAGCATAATTGAACGGGCGCGAGACCGAACTGGTGTTCCTAACGCGACGGACCGTCCACAAACGCGGCGGAATTAACATCAAGTTAATGTCACGCCAAAGTTGTGCATGGGTCGCCTCGATGGACGCCGGCCCGTCACAATGCCCCCCGCTGGTCAGCTGTTGTAAGTGCTAGCCGAGATGGAAGCGTTCCGGTATGACACACTGGCGAGCGTTTGTTGGCGTGACTGATGCGCAACTTGAATGATTCTCAATGTCTCACTTGCGCATCGACAATAAGCGTTAACACTTAACCAAAGTTGAGTATCTCTCCCGATGTGTCGCTACGTTAACTGCGCCTCCATCGGCGCCATCTGCAGGTTAGCCGCAGTCAAAAGCTCCGTGGTGCCGAGAGGCCATCTGAGAGTCTGGTTATCTCGGCATCTTTGCTTTTTTTTTCTCAAATGGAGGCTAATCGCCCAACTCGGAGCGGAGCCTTTATCAACGACCGGGAACAGATCCCATTACAGATGCGTCCCGCGCCGTCTTTGTGGAACGCCGTGTGCATAATATTCAGCCGTCCTCGCTTCGCCTCGCCAGTCGTGACTGCAATTTGGGAGCGGAACGCAATCGCGCCGTTGCGGGTGAAAGGAGCAGGAGTGTGCGTGACACCTCGCCATTGAGATTCCAAACGCTCTCTGAGCTCCCGTCGGAGCGCCGCTGCGAATGAAATCCATGTCCTGGATTCCTACGTTTTTAAGAAAGGAACAGTTGTTCAAAAATCTGTGAAATACTTTATCCTTAGCTTGAAATGTTCAAACAGATGCTCCGATCCCGGTTGATGTACTCTCAGGTGCCATTAAGCCCCAACGCGGACCCCCATCACACCCCTCCTCCTTTTCTTCCTTGGAAGAAACAAATTACCCAGGATGCACCTGGGAGAGATTGCGGCGAGCGTGCAGACGGATTACGGCGGCAGGAGTCTGACATTCACTTCATACACTCCACTAATGGACTGTTTTGAGGCCCCCTTCTGTGTGTGTGCGCATGCACGTGTGTGTGTGGTGCGCACGTCATATCATTATGAATTACTTGTTGTGGCGGATTCATGTTACTGATTTATTTTTTCCGCAAGTATAGAGTGACTTTTATGGTGATGACTCTGAACGGCTCTCCATTTCTAGCTAGCCGCGAAACACTTTTTGTTCATTTCGCAACCGGCGCAGCAAAGTTTTGTTCGCGCTACTGCCCCCTAGAGAGTGTTTTTGAAATGGATGCGTTTCAATTTTGGAAATGGGAATTTGCGGCACATTGAGTGTTGTTCCTAATCAGCGAATTAGCATATTTGGTGTAAAACAACAGTGGAGAGCGACAGTGGCTGGCGCCTTGGATGAATTCAAGCATCCGTATTGTTCATTTTCTCCCCCAATTTTGCCTCCTTAAGACCACGCTAATTGTAAAAGGCGCGTTGTTAGATGTCCCAAAAAGCAATTATCTACTCTGTGCAGAAAAACAGCTTAAGCCTGCACCATTTGCTTTGGAGGGTCCAGCAGGTTGCCAGATAATTGAATACGTTTGGCAATTACCGCCACTCGCGCAAACGCACAAAGGCGAGCGTTGATGTCGTGTCGTTTAGTTTTGGAGCATGTATGTGTTGATTTCATCTGATTTTTGATATCATTCTTGTCATCTGCATTTATTTATGTTTTATTTATATTTAATTTTACATTCAAATCCAGCACAACAATTTGGCTACAAATCAGCCTGCGCTGGCTCTGGTGGAGACTTTTTGATTTTGATCTGGCATCCGGCGCAACGAGCACAGAGTGATTCATAGCGAGATAACGCCTCACCTTGCTATGAATCAGTCAGCACTCATTGTGGCCGATTGACGGGACCTTGAGTTTTATTTGCGAAGGCGGGCGCGGGGAACACGAACCACCTGGTGAAGGAAGCAAACGGCGTCCGCGGCTGAATTTTCACACTAATTCCCAACGTTTGCGCACACGTTGGAGATAGGCGGCTTACGCATGTGCCATCCTTGGTTTCCATGACGACCGTGATCCCTGTATGATAATGGGATTCCCGGCGTAGCCGTGAAAGCGCTCATATCGTGCGGGCGAGGCTTACTCGCTGTCCCTAATCAAGTGGCTCTTGTGGCTGTTACAAAATGGCAGCTTGTACGTTTTTATCCTGGAGATGAATGATTTTGATTGCTTTTTTTTATTTTTATTTTTTTTTTTAGACCAAGGCCAGACTGAGCACATTCATCTCTCAGCCGGGGAAAAAAAGGGTTGACAACTATAGATCCGGCTCCTTTTTTGCACAAGACAAATAACGTCATTACCTAACAGGAGCATTCAAAATAGGATCATGTCGGGGAAAGCGCCTCGGGAGAGAGCGCACGCATGCACGCGTGCCGCTTTTCTTTTCCCATTCTCCTTTCAACCACAAGACAAAGTGGTGCCCTCGTCTTGTAGTTTGCGACACCGATTGGCTGCTGGGATGCATTTGTTTCACCTTAATGCCCCCCCACCCCCACCACAACAGCCCGCGGGTCTGATTCGCGAGTGCGGGAACACAATGTTCCCCCCGGTGAAAAATTCCCGTCCCCGTGCATAATTACAGAAACGAGCCGGGTTCCCCGAGGCCGTTTTCTCCTCGACGACGTACACAAAATTCTGCCGCGCCTTTGCCAGAGCTGTCAATCAAGATTCATTTACATTAAAGACCGGCCTAAAGAGTCGTCGGCGTCCAATCAGGAGCCGGGAAGTCCAATCGCTAACGGCGGCCGGTAATGTCGCTCGCTGGTCTTCTCCGAGGCTCAATCCGGGATGCTAAAGCCACCTGTCAAAATCTCTCATCAGGACTTTTTTTTATCCCCCCCGCCCGTCCACCGCCACCCACCTCCTCACTGTCAACGTGTGACAGGAGGAAGCAGGAAGCTAGTTGTGCTTTCAACTTTATCTATTTTTTTTTTAGCCTGCCACATCAGTCTGGAGTGTTTACACACAGCTCAAGGTCAAACTAGGGCAAACGCTCGCTCGCTCGCAAGCAGGCGGGCGGGCGGGCAAGCAAGCGAGCAGTCATTTGCATGAAAAAGCAATTTGGCTGATATTTTGGAGGAGGCAGCCGACATCTGGAGGGCGCTGGCTGGGCTTTCTCCAATTAGACGTAAATGAAAGGAAATGAAGGGTGGATTCAAGTCAGCTCGCAGGAACCCCCCAGTTAAGTAACCAACTAAAAAAATCTCAGCTCACTGAAAATAATTTTCTCGGCCACCCAGTCGCGTATAAAACGCATATGGTGGTCCTAAGATAGTCCGTCTCTCCGCTCTGCCCCCTTTGGTTGTCATGGTGATGTGTTATTATCTGTAAAATGCCGCCCCAACCTGTCGGCGGCAAAGATGGAGGCAACAGGCGCCCAGCGTGAGGTGCATTTAAAGCCGGCGGAGAAGATCCACCTTGTAATGCTCTCGCTGCCTTGGCTAAACGGAGACAAAGTGCTTGTCATTTCCTTGCTAACACCCTCTAATCCCGCAAATGTCACCGGCGCCGGCTTCACTTTGCGCCGTTTAAGACAATCAAAACGTATTTTTTTTTGCCTTTATTATTTATATATCACATGACGCAGGAAAGTAAACAAGCTAGCTCGCCAATGAAAAGTTTGCCTTCCCTCAGCCGCTCGTACTCAAGGCGCGGCCATTTCCCAGCCATCGATAAGAAATCGAAACGCTGTAATGGGACGTGCGGTCGCTGCCTCTGGCAATTAATGTGTGTCATAAATCATCGCTTTATCTCCGTCTTCCCGCAGACGCTCTGTCCCGAGCAGTAATGCTGATTAATTTTGTTTACGTATCAGAACGGGTCGTCGCCGCCGACCTCCGGCATCGGCAAAAGCGCTCTCCTCTCCGCCGTAATGGCGCTAATGATAGCGCCGGAGAGGCTCCCACTCCAAGCACAATGGCGCCTGATTGGATGGCCCTCGATGGCGTTCGCCGCAAAAATCAGCGCTCCTTTGTTGCCTTCCGGAAAGCTCGCCGTGTAATGAGAAGCGGCCCAGGACGCGGTTCCATCTTTGTAATCACGGGCGGTCACGGCGTAAGTTTCTACCGGCCGCAATTTTTGGCCTTTAATCACTTCAGCTCCTCTTAAGGCCGTATTGCCCGACATGCTCGGGCGTGAAAGCCATTGATTATGATTACGGGGTCACAATCGTCGGCTTAGTACCTGAAGGTCGCAGGATTTCGGGAACATTGCGTTCTACGCGAGCTCGCCTAATGGTCCAATTTCAAGCGCGACGTAGGTTCTGTCCGCTCGGCGGCCGAGGCTCCGTCGACGCCGTTTAACCGCGTGAGGCGGGTAGAAAAGTTGCAGCCGCCGGCCGGGCTCGTTCTTTGCCGTCTCTTCACGCTCCGTCGGCCTCTCCGGTCTCGGGTTGTTCTTCCCGCTGCCCGAAATAAGCCTCGTCACATTGTCACCTTTTAAATTAGCGCTTGTCTCCGTCACATCCCACTCCTAAAGACCAAAGCGAGACTTTGAATGTGAGGCGGTTCATCCTGTCTGTCTTTCGATGTGACTGCGTTGTTGTTGTTTTTTTCCCTGGATTAGTTTCTTCCGGCTGCTTCCCGCTGTCACGCATCCGCACGTAACGCGGCAATCTGTGTTTTTATCTAAACATAACCTGATTCGGCCGTCGCCATTTTGCACCAAAGCCTGCGAGTGTTTGTTAGCCGCCGCAATGTTTTAGTCATCGCGATCCGTCGGCGCAGCAAGCGAATGAGCAAACATCTCATTCCATTTCTTCACGCTTGCGGGGAAGGAGGCCAGGACGGAATAATAAAAAATAGTGTTGACAGAGCGGCTTGCAGAAATGGAATCGGCAAAGCTGGGCGACTCCCGCTCCGCCGTCACGGCCACCTTCCTCGGAATTAAGACGAGCGACTAGATCGGACGCCGATTCTGGGTGACGGAGCGGAGACGTTATCTGCAAAGCGCACCGACGGGAATTTGTGTCGACAAGATCGCGCGGCTTCTCCGCTGGCGGAAACGTCGGGGAACTTAAGACAACCAAAATCTCCATTGACTTAAGGCCTGGCGAATAGGAAAGGAGTAATTCTATTCGGTTTCTGGTTCCAAATATGAGGGGTCAATACGTTTGCGATGGAGCACCTGCAGGAGTTTCCGCCGCCGGCTCATCGCGGGCGGCGAAGGCCTCGCCTGGTGGCTAATTAGTAAAAACCGTACTTGAGTCAAATAAACAGCCCCTCGTCGAGCTCATTTGCTTTAATAGCGCCGCCGCTCAACGGCCAAAATTCATTCGAGCGTAACTTGGACGACATTGGCCGTCGACGGCCAGCTGTGATAATGAGGTCCCCCCCCGGCAACAGATGTTTTGGGGCGAAGGCCTTTTTCCACCGGAGCTTATTGCTCAAGTATAATTTGATTATCGAGCAAAGAAAGTGGAGCAGCCGCCATCTTTTTATCTCCCCATCGCGGCGTGCGCCATTTCCGCTTCACCTTTTGATACGAGTCTGCGGCTAATCAGCGCTAAAGCGACGAGACCGCCGTTATCTGTCACGCCGAGCGACGGCGGTTTCAGTGGCGCTCTTCAAGCGCCGTTGTGTTAAATGATAATGTCAGCCGGATCGGATGTGACAGCTCAAAGAAAAGAGCCGTGTTATTTATTTCCACGGCGGAAACAAAGCGAGCGCGTCGAAACGCTGACTTTGAAATGACTTTTGCGAGCGAGAGGAGGCAACGCAACACGTCGTCGCAGCCTCCGCTGCCGCCGACTTTCTTTGTGTTTACACTGCGCCCCGTCGTGCCGCCATCATCTAATCACGCCGCTTATTTGCCAAAGGTGTTTGTCTCCTCGCCGTTCCCGCTATGACACCGCTAGCGGATTAGCAAGACCGCAATGTGTTTCATCTTCCCCTTGATGACATCAGCTTTTTAAAAAAAAAAAAAAAAAAATTATCCTCAGAGCGAAACCAGATTCCAAAACCTCGTCGGTTCAGAAATGTCCGAGCTGGGCGGCGAGCGGAAAATGGCCCGACGGAATCCGTAAGGCAGCGCTTGTTGTGACTCCGCTTATCCGCCAATGCGTTTGTTTTCTTCCGTGCGCAAGAGGCGAAAAGGTCGCGGTGACACGAGAGCACCGCCGAGATTTGTCACATGGCGGTCGTCTCCCGCCGGCGGCGCATCTGGAGAAGATCACGTCGGGAGGTTGAAACGCAAACTTGAAATGACTCGGGCCCGCCGCTGCTTCCTACCTGCCCCTCGGTTGCCGGGCGGACCGGGCGGAGGTTGAGCAAACTTCTGAGCGCGGCCTCCGACCCGAGGCGACTTCCCCCGGGGGCTTTGTTGGTCCTCGCCATCGGAGCGGAGCGCAGCTCGGGTCAATGTCAGCGCGTCTGTCAACATTTGACGGGCGGAAGCAGCCGCCGTGTTTAATCTTTAGCCTTCGCCCGACTCCCTCGTCATGTAGCGAGACTTCTCCAACTGCTTGCGTTTTCTCCCCGGTGACTCACCCCGCTCGTATTTTATGGCATAAAAGAAAAGAACATTGCGGCAGCCAAAAAGTGGACGGCGTCGGACGGCACCCATTTATTGATTGGGTTCCACTTCATTCGACCTATTTTCCGCAAGGTGCCTTGTCCGTCATATAAATGGAGCGGTGGTCCCCTCCCGGCTGTCGCCGCGGGAACAAGAGAAGGGCGATAAGAATCCCGGCCTTCGCTTTTCTTCCCTCTACTTAGCTTTTGGAAGGCGTAATTGAAAACGCGGGCAAATCTTGAAGCTACGGCCTTAATAGAGCTGTCGCGGGCCTGGCAGAAAAGCGCTCTTAATAACTTCTCCCCCCCCCCCCTCACTTCCATTACCCCACGAGATTGGCTGCAGGTGAGTAAAGAGGCCGAGCCGCTTCCTTCCTCTTATCTGCCGGCGCTCAGCGAGAGCTTCCTCGTGCGGCGTCCCGCTCGTGACCGACAGCCGCAAACGACGGCGTCGGTTCACTAAGCGCGCCTTTTCCACCGACGGCGCCATTGACATTTTAGCTCTCACGTGTACATGATTTGCTACGATCGGCTGGGCAGATTGACTTCTTTTCCAGCAGAGTGACCCCGCCGCGCGTCGACACGCGTTTGGCTCGGGAAGCCGCCGATCTGACATGTTGTTAATTCAAATGCCATTCGTGTAGGGCTAGCTAGCAAGCGCGGCGAGACTGGATTTTGCAATCGGCGTAATTAAACTGTTGGCGTTCCCTTCGGACCCCAACGAGTGTCTGATTATTATCGGTTTATCCGGGATCCGCGAGAAGTACCCGATTCCCGCGGCGGCGGAGCGTAATGAAACCTGCCGGCGATGTTGAAGTGATCATCAGCGGCGTCGCGGCGACGTACTCGCAGGCAATCAAACTTTATTAGCGTGATTTTCACCGCCGCCCGGGGAATTTCAGCTCGGCCTCGTACCTTGGAATAAAACACGACTGGGTCCGGTCGGCGTGCTCCTTATCGATCGGTGTTATTGATTCTGCCCCAATTAAGCTTTCTTGTCCTTCTGCTACGCCCTCAAAAGTATTGGGACAGCGTAGAGGACACCAGCTAAAGTTGGCCATGGTGAGAAGCGGCCATTTTTTTGGGTTGATTTTCCAGAGCACGGTGAAAGGAAAGATTCATCCACGGCGCTTTGATCGAAGTCGACGTGTGCCGATAGTTAGCGAGCATTATCGATAAAAGGCTTTTAATTGGTGATTTACTGCACGATTAAGTCATTGAAAGCTACAAGACGGATGCGATCCAACTTGCCGCTTCCTGCTGGATGGATCGTTTTCTATTGTCTCAAAGGCAAAGTCTGTGTTTTATTTTGGGGGAGGGGGCCGGTATCAGAGCGAGCTAAGGGAAGTGACCCAGATCCAGAGAAGCCACGTGTGTGTTGTCTCTGGCATTGGCGCCGCGTTTGGGGACCTGCCGGGCCATCTGGCTGCTCGGTAATTGGGTTGAAGGGTTACTTTCAAAATTCTTTTTATCTATCTTGCATATTTTATTTTGGGCTTTCCGTGACATGCATCTTGTCTGTATTTTCTATTTGGATTATTAATTTTAATATATGTATTCCCCCCCCCCCCTACGCGCTAGAAGATCTAATGTGACACTTCAGTGAATTGGAAAGGATGCGGCGCAGTGATTCGCAGGGAGCGGCCATTTTGTGCTTGTGTCGCTTCTGGGTCATCACAACAGTCCGCATGGAATTTACGCCATGCATGATATTCCCGCACTGACGTGAGCGCCCTCAGAAAAGGTCAACGCGGCTTGGGCTTTTCGCCGTGAAATGAGTTGAAGCGGATCACGAGCGTTTTTGCGCTCCTCGATGAGTCATTAAGGTGCAAAGGTAGCGTGACAACGTTTACATTCAAGCATTCCAGCTTACTCTTCTTTCAGAGACTCAAGCAGGAGGAGGCACGGAACACGGCCACAGCTGCCGCGTGCCGACACGAGAGCGCGGCGTCCTTACGGGCCGACTCGCAAACACTCCATTCAATTAAGTCGGAAAGCGGCATCGACATTTATTGCCGCCGCCGCGGGGCTAATAAATAATCTCCCGTTTAAGCAAAGCGTGAGCGGCTTTGCCGTGACCGCGCGTGCTCGGGCAAATGTTTGTGCGGGCTTAGCTGGCAGATGCCGTCCGTCCGTTTGAAAGACGGACAAAGAAAAAGGTGACGTCTCGATGTGTTTTGTTTAGGCTCGGCGAGATGAACGAAAGTCGGAGGGAAGCGCTGGCGGCGGCCCCAGCGCCCACCGCCGCCTCCTCCTCTTCCTCCTTTTCCAACACCACCAACGTGGAGGGCGGCGCCGGACCCAAGGACGAGGCCTTCTCCAAGCTCAAAAACAAGTTCATGAACGAGCTCAACAAGATCCCACGTGAGTCGCGCCGCCGCTTGCTCTCAACGCGGCCCTAAAATGGCGGCTGAAGCACGGGTTGGTCAAATCCAAATTGAAGTCACCGCTTGAGATCTCCGGCTTCCTCACAAGCACGCTTGCCTTCACACCTCGGCGTCGACCGCCGTGGATAAATATAGCAACAAGCGGCGAGCCAGCGACTCCTTTTCACCGCGGGGAGAGAAGCTCCCGTGGAAGAGTAGTGGCCCCATTTTCTACAAATACGCACGGCGACATTTAATGCTGCCCGCGGAGAAACGGCAAAAGAAAATTCCCAGGCAAAAGATACAAACGTGCACCGTTGACACAAACACAAATGAGGAAGACATTTTGAATTTTCAAGACTAATTGATTTTTATTTTTTTTTATTCCATAAAATGGTTTATCAGAAAGTAGTAGACTCAGCTATTTTTACATAATATACGAATAAACATGATTTATTAGTGGTGGCAAATTGTAGAGCAATTTGAAGCTGCGCGTCAGACATTTTTTACATCTCCCACCCCTCCTCGAAATCTCGGCATAACGATAGATAAGCAGCGAAAGGGCTTAGCGCATCTCGTCTTTTATTCCCCCCCGCTCGCTCGCTCCCTCCCTCCCTCCCTCTTGTGCTATTTTTCTCTGGAGAGATGACACTCGCACAATGCGCTTAATTAGGCGAGCCTTTCATTGCTTTGCGCCACTCGGGCTGCCTTTAATTAAGGAACAAGCCAACGCCAACGTGCGCGCGACAAAGACGATAAGCGGCGTCCGGGATGGGAGCGCCCTTAGCATGCCGACACGAAAACGCAATCCAATGTGGATGGAAGGAATTGAAACAGATATTTTGTTTAATGCCCAAAAAGTTGCTCCACAAATGAAGTCAGTGCAGGACCAAGTCTTCAAGTATTATTTTCTCTCTAAAAAAAAAAAAAGCACTTATTGATTTTTGTCAACAGGCCATTGATCCACCTGTCAAAAAAAAATAAATGAAGAAAAAAAAAAAAACAGTCCTTCCAGCAAAATGCACTTTTCTCCTTTCTGGCCCTGACAGTGCCGTCGTGGGCCATCGTGTCCATCGCCTTCGTGGCCATCATCCTGGTGCTGGCCTGCTGCTTCTGCGTGTGCAAAAAGTGGATCTTCAAGAAGAAGAACAAGAAGAAGGGCAAGGACAAAGGCAAAAACGCCATCAACATGAAGGACGTGAAGGACGGGGCCAAAACCGAGGTAACGGCCCCGAGGGCGCGACGCTTGCAAATTCACAAGCGTTTAGCGCAAAGATACATTGTGGAAGGAGCTAGCACCTGTTCTTAAAATGGCTGCATTTCTTTATGTTATTCTTTTAAAATGTTCAGATTTCTTGTTTGTTTTTGTCTAATGAGGACCTTAAAGAGGTAATGAAGTGGCACGCACCTCGAGAAATGACAAAAACGGGAGAAAATTCATCTGACTTTGAATGCTAGCCGTTAGCTCGCTTAAGCTATCGATCCATTTCCGCGAGGGGGGGGGGGCGGGGGTGAGGAAACGGCGGCGTCTCATTTCTCGAGGTCTTGCTCCTGTTGACTCCCGTGTGTGTGTGTGTGTTTTTTAATGTGTGTTTCTTCCTTCTATGTCCTCCTTATCTGTGTTGTGTCTGATGACTGTGCGGGATGGTGACTGGCGGTAGGTTTCCCAATTGCTGTTGGATTTTCTTACGCCTGCTGCTCTGATGTTGCGATCGTTTTCCGATAGCCTCTTGACGACGGACGACCGTTGAGCCCCCCCGATAGATGTAACTATGCATATACAGTACACGTAGCTCTGTGGTACCGTCGCCGGCCTATGCGCATACGCCCGTCCACGCCGCGTACGCGCATATACGGCGGCGCAGCCACCATAAGACTGGGCCGAGCGACACCGATTGGTTGACGAGCCTTCCGCATTTTCAACACCGACCAAATCCAAAACAGTCAATTGGAAAAAAAAAAAATAAGAATAAATCTGAAGCGGGAGACCAATTCCAGAGACCAATCAGCGTTGTTCAGCCCTTTGCTTTCACTGGAGCCGATTGAGTCACGAGAACGAATTATGGAAAGTAGTTGCGCAAGCACCCGTTTGCTGGCATGCGGCTTGGCATCAAAGACCGGGTGGGGCGAGGAGGAGGAGGATGATGATGATGCTGCTGCTGATGATGTTTGCGGGCGTGACTTGTCGCGAGCGATGGGGTCGGCGTGACCCACAAGCACCACACAGAATGCTGTGCATGCAAAACGAGCCTCTTGGACGGCAACTTTTGATGCTGAATGACTTTTGAGCCTCTTCAATTGCATGTTTTAGGCACCGCCCCCCTCACCCGCACCCCCCCGCCACCACCTCCCGCTAACTCAGCAGCTCAGGGTTGCTCCAACTTGAAGCGACACCAAAGCCGGCGTGAAGATTCTTTCTTTGTGTTTTCTTCTCAATGCCTGCCCATTGCTCTCATCTGCGGTGGCCCTCCTGTGATCTTTCCTCCAGACGCCGTCAGGGGAGCCAGATTTTAGTGCATCTCAGAGCATGCTGCCGTGTGTTTTAGTGCTTGCCTCCCCCTCCTTGCTCCCTTCAAACGTCATAAAACAAGCGGCAGCCTTTGCAGGAGTCGGTGGGCCGAGCCGGCGGAGGAGGGGGGAGCGGCGCCGGCGCCCGGGCGGCACTCGGGGCGAGGCGGCACTGATTCTTAGTGGGTGTCTCCTCCAGGCCTTTAAGGATGAGGAGGACGCCGAGACAGGCCTGACGGAAATGGAGAAAGAGGCCGAGCCCAAGGAAGAGCAGAAACTGGGCAAATTACAGTACTCGCTGGATTACAATTTCACAGAGAACACGGTGAGATACCGCCGGAACCGGACGGGCTTGTTTGTTTGGTGTTTTTGGGCCAAGTACACGGGGGGGGGGGGGGGCATGCCGATACCGCCCCGCACTTTTGTTTTTCAACACGAGGGCCATCGGTTCCCTCTTTCCCAAATAGACGATTGAACAAAGGCTCCGGCGTTATTCTCATCTTCTCGTTTGTTTCCGCTTGATTGCAAAACATCCCCCGGGCAGATCTCCGTCTGCTTTATTTGGTTCCGCCGGCTGATTTTTAAAAAGCAGACGATGCAGGACCGACATCAGCCGGCCGGCCAGATGTTGCCTGACAGATAAGCGATGCGCTGACTGAACACGCCGTACCGGCCCGTCCTCAAGGGACGGGACGGGACCGCTTTCCGCATCTGAGCCCGGCTGCCGACAGGAGCGCAATTAGCTCGGCTGCCGGATCCTTCTTGTTAGGAAGCAAACGTTTGTCGTGACGCTCGGCTGCAGGTAAGGCAAAATGAAGGTGCTAGCATAAAAAGCTCTTCATTTCCTTTACGCTGTCTCCAGATGACTGTTCCGGCCACCGTCAGCACTCAAATCAAAGAGCAGGCGATGCTTAACGACACTTGTAAAAGTCAAAGGAACACACGCCGTTAGCGCTCAGTGGAGGATTACTGGCACCGTGACAAATGATGGGCTCGTTTCGCTCAAAGGGCCTTTAATGTGGACAAAATGATATTTTACAGAAGTGGCGCTAATAAGCCCTATCCCGACGGAGGGGGCTGCGATGATAGTTTTAATCTGGCGCATCACTCCACGTGGCCAAGCGCAGTTGGACTACATTTGGCTTTTTTATCGGAGGCACCGGTGCGGTTAAGCCAGTCCGACGCGGCCGCCGAGAGAGAGCAGCGCAAACAACGCGGCGGCAGATGTGCAAACAAGGCCACGTGTGACAGGTGCGATTACGAGCACGGAGCCGAGCGCCCGGAATCACACGGTGTGGCTTTTTGTTCCGTTTTCAAGTGCCGGAGTCCAAATCAACCCCCTGCCGTGCTGCAGTTAAGAGGCTAATTACGCACAAGTTTGTCGCTAAGAACTCTAAAAAGCCAGAGGATTGATTTTCTTGTCAGATCAGCCCCCGTTTTGTTTTGTTTTTTTTCCTTCCTCTCGCTCTCCCCCACCCTGGTAGGCTTCCGGGATCTTGATGGTGGCCTGATGGGAAGTTGATTGACTAAGCAGCTCGGTCGCCTCTCGCGGGGGCGATGACTGACAGGTCATTCGGAGCGGCCCGACCGCCCGGCGCACTTGACAATTATCGGCTTGGTCTCTGGACCGACACGCTGTCGCAACAGACAACTCCCGACCCCACAATGGGTGAAAATGGGAGAACATATCAAATAAAAAAAGCTTTGTTGCCGATGTCACGAACTCGGCCATGCCCCTTAAGTCAAAGTGCCAAATCAAAACCCATGAAATTAAAAAAATATATATCTCCAGATGTTGCAGGCGTGACATATTTTGTCTCTTTCCTCGCTTCAGCTGATGGTGGGGATCATCCAAGCGGCCGAGCTTCCCGCCATGGATATGGGCGGCACGTCCGACCCGTACGTCAAAGTCTACCTGCTGCCCGACAAGAAAAAGAAGTTTGAGACCAAAGTCCACCGCAAGACCCTCAATCCCGTCTTCAACGAGCAGTTTACCTTCAAGGTAACGGATCTCTTTTTTTGTTTACTCCTCATTTGCATGGCGCTGACAGCAGCCAGCTGGCGCATTAACAAGCTCCTGACAAAAGCGATCACACGCCCGCGCGGCAGATGCTGAGCCCACGCCGTCTCACGGATGCTCGGGAAACTTTCTATCTTTTTTTTTGCCCGATTTCCGAACACAGGGAGGTAACGGTTGCCCTAGATGTGGCGGTGGCTGGATGCCGCCATGACCCAACACATAGCGCCGCCCCTGCTTGATTGTTTTTTTGTTTGTTTTTTTGCATTCAGGTTCCCTACGTGGAGCTGGGCGGCAAGACACTGGTGATGACGGTGTACGACTTTGACCGTTTCTCCAAGCACGACGCCATCGGCGACATCAAGGTGCCCATGAACAAGGTGGACTTCAGCCACGTCACCGAGGAGTGGGGAGACCTGCAGAGCGCCGAGAAAGAGGAGGTGGGCGCTCGGTCGCACTTCTGCCCGCCTCGCTTTCCCCTTCAATTAACACCCGTCGCAGATTTGCCGGCTAACGGTTCAGGAGATTGAATTTTCACGCTAAATGTCACGGCGCGGCCTGGCACGTTGCCACGGCAACCTTCTTCTTAGCGCCACCGTCGCCCCATTTAAAGGTTAATTGCGACAGCGCGAGCCGCCGCGTTTTAAGTCGAAGGCCGACGCCTGCGAGCAGTTGCGAGAGCCGGAAAGTTCCGCTTACTGTATAATGTGCTTGCTTGTTGAACTGTGGGCCAATAAATTGACTTTTCCGGGCTGAGTGAAAAGAAAGCGCAAAACCTCGACGAAGCGGTTAGCACGTCCGCCTCACAGTTTAGCGATTCCGGGTTCGAATCTCGACTTGAGTTCCAATTTATCCTCTTTGTCTGTGAATGACGGCAACACGGCTTCCTAAATCCATGTTTGACGATTGAATCGATTCATCTCAATTAGCTAATGTAGCTAATGATGGCATTTAATGGAGCCCAGCTTCAGCTTGTTAGTCTGATTTTTTTTTTAATCTCTGCAGGAAATTAAATGTTGTCAAATGAACGCCGATGTATTTTTTTAAATTTTTTTGCGGGCTTCATTTCATCTCTATTATGGTTCTGCTCCGTGGGCGCCGCCATTAGCTGCTGAACACCCATGCGTACTTGATTTATGATGTCTCGGCTTTTCTTACAAATAGACAAAGTTGCCAGCTACAGCTCATTAAAAGCCAATAAACGGCTTTGGACTTGCTTGACAGAACCCGCGCTAATGACTACAGAGTACCGTTTCTCAACCTTCAGTGACTCAAGATACAACGCTGACTTGTTGTTTTTTTTGCCTGCCACAGCAAGAGAAGTTGGGTGACATCTGCTTCTCCCTGCGCTACGTGCCCACCGCTGGTAAACTCACCGTGGTGGTCCTGGAGGCCAAGAACCTGAAGAAGATGGACGTGGGCGGCCTGTCAGGTTAGCTTTGCCCGGTGAATTCGTGGTAGGCCTTCAAAATAAAAAGCATACCGAGAAAATACCGAGTCATGCTTTTATTTTGAAGGATTGACTTTTGACAGGATACTACATTCAGTAGTAATAATATTAGCAATATTTCTTTTTATTTAAAGTCTCACTCTCACTTGACTTAAAAGCCCCTCGCCGAAGGTGGCAGCGTGCGGCTTTCGAGACACGTAAAATGGATTTGCATGCGCGTCTATCTATGTGTGTGACGCCAGCGCGCAAAAGCGAGCCGACAAGTCACCCGTGGGCGCGCCGCGCCGTGCGCCGCGACCGATCCAAAGTGACATGAGGGCAGGCGAGATGACAGGCCTTCTATTTTTAACCTGCTTTGATGTTCATTGGGCAAAAGCACCAAGCGTCTCTCCCAGCATGCAACGCAGTCGTAATAATCCCACGCCTCGCCACCCGTGCGGAAAATGTCGGTGAGGAGATGAGCTCCGGCGAGATCCGCTCAGGTGTGCTTTCCCTGCAAGAGGTCACATGAGCTTGAAGCGCTTGACAAGTGGCTTGTGTGTGAAAAAAAAAAAAGAAAAATCGACCGCAATTCAGTTTCCTGGCGTATCACACCTCGGAGCCGCTGTGGTGTGTGTGAAAGGTAGCAGAGGCGTCGCAATCACCGAAAGCAATTGTCAGCGCCCGTGGCGGGCCGCCCGTGTCAAAGGGGTGCCAGACATTTTCGAAAGGCTCTGTTGCCCCGCAGATCCGTACGTAAAGATCCACCTGATGCAGAATGGCAAGCGACTGAAGAAGAAGAAGACCACCATTAAGAAGAACACGCTCAACCCGTACTACAACGAGTCCTTCAGCTTCGAGGTCCCCTTCGAGCAAATCCAGGTACTTTGAGCCGCCGTTTTTGAGTCCCACGAGAATAAGAATAAACTTGAACTCGGTGTTTGCAGAAAGTGCAGGTGGTGATCACGGTGCTGGACTACGACAAGATCGGCAAGAACGACGCCATCGGCAAAGTCTTTGTGGGCCTGAACAGCTCGGGCACGGAGCTGCGCCATTGGTCCGACATGCTGGCCAATCCCAGGAGACCCATCGCCCAGTGGCACGTGCTCAAGCCCGAGGAGGAAGTGGATGCGCAGCTCTCCAATAAGAAATAGGCAGGACCGCCTATATGCCCCCCCCCCCCTTCCCGCCCATTGGCTCCTCCACGCTCCTGCCTTCTTGTATAGCAGGGGGGGCGGGGGCGGGGCAAAGCGTGACCCCGGGGCCACACGAGGACCGCCAGGTATTTATATCGTTGACCTGATGGCTATCTGATCAGTCAAGTGTTTTACGAAATAGTTGGTGAAAATCGGAACCTCACGACTGCAAGGCAGCCAGTTGCGCTAACCACTAAGTTGATGCTGCCTAAAAAAAATTTTTTTTTCTTCTTAAAACTCAAAAGGTGGCCCCCGGAGCAACCAATTTTGCCCCCCTCCCCTCCCCGTTCAATAGCCAGTCTGTGTAAATACCTCAGTGATATCCACGCCTCCTCCTTGCTTTAGCGCCGCATCGTCGCCATCAGGGTCTCTCTTGTCGCTTGCCCCGCCCCTTCCTCCCGGCCCCGCCCTTTCTTCTTTTAAGCAATATGATGTGCATAGATGACAGCATAGCGCATGACTGACACACTTGTACAAATCTGACGTCCATCCGTCTGTCCGTCCGTCCGTCCAGGCACTGCACTGTATACTGTAAGCGTTATGCAGGCCGCACATTTCCAATTGCCGTGTTTCTATGTTGTTCTATCTGGATGTTTTTAATAAGATGTTCTATTTTAAACGCGTGTACAAGGCGCGCAAGTGTGTGTGGGTGACTCGAGTGTGAACCAGAGCCAATATGACGCAACCCAGGATTTCTGAAGAATACTTTGTTACTGCATTCCAATTTAAGATAATATATGCTATACTTGTGCTAGCAGACGTCCCAAAAAAAAAGGCCACCAACTGCTTTGGTTATTTGAGGGGAGGCTTCGACAAGCACATGATTTCCTACGACTTTTTTCTACTTATTCGTCAGTTTGAGGGTCCTCGCCTTTACTCAACCGAACGATGAATCTTGTCACCTTTTGCGCTACGCCCCCGCTTAAGTCGAGCCATCGTGATAAAAGCAACAAGTTGTCGCCATTGTGTCCTTATCTCTTTACCCTTGTTTTTTTTATTTCTCGTATTTTTATTTTTTTTGCCTTGTAGGCCGGCGTCTCTGCTTCAGTTGCAAGCGATAAAAAGCGCCCTCTGGGTACGCCGGGTGCATAAACACTGCCATGCGCCGAGAGGCTAAGCTAGCTTGCCGTCCTCTCGCGTCGCACACTTTTGGGAACAAAACCAGTCTTGGCTTTCAGTTGCCTCGGCGTGAATGCCGTTTGTTTTTCACTGCCAGTCGTTGCGACCATTTGCACTCTCGGAGTTTCGGTTGATTCTTGGTTTGCGAGAAGTCATCGTGACAAAACGAGCTGGCCGCTAGCTTCTTTCCGCCACCCTCAGAAAGTTAACGGTCTCTCACCTGGTTCTTTACGACAACATTTCTTATGGGGAGGGTCAATTGTTGTCTTTGGAAAAAATCTCACAGCTCACTACCAAACAAAAATTGTGCTCTAATTAATCAATGTGTATGGTGGGTGGGTTTAATTAAACAGGAAGCTATTATTCTCATGTATAAACGGCAACTTCTGCCATCTAGTGGAGACACATTTAAATGTTCTGCCGGTCATTATATGGCACTGGCACTGATATATATATATATATTTGTAGTAAATAAATCACGATTCAGTAAAGTCGGATCATTTCAGCGGTTGGGGATGACCGCTTTCCGACATTTATATCTGCCAAATGTAGAGGCCGGGGGGGGACATTTTAAGCTTTTTCTCCAGTGTGCTTGTGTAGTTAGCGGAGCGCCATTTTTGGAGAAGCTGCCCATCACCATCATTCCGCGGGTGACTCGTCGGACGCCCGCTTTGTGTATCACTGTGATGCCGTGCGTGTAGACGTGTAGACTTAGCGCTAATTTGTTGCGTAGTGACGTCGCCAATTATCCCGCCAAGAGAGTTTGTTGAGCACTGTGCAATACTCTGCGTGCGTGAGTTCATTCCATCATTCCAAAAAGACGAAAATCCCAGCGAGGAAGCGGCGACGACGTTCCCCCGCTTGGTTTGGTTGTCCTCTGGTGCGCAAGTGTGTGTTTGCACAGTTCAGGGAGTTAAATACCAAACAAGCTCTCCAAATCTGTGTGTATGTGTGTGTACATATTTACATAAAAATGTATATCTATAAGACATATGATAATCTAAATCTTTTATGTGTCGCCATCCTTTTCTATTGGAGGTTACAATGTTGAATGTACAGTATGGACTGTGTTGGTGTCGATTAGATGTACTTTGCACTTTTATTTTGTATAAAAAAAACAACCTGTTACCCCCACCTTTTGCGTCATTTTCAAGCTCCGCCCCCTCTTCAAGAAGATTAGCAAATGTTAAATTTAAAAAAAAAAAAGGAAATGTGCAAAGTAGAAAAGGGGCAGGAACGTGGCGACAGGTAGACAGGCGGCAGTGCAGGAAAACAAAAAACTCGACAAAATAAAAGCCATTCAACTGCACCGCCACCGCACCGAGCTCTGCCTCTTGACCGACCATTCCTTGCACCAATCGGAGCAAAGCGGTGTAAAAAGTACGCGAAGATCCTCGTTGCCTTTGCTGTGTTTCAGAAACTGCCTGCTTGACTATTTTGTGTTTTCTCCTCTGTGATCTCGTAAAATTGTTCATTCTTATTTTTGTATTGAATTTATTTTCTTTTTTCTCTCTGTGTGCGTGTGTGTGTGTGTGTGTGTGTGTGTGTGTTGTAATTCACGCTGTGGAGTTTTTGACTGTTGTTCTATAACTTCCTAATATACAAATGATCAATCAATAAAAAAAAATACATTTTATTTCCCTGTTGAGATACAGAAGCTCAACGTGTCCTCTTTGTCGTCATCGTTTTAGGAAGTCATTGACCCCGACCGAGCAAACGCACCACACGAATTGTTTGCTGCCCTCTAGCGGTCACAAAGTTTGGCAACTCACGGAGCACTACTGCCCTCTGGTGGCGGTGAAACACAACCAATGAAGAAGTGACGTTGTACGCATGTCAGCTAGAAAGCTATAGGTTGAGAATGTCGATTTTCATACTAACGCAAATAAATAACTTTTAATGCACCATTCCATATGTTGTGGGAAATTTGAGGAGGAATTGCGTTTCTAATGACTCGAAGCGCAACTACTAAATAACCCACGCTCTGGTATGCAGAAGTTGTGTTGTGACGGACGGAAGTGACGTAGTTGCAGCTGCTCATGGTAAACGATCCGGCTTGTTCTTTCAAAGTGTTTTCTACCCAACTACAATACGCTATCGGAGCCTAATGCGACATTATAATGTGTTCTGTAATGTACATTTATATTAATACTATCGTAAGCGTGTGAATAGAGTGTTTTTGTTCAAATATAAGCGCTGTTGTCTGGCGCCACGAGAATTTTATTTTGGAAAAACTGAGCGGATCCATATTTTGAGTCATGTGGTGATCGACTTGATTGTTTCCAAGCTGCAAGCGTTTGACAGCAAAGAGTGAGAAGTGGCCGCAGCACGCTTTCCTTAGTCATTTGTTTTCTCCATCAAAGTAGAAGATGCTGTCCTACATCATTGGGGTAAGTATAGGACACTTTAAATAACAATCATGTTTGTCCAAGTCGGGCTTCGCTGTTTTGCTAGCGTTAGGAGTCTAAATAGTATTTGGGCAAGATGCCCGGCCAGACTCGCCCTCCGGAAAATGTGACTCACTTGACAGATTCGTCGAGTCCGCTTAAGCCGCTAAATGAGCCCGTTAAGCCGAGACAACGCCCCGCCCCGCTCAGCTCACCGAGATCAGACTGTCGGCCAATGCTAATGCCATTGCTAATGCTAACGCCAATGCTGGTTTGTGTCAGGTTATTCGGAGCGGATTTGATGGCCTGGTCAACCTGCTCTTCAGGCTTCTGTTCCGTCGGAGGAGGCCCGCCATTACCCTGGAGGACCCCAGCATTAAGTATGCGCTGCGGCTCATTGATAAGCAGGTGAGGCGTTCACCGGCACACCCACGAGAAAGGTGTGTCACTCAAAGTTTGGGTGACTTGAGATTGAGGATATTTTCTACATATGATGGGTTTTTTTTCACCTGCCATTGTGTTGCTGGTGTATTTTCATTTGGATCCAGATTGTGAGTCACGACACACGGAAGTTCCGCTTCGCTCTGCCGTCCGGCGAACACATCCTGGGTCTCCCTGTGGGTCAGTATGACATCAGCAGAGGTTCTGAATCCTCTTTTTAACTCACCATCGTGCCAATGTCATCATCTCCAGGACAGCACATCTATTTGTCAGCCAAAATCGACGGCAAGCTGGTGGTCCGCCCGTACACGCCCACGTCCAGCGATGATGACAAAGGTTACGTGGACCTGGTCATCAAGGTGATGACGCAGATTTGAATTAGTCTCGGTTCCTTATTATCGGATTCTTGAGGTCATTGTCTGTCTCGTGGGCAGGTTTACTTCAAAAACAGCCATCCCAAATTCCCAGAAGGCGGAAAGATGAGTCAGTACCTGGAGAGTCTGCGCATAGACGACACCATCGATTTCAGAGGACCCAGCGGGCTTCTTGTCTACAAGGGCAAAGGTGATCCATTAGCATGTCCAGCGCATGATGAAGCACATGATATGATGACAAGAAGCTGAGACCAATAGCAATGTCTGGAGTACAAGACCATGGCGCCTTCTTGTGGCCATTCTGATATTTGCTTTATTTCGGACTACACTTCTCGGTTGCAAAAAGTGCTACTGAGCATTCCTAATGGCTAGTAAGACATCTTGATGTGGCGACATATGATCATGAAAATAGGTTGACATGAATGCAATGGCACATTTTCCTGTGCAGGTGTTTTTGCCATTCAGGCTGACAAAAAGGCTCCTGCTGAGAACAAGACAGCCAAACATGTGGGCATGATTGCTGGCGGGACGGGTAAATGTCCAACTTTGATCACAAGTTGACCACGTCAAAGGCATCCCCGTGGTGATCTTTGAATCTTGCGGACATGTCAGGAATCACGCCCATGCTGCAGCTCATCACGGCCATCATGAAGGACCCGCAGGACCAGACGGTGTGCCACCTGCTCTTCGCCAATCAGGTCGGTCGCCCCCACCCCACCACCCCGCTCGCTGCCGCTTCTCATCTTCATCTTTGCCTTCCGCCAGACGGAGAAGGATATCCTGCTGAGGCCCGAGTTGGAGGAGATTCAAGTCAACAACCCCGAGCGCTTCAAGCTGTGGTTCACCGTGGACAGAGCGCCAGCCAGTACGTCGTTCACCTACGCGCGCACATACGGAGCCGTGACGTGATCTCATCTTTGTGTGCGTCCTTGTCAGACTGGGAGTTCAGCGAGGGCTTCATCAGCGAGGAGATGGTGCGGGACCACCTTCCCCCGCCCTCAGCAGACACCCTGGTGCTGATGTGCGGCCCGCCGCCCATGATCCAGTTTGCCTGCAATCCCAATTTGGACAAGGTGGGCCACGCCGCTGAGCACAGGTTCACCTTCTAGACGCTCAGGTGTGACCCGCCCACCTGGTCCGTGCTCCATGTTGTTGTATTTATATCATGTCACGCAGCTTGAGCGCTCACCCCAATAATGGTGCCTTAGGTGTTTTTGGTATTATGCAGACTGATGATGTGTTATGCTGCTTGTCATGTCATCTTCCACTTTTCTGCCACTCGGATGTTCTCTACATAATCAACGTGTTGATTAATCAGGCACTTTAAAGGAGGCCCTGAAAAGATAAGACATGATGACAAGTTTTGTCCATTTGTGTATTGCAAAAAAAATGGAATTGTATGCAGATCATGTTTGATAAAATAAGTCTTGTCACAGAAGAACTTTTGCTGCCAGCATCTTCTTTCCTTCTTAAGCTCAGACTGGGTCTGTGTATGCCGCTTGTATATATTTGCTTGCGTAGTGACGTGACGTACCGTCGGGTCGCTCCGGAAATGACGTCAAACATATGTATGACGTAGGACTTTCTGCTTCCAGCCTTGTACGTCATTTGGATTTTCAATGGCTTGCACACCTGTTGTTCGGTAAAAGACCGTCTAGAACTTCGAAAAAGAGTTTTTACGCTGAGCCGTTTGAAAGTCATAGCATTAGGTCACTTTTGACGTCAAAAGCTTGGCGTGTTTTACAGCCGGTAAACATAAAAGCTAAAAAGTGCGCTAGCGTTAGCAACTAACGACTTGGACGGCCTTAATTTTCACCAAAACTCATTGATTTGACGTACGTGCTGATAAATCGTATTTCGAATTGCGTGTCAGTATTACTATCAAATTATTGTCGTACTTTGAAATCGAGTCAATCGAGAAGACTGTTGCACCAGACTTCCAGAAGGTGGCAGCAACAGCTCTCCGAAGGCGTCACAGAGAGGATAGGATACCCGGCCGTCAACGTCGCGCCCCCGCCGCCACCGCCCACACTCGTGGTGCAAGTAAGTACTTTGTCATTTTCTCTCTTTGGTGCGAGTGGGTGGGCGGTTTGTCGTCTGAGGTTTGTCGCAATACTGCGCGCGGGGCGGGGCCGGGCGAGGCGGACCCGGAGCAGACGCTCCCGGCTGGGATGTACGCGACGGTCCGCGCTGTCTTTGGGTCCAGACACGCAACTAAATGCCCTGTGGTCGTGCATTCCAAAACTCCTCCAGAGCTTCCGACAGACAGCGTGGACCAAAATATCCATAAGAATCCTGCCGTGCCGTCACAACATCACACGGAAGAGCTTATGTTTACAATGTCACAACATGCTCATAGTTCAATCAATCAATCAAATAAAAGTGAAATACCTGGTGCAAAATGTTTATTTCATGTATTTGTAGCAGTTTGCATTAGCAAAAAAAGCTGAGGAAGCGCCTTGGCAGCGGCAAGGTCATCAGCGGCCTCCTTTTGAGTTTGTTGCTTGGAAGTGGTCAGGATGCTGGTGCCCCCCCTTTCCTCCGGACCGCTTACATATGAATGCCATCATTACGTTGTGCTCGCCTTCCAGGGCTTCTGCCCTTGTATGGTCGTTCCGCTGTTGTTATTTACATTCGCCGCGTTACGTGGTCATCGTCTGTCTGAGGAAAGTATTTTGAGTTTCTTCCTTGGGTCCTTTACGAGCGGCACGCAGCTGCCCGCGCGGATCCTTGACTATGCCGGAGATCCGGCGCGCCGGAGACGCCTGCCACCCCCGGCTTGACCTTCGATAGTCCCGACTGAGTCGGTGGCGACCGCGCCGGTGCTGGCGCTGAGAGTAGGCAGACGCATCTGTCAATCAGTGGCTTCCGGAGTTTGTTTTCCGAGGTCTGGTCTTTCCCGCCAGGCTGATTGCTTGGACTTGTGACAGCACACATTCGGGATGAAAAGTGCTTCCGTGCAAAACGGCGCACTTTGAAAATATTTTTTCCATGTGGCATTACTTGGCTATAGTGGAGTTGAATTTTGAGATGGATTCTCTCAGGGGCGGAGTTACAAGCTGACAAAATGTGATCACCCCACCTGAATGACCGAGCGTTGTCGATTGGCAGCGATCTGCCGAAAGTGCGCGGCCAGTGCTGCATTGCAGTCCAGAAAGACCTTCAGGTGTGTGCCGGGGTGTCCCGACGCCTCTCGCTTACCAGATGGGGGCAGTGGAGGGGTCCGGCACATGTTTGTGGCTTTCCATGTGCCAAAAGTTTTGATTAACTCTCGGGTCGGTTGCGGAGGCCGTGACAGAAATAAACGGTTTGCTCTTTGTTGTGCTGGCTGAGTGACAGGTCATCTCTTTGACCTCCCTGCCTCTGCGACTCTCCATTCCCGCTTGGCCTTGATCCGCCGCCGATGGGCCGCGTTCTCTTCATCCTATGGGGTGAGAATGCCAAAAGCGGCGGGGCAAACACGCCGGCCGGATTCCTCGCATTCTCCCGAGCTGGCTTGGTGTCGGGTTCTGAATTGGCTGATGGCTCAGCACCTGACACCTCGTGTGATCTCTGCCGCTTCCCACCGCCGTCACGCAAATCATGGACTTTAGCCTCTGAGCATTAGGTGGTCCACTTAGGTCTGGTCCAGTTAGAGTGAGAGAGAAAATGCTTTGTCAGCATCTTGGTGCCGCTACTAAAGGTTGAGCAGAGTCGAGGAAGTCCATTCGGACAAAAGTAGTGCCCTTGCCCCATAGTGTAGCGTCTTGTTGCCAATGAAGCATGTCAAGGTTAGCTGCGGAGTTTCACTTCAATCAAAGGAGTGCTTTGGCGCCTTCTTTTGAATCACAGCTGCGTCCCTTCCTTAAATGGCGTGCTTAGGGTGATCTTGTGATGACATCAGTTTAAGAGTCATCAAGGTAGTGGTAGTGGTGCCCGTGTTGCATTCAAGGACACCAAAGTGCTGCATCATAGGCAGGAAAAGTCACCTCCACCTTGCTGAGTCAGCCGCTGCTCCCTCGTTTGGCATCGGACACCTCTGCAAGGGTGGATGCGTCCTTGCGCCGCTATCGTTACCAAGAAAAACCCGCAACCTCGGGAAAAAAAATTAAAATCTCCTGTGGCGAGTTTATTTATTTATAAGTGGCAGAGCAGTTTTGTTTCCCCAGCTGCTGAATTAAACATCAGCTGACTCAGCAGGGATTCCAACCCAGGCTGCATTTGAAATCCCGTTTTGTCCAATTATTTATTTATCTCGGATCGATTGATCACTGCATTGCTGCAAAGTGGGTGTAAAAAAAAAAAAAAAAAAAATCTCATCCTATACATTTACATTCTTGTTGTAATTGACAAAATGGTGTCATGCCGGCGCTTTTAATTGTGATTGTCTGTCCGTGTCAATCCTTGTGATGTCATCGCAGCTGCTGCGCCGAGATCTCCTGTCAAAGCCCGACTTAATCAGGCGCTCATTGCATGGGCTCCACTTACTTGCACGTCCACAATGCGCTTTGATTGGCTGCGCAAAATGGAGGCGAGAATTGCTAGCGACACAGCTGACCCCGTCTGTCCGTCAAAGTGCTTCACTTAATCGTTACCCGTCTCGTTTTTTTGTGTGTCTTTCAGATGACGAGGCGCAGCTCGGCAGCCGCATCGACGAGGCGCTCCAAAAAAAACGTCCACTCGGCTTCTCTTTTTGCTGAATCGGGGCTTTGGTGGCCTTTGGTAGCGCTGGCGATGCGCAAAACGATGGAGACGGACAGGAAGCGTCGATGTGGTTGCTATGACGACGGAACAAACTATGACCCGCCGGGACTATCCCTCACGGGACGGAGCCGTGTGCTTCTCGCATTACTTGGGCTCTGCCGGCGATACGTCACAAGTGGAGCCTTGCCATGCCAAATATTTGCCACAAACTTCCGGTCTAAATCAGGCGCACATGACCCCCCCCCCCCGTCCCCAATTTGGTGTGCAGAGATTTTATCTGTGCCGGTGTCCCGTGTCACAGGAAGACAAGCGCGTGACTGAAGATGCACGCCAATGCAAAAGCCTTCACTGTTCCAGCCTTGCTGCAGGTCCCAAACGTTTCCATTTGATTGGCTGGCCACCAAAGGTAAATAAATGGAATAAATGGGTGAGAATTGACCCAAATCATGTGACTTAATCATGTTGTGGTGGGTGAATGACCCACCAGGTGCAGGTTAGGCACAGGTGCCTTTTATTTTGAAAGTCGTACGAGGAAACTGTCCATGTGTGTGCTCGCTTGCAGGCTCGGGTGTGAAGGTGCAGGCAGCGCCCCCATCGTGCTCATTTCAAGTGTCTCTCTGGGACTCTTGAACGCCCCCCCCCCTTCCCCCACTGCCGCATCCCCCACTCCTCTCTCTCTCACTCTCTCGCTCGCTCCATTTATCTGTCCCTTCTTGTCTTCGTGCCATCTCTCACTCGTGACTCAGTGTTTGGGGCGGAGTAGGGGTCTGCAGCAGTGATGTCACGCCGCTGAGAGCGTCGGGGCCAAGGTGAGTGCGCCGCGGAGTCCCTCCACTGGCCGGCCTTGCCCGCGGACGAGGCGGCGAAAGATGCTCATCGCCGGCGCTGCCACTCCAAGCTCGGACGCGCTCCCTCCCTCCCGCCGCTCGGATCCCGGGCTATGGCGCCTTGAGTCGCCTCCCCCGCCACGCCAAAAGCCTGGGCCATGCCGCAGGACAGGAAGTAGGACGAGCTGCGTTTCTAGGGCAGGTGTCCTCCACGCGCCCCCTGCAGCTTCATGTCGGCTGCGCAAAGGCGCCTCCGCCGCAGCGTGACGCTGCCGGCCGCGCTGGTACTCTGGACTTGCGTGTGGGGGGCGGTGGCCCCGAGCAGCGGCGGCGGGGCCAACGGCACTGAGGTGGAGCGGCGCTGGGAGATGCTTTTTGCGCGTTCCTACCTGGGCCTCGCCGGCGGGCGGGCGCAGCCCAGTTGGCAGAACGACTACCTGCGCGGCATCAAGCGGGTGCGCCGTCTCTACTGCAACGTGGGCATCGGCTTCCACCTGCAGGTGCTCCCGGACGGACGCGTCGCCGGCTCGCACCTCGAGGACCCGCACAGTGAGTGAAGCCTCACCGGCGCCGCGCCGAAAGATGGTCACGCTAACGGTGATCTTCTTCAGGTCTTCTCGAGATCTCCAGCGTGGAGCGAGGAGTGGTCAGCCTGTTCGGCGTCAAGAGTGAGATGTTTGTGGCCATGAGCCGTAGGGGGAGGCTCTACGCTGCGGTAAGTGTGTGTGTGCGTGTGTGGTACTCGTAAGAAAGCACGTGTGTGTGTGTCTGCACCAAAATGGCTCAAATGAAGGAGTCCAAAATGGCCACTTTTCCACCTTTGCTGTGCTCTTAATATTTTGGCATGCTGAGGCGTCATCAAAGATTGAATCTTGGCGAATTAACGCTGACCTACAAAAATGACCTCATTTTCTTATTTCCAGACAACACATAAGAACTTTTGGTGCTTTATCAAGAATGGGACTTTTAATCTCAGCTCCCAAAGTAATTCGACATGACATCATGCAATTTTCTTCTTGTGTGTGCGTCGTCGTAGAGGCTCTTTGGCGACGAGTGCAAGTTCAGGGAGACGCTGCTGGCCAATAACTACAACGCCTACGAGTCTTTTGTTTACGAGGGCTTCTACGTGGCCCTGAACCGGCAGGGGCGGCCGCGCCGAGGCGACAGGGCCACCACCTCCGCCACCGGCACCCACTTCCTCCCTCGGTTGTGACCGATGCTGCCGCCGTTGCTGGCGTTTGCACATGCGGATATTCCCCCCCCCCCAAGGTAACGCCAATGAACTTTGCAAATGTGAGTCTGTTAGTGTATATTTGGAGAGCTGTCTTTCTTTCTATATGCGCCGCTTTCGGGGCCTTTGCAACTCTCACTCGGTGCTTGCTGCGCAACACTCTATGGACACGCCTCTCGATCATTCTGTCCGACTTTGGCGACAGAGCACAAAAGCCGCCAGCACGCTTAGCTGCGGGCACAGGATGCACATCAATTCTTCCACAAGTCACAAAGCGGTGCCTTGAGATGTGCCTAACAAGATGTTTCCAACCAATCATGAGAAATCGTGGATTTCAAATGAGCTGTAAATGCGCTTTGTGAAACGCTGTTAGTGACAATGCAAAAAGCCAAAGACGGGTTACGCAATAATAGATCTTTTCCCACAAAATGTGACTATTGTAGCTTACTGAGAATCTGTCATAGCTACTGCCCCCTGGTGGCCAAGGCACACACGTCAGAAGACACAGCCCAATGTCCATAAACTGGCAAAAAGCAGACTTGTTATTGATGATTTGTATTTATTGATAGTTTAACATTGTACATAATAATATGATTTTAGTGCACGTATTGATAAAGTACAATATCATATAGCATGCTTGAAGAGTGTTTTACATTGCAAGCGTGGTCATGGAACAAATTCAACTTGTATCTCAAGGCACCGCGTGCAGTCCATATAGTGTATGTGGCTAACACTGAAGAAGAGCGATTCAGCTTCAAATTCAATGCAGCGAGTTCCGGATGAAGGATGCACGGAACAAATTTGCGTGTGCGTGCGTGCGTGACAGAATTTAAATGCACTACTTTTGCTGTACCATTTAAAAAGGTGCCTTGGCGCTCCCACTCGAGGCCCCCCACCCCCCCCCCCACCCCTTCAACTTGCATGTAAAGAGACACCGGGGTGAGGCAAAAAATAGGAATGACGATCTGCTGCGGGCCTCAAGGAAGGGAGGGAGGGAGAGGGAGGGGTGGGGGTCCTTCTTTCTGACGTAATTAGCCCAGGCGGCCGCTCGGCCAATGCGGAATGACGACCGGAGGTTGTGGGACCTCCAAAGTCCAACACAATCTTTGATGCTAGTTATCCCCAAAGAGACACAATGCAATTAGAAAATGTGGCCTCCATGTTTGTGTTGGTTTGTGTCCTTGACCTCCCCCCCCCCCCCCCAATATGTGGAGTAGCAGCCAGCAGTAAAAGACAATGCGAAAACAAATGTTCGCATTGTCAACCCCCCCCCCCCCTCCCCTCGGCTTTGCCCTTCGCTCAATTCTATCTGCAACCAACTTGTCCTTAGCCAAGCTCCATTGCCCTTCTATTTATTCCCTTCCTGTTTGGGCGGCAAGCTACTTGGGTGTCAGTTTATTGCACACCCTGCTGTTTGCCCCTGAATGACTTATGCCTCAAATTCCACATGCTCAACGTATAGGGTGAAAAGCATTTGTCCAACCTGTCTATTGAGAGCACCTCTTTTGACCTCTAGCTCTCTCCCCCCCCCCCCCCCAGCCCTTCTATCTCTAACTTACTGACTGCATAATAGGAAAAAAAAAAAAAGAACCTGTCCTCAATAAAAGCATCTTGATCCAAAAGAGCGAAGTTTGCCAATCCAAATTATTCCTCATCAGCTGACTGTCATGTTTGCATGAGCGCCTTCACCTGCTGCCTTAGTTTGAGTGTGGCTAAAAAGAAGGACAAGAAAAGAAAAAAGATTGACTGCTGTGAAAGCAAAGAGAGTTGGAGTCTTTATTTTTGTATGTATGTGCTGTGCACAGCAGTCCACTGTATTCCTCAGATAATAAAAACTTTGGAAGAACTCACTGCTGCTCCCAGTGTCCAATCACGTGAGTCACATTTATGCCTCGTTCCAATGCACGCTCAGTTCACTTTTTGGAAAGCAATACGAAGGTTCAAAGCATGAAAAACGGAAAGTGACCACATAAGTTAAAGCACATCCCATGGGAGCCATTCAAGAATTGCACAAACAAGTGAACAAATTGAATAGGAACTTGTTAGCTTAGTTGTGCCAGCTCAGACTGCTAACCTAAATGAAGTTGTGTAATTTAAGTTGTTCCAACTGTAATTTTTGTTTTATAGGCACACCAAAACGAGTTGCCAACCCTTTGGAGGAGTTCAGTTTAGGAATGACGCCATCTGCTGGCTAAACAGTGCAAGTGTTGGTCAGGTGCGTCAAATGACAGCAAACTAGATCAAATCGCAGCATTTATTTGTTTATTTGGCCACCGGAACACATTTCCTGCATGCGTGAGGTGGGCAGGGAAGAGTCCAAAAGAGACTTAAAAAAAAAAAAAAGCGCTCCAAACAACAAGTGCGGTGGCCCGGGCCGCGGGGTCGAAACACGCCCAGGTGGAAGTGGCCCTTCCGCCGCAGCAAAGCCGCACAGCATCTGCGTTGGTGGACGGATGCGAGCAAGGGTGGTTCGGGCTCCTTAAATAGGATCCGTCTGGCAGCCCAGTTCCAGAATGCTGCTTGCACCATTGTCATGGCAGCTCTCCGCTTCGGGATGGAGGAGGCCACGACCACACGGCGCCACCGAGCAGGCGCGGCGGCCTGCATGCTCGCGCTTGCCCTCCTGCAGGGCGGCTCCGTGGCGTCCAACACGTCGCCCTTGGCGGGCTCCAATTGGGGCAACCCGCGGAGGTTGGTGCACCTGCAGACTTCCACGGAGCTCAGCAACTTCTACCTGGAGATCAAGCTGGACGGCACTGTGCGGAGAAGCACCAGCAGGAATCCGTATAGTAAGTGGCATGCGCGTGTCGCGCTCTCTTCTTCC
Organism: Syngnathus leptorhynchus; assembly: GCF_054491065.1. Taxonomy (NCBI): domain Eukaryota; kingdom Metazoa; phylum Chordata; class Actinopteri; order Syngnathiformes; family Syngnathidae; genus Syngnathus; species Syngnathus leptorhynchus. The sequence continues at coordinate 6,496,357 of NC_141215.1, forward strand.
GCGCATGCTTGTTTGGTTGTCTCGCGGTGATGTGTTGATGGTGACTGACTTTGCGCACTCAGGCGTCATCATGCTGAAGGCGGAAACCAGGGAGCGCGTCGCCATCCTCGGCGTGAAAAGCAGCCGGTACCTGTGTTTGGACCTTAACGGAACCCCGTTCACCTCGGTGAGTCACCTCTTTTCCTCGCCATCCTCAATGCGCAAGTTCTCCCAGTTGTCCACGCAAATCTTCCTTGAGAGACAACCACAAATGCAGGAATTTGTTGATGAAGAAAGTTCAATAGAAGACAGTGTTAAGAAGAAGAAAAAGACACCAAAAAAAAGGTCAAATAGCAAATAGGTAGTTCTGCCGAGTTTTGCCTACGTTGTTCACTATCATACTCTTATTTTGAAAAGGACGCTTTATTTGAGCGGAAGTGATGCGAGCAGAAAGTGTGTGATTTGTTTGGTTAGCGTTAATGGGAGGGAGTTTCGAAGTTCAGGATGGAGACGCGAGAGACTTGTTTACATGCTCGTCGTGAACAAACTTGTGAGAAACTCCGGCTTATATGTTCCAGGTCATATTTTCTTCTTTGCATGTCAAATAGACCTCAAAGTGCTAAGAATTAGCACCTAATTTAATTTGCTCTGTATAGTTGCTTGAAACCGTCTGACATGGATGTAGTCTTTTTTTTTTAGTTCGTTAATGATGGCAAAATCTACAAAACGACCGAAGAACGTCTTGAATTACGAGTTTAGCTCGCTGTCTCGCTAGCTTGGAGTAAGCTAACACACATCTTAGCGAGGACAGTATGCAAGTCGAAGGGGTGGGGGGCTTAGGGTAAGCACTCAGCTTTAGGTTAGACTTTCCAATGAGTGTTGCTCATTTTGTGATCATGCCCTGCAGGCCGTGTGTCTGCGTGACGACTGCGTGTTTGAGCACCGGCTCCTGGAGAACAACCGTGACGTCTTCTACTCCGTCCGCACCGGCATCCTGCTCAACCTGGAGGGCTCCCGACAGGTGTTTGTCGCTGGCCACAACCTGCCGCCCACTGCGCTCTTTCTGCCCAAGAGCAGCTCGGTGCCCCTGGAGCGCCTCTTGCTGCAGCGGGAGAGGCGCAAGCGACCGCGGGGAGAGCGCCCCTCCTCATCCCCCCCACTTGCCCCTGCCGCCGCCGAGAGCTCCGACTCCCGGGCCGTTCCGGAGGACGACGCGGACCTTGAGCTGCTGGAACCTGGCGACGACGGTGCTAATGTGTCCCGGGAGACGCTGGGAGAGCCGCCGGCACATGACCCGTGGAGCGTGCTTTCTTCTGGCCTTTCCAGCCCACGTGGTGGAGTCATGAACAAGTGACAGCCTTTATTTGTCTTCATTGTTTGCTTTGATTTGAACAAATGTGAGCTGAAGATTGGATGTGTTGCTTGCACGGTTTTATGAATGGGTTCATTGTGATGCATTTGTTTGGGTTTTGTTGTTCCTGTTTGAGTGATTGATTTGGGATTAGCACCTTTGCACTTTTACATCCCAAAGGTTTTTGTGGTTCTCACAGCTATGAACTTTGGTCTCAAAAGCTTCAGTGATGAACTATGTTTGTGACATTTGTTTGAGTCTGAAATGTTTCACTCCACTGTTGATTAAATGAAAAAAAAAGCCTTACCTTATGGTGTTGTTTTGACAAACCAAAAGCCTTACTATACGTGTTTTATCTAACTGTTGGAGTCTACATCTAATTGTATGTTAGAGCTCTTGTAGCTCTAGTTAACTTATTTGTATGTGAATTTCTTTCCTTTCCTTTTGTGTATGTAATTATTAGCAGTATATTGTTAATATGAAGGAGTGAGTCTTTGTGTTTGACTTTTGTATGTGATGTGTATATTTTGTAAAATAAAGTTTCTTTCATTGTACACCAAGGAAAGCTCAGCCGACAATAATTTGTTAAATAGTCCTCCCAAAAAGAAATGACGTTCTTCAATTGGCCACAAGACGGCAGCATTTCATCAGTGTCGCTACCACGCGAAAAGAAAAGCAATCAAATGAACATTGTCAGAAAAACTTGCTGTTTATGTAACTATCTGGAGGATATATATATGCATTATGCTTTTTGTGTTGTTACCGTGGGAGAGTGGGAAACGTAATTTCGACCTCTTTGTATGTCTTGGCATGTGAAGAAATTGACAATAAAGCAGAATTCGACTTTGAATTGAGCTTTCTCGGCCACCGTACACTTCCGCTTCAGCGAGCAGCTAGCTCTTCAGGTTGGTACTACTTGGGCTTTCGCGTGAGTCATGTCAACATTTTTCAAACTCTCGATTTGCTGTATGTGTGTACACGCATACATGTTAAACAGTGACATGGAAGGAGAATAATTGTTAGTCGTTAGCTCAGTGGAAACTCGCTAGCTCTCGTGAAACAAGAGGTGGAGCGTTAGCTAGCACGCCCACCTACCTACCCACCCACCGCCAAGTAGCACTCACTCGGCTGTCAATCAATGGATAATCAAGGAAAGCGTTTGACTTGAACGTTATTTTTCTATGTTTTTCCATGTCCAAACTTGAAGACTGGAGGCTCCACGTCGGCTGCTGGCCGTCCATCTGCATATCTCCAAAGGTAGTACATGCCTTCCTCATTTTCCTTGTAGCATTGTGCCTCTAGCGACTAGCAAGATTTGCCTCTAATCTTAAATGTAGAAGGTTGTGTCATATATGACTTCAAATATTCCAAAATGTTATCAATGGACGTTTTAGTTGTTCATTTCCCAAATGAATCATGTCCTGATGATAATTTGGGCCACAACGAAAAGAAACAAAAGAATTGCTCTACAATGGTTCAAGTTACATGCTAATGTAAGAAGTATAGATTTGAAAAGTGCTTTTGAACTTAAAAAGTCTATTTTTGATCATAGTTGGCACACATGAAAAGTGAAATGAAGTGAACAAAATTGTGTATAAGGTATGTTAGTTGGTAGTGTTGTGTGCTTGAGGAGCTGATGTCATCTTGTCATGGCACACCTGGGAGAAGGTGAGCACATGCAAGCAGCTGACTTCTCTCACAAAACCAAAGATACTGCACAATGTCATCATCACACTCGTCTGGATGTGTTTTTTCATGATATTGATGCAAACCAAGTTAGTCAGAAACATATATTTAACTCACTTGGTTTGCATCAGTGTCATGGAAAAACTTGTCCAAAAGTGAGTGCAGTACCTGGCACTTGGGTTTTGTCCCAGTGAGAGATGTTTGCACTGTTTGCATGCGCTCACCTTCCTAAGTAAGGAAGCACACATCAAGCAGTTCATCTGCTTCCATGCAGGCAGGCAGGGCCTTTTCGAACTGCTTTTCTATTCAATAAATTGTTCAAGTGGAATGCGAGTCTTTGTGATTTATGAGCAAATTGGCTCATTTGAAGTCTTTCACGCTTGCATTGGCTGCAAAGTACTTTTTGAAAACCTAAGTGTCCACTACAATGTTTTCAGCCTTGAGGTGAGTGTCACTGCAACAGACACAAGTCTTTGCTGCTTCTCTCTGTCTGTGTCCACATGAGTCAAAGTGATGCAACTGCAGTTACTTTGAGTCATGTGGAGACAGACAGACAAACAGAAGCAGTCAAAGACTTGGCTCTGTTCAGTGGCTGAAGGTAAACACTCGACTCAAAGCTGTAAAGAGTCTTCCAAAACCTAAGTGCCACTTTGCCCGCCTCCTACCTCTGCCAAAATTCAGCCTGGCCAATCACGGCTTGGCTCATACTTTGCATAACCACGCCCACTTTTCAGCAGCCAATCAGAATGCAGCATTTGCACATCTGACCAATCAGATTGCTTCATTTTTAGGAAGCCACGCCCACCAAACCCGCAACCAATCATAAATCACTTCATTTGCATATTCACGCCCACATTTCAGCCAACCACAGCCTTTTATTTTCATTGCTCCACCCAGTTCTTGAGCCATCAGCCAATCATGAAGCAGTATTCCAAGCGTGATCCCACCCCATTTCTCAAAAATTTTCCCCAGAAAAAAAAAAAAATCCGTAAAAAAAAAAAAAAATTTGGGGGTGGGGAAATTTTTTTAAAAAAAATTTATAGGAATTGTCTTTTAAAAGTTTGTTTGAAAATGAAAAGTAGAAAGTGAAAGTTTATTTGTAATAAAGCTTTATTTCTTTTGCAGAGTAAACATTCAATCAAAACAAAGTAACAAGTTGGATAGCAAGCGGCGAAGTGGTCGGCCAGAGGGACGAGCGGCAAAGTGGTCGGTCAGAGGGTTAGAGCAGTACTCCGTGCCTGGACCTAAGACAAAAAGAGCTTCGTAAGAAAAGAGTAAAGTCAACGTTTTGTGCAGAAAATGTTTTGGCATGTATCATACCAGTGCGCTAGTAGAGTTGTCCATGGCATCAGGCATTGAGAGCTGCATGACCAGGAAGCTGATTTTGTTCCTTGCGGCAATGACCAGGAAGCTGATTTTGTTCCTTGCTGCCTGCCAGAAAATAGGGGGGGGGAAAAAAATTATGGAATTAAGAAGAGGATTATTTTAAGTGCCTCACTTCTCAGGTTGCCTTAGTAACAAGGAAACTGAAATGCTGCTGGTCCTCCGCTTCGGTTGCGAGCAGGTACTTCATGTTGCTCTACACTGGACACAAAATAACCCAGATTTAAATTTTGAAACCTGTTTGCTAAAATGTCATTTACTTTGCTTCTCTCACCAGCAGAGGGCTCTTCAGGCAGCACGGACCGGGTGAACAAACTCAGAGGCTGAAGACAAATTGGGGCAGGCTTTGCACTTTGTGAACCAAGATATGTCACCTTTGCCTGGAAAGAAAAAGGAACATTGACATTTTAGTTTATTGCTTTTATTTTTAACTGTAGACTGGAAGCGGCTGGTCGGTCGCTGGTGCACAGGCAGAGTTTCTGAAATGTTGTCAAGATTCCAGGGTACACCTGCACACAACACAAACGAGGGAGGGAGGGAGGGAGGGAGACAGCCATCAAGCTGCCATTTAGTACATATTGAGAGTCATCTTTTTAAATGGAGAGAGTCTTGAGGAACCTCGGCATGGTTTCGGAGGGCTGGTTCCTTTGGCCAGCATGTGACAGATTTTCCAACAGCATCATTACTGGAAACTCCTCTGCAAGATTAGGGAGGCATTTAAAAAAAAAAAAAAGCAGGTAAGTGCTTTTAAACAATGCCAAATTTGTAGCAAATTGTCACCTGTCAGCCAAGCTGTTGATGCCACAGTAGATCCATGCTGCAGAAACTAAGTCCTTTGGCACCACCTAGTGGACAAAAGAAGCGGAAATGTTTGACACGTGTCAAACATTTGGACGCGTGCGTGTTTCACCAACCAGCGAGGAATGGAGGGCAGCGCCGGACGGACGTCTCTCCAACCACAGCTTGCTGCTCTGAAAGACACGGTAACGTTACAACCATTCTGCTTTTCCATTTTCAGCAAATTGGGTTGAGCAAGAGAAGACCTACCCGCAAGCCACGCGAGGACTGCAAGTCAGCCATCTTGGAGCCTGCAGACAAAAGAACAAATGCTTGATTTAGTCCATTTGCTAATAAAAATCTTTGACCATTTTGCAGTCCCTCTGTTCCAGATGCAGGCCTGTGGACAGATAGAAGACTATTAGAAGCAGTCGATCGAAAGAGTTACCTTTAAAACACAGAGAAAGTCAGTCGGCCATGACGGGGGTCGCACCTGCGGACAGAAAGCAGATAATTAACACGAATGCATCGAAATACGAGTCATTCTCTGGTGGATTTATGCAAACGCTGCTTTGTCTACTTACCTCCGTCCAAACGGCGCTGTCGTCCACACGTTGCTAAATGTTGGTGCAAAAAAAATAGTGTTAGTCGTCGTGCGTGCTTGAGTTTGCAAAATGTAGATGTACTTACCCGCTTCAATAGTTTGCTTGCACGCCAAATAAATGCGTTTTGGTGGTCGTTGAAGACGCTATCAGCTAACGCTAGCTTCTGCAAACCTTTTAGCTTGCAAGATGAAAGCACGCCCAAAGTGCAAGTTGACGCTGAAAGAGAGCAAAAGCAGTTCGTTTGAAAAGGTTAACTCAAGTTGAACACTCACCTTGTCACTTTTAAATGCTGTTGTGCAGCAGGTGGGCCAGAGCAGCGTGGCGCTCGCTGTCAGAGGAGAATGACTGAATAAGCGTCGCGTTCTTGACGCCTTTTATAGTCTATTTCTGATGACGTCATCAGCAGCAAAAAAATAAATAAATAATTCAAACATGCACTCAGTAAAGCGGGGGAAAAACTACTTGATTGGAGGACGCTGGCCTCGAACCAGCACTGCAAACTTTGCAGTCAATGGCGTTATCCCCTCGACCATTGTCCTGTGGCCTTTGTAGCAAGAATATTTTGTATTATCCTAAATCATGAAGCTATCTTTAGGAAAGGTTCAGAGTAACCTTCAATTACAAACATTTGACTGCTCAATGCAATATCACCAATGGCCGAATGGTTAAAATTTTTGCCTTGAGTTTGGGAGAGGCGGGTTCGAATCTTATACATTGCTCTATTTCATTTGCAAAAGCTGCAAAGAGCAAGTTTCGAACCCGGGGCTGCTGGACATCAACCCAGGTCATAAACCAGTCTGCCATTTTGCCGTTACGATTTCCCGAGTTTTGTTATGTATTCATAGTATCTGTTTTATGAACTAGGTAAAATGACTAAATCACAAGGATGTCCCAGGACACTCAACGGTGTAATACCTAAAGCTTTTGCCTTATGTTTGGGAGAGCCGAGTTCGAGTCTCACACTATTCAAACTTTGGCTCAAATTCTGCTTCGTGTAGGGCTCGAACCATGGTCTCCCGAACACCGGGCTGAGTTAAAAACCATTCTGCCATTTCGCCAGCGAAACTCGGTATTTTTTGGGGGGAGTGTACACTAAAAATCTCAACTTGCTTAAAAATACTACCATTGCTTGACAGAACATTCAATGTAGTGGATAAAGTTTTTGTCTTCTTTGCGGGAGAACAGAGTTTGACTTACACTGTCTAGACTGCCTCGTGTGGGGCTCGATTCATGGTCTCCCGATCACCGGGTCAAGTTAAAAACCATTCTGCCATTTAGCCAGCGAGATTCGACCATTTTGTTTGTGTAGTGTACTGTAACAAATGTCAATTTCTGCTTAATAGAACACAATCGTGTGCTTAAACTTTAAGCTTTTGCCTTGTGTGCGAAGAATTGACATCGAATCTTCCACTACGTAAACTTTAGCTCAAAGTTTACTTTTTGTGGGATTCGAACCACAGTCTCCGGATCACCGGGTAAGGTAGATAAGCATTCAGCCATTTAGCCTATGAAATTTGGGCATTTTCTAAGGTAGTGTATTGTATACAGACTCAGATTTTTTTTTTCCATAAACAAAAAAAAAAAAGACCAATACTTACCCCGGACGTTTTGTCAGGGGTTCAAAAGTAAGACATGTCCGGGAAAAAAAAGAGGACGTCTGTAGATGCTATTTTTTTGTTGTTGTTTTTTTACCAAAAAAAATGACTATATTTATACTAACCCCCGACGTTAAAGTTAAAAAGCATTCTGCCATTTTGCCAGTGAAGCTCGGCCTTCTGTTTGGGTAGTGTACTGAAAACTGTCAACTTGCTCAAAATGAGCTAAAAATGCTCATCAACCAGTGCTTGTCAGAACACTCAATGATGTAGTGGAAACCCTTTTGCCTTACTTTACCTTTTTTTTTTTTTTTTAGGTAGTGTATTGTACATAGAGGACGTCTGAAAAGAAAAATGGACATGTTCATTTTCCGCTGGGTTCCAACCAAGTGAATGGGGGCACTGCCATCTTGCGGTAGCTCGGCGTCATTACATGAGCCGCTTCATAAACTAGAGTCAAAAGCCTGTATGTTTCATGTCGTACGACGTACGTATTTATTTCATTCTGCTTATGTGATGGTATTTTGAACGAAACAAATGTCCAGTAAACTACTCATATGTTTAAGTTCTAATAACCATATTGTAACTGAACTCAAATGATATTTTCATGAAAGAAGGCGCAATGATGAAATGGAAATGTTCATTTTACGCTGGGTTACATCCAAGTGAATGGGGGCACTGCCGTCTTGTGGTAGGTTGGCGTCATTACATAAACGGCTTTACTGACAAAAGCCAAAAATCAAAAGCCCCATTCCTTCATCCATGCATCCATCCATCCATGCATCCATCCATCCATGCATCCATCCATCCATCCATCCATCCATCCATCCATCCATCCATCCATCCATCCATCCATCCATCCATCCATCCATCCATGTCCATTTCCATTTCATCGTTGCTCCTTCTTGAATGAAAATATCATTTAAGTTCAGTCTGGTTCTTCGAACTTAACCATCCGCACTCGCACTCAAACCTAGGGGCAATTTGGAGAGCTCGATCGGCCTACCAAGCATGTTTTGGGGACGTGGGAGGCGTTCGCCTTCAAACGAAATGTCCATGACAAAACTGCTCCGAATGAAAGCACAACATTTCAGTCGTTCGATCGAGCAGGATCTCGTAGATCTTTAACCTGGCACGATCGCATGACAGCCGAAAGCTTGCTCCCATAATTCATCATGTGTGTTTCTGCACAAATGAACATTGAAGTGATTATGCTTACCAGGGCAGTGCAAGCACGGAAAGAGCAGTCCTAGTGTTATTTCAAACCGACGAGAAGTAAATGGTAAACCTACATTCTGGCTGACATAGTTCACGCAAGAAGACGCTCGTGTGGACGAGCAGGAGAAGAAGAATGTTCGAATTGGCGCATGTGACGTCACGTCCGGTCAGCTAAGCAATCCTTTCCATGACAGGTCACCTGGCGGCGCTAGTGTGCGAAGCGCCGTTGGACGAGCAGGAGAAGAAGAATATTTGAATCGGTGCATGTGACGTCACGTCTTCAGGAGAATTGAAGACAGGTGTGCTCAAGAGGAGTTATCAAATGCAGGTGCCACCGAGCGCGTGGCGGGCAGTTTCTCAGGTAAGTTAGCAAATGTTTGTCGTTTCTCACCACGCACTCCATGTTTGTTCGTTACAGGATTTTCCCGCCCAAGGCGCCAACAACCGCGCGGCATTTTCTCAGGTAAGCGAGCGAACAAATGTTTGTCGGGCGTTTCTCACGACGGACGCCATGTTTGTCCGTCGCAGGATTTTCCCGCCCAAGGCGCCACCGACCGCGCGGCATTTTCTCAGGTAAGCGAGCGAGCGAGTGAATGTTTGTCGGGCGTTTCTCACGACGGACGCCATGTTTGTTCGTTGCCAGATTTTCACACTCGCCACGGCGTTAACTGGAGGCCGCAAGGAGAGTTTTCGAATACGGCCAAAAAATGTGTCGTTTGTTGCCTTTTCTCATAAGCCTTTTTTTTTTTTTTCTTTCTGTAGGATTGTCGCTCTCTCGTGACTCGGCAACGTTACCGCGTCCACCGCGACGGTAGGCCTCAAGGTAAATTGTAGACCGCAGGCGGTCATCGAGTAAATGTTTGGCGTTTCTTACGATGCCTTTGACTAATTCTTGCAGGATTTTCGATTGTTTGAGGTTTGGCCACGGCACGCCATAATCGACTTTGCGTCGCGTCGTTGCGCGCTTCGGTCGTTTTGCCGCCACACTGTTTGACATGTCTTTCGTGTTTTTTTTTTTGGTTTTGTTTTTTTAATGCTGGCCAGCATTTTTTTCATTAGTTTGCGTTGGTTTTATTGGTTCTGTTGTGTGTGCGCCATTTCCTTGTTATACAAACTTATGAATGTTACGTCATGTGAAAATCAGACCGTTGTGACCCAAATCTATTCCAAGATGGCGCCCGCCCGCCCGCGCTCGTTACGCAACAAACATTTGCTCGCGTTATTTCCTCCCGTTTTGGGCGCCGCAAACCTGGATCATCTGTCCAATGTGAGGTGAGTTGATGATGATACAACAAAAATATTAGATATAATTCAGATACATTTATTATAACTCACTACAATAAAGTGCTAATTATATACATTTTTTCAAACGTAAACCTCTACTCGGTATGTATAATTGTTGCAAAAATATCATGCCATTGGCACCCTATTCTATTTCTGTTGCAATAATTTGTGTTTGTCTTTTGTAGGGCGAAAAAAGGCTGCTTAGCCGGCATCCTTCTATACAAAGCAAACAGGAGGCTCTTAAGGAGCCATTTCAGTGTTGTTGGGGACACTGAGGAAGAGTAGTCCTAAATCAGGTGAAAACCCGTATTTGTAAAGTTTCAGCTTTACACAATTAATGGCCGTCTGTGTCGAGTTTGAGCTTCCCAGCACACAATTAATGGCTGTCTGTTTTTGCAGGCTGCAAGAGAAGCCGAAAGGGATGCGGAAAAGTAATTCCGCATCCAAAGGCGCAATGGCCTATCCAAAGGCGCAATGGCCTATCCAAAGGCGCAATGGCCTATCCAAAGGCGCAATGGCCTATCCAAAGGCGCAATGGCCTATCCAAAGGCGCAATGGCCTATCCAAAGGCGCAATGGCCTATCCAAAGGCGCAATGGCCTATCCAAAGGCGCAATGGCCTATCCAAAGGCGCAATGGCCTATCCAAAGGCGCAATGGCGCCTATCCAAAGGCGCAATGGCGCCTATCCAAAGGCGCAATGGCGCCTATCCAATGGCGCCTATCCAAAGGCGCAATGGCCCCCATATCCAAAGGAGCAATGGCGCCCATATCCAAAGGCGCAATGGCGCCCATATCCAAAGGCGCAATGGCGCCCATATCCAAAGGAGCAACGCCCCCCCATATCCAAAGGAGCAACGCCCCCCCCATATCCAAAGGAGCAACGCCCCCCCCATATCCAAAGGAGCAACGCCCCCCCCATATCCAAAGGAGCAACGCCCCCCCCATATCCAAAGGAGCAACGCCCCCCCCATATCCAAAGGAGCAACGCCCCCCCCATATCCAAAGGAGCAACGCCCCCCCCATATCCAAAGGAGCAACGCCCCCCCCCATATCCAAAGGAGCAACGGCCCCCTCATATCCAAAGGAGCAACGGCCCCCTCATATCCAAAGGAGCAACGGCCCCCTCATATCCAAAGGAGCAACGCCCCCCCCATATCCAAAGGAGCAACGCCCCCCCATATCCAAAGGAGCAACGCCCCCCCATATCCAAAGGAGCAACGCCCCCCCATATCCAAAGGAGCAACGCCCCCCCATATCCAAAGGAGCAACGCCCGTATCAAGTCAAGAAACAAGCAGCGCACTGCAAAAGTCGACATGTGTGCAGATCATGTGCCCAGGAGGGGGCAGTGTGGTTGCCTTTGATTATTGGTGCTCATTTGGGGGACGACGTGGTCTTGTGGATGGAAACTCTGACGTGGAGTTGAATGTCCAATTTTGTCATGACTTGTAACATTTTGTCTTTTTCTACCCTGCCTCTGTCGTATTACTTGCTGCATTCTTTGTTCTCTCCCCCCCCTTGGTGTAGGGCGGCGTCCCGAATGTCCAATTTTGCAATATGACTGGTTGTGACATGTTGTCATTTTCTAACCTACCACTGTGGTACTTGCTTTCTTTGTTCTCCCTTAGGTGTAGGGCGGCGTTGGAGCGAGCCAGTGACATTGTCTTTTTCTAACCTATCACTGTCGTACTTCATCTCACCCTAACCTACCACCGTGGTACTCGTATTCTTTGTTCTCCCCTCGGCGTAGGACGGCGTTGGAGCGAGCCGGTCCACGAGGAAGCAGGGGTCGCGGGTGCTCAAGACATAAATACGCAAGCGGCGCACAACTCATTGCCTGTTTTGCCTTTTGCAGGCCGGACGGTGAAGGGGTGCGCACGGCCCGGCCAGACTCACCGAGACTCTCACCGAGACTGTCACCGAGAGTAGCTCGCCGCTGTGATCTACAACTCGGAGTGCTCTTTGAGTGTCTGACATTGTTTCTGTGTCTGTCTGCAGTTGGCGACTGCGACCCGATCAGAGGTGGACCACTTCCATCGCGCTGAAGTATCGTGCCTTGACCGAGCTCTGGGCTCTGAGAGAGACCCACTATCCTGGAGGTGTCAACGCGTAAAATGGAGGTTTCTTTTTCTTTTTTTTTTTTAATTCACACCAGCGGTGTTCAAACGTCAGTTTGAGGGCACCATACTGAAACAAATTCTGAATTCTTTGAGACAAATTCATAAAATTAGGAAATGTTGCCATTTATATTTTGTGCTACTGCGCTAAAGTGGTGTTGTCCATTTTGAAGGTCATTCATGCGATGCGTTGATAAAGCGGCTCCTCGGCTGCCATTTGGACACCAATGGTGACGTGCGTAAGGCTGCGCGGGTATTGGAAAACTGTCATATGGTGGTATGTTATTGACATGCACTTTAAAAAGGAAAGATTTTTTTTTGAATGTGGCAAATGAAACAAGCTCCATGTTTTCTTGCCTCTTAACTATTTGTAATGAGTTTAGAAGATGACAAGTCATTAATGCAAGTTAAAGTTAAGTGATCTGACGGATCTCGTTGCGATCAAATAGTTTATTTCCGTCCAGGTTTTTGCACGACTTTTCTCAATGCAATGGTTTGGCCCAATACTGCCATAGCACAGATTTTCCAATATGTTGTGCAACCCTGATTGAGTGCAAACGCGCAGCGATAGCAAGCGACTGCGCAAGCGAAAGCAAGCGCGCAAGCAAAAGCGACCGCGCAGCGACGGCAAGCGCAAGCGACCGCGCAGCAACAGCAAGCGACCGCGCAAGCGACCGCGCAAGCGACCGCGCAAGCGACGGCAAGCGCAAGCGAAGGCAAGCGCAAGCGACCGCGCAAGCGCCGCGCAAGCGACGGCAAGCGCAAGCGAAGGCAAGCGCAAGCGACGGCGCAGCGAAGGCAAGCGCAAGCGACGGCGCAGCGAGACCTTTGTGCTTGTGTCTTGCTAGGTGGAAGAGAAGCTGCACGAAACCAAGAGCCGGCGGACGGAGGCTACCAGACCTGGCTGAGGATTGATCTCCCCAAAGGAAGCGGTCGCCATGTGATGAAGAGGAGCCTGATGCGTGACTGGCCAAGGCTGGCCAGAGGTGACGTGTCAATCGAATATACAAGAGTAGCGTACACACTTGGTTTTGAATTTGATTTCCTTATTTGTCTGCCTTTCAGCGGACGGGACGAGCGTCAGCCTGCACCGAGAGGGAACGGGGGGCAGGTAATGAGTACGTCCGCAGAAGTCAACTGCAACCGCGTGCCACTGAGCACCGTTTGTCTCTTTATTGCAGTCGTTGCCAGGCGGAAGATGAGTCCCATCGTCCGACATCGGCCCGGAGCAGACCCGAACCTTCCTACAGATGCGGCGAGGCCAGGAGGGCAAAGTGCCCAGCCAGCGTTTAGGGGGGAGTATGACTGTTTTTTTGTCCTTTTGCGGTTTCCTTCCCTCCCTCCCTCCCTCCCTCCCTCCCTCCCTCCCTCCCTCCCTCCCTCTCTCGTCTGTTTGAATAGGGTAACTAGCAGCACGCACGGGCAATTGGGATTGCTGTGACCCTCTAGATACGAATTGGCAAAGTAGACCCCTCCCTCTCTCCCTCCCTTCCTCCCTCCCTCTCTCGCTCTCTTTCTCCCATGCGCCCGGCAGTACCTGCATGGCCTGGTGCAGCCAGGGTGGAACGTTGCTATACCTTGCCCTTTGTGGAATAACAGGGTATAATGTATGCCTGCCTGGTTCCCAGTGTCGTCGACGGTGTCGAGGACGAGGAGATTCTCCGTGACGCCCTCCGTGACGTCACGTTTTCCTTTTTTTTCCCCCCCTCCAGGGGCCAAGCTATCTCTCTCTCCCTCTCCCCCCCTCGCTCTCTCTCTCGCTCTCTTTCTCCCATGCGCCCGGCAGTACCTGCATGGCCTGGTGCAGCCAGGGTGGAACGTTGCTATACCTTGCCCTTTGTGGAATAACAGGGTATAATGTATGCCTGCCTGGTTCCCAGTGTCGTCGACGGTGTCGAGGACGAGGAGACTCTCCGTGACGCCCTCCGTGACGTCACGTTTTCCTTTTTTTTTCCCCCCCTCCAGGGGCCAAGCTATCTCTCTCTCCCTCTCCCCCCCTCGCTCTCTCTCTCTCGCTCTCTTTCTCCCATGCGCCCGGCAGTACCTGCATGGCCTGGTGCAGCCAGGGTGGAACGTTGCTATACCTTGCCCTTTGTGGAATAACAGGGTATAATGTATGCCTGCCTGGTTCCCAGTGTCGTCGACGGTGTCGAGGACGAGGAGATTCTCCGTGACGCCCTCCGTGATGTCACGTTTTCCTTTTTTTTCCCCCCCTCCAGGGGCCAAGCTATCTCTCCCCCCCTCGCTCTCTCTCTCTCGCTCTCTTTCTCCCATGCGCCCGGCAGTACCTGCATGGCCTGGTGCAGCCAGGGTGGAACGTTGCTATACCTTGCCCTTTGTGGAATAACAGGGTATAATGTATGCCTGCCTGGTTCCCAGTGTCGTCGACGGTGTCGAGGACGAGGAGATTCTCCGTGACGCCCTCCGTGATGTCACGTTTTCCTTTTTTTTCCCCCCCTCCAGGGGCCAAGCTATCTCTCCCCCCCTCGCTCTCTCTCTCTCGCTCTCTTTCTCCCATGCGCCCGGCAGTACCTGCATGGCCTGGTGCAGCCAGGGTGGAACGTTGCTATACCTTGCCCTTTGTGGAATAACAGGGTATAATGTATGCCTGCCTGGTTCCCAGTGTCGTCGACGGTGTCGAGGACGAGGAGACTCTCCGTGACGCCCTCCGTGACGTCACGTTTTCCTTTTTTTTCCCCCCCTCCAGGGGCCAAGCTATCTCTCTCTCTGCCCCCCCCCCTCTCTCTCTCTCTCTGTCCCTCCCTCCCTCCCTCTTCGTGAGGGGTTAAACCTTTCATAAACCGGATCGCTCCAATGCGGGAGTTCCGTCTGAGACATGTGCCAGTGCCTCTCGTTACCTGATTTAAACTTGCTTGAGTTAAGGTCGGGGGGCGGCTGCTAGTAAAAATTTTCCTCTTGCCGAAACCGTCACAATATGTCTGCCTTTCAGGATTGCCGGGGCAGCGGATCGGACCAGCGCCTGCACATAGAGGGAATGGTCCGCGAGACCAGGAGGTAGGTCATGAGTACGTCCGCAGAAGTGAAGCGACCGCATGCAACCGAGTGCCGTTTTTCTTGTTGCAGTTGTGCGAGGCGGATGACGAGTCCAGATGTCGCATACCGGCCGGGAGGGGACCCGAACCCTCGGCGGACCTTTCGCCAGTGACGAGCGGCCCACACGAGATGGCGGGAGATGTGGCAAGGGCAAAGCGCCCAGCCAGCATTTAGGGAGAGTATGACTTTGTTTTTCCTTTTACGCTTTTTCTTTCTTTCTTTCCTTCCCTCCCTCCACTTTTTCACTGGGTGTGCACACTGTGTCTGCATGATGCCTCTTTCTGGCTCAGCGCTGTCATGATGCAATATTGTTGTTTTATTGTTTGTTTGTTGTTGTTTTTTTTTAAATACAGAGTGAATTGTAAAGTTTGTACTGTAATTGAGTGTTGCTCAACCTGTATTGAACTGAATTGAAGTGGCCTATTTTAAACATTGGCAGAGTAAAATGACAAAATACAAAATGGAATTGTATGAGATATCATCAATGATACATCTGTCTCAAATATGTCATGTTAAAAATGCAGTGTCAGGCTTTTTATTTTAACTGCGCAAAGAAAAGCTGTATGCATTCTAAATTGAAGACAAAAGCCAAGTCGCCTGACATATTGATGCAAGTGACAGAACTTAAGTGTAAAACCAGACTGCTTAGTAAGCAGCAAAATTCATATTTTGCTAACCTTGCAACGTTGTAAAATGGCCACTGAAATGTGAAATATCCTCCATGTTTGCAATCTAAATTGTCGGCAAACGACCAGTGTAAGCATAAAAACAGTCTCTGTTGTAATCAAAAAGTCATCTTTGGCAAGCTTGCTTTAAAATGGCCACTGAAATCAGAAATTGTAAGGGTAAAAGCTGTTGTTTTGATTAAGGCTGAGCCCCTTTTTGTTTTTGAATAGTCATGAATTATGGTGGGCATGAGTGTGAATAAAGTCAACTTTGGTGTGGTTTTGTTGGTGTAAATTAACTCAACTTTGGTGTTAGCCTTCATTCACAATGTGCTTTGGTTGATGCTGCATCTCTTCAATATGAAAATTATTGCATGTTAAGTTACAAGGCAAGATAGCATTTACAGTTTGACTGCAAAGACGGTCATTGTACACCCTAGGGGTTGCAATAGTAAATTGAATATATGAGTCTGGTATGTAACTACCAGGACATTGGCATTCACTCTAAAGCACAGCTGCTTATCATGGTCAGCCTTGGCACATGTAATGGGTGGTAATACCCAGTTCAAAGTTAAAGGCCAAAACGCAACCTGCTTAGGTGGCACGCAAAAGTGAGGCAGATGTACTTTTAGTGCCGCCATCTTTATCAAATTAACCTTTTCGGACAGGCGAGATACATTTAAGTGCTGCCACCTAGTGGAGGCACGTTTGCCTCAACGTGTCCAGCGCTCCGTTTAACTGCAAAAATATTTCACTTTTAACTTGAAATAACGACACTATTACAAATGATAGGAGCCTTAATTTGACAGCTGGGTTAATGCGACGCATCTTTCGTTGTTTGTTTTGCCCAAAGCAACCTAAACAATACGTACACATAAGCACTGCCGCTATCTCGCCGATGTGCATGTGTGTACAAAGCAATGAAATGAATTTGCATGATGGACTTTTAAAACATGCTATTAACGTGCAAGGTATACTGATGCAAAATGTTTGTATTTTACAATTGAAGATTTCTCAGGATGAGCGTTGCCAGACTCGAACACGAGGCTGCGTATTACCCGTCTACGTGCCGAACCCCTCGGCCATCGGTACCTCTTACACTCAAGTTCCTACGACTCCTCATATCCTAAGCACTGCAAACCTTTGTGCCGGTAAATGACGGGATTTTTATTTTTTTTACCTCATCAAATATGTGTCAAGCATACCAGCTGGTGTTTTAGAACAGTCTCGAATCGTAAAGAAAAAAGAAAAAAAACTTACTAAAGTTTTAAAATCTTATTGCCTCATATTTTCCTGCTACGTTAGCACGTAGCATCTATATTTCGCAGCGCAGGAAGTAACGCAGGGGGCGCAGGAAGTAACGCAAGGAGCGCAGTGAGCAGGGGGGCGCAGCGGGCGCAGCGGGCGCAGCGAGCGCAGCGAGCAGGGGGGCGCAGCGGGCGCAGCGAGCAGGGGGAGCAGCGGGCGCAGCCAGCGCAGCGAGCAGGGGGAGCAGCGGGCGCAGCAAGCAGGGGAAGCGAACCCGGGAGCTCCGGTGTTCAAGCGCAGCGACGGAGCCGTTCGCCAAGCGTGGCCAGCTCGGCACTGACCCCGATTTTACTTCGAGTCATTCTTATCCGTATAGTAGTACGTCCCGCGCGCGTAGGGTAAGTACAAAAGAGTGAAGACGGCCACCAACTTTCAGGTCGAAATAGCCCAATGGTTAGTGACACGGTCTCTTACCGTGAACAGACCTGGTTCGATCCCAGGCGCGGCCGAAGATCATGACCTCCTTTTGTTAAGTGTGAATAGTATTTGCATATATAAGTATTTATTTATATGTAAATACAGAAGGTGGCCCCGCCCACAAGTGGGTGGAGCAATGCAGCGGGCCCCGCCCCCGGCACACAGGGAACGCCCCCCAGGCAGTGGGCGGGGCAAATCCAGTAGCCCCGCCCCCAGCACACGGGCCCCGCCCCCTCCCTTCGATCAGGGGGCGGGGCGAGCGTCGCCCCGCCCCCTCCCCTTGGATAGGGGGCGGGGCGAGGGGGCCGCGTAGCCCCGCCCCCCGGAAGCCTATATAAAGATGGTAGGGGAGGGGGCGGGGCGAAGCCCCGCCCCCTCCCCTACTGTCTCTATATAGTGCAGGGGGCGGGGCGAAGCCCCGCCCCCTGCACTATATAAAGACAATAAAAAGTCTATATAAAGACAGTAGGGGAGGGGGCGGGGCGAAGCCCCGCCCCCTCCCCTACTGTCTCTATATAGTGCAGGGGGCGGGGCGAAGCCCCGCCCCCTGCACTATATAAAGACAATAAAAAGTCTATATAGAGACAGTAGGGGAGGGGGCGGGGCGAAGCCCCGCCCCCTCCCCTACTGTCTTTATATAGACTTTTATAAAGACTTTTATATAGACTTTTATAAAAGCTTTTATAAAAGTCTTTATAAAAGTCTATATAAAGACAGTAGGGGAGGGGGCGGGGCGAAGCCCCGCCCCCTCCCCTACTGTCTTTATATAGACTTTTTATTGTCTCTATATAGGGGAGGGGGCGGGGCTTCGCCCCGCCCCCTCCCCTATATAGAGACAGTAGGGGAGGGGGCGGGGCTTCGCCCCGCCCCCTCCCCTACTGTCTCTATATAGACTTTTTATTGTCTTTATATAGTGCAGGGGGCGGGGCTTCGCCCCGCCCCCTGCACTATATAGAGACAGTAGGGGAGGGGGCGGGGCTTCGCCCCGCCCCCTCCCCTACTGTCTTTATATAGACTTTTTATTGTCTTTATATAGTGCAGGGGGCGGGGCTTCGCCCCGCCCCCTGCACTATATAGAGACAGTAGGGGAGGGGGCGGGGCTTCGCCCCGCCCCCTCCCCTACCATCTTTATATAGGCTTCCGGGGGGCGGGGCTACGCGGCCCCCTCGCCCCGCCCCCTATCCAAGGGGAGGGGGCGGGGCGACGCTCGCCCCGCCCCCTGATCGAAGGGAGGGGGCGGGGCCCGTGTGCTGGGGGCGGGGCTACTGGATTTGCCCCGCCCACTGCCTGGGGGGCGTTCCCTGTGTGCCGGGGGCGGGGCCCGCTGCATTGCTCCACCCACTTGTGGGCGGGGCCACCTTCTGTATTTACATATAAATAAATACTTATATATGCAAATACTATTCACACTTAACAAAAGGAGGTCATGATCTTCGGCCGCGCCTGGGATCGAACCAGGTCTGTTCACGGTAAGAGACCGTGTCACTAACCATTGGGCTATTTCGACCTGAAAGTTGGTGGCCGTCTTCACTCTTTTGTACTTACCCTACGCGCGCGGGACGTACTACTATACGGATAAGAATGACTCGAAGTAAAATCGGGGTCAGTGCCGAGCTGGCCACGCTTGGCGAACGGCTCCGTCGCTGCGCTTGAACACCGGAGCTCCCGGGTTCGCTTCCCCTGCTTGCTGCGCCCGCTGCTCCCCCTGCTCGCTGCGCTGGCTGCGCCCGCTGCTCCCCCTGCTCGCTGCGCCCGCTGCGCCCCCCTGCTCGCTGCGCTCGCTGCGCTCGCTGCGCCCGCTGCGCCCGCTGCGCCCCCCTGCTCACTGCGCTCCTTGCGTTACTTCCTGCGCCCCCTGCGTTACTTCCTGCGCTGCGAAATATAGATGCTACGTGCTAACGTAGCAGGAAAATATGAGGCAATAAGATTTTAAAACTTTAGTAAGTTTTTTTTCTTTTTTCTTTACGATTCGAGACTGTTCTAAAACACCAGCTGGTATGCTTGACACATATTTGATGAGGTAAAAAAAATAAAAATCCCGTCATTTACCGGCACAAAGGTTTGCAGTGCTTAGGATATGAGGAGTCGTAGGAACTTGAGTGTAAGAGGTACCGATGGCCGAGGGGTTCGGCACGTAGACGGGTAATACGCAGCCTCGTGTTCGAGTCTGGCAACGCTCATCCTGAGAAATCTTCAATTGTAAAATACAAACATTTTGCATCAGTATACCTTGCACGTTAATAGCATGTTTTAAAAGTCCATCATGCAAATTCATTTCATTGCTTTGTACACACATGCACATCGGCGAGATAGCGGCAGTGCTTATGTGTACGTATTGTTTAGGTTGCTTTGGGCAAAACAAACAACGAAAGATGCGTCGCATTAACCCAGCTGTCAAATTAAGGCTCCTATCATTTGTAATAGTGTCGTTATTTCAAGTTAAAAGTGAAATATTTTTGCAGTTAAACGGAGCGCTGGACACGTTGAGGCAAACGTGCCTCCACTAGGTGGCAGCACTTAAATGTATCTCGCCTGTCCGAAAAGGTTAATTTGATAAAGATGGCGGCACTAAAAGTACATCTGCCTCACTTTTGCGTGCCACCTAAGCAGGTTGCGTTTTGGCCTTTAACTTTGAACTGGGTATTACCACCCATTACATGTGCCAAGGCTGACCATGATAAGCAGCTGTGCTTTAGAGTGAATGCCAATGTCCTGGTAGTTACATACCAGACTCATATATTCAATTTACTATTGCAACCCCTAGGGTGTACAATGACCGTCTTTGCAGTCAAACTGTAAATGCTATCTTGCCTTGTAACTTAACATGCAATAATTTTCATATTGAAGAGATGCAGCATCAACCAAAGCACATTGTGAATGAAGGCTAACACCAAAGTTGAGTTAATTTACACCAACAAAACCACACCAAAGTTGACTTTATTCACACTCATGCCCACCATAATTCATGACTATTCAAAAACAAAAAGGGGCTCAGCCTTAATCAAAACAACAGCTTTTACCCTTACAATTTCTGATTTCAGTGGCCATTTTAAAGCAAGCTTGCCAAAGATGACTTTTTGATTACAACAGAGACTGTTTTTATGCTTACACTGGTCGTTTGCCGACAATTTAGATTGCAAACATGGAGGATATTTCACATTTCAGTGGCCATTTTACAACGTTGCAAGGTTAGCAAAATATGAATTTTGCTGCTTACTAAGCAGTCTGGTTTTACACTTAAGTTCTGTCACTTGCATCAATATGTCAGGCGACTTGGCTTTTGTCTTCAATTTAGAATGCATACAGCTTTTCTTTGCGCAGTTAAAATAAAAAGCCTGACACTGCATTTTTAACATGACATATTTGAGACAGATGTATCATTGATGATATCTCATACAATTCCATTTTGTATTTTGTCATTTTACTCTGCCAATGTTTAAAATAGGCCACTTCAATTCAGTTCAATACAGGTTGAGCAACACTCAATTACAGTACAAACTTTACAATTCACTCTGTATTTAAAAAAAAACAACAACAAACAAACAATAAAACAACAATATTGCATCATGACAGCGCTGAGCCAGAAAGAGGCATCATGCAGACACAGTGTGCACACCCAGTGAAAAAGTGGAGGGAGGGAAGGAAAGAAAGAAAGAAAAAGCGTAAAAGGAAAAACAAAGTCATACTCTCCCTAAATGCTGGCTGGGCGCTTTGCCCTTGCCACATCTCCCGCCATCTCGTGTGGGCCGCTCGTCACTGGCGAAAGGTCCGCCGAGGGTTCGGGTCCCCTCCCGGCCGGTATGCGACATCTGGACTCGTCATCCGCCTCGCACAACTGCAACAAGAAAAACGGCACTCGGTTGCATGCGGTCGCTTCACTTCTGCGGACGTACTCATGACCTACCTCCTGGTCTCGCGGACCATTCCCTCTATGTGCAGGCGCTGGTCCGATCCGCTGCCCCGGCAATCCTGAAAGGCAGACATATTGTGACGGTTTCGGCAAGAGGAAAATTTTTACTAGCAGCCGCCCCCCGACCTTAACTCAAGCAAGTTTAAATCAGGTAACGAGAGGCACTGGCACATGTCTCAGACGGAACTCCCGCATTGGAGCGATCCGGTTTATGAAAGGTTTAACCCCTCACGAAGAGGGAGGGAGGGAGGGACAGAGAGAGAGAGAGAGGGGGGGGGGCAGAGAGAGAGATAGCTTGGCCCCTGGAGGGGGGGAAAAAAAAGGAAAACGTGACGTCACGGAGGGCGTCACGGAGAGTCTCCTCGTCCTCGACACCGTCGACGACACTGGGAACCAGGCAGGCATACATTATACCCTGTTATTCCACAAAGGGCAAGGTATAGCAACGTTCCACCCTGGCTGCACCAGGCCATGCAGGTACTGCCGGGCGCATGGGAGAAAGAGAGCGAGAGAGAGAGAGCGAGGGGGGGAGAGATAGCTTGGCCCCTGGAGGGGGGGAAAAAAAAGGAAAACGTGACATCACGGAGGGCGTCACGGAGAATCTCCTCGTCCTCGACACCGTCGACGACACTGGGAACCAGGCAGGCATACATTATACCCTGTTATTCCACAAAGGGCAAGGTATAGCAACGTTCCACCCTGGCTGCACCAGGCCATGCAGGTACTGCCGGGCGCATGGGAGAAAGAGAGCGAGAGAGAGAGAGCGAGGGGGGGAGAGATAGCTTGGCCCCTGGAGGGGGGGAAAAAAAAGGAAAACGTGACATCACGGAGGGCGTCACGGAGAATCTCCTCGTCCTCGACACCGTCGACGACACTGGGAACCAGGCAGGCATACATTATACCCTGTTATTCCACAAAGGGCAAGGTATAGCAACGTTCCACCCTGGCTGCACCAGGCCATGCAGGTACTGCCGGGCGCATGGGAGAAAGAGAGCGAGAGAGAGAGAGCGAGGGGGGGAGAGGGAGAGAGAGATAGCTTGGCCCCTGGAGGGGGGGAAAAAAAAAGGAAAACGTGACGTCACGGAGGGCGTCACGGAGAGTCTCCTCGTCCTCGACACCGTCGACGACACTGGGAACCAGGCAGGCATACATTATACCCTGTTATTCCACAAAGGGCAAGGTATAGCAACGTTCCACCCTGGCTGCACCAGGCCATGCAGGTACTGCCGGGCGCATGGGAGAAAGAGAGCGAGAGAGAGAGCGAGGGGGGGAGAGGGAGAGAGAGATAGCTTGGCCCCTGGAGGGGGGGAAAAAAAAGGAAAACGTGACGTCACGGAGGGCGTCACGGAGAATCTCCTCGTCCTCGACACCGTCGACGACACTGGGAACCAGGCAGGCATACATTATACCCTGTTATTCCACAAAGGGCAAGGTATAGCAACGTTCCACCCTGGCTGCACCAGGCCATGCAGGTACTGCCGGGCGCATGGGAGAAAGAGAGCGAGAGAGGGAGGGAGGAAGGGAGGGAGAGAGGGAGGGGTCTACTTTGCCAATTCGTATCTAGAGGGTCACAGCAATCCCAATTGCCCGTGCGTGCTGCTAGTTACCCTATTCAAACAGACGAGAGAGGGAGGGAGGGAGGGAGGGAGGGAGGGAGGGAGGGAGGGAGGGAGGGAAGGAAACCGCAAAAGGACAAAAAAACAGTCATACTCCCCCCTAAACGCTGGCTGGGCACTTTGCCCTCCTGGCCTCGCCGCATCTGTAGGAAGGTTCGGGTCTGCTCCGGGCCGATGTCGGACGATGGGACTCATCTTCCGCCTGGCAACGACTGCAATAAAGAGACAAACGGTGCTCAGTGGCACGCGGTTGCAGTTGACTTCTGCGGACGTACTCATTACCTGCCCCCCGTTCCCTCTCGGTGCAGGCTGACGCTCGTCCCGTCCGCTGAAAGGCAGACAAATAAGGAAATCAAATTCAAAACCAAGTGTGTACGCTACTCTTGTATATTCGATTGACACGTCACCTCTGGCCAGCCTTGGCCAGTCACGCATCAGGCTCCTCTTCATCACATGGCGACCGCTTCCTTTGGGGAGATCAATCCTCAGCCAGGTCTGGTAGCCTCCGTCCGCCGGCTCTTGGTTTCGTGCAGCTTCTCTTCCACCTAGCAAGACACAAGCACAAAGGTCTCGCTGCGCCGTCGCTTGCGCTTGCCTTCGCTGCGCCGTCGCTTGCGCTTGCCTTCGCTTGCGCTTGCCGTCGCTTGCGCGGCGCTTGCGCGGTCGCTTGCGCTTGCCTTCGCTTGCGCTTGCCGTCGCTTGCGCGGTCGCTTGCGCGGTCGCTTGCGCGGTCGCTTGCTGTTGCTGCGCGGTCGCTTGCGCTTGCCGTCGCTGCGCGGTCGCTTTTGCTTGCGCGCTTGCTTTCGCTTGCGCAGTCGCTTGCTATCGCTGCGCGTTTGCACTCAATCAGGGTTGCACAACATATTGGAAAATCTGTGCTATGGCAGTATTGGGCCAAACCATTGCATTGAGAAAAGTCGTGCAAAAACCTGGACGGAAATAAACTATTTGATCGCAACGAGATCCGTCAGATCACTTAACTTTAACTTGCATTAATGACTTGTCATCTTCTAAACTCATTACAAATAGTTAAGAGGCAAGAAAACATGGAGCTTGTTTCATTTGCCACATTCAAAAAAAAATCTTTCCTTTTTAAAGTGCATGTCAATAACATACCACCATATGACAGTTTTCCAATACCCGCGCAGCCTTACGCACGTCACCATTGGTGTCCAAATGGCAGCCGAGGAGCCGCTTTATCAACGCATCGCATGAATGACCTTCAAAATGGACAACACCACTTTAGCGCAGTAGCACAAAATATAAATGGCAACATTTCCTAATTTTATGAATTTGTCTCAAAGAATTCAGAATTTGTTTCAGTATGGTGCCCTCAAACTGACGTTTGAACACCGCTGGTGTGAATTAAAAAAAAAAAAGAAAAAGAAACCTCCATTTTACGCGTTGACACCTCCAGGATAGTGGGTCTCTCTCAGAGCCCAGAGCTCGGTCAAGGCACGATACTTCAGCGCGATGGAAGTGGTCCACCTCTGATCGGGTCGCAGTCGCCAACTGCAGACAGACACAGAAACAATGTCAGACACTCAAAGAGCACTCCGAGTTGTAGATCACAGCGGCGAGCTACTCTCGGTGACAGTCTCGGTGAGAGTCTCGGTGAGTCTGGCCGGGCCGTGCGCACCCCTTCACCGTCCGGCCTGCAAAAGGCAAAACAGGCAATGAGTTGTGCGCCGCTTGCGTATTTATGTCTTGAGCACCCGCGACCCCTGCTTCCTCGTGGACCGGCTCGCTCCAACGCCGTCCTACGCCGAGGGGAGAACAAAGAATACGAGTACCACGGTGGTAGGTTAGGGTGAGATGAAGTACGACAGTGATAGGTTAGAAAAAGACAATGTCACTGGCTCGCTCCAACGCCGCCCTACACCTAAGGGAGAACAAAGAAAGCAAGTACCACAGTGGTAGGTTAGAAAATGACAACATGTCACAACCAGTCATATTGCAAAATTGGACATTCGGGACGCCGCCCTACACCAAGGGGGGGGAGAGAACAAAGAATGCAGCAAGTAATACGACAGAGGCAGGGTAGAAAAAGACAAAATGTTACAAGTCATGACAAAATTGGACATTCAACTCCACGTCAGAGTTTCCATCCACAAGACCACGTCGTCCCCCAAATGAGCACCAATAATCAAAGGCAACCACACTGCCCCCTCCTGGGCACATGATCTGCACACATGTCGACTTTTGCAGTGCGCTGCTTGTTTCTTGACTTGATACGGGCGTTGCTCCTTTGGATATGGGGGGGCGTTGCTCCTTTGGATATGGGGGGGCGTTGCTCCTTTGGATATGGGGGGGCGTTGCTCCTTTGGATATGGGGGGGCGTTGCTCCTTTGGATATGGGGGGGGCGTTGCTCCTTTGGATATGAGGGGGCCGTTGCTCCTTTGGATATGAGGGGGCCGTTGCTCCTTTGGATATGAGGGGGCCGTTGCTCCTTTGGATATGGGGGGGGGCGTTGCTCCTTTGGATATGGGGGGGGCGTTGCTCCTTTGGATATGGGGGGGGCGTTGCTCCTTTGGATATGGGGGGGGCGTTGCTCCTTTGGATATGGGGGGGGCGTTGCTCCTTTGGATATGGGGGGGGCGTTGCTCCTTTGGATATGGGGGGGGCGTTGCTCCTTTGGATATGGGGGGGGCGTTGCTCCTTTGGATATGGGGGGGCGTTGCTCCTTTGGATATGGGCGCCATTGCGCCTTTGGATATGGGCGCCATTGCGCCTTTGGATATGGGCGCCATTGCTCCTTTGGATATGGGGGCCATTGCGCCTTTGGATAGGCGCCATTGGATAGGCGCCATTGCGCCTTTGGATAGGCGCCATTGCGCCTTTGGATAGGCGCCATTGCGCCTTTGGATAGGCCATTGCGCCTTTGGATAGGCCATTGCGCCTTTGGATAGGCCATTGCGCCTTTGGATAGGCCATTGCGCCTTTGGATAGGCCATTGCGCCTTTGGATAGGCCATTGCGCCTTTGGATAGGCCATTGCGCCTTTGGATAGGCCATTGCGCCTTTGGATAGGCCATTGCGCCTTTGGATAGGCCATTGCGCCTTTGGATGCGGAATTACTTTTCCGCATCCCTTTCGGCTTCTCTTGCAGCCTGCAAAAACAGACAGCCATTAATTGTGTGCTGGGAAGCTCAAACTCGACACAGACGGCCATTAATTGTGTAAAGCTGAAACTTTACAAATACGGGTTTTCACCTGATTTAGGACTACTCTTCCTCAGTGTCCCCAACAACACTGAAATGGCTCCTTAAGAGCCTCCTGTTTGCTTTGTATAGAAGGATGCCGGCTAAGCAGCCTTTTTTCGCCCTACAAAAGACAAACACAAATTATTGCAACAGAAATAGAATAGGGTGCCAATGGCATGATATTTTTGCAACAATTATACATACCGAGTAGAGGTTTACGTTTGAAAAAATGTATATAATTAGCACTTTATTGTAGTGAGTTATAATAAATGTATCTGAATTATATCTAATATTTTTGTTGTATCATCATCAACTCACCTCACATTGGACAGATGATCCAGGTTTGCGGCGCCCAAAACGGGAGGAAATAACGCGAGCAAATGTTTGTTGCGTAACGAGCGCGGGCGGGCGGGCGCCATCTTGGAATAGATTTGGGTCACAACGGTCTGATTTTCACATGACGTAACATTCATAAGTTTGTATAACAAGGAAATGGCGCACACACAACAGAACCAATAAAACCAACGCAAACTAATGAAAAAAATGCTGGCCAGCATTAAAAAAACAAAACCAAAAAAAAAAACACGAAAGACATGTCAAACAGTGTGGCGGCAAAACGACCGAAGCGCGCAACGACGCGACGCAAAGTCGATTATGGCGTGCCGTGGCCAAACCTCAAACAATCGAAAATCCTGCAAGAATTAGTCAAAGGCATCGTAAGAAACGCCAAACATTTACTCGATGACCGCCTGCGGTCTACAATTTACCTTGAGGCCTACCGTCGCGGTGGACGCGGTAACGTTGCCGAGTCACGAGAGAGCGACAATCCTACAGAAAAAAAAAGGCTTATGAGAAAAGGCAACAAACGACACATTTTTTTTGGCCGTGTTCGAAAACTCTCCTTGCGGCCTCCAGTTAACGCCGTGGCGAGTGTGAAAATCCGGCAACGAACAAACATGGCGTCCGTCGTGAGAAACGCCCGACAAACATTTGCTCGCTCGCTTACCTGAGAAAATGCCGCGCGGTCGGTGGCCCCTTGGGCGGGAAAATCCTGCAACGAACAAACACGGTGTCCGTCGTGAGAAACGCCCGACAAACATTTGTTCGCTCACTTATCTGAGAAAATGCCGCGCGGTCGTTGGCGCCTTGGGCGGGAAAATCCTGCAACGAACAAACACGGCGTCCGTCGTGAGAAACGCCCGACAAACATTTGTTCGCTCGCTTACCTGAGAAAATGCCGCGCGGTCGTTGGCGCCTTGGGCGGGAAAATCCTGTAACGAACAAACATGGAGAGCGTGGTGAGAAACGACAAACATTTGCTAGCTTACCTGGGAAACTGCCCGCCACGCGCTCGGTGGCACCTGCATTTGATAACTCCTCTTGAGCACACCTGTCTTCAATTCTCCTAAAGACGTGACGTCACATGCGCCAATTCAAATATTCTTCTTCTCCTGCTCGTCCAACGGCGCTTCGCACACTAGCGCCGCCAGGTGACCTGTCATGGAAAGGATTGCTTAGCTGACCGGACGTGACGTCACATGCGCCAATTCGAACATTCTTCTTCTCCTGCTCGTCCACACGAGCGTCTTCTTGCGTGAACTATGTCAGCCAGAATGTAGGTTTACCATTTACTTCTCGTCGGTTTGAAATAACACTAGGACTGCTCTTTCCGTGCTTGCACTGCCCTGGTAAGCATAATCACTTCAATGTTCATTTGTGCAGAAACACACATGATGAATTATGGGAGCAAGCTTTCGGCTGTCATGCGATCGTGCCAGGTTAAAGATCTACGAGATCCTGCTCGATCGAACGACTGAAATGTTGTGCTTTCATTCGGAGCAGTTTTGTCATGGACATTTCGTTTGAAGGCGAACGCCTCCCACGTCCCCAAAACATGCTTGGTAGGCCGATCGAGCTCTCCAAATTGCCCCTAGGTTTGAGTGCGAGTGCGGATGGTTAAGTTCGAAGAACCAGACTGAACTTAAATGATATTTTCATTCAAGAAGGAGCAACGATGAAATGGAAATGGACATGGATGGATGGATGGATGGATGGATGGATGGATGGATGGATGGATGGATGGATGGATGGATGGATGGATGGATGGATGGATGGATGGATGCATGGATGGATGGATGCATGGATGGATGGATGCATGGATGGATGGATGCATGGATGGATGGATGCATGGATGAAGGAATGGGGCTTTTGATTTTTGGCTTTTGTCAGTAAAGCCGTTTATGTAATGACGCCAACCTACCACAAGACGGCAGTGCCCCCATTCACTTGGATGTAACCCAGCGTAAAATGAACATTTCCATTTCATCATTGCGCCTTCTTTCATGAAAATATCATTTGAGTTCAGTTACAATATGGTTATTAGAACTTAAACATATGAGTAGTTTACTGGACATTTGTTTCGTTCAAATTACCATCACATAAGCAGAATGAAATAAATACGTACGTCGTACGACATGAAACATACAGGCTTTTGACTCTAGTTTATGAAGCGGCTCATGTAATGACGCCGAGCTACCGCAAGATGGCAGTGCCCCCATTCACTTGGTTGGAACCCAGCGGAAAATGAACATGTCCATTTTTCTTTTCAGACGTCCTCTATGTACAATACACTACCTAAAAAAATAAATAAAAGGCAAAGTAAGGCAAAAGGGTTTCCACTACATCATTGAGTGTTCTGACAAGCACTGGTAGATGAGCATTTTTAGCTCATTTTGAGCAAGTTGACAGTTTTCAGTACACTACCCAAACAAAAGGCCGAGCTTCACTGGCAAAATGGCAGAATGCTTTTTAACTTCAACGTCGGGGGTTAGTATGAATATAGTCTTTTTTTTGGTAAAAAAATAAATAAATAGCATCTACAGACGTCCTCTTTTTTTCCCGGACATGTCTTACTTTTGAACCCTGACAAAACGTCCGGGGTAAGTATTAGTCTTTATTTTGTTTTTGTTTATGAAAAAAAGAAAAAATCTGAGTCTATATACAATACGCTACCTTATAAAATGCCCAAATTTCATAGGCAAAATGTCTGAATGGTTATTAACCTTACCCGGTGATCGGGAAACAGTGGTTCAAGTCCTACACGAAGCAAACTTTGAGCTAAAGTTTACGTAGTACGTTTACAACTATTCTAAAGATTGAATTGCAATACTAATGTTTAAGTCTTGTACTGATCCCTGGTGACCAAAAGGGGACGCTGCATTACAATAAGCAGTGCTACATCTATTTCACTCACATTCATTTCATGATTAACACACAATGCACATTCAACAAAAACAGGACTGCTTAGCCATATGCACTTTTTGGGCCAATTTATTGAGAAACTGTTGAGGTACACAGTGTGTGTGTGTGTGTGTGTGTGTGTGTGTGTGTGTGTGTGTGTGTGTGTGTGTGTGTGTGTGTGTGTGTGAGGGGGGGGGGGGGGCAAGGGGAAGGATCACAACAAACATTCAAGGGGAGTATGTCAAAAATAAACATTTGCACTTTCCAAAATACACACTTTGGTCTTGAGGAGATACGTTCACTGTTAACAAAACATTGCTTTGCTAACAACAATTTTGAATTTAGCTCCTCACTCTTTTGTGATACAGTACAGGGGGTGTTTGGAGTAGCACCACACACATGAAATGTTGCTTCTTTTTTTCTTTTCTTTAGCCAGTTAAAGCACAGTGGACTCTGATTTGAAGGGGGGGGGGGGGGGGTGACATGAGGTAACGCTCAATCTGTCCAAATTAACCTGAGGTACACAAACACAGTACAAGGAAGCAGCAAGAGTACAACCGATGACACACACACAAAATATTTTTATAAACACGAGTACTTCCAGTCCCGCATCAAACTCTGACCATCCCTCCGGTACGCTCACAAAAACGATAACTATGGGGAAAAAAAGCTAGAGACTTAAAAGGTATACACAATAATAAAATCATATCATAGCAGCAAACAGGTGAATCACAATTTAAGACGAGAGAAGGACACAAAAAAATAGAAGCTTTTGGTAGCAGCAAAGGAAAATGACATCGGTCAACTTGTGTTTACTTTTCGGAATTAGCTCGTTCGACCCTTTCACACACACAGACATTTCATTTTGTGGAAACACAAAATGAAGGAGTGAGTGTCTTGGGAAGACCACCTTGGTTTTTGCTGTTCTTACTTGGATGTACACACTGTGAAACCCCAAAACACGCACGCACGTACGTGCACAAATGGCAAACTTGCAAAAGTCCAATACAAACACTTGATTCAGCTTCAGAATAACTGGAAAAGGAAGCTTTGGCTATGACGGTTCAAGTACGATTAAATAAAAAACGCGCGAGAAAACAACATAGTCTACACAACGTCTTTTGTTGGTCGATGTCAATTTAATCACCAGCTTTCATCACCCCGTGTGGGAATCCAGCCCGAAAAACAAAAACCCTAAATAATTTATAAAGGGAGGAGGGGGGGGGGGGGGGGGGGGGAAAGACCCTATGAACCAAAAGGATCGCTCCGTGACCAGGTGTCTTCTTTTTCACAAAGTGCATCAACAATGTTTTTCTGTCACGCCCTCCCAAACTTGTCGCTCACTCGAACAGCATCCCGGAACCTCCTGAGCCCCCGCCGGCCAGCCTGAGAGAACTTAGCTTATAATCCCGCTAATTTAGCAACACCTGCGTCTGTCCCGCTCGCCACCTCCGCCAAACCCCCCACTCGTCATCGCCTTTCGCCATCCTCGCCACTTCCCGTACGAGCGGGCCCAGCCCGCTCCTCCGTTCCGCTTGTACCCACCCCCCTTGGCAGCACGACAGGTGTCAGCCAACACGGCTAGCGGCTAATGCCAACAACTAGCATAACACCCACCCCCGGTTAAACTGAATAACTGCAAAGATGCTAAAAGAGTAACTCAATATTTGCTAAATGTACAAAAGAATATATTTATTAAGCTATTTCTCTTCAAGTATGAAAATATATTCAGGCTTCCGTTCAGGTCAGGGAAGGGGGGGGGGGGGGCGGAAACCTAAGGCACTATCAAGTTTCAACAGCCTTAAATACCTTGTTTGATTAACTGCGGCACGTACAAAAACCGTTTCAAGGGCTAACGAACCGAAAAGGAGGAGAAAAAAACTGGGACTTTAACTGCCAGACATTGTTGGATTGTCGGACCATCGCCGTTTGCGGAAGGGCGCTTCATAAGTTGACATCACGCACGTCAGTTGGGGTGCTGGACTGGTCCTGCTGCTGCTCTCGGGATTTGCCGCTGGCGTTTGCGCTGCCCGCGCGGTTTTCTTGCTGCAGGCTGGCGGCCAGGACGCGCTCGATCTGCTCCTGGCAGGCGCGCAAACAATCCTGGAAACAAGGACGGCCTCACATTAACTTCACACAAACATTTCGCACCAAGCTTACGACACAGGCTAACAAAATCCCTTCATATGATTGCATGACACTGCCACCTGGTGGCCAAAGTGCACACCAACATGAGGGGGCGCAATCAAAACCACCAGCATGCGCCACTGTTGGAATTCTTGCCATTTTATCTTTATTTTAAAAACAACAACAACTCGGCAGGTCTTCGCGTAGACGTGGGAGGTCGGTCTGTCGGTCGGCGGCTCGCTGCCGAGCGGCTGGCAAACAAAAGGGGAAAGCGGGGGCCGGCATTCCTTTCAAATGTTGTCTAATTGGAACCCGATGGGCCGCCGTTGTGGCGGCGGGGGTCGCCGTGGCAACGCGCACCGCAAACGCCGGAGGGGGCGGCCAATGACGGCGGCCCACCACCGCAACGGGGGAGAGCGCGTGGACTTTTTGGAGGTTGTTTTCTCATCTTAGAGCAGCAGCGGCAGCACGTGCTGGGTGGCGTGAAGGCTAGCTAGCACGCCGCCATCTTGTCACAAAGTGTCAGGATGGTTCACCGGAGAAGCACCGACAATAGCATTGCTCCGCTTCCACTCTTCATGTCAATTACAAGATTTTAGACACGCAAAAGCTTTTATCATACGGTAGTCATTTTTGAGACAGCGGTTATTTATTATTTATTCATTCATTCGTTCGTTTATTGATTGATTTAAGAATGCAGGTCAACAATGCTCTTTTATGGCACTCACCACTTCTGTGTTGGTGATCTTGGCCAGCAGGTCGGTCAGGTTGTCTCTCGCTAGCCTCTTGTCCTTGTGGTCCAGATGCAGGCCGCAGACGGCGGCCCCCATGCTGCCGCTGGCGATCATGGAGGGGGGGTTCATCGCCAGACCGTCATCTGATGACAACAAGGAGATAAGCGTGTAAGAACGGCAGCGTCTGGTGAACACATGTGCAAGCTCCTCCGCTTCATTTTTCCCAGGCTCTGAATTTCTCCCCCCAACCCAACGGAGGAAAAAGTAATTGGAAAAGCAGAGCAGGAATCCTCCTACTCGTCTTCACCGACGACTCCCCGCGGTCCCCGTCTGGACTGCCCGAGTGCGTCGGCTAAACGATGACAAATGTGCCACGACAATGATGAAGCAAATGTGACAACAATGTCAACTTTACCATGCAGGTAACACCAACTCATATTATGACTGGAATGCATTCTAAAAATGGCACGGCAGAAGATCCGTAACTTGTCGACATGTAGCCGGAAGCCAGCGAAAGCCATGGCAATGCAACAAAGTGCGGGAAGGACCCAAGGGCGGCAAGTACCAGTGCTGAGAAAGAGCTTATTGTGCTTTTACTGCACTCAAGTAACCTCCTCTCCTCTCCTCCGTTTCCTGTCATTGAATGAGCGGCGGGCGGCACATGAAACAAGCTCCTCGTTTAACGCCGTCCAGGATATGAAAATATTTCAGGCAAATTGTCAGGCAGAGAGGACACCAGGCCTACGGGGGGAAGGAAGATCACAGGATCGTCGCCCTGACTTTTTCAACCTGGAGGCTGCACACAAGGCCGATAAAGAGGGGCCCTGTGATTGATTGGCGACAGCCATTTCCAGGCCCGCGGCACGCAACTCATCCATGTGGGATAAGACGGCTGGAAAATGGGTCACATGCGTCAGCCATGACTCATGGCGGGAGAACGCCGGCCGGGACGGGCGTGGGAATCGGGGAGGGGGGTGTTTACCTGTAGCGCACAAGGCGATGAAGGTCTGCGTGTGCTTGCGGATCATGGGCACTTTGTCTTCGGGGAGGGGAAGCCGACGCATGATGAGCTCCAGAAAGTCGTTAGGGATGACGGCCGCCATGTTCCACCTCAACTTGCCCAGCACCACCACCTCCCAGTCCTAAAAACAACAATGAAATTCAGCTCAAACACAATTGATCAGACATCCGACTAATTCCGTGGACGTGCCTTCGGTGGGATATGTCGGCGCTACCTCCATCGCATGGCAGGCTTTTATCTTATCACCTTGCGTGCCAGGTCACATTCCTCACATCCTTTGTGTGCACAACGGCGCTAGCGTTAGCAAACCAAAGACCGCTTTCCTTCCCGTCACAAGCAGAGACATGCCGCTAAGCTCGGACCATTCTCGCACGCTTCTGACTCATACGACCAACGTCTAAAGTGAGCTTTTGCCCTTTTCACTCTTCGGAGCACACTACCGCCACCCATTGAACTGGGGTGGAACTGCAACTCTAAATTAGTCAAACATCAGCCCAATTATTCAGCAACATGCAAGGGCTCAATCGGTTGTTGTCCGCTAGCAACATTTGGAAGCAGAAAGTATCTCAGCAGAGGCTCTTGGATATTTCATGTTTTTCATTTATTTATTTAATTTTTTGGGAATTAGGCCAAAGTCACACATAATTGAATATGATTTGCCACCATTTTGTGGCATCTATAGGCTATTTAATGCCTCTGATTTCTGCATTCATTGCATCGACATATGTATGCATTTAGCGTGGCTTTGCCTATGACAAAGTGGAACAGGAATCCAACTCGGCCCCCCAAAAATACACATTAGCGTCAAACATTGAAAGTCATTCAATTTTGAATACGATCCATACTTTGTTCCGTCTCCTATAAATGCTTATAAGTCAACAGATAAGCCAGGGCGGAAACTTCCTGTTATCACGGGCTACTATTTACATTGCTGTGCTTTGATGTTAGCGGAATTGTGTCACACCGGTTGGCCCGCGTGCAAAAAAAGCGCTCTATCAAAAACGCCTTCCAAGTTATGTTTGGACCCTTAACAACTGGAGCAGCTGGTACGAGCAAATGATTGACAGCGGCCGCACACATGCTAGCGTTTAACACCGTTTATCCCCCGTAGAGGCCGTTTTGAGCCCATGCGCTCACTTCCTGGACAGATGTCCCACCCTCCCCTGGACGCTCTTCCAGCTGAAGCGCCGCTGTCGCCGCCGCTTTCCTCTGCCCATCCTGTGAGGATATCCAGGAATACGCAGCAGCAGCAGCAGCAGCAGCAGCAGCAGCATCATCGCAACAACCCGAATGTTCAAACACAGCCGCGCCATTATTTAGCTCATCAACTTTCAGATCAACCCGGGCTCATTTTCTTTCCTCTGGCACAACTTCAAAATGTCAGGGAGCTTCAGTGTGAACACTAGATGGCATCGCACTGCACGACAGGCTCGGGAGGATTGGAAACTTCCTGTGAAACCATTAGCACTACAATGTGAGGCCTTCGTGCACACGTGGGGGGGGAGAACCACACTTTCTCTTACCAGCAGCTCCAGTGGCGAGATGGAGTTGTCGGTGTACATGCACAGCTTCTCGGCGGACATGGGCCTGCTGTCCTTCAGTTTGGACGCCAGGAACATGCACACGGCCGCCAGCAGCTGCAGATAGTTCTTCCTGGTGGGCATCACAGCAAGGAATCTGTCCAAGTAATTGATAGCCAGTGGGAAGATGTCCTCTTCACTGTTTTCAGCTTCACACACCTGGAGAGGAAAAAGAAGAGGGGGGGGGGGGGGGGCAAAACAAGAAAGCGCATTTTAGCAAAGACATCCTGTTTCTGCAAATAGCCAGTAAAAGCACTCATTTGGGTGTTCAAGTTGCAGAAATGCAATTTTTAGGCAAATCGCACTACTTTGAGGGGCTAAACAATTCCAATGTTAGCAATACTTTGCTCGCACGACAAAAACTTGCACTTCGCCATGCTGTCTGCCTGCCTGCCTGCATGCCTTGTGCCCGAGGACTTTTGAAAAATTAATAATAATTCGTGCGCTGGGTAAAAGTGCTTCTTTTTGGGCTGTAAATTAACACCAAGTTGTCGTGTATCGTTCGGCCTATCTATTAAACGCAATTTGGCCTTTAGAAGGCAACTAGCACAAGTAAATATGAAGCTAGGCCACAGTCTTTGCGAAGCTGAATTGTCTTCGTGGTGGAATTTCCGACGCTCCCACGCCTTGTGGTGAGTCATCTCCACTCAATTGTCACACAAGTCCGGTAGAAAAACATCCAACTCGAGCTTGTAAATGCGTGGCATCGTGCAATTATAACCAAAAATGAGCTCGTTTGCGAGCGTTAGCATAGTCGGAAAAAAAACTAAACAATACAAAAAAACAACAACAACGAGCTACCAACCTCGAGCATCCAACCCGCGACGACTTTCCTCATGTACGGCTTAATATCCTTCTGGACCCGCTGGAAGTAGGAGCACTGTGGCAAGAAGCGATCCTCCACGGTCAGCAGGCTTTGCAAAACCCGGTCGTCGAGGAGGATGTTGGGGTCGACCGGGGCTTTCACCTCCACGTTCGACTCCATGCAGTAAAGCTCCATAACTTGCCGTCTTCGTAGTTGCTGACTCAAATATAAAGCTGCTCAAAGTGTCACAGTTTGCTGGACAACGGGCAGGAGGAGGCGACGCATGAGGCTGAGCCTGCAACTTTTGTTTCAGTCTTGCTCGCCCGGCTCGCCTCGTCGTCTCCTGCTTCTTCTCCTTCTTCTTCTGCTGACAGAGTACTCGGCGGTCAAGATGGCGTCGATGGAGACGCGGAACATCCGGTCAATGCCTTTAAAGTAAAAGCGTGACGAGTAGATAGAGTCAAAGCATCCAAAATGAAAAAGTCGCAATTAAATGACTAACTATTTCAATCGTCACGTCTGAAATAATGATAGTTTGAAACACATTTACATCTTTTAAAGCAGAAAATAGCGAACTGGCTAGCCTTTGCATCAAACGAAAATAAAGGCACTTAAACACACAACCTAAGGATTCTCTCTCTCTCTTTTTTTTTTACAGGAAACAAAATCATTACTTTCACATATTAATATTCAGCGAGGAAAGAAACAAACTGGGTACAGCTGACGCATACTGCGGTCACAATCAATTCCTTTGTCATTCACTAGCCACACATTCTACTGCACTTAATGGAGGGTTGAAAACTTGACATCACTGAACACAAGGAATGTAAGGAGCAGCAGTTAGCGCATGTACTAGATTATTAGTCAATACACTTTTGATTTCTTTATTACAATAACATCATATGAAATAGGCCCAAATCCATGCGACACGTCCCTATCACGGGTCTGCACCTTCCCCCCCTTCATTCCACAACATATTTCATGCTCAACTGTGTAAACGAATGAAAAATGCCAAAAATGTGCAGTTGAATACGTCATCCCTGCAAGAAAATGACACAAAAAGTGGTCAAATTACATCCGGATGGGAAGTCATGTGCTCCTTTAATTGCCACACCAGCCACATGTGTCTCTCTTATCATTAAAAAACATTCCTGAGCTGCTTCCGATCATGTGGGAAAACTTTTGAATGACAGCTGAAGTTCTTTACACAACCCCACCTCCCCCCACCGCCGCCGCCACCTCACCGCCTCGCTTGCTTCCCCTCCCCCCCGCAACCAAAGAACTGAATGAGACATGCAGTTTCATTGAGAAAAAAAAAATAAAAAAAACACACTGTGGGAGCTATTATGAGAGGCTAGCCTGGGAAGGGAATGTCAAGGTTAGCCAGATTAGCTCAACTTCAAAGAAAACATGAGCTGTTTTTCCTCATCTGACTTTTTTTTTTTTTTTTTTAAGGGTACCCCAACCAAATGTATACATCCCAAATGCAGACACTTGGGGAGGACAAAAGAAGCGGTGCGGAGACTTTGAGCTGTTTGTGCACGTGCGCTACAATAACGCATGCACGCGCAGAGGTAACCGAGAGCGCTGGGAAAGCGTGGAGGAGCGTGAAATCACCTTGATCCAAAGATTCCCGCCGCATACCAGCCCAGTCGACCTACCAGAGGCCCCGCACATGGGCAGACGAGAAACAAAAGTCGGGCGGAAAAATGCCTTTGAAGAGCAGGAGCGGAACTCGCAGCGAGTGAAATGTGAAGAAAGTTACCGACAGCAGCTCGCATTTCTCTGAATCTATGTTTGGGCCCAAAATGGCCGACGCCTTACCATAACTACCTAGCGAGCATCCCTCAAAACATAAATACCGTCCCACCCCTGCTACGGCTGCGTCGCTAACCCCCTAGGGTGTAAAATTGGGAGGCGGAGGAGCGTTATGCCAAAGTGGAACTTCCCCCTCAGCAAGCTTCTGGAAGCGGGCCCATCAGATGAAAGGAAAGACGGAAGGGCCAAAAAAGGACGCACGGGCCGATGCTTTGGCGGGCCAACTTGCTTGATTACAGCTTAGGAAAGGGACAGTAGCGCCCAAGATGCTATGGCTGGAATGCCGCGGCCGGGACTCCCGCCGAGCAATGGCCGACACGGGGAGGAAATGTGCGCACGCGAGTGTCACATGCTGGCCTGCTTCCCAAACGTGAATGGCAGTTGATCAAAATGTCTCCGGGTACGGTCACATGCCCGGCGGGCTATTCCAAGCGTGCAAAAGTGGAAAGAAGGTGCTTTCCCGCAATGGCCCATTAAAGTGCCACTGCCTATCATTTCCTCCATCGAGACGTCATTAATGCATCACGTAGGCGGCCGCCATGGAACACTAACGAATGGGGGGGGGGGGCGTTTCCTCACACTGTGCCTTTGGAATGTTTTGGCTATTCCCAAAGTCATCATTCAAAGTCAAATGGCAACATTTGGAAGCCAGACAATGCGGGGACAGATAGCAACATCCGGTCG
The DNA here is from genome assembly GCF_054491065.1 of Syngnathus leptorhynchus. NCBI lineage: Eukaryota > Metazoa > Chordata > Actinopteri > Syngnathiformes > Syngnathidae > Syngnathus > Syngnathus leptorhynchus. The sequence continues at coordinate 6,534,533 of NC_141215.1, forward strand.
GCCCTGCCTTCTCGCCAGCTCGTCTGGCGCTTTGGAACACAAGAGGGGTTTTCTTCTCGGCGCCGGGGACCTCGGGTCACGGGACACCCCACCCCCCCCCCACACTACCTCAACCATGAAGTGTGTATACAAGCGTGACATCGAGCAGCTTGCCTGGCTCACTCCTGGACGCTCCACAGAACATTGGGCTATTCTCCACGGCGCCCTTCAGAACCAATACTTCCATCGAGTTCAAAGGTCAGGGCCCGAGAGATGAAAACGAAAGATGCCGAGCATGAAAACGTTCTGGAAACATACAAGGTCCAAAACCAAAAGCCCACTTTTTTTTTTTTTTTTCTTTGTGAATGAAGTCATCAATTGACATATGCGTGTGACATCACTCCCTCGCTTTTTAACAGTTGAAGGGACTCCTTGTTCGCCCCAACCATGGGATTAGACGCGCTCCAAACGGGGCACAAAGCCACGTTCGGCGTGTCGGCCACAGAGCTCGACGCCTTTTAGGTCGGCGTCTGGATGTGGGTTATGTAATGCCGACTGAAGGGGGGCCGAAGCCCCCCCCGCACATGTGGCGCAGTGGACGGAGCCAAAAGCCGGCGGCCGCCTGTCGCAAGTCAACAAGTGTGTATGTGGTCAGAGATTAGAGAAAAAATTCGGGCAGATCGGCTCGGGTGGCAGCTGTTGACAACTGGAAGCAGATGATTGGCTGAGGCCAATGAGAGCCTGCCTGCCTGCCTGCCTGCCTGCCTGTGTCACGACAGGCCATCGGGGAGACAAGAGCATTGCAGCTGGACACTTGAAGGAAAAAAAATCTTTTCCACTTTGCAAGGCACAACTTCCAAGTTGAACAGTAAAAAGCGCTCACAGGGTTAATTGACGGACTCGGAGGTTATGTTCCTGAGCCGTAAAGCGTCACGGGGACCAGACGGGGTACCCCCGAAAAAGACTTTTTTTCTTCCCCTCTCTAAAGGGCTTCATTGTTCCGCAAATAGCTGGGCTTTCTTCGTGCCTTGGCTTCCCGTCGCGCACACGGCAACGTTTCCCCTCCTGCACGCTTACATTTCCCTCCTGAGAGAAAAGGCGGAGGAAATGGGATGGGAGGGTGGAACGGAACGTGGGGTGAGGGGGGGGGGTGGCTCGCAATTTGGAGCCTTTCAAAGCGATATGCTGCTTCCAAACGTGCAGCAAAGGGGAGGGATTGTGTCTGGGAGCTGCTCGGTGTTTTCCTGTGCGCCGTGCGTGCTAGCCTCCAGTGGCGGCATAAAGGGGCCCTGTGTCAGGGCCCCAGTCAGATCCGGACCCAATTCGCCTCATTGCCTGATTACATTCAGCACTGAGAAGACCTTCAAAGACACAAACGTGCTCTGAGGAGTCATGCCTGGATAAACAGGTGACCCCAAGAGGCCAGGTCATGGAAGGTACACAAGCAGCATAGCGAGCCTGGAAATGCCAGGATTACTTAGCTTAGCCACATCATGCTAACACTGTCAGAAGCAGGGGGGGGGGGGGGGGGATAAAGTGTAAACACAGATTTCAGGAACCAAAGTTAGACAAACAATTGGATGAACTCCAAATTTCAATGCAACAAGATGAACCTAGCAAAGATTGCACAATACGGATTTGACCACAGAATGTTATCCGGCAGCAATTATGACATTAGCGGTTAGCAATTTGGCTGACTCCATTTGTCACACAGGTCCTACGGTTTTACGCTACTGTTATTCTTTTACCATCGCGTATCAAATTTCTCTCCATTTATTTGTTGTGGTCGTTTGTTTTGGGTGGCGCGCCCACAGTAACAAATCCAGTTGAACAGGCACAATGACACAAAAGCAGCGCAAAAACACACGGGCGTCAATTAAATAACGAGCTTGATGGACCAGATAAGGTTTTGTCTCGAGGTAGATCGTGACAGGACACGACTGTTCCCACAAGCCGATTCCCACAAGCGTATTGGGAAGATGGAGGACGGCGCTGTGAGAAAGAGGTCACAGCGCCCGAGTGTCGTGGAGCCACCACGGGCCGCTCGCTCGCAGGCCGGCGCTTCCCAGGACCGAGACCACGTCCCCGGGGGGGGGGGAAGGCCGAGGAAAGTTCTGGCGGGGCTACTTTGCGACCTCAGCATATAAGGACAAAACGTCACAAGCTCAAGCAGCTCGTTTTCAATCACACGGCAAATTTGGACATAATGGCCGCCAACGGGAAGTTGTTAGGACCCATGTTATGGTTGGACGTTGGGGCCAGAGCTCCGAGCCCTCGGTCAGGATTCCCACCGTCAGCGAGGAAATGAAAGCGCAGGGAAGCTTTCTTTTTATGGTTAGCCCATCAAGACATAAATAATCCCGCTCAACGGCGGAAAGGGAAAAAAAAACGATGACGGCGCTAAAAAGAAAATGCAGAAGAAACGCGTACGAAAACACTGGCGACAAAAGAGACGTGGAAAAAAAAAATAAAGTGTGTTGACCTGGAAAAAAAAAAAAAAAAAAAAGCTAACATTGTTGAGGAATGTGTGAAATGTGAAGCGTGGGAGGAAAGCTTCCACACATGTGGCTGTTAGCTCCATGTGAAGAGCTGCCAAGGCTCTCAAGGTGCGGCCGCTCTCACTCTACCTACCCCCATTGAGGGGGGGGGGGGCATTTCACAGACTATTGCTTGCTAGCAACTATGCTAAGCTAAAGTTACACTGCGCAACAAAGCGGGAAAAATCTCATCATTGAAATTGCATGAGACATTTTAGTGAAGCCGGTCGAATCGCAAATCAGATTTATAAAAAATGGGGGACAATAGCGCCAACACAAAGGGCCATTTTCACTGGACGTATTGGAAAGTCTTTATGTCACCTCTGAACTTCTCCAACGTTTCAACTGACAGCTGATATTGCGCCCCGTGTCCGGGTGGCGCTAATCGCGCCGACGATTTCCAAAGCGTTGTCAAATGTGCCTTTCTCTAACGGCTGATAAGACAAATATGTGACAGCCAAGGAAATGCACACAAGAGTGAGAAAGTGATACAATTCCCTTACGCTACAATCATTTCCTCCCGCCGCCGCCACGCTTTGAGCAAATCCTTTACATTTTGGTACGGGACGCGGATTGCTACTTTTCAAACTCAAGTACGGGACGACGGAAAAATGGCCATAAAGCAAGTATGTGGCCGGCACGACTCGACGGCCAGGTTGGATTCTTGAGTGACATCCCTGCCGCCTACCCGTTGACAGACGGTCTAGCGTGGGAACCCGGCAACATCCCAGCTGATTGCGCAGCCGTGATGTTGCGCAACGTGTCGACTTTGAGCGCCACTTCTCCAAACGCTAAAGTTTGGCTTTGCGCTGACTCGGTCGCTTTTTTGGGAGTGTCCGCATTGACGAGACGCTGAGTTGCATGTGGCCCGCGCGACCCCGCCCACCCCAAACAGAGCGACTTAACGACGGCGAACGACGCCCGTTTGAGCGCCCCCCCCCCCCGACGGGCACGCGCCGACACGTCCGGCGCTGCGCCTGATGGGAACCTGAATTTGTTCTCACAACCCCGGCAGGCATTATCAAACAATCTGTTGTTGCGCATGGCGGCAAATACGCCGGCGTGACGGAGCGGCGAATACGTGGCGGCTTGGACTTTTGGCAACAAAGGGCCCAGTGTCACTTTAGTCTTAGCACTTGAATTTCCCAGTTTCGCCGAAGGCAGCATCAAGCCACGTAATGTCTTTCCAAAGATTTTAAATATTACAAATAATGGCCAAATGGAACATTGCGTGGGCCGAGAGGACTTAGGCGTTTTTTTTGTTTTAAATCACGGCAGAGAAAGGACGCAGTGACGCGGCGTTCGACAGCGGCGAATTGTCGTACACGTCAAACACGTTCGCCCGGGGCACACTTGATATCGTGTTTCATTTGAGTTGAGGCTTTTCATTCATTTCGGACATTTACAGTCGACCGCCCAGCGCCCCCCCCCGTCCGCCCCTGCGCCGAGGCCCCCGCCAGCCGCGCTGGAAAAACCCCGTGCATCTGACTCGCATGGCCTGGCTCCACTTGTGTGTTCTGCTTGGCCCGCGCCGCTCGCTCTGGAGGAGGAGAGCTGGCCAATTATCCCCGCCGCCGCCGCGAGACCAGTATGATGTCATCCCCCTGCTCCGCCATAACAGGCTGCAGATGACAGGAGGCCTAACGAGAAGCAGGGCCGCGTTCAACTGGCCACTAAATCCCAAAGGGACGGCACGTCGATGCACAGCCATGACGTCATCGCCCAAACGTAAAAACGGAGTTTCCCCAATTAAGGGGCAGCACGAGAGACTGCGCAAGACCGGAAATGACTACAGTGTGTTCTAAAAGTCTCGCCGCACGTTTCACAATGTATCGGTATCGCTACGATCTGACCTATTAGCTTCGCATTTAGCGTGGCTTTTTTTTTTTTCAACGTTTGTAGCGTTGAACGCAATGCACCCGGCGAGACAGCAACGAGCGAGTTCAACTGGGGCTTCGTGGCCTATACGTGCCTTGAGCAAAAATACCTGCGACACTCCCCGGAGAGGCCGCTGGAGGTACGTTTATTCTCACATGCTCAGGCGCCAGCCCGCCCGCTTCCTCCGGGGCGGGAATACGGCCGCCACATCAGAGAGGGCGCGAAGCGAGCCTGCGGCCCGCCGTTGATCTCCTCCCGTGGCCGCCAGCGCTTCCCGCAAAACCGAGCGCCGCATATAGACGGCGGACACGACGACGCGTAGGCTCGTCCACGGGCCGCAGTGTAAACAAAAGGCGCCTTTCACGCCGACGACACGCCTGCCGCTTTGTAACTTCTTTTTTTAATCCCGGAGTCAAGAGGCCAAAGTGCGAGGCGGGCCTGCCTTCATTTATCAGCCGGGACAGATGAAGGCTTTTATTTTATTTTTTCCCCCCATCAATTGAATCAGCAAGGTGGCAAGGCAGCTGAATGTGCCAGGAGATGATATGACATCTGGGGGAAGCCCCTCTTTTCTCCGTAAAGGCGTGCTAACTCTGGCAATATGGCAAACTGCGGACGCCGTGTCATGAAAGAGCTGCCATTTTTTACTTTTAGCCCCAAAACAAAACAAATGATTGCATTCAACGTGCTGTTGAAAATGTAGATTCAATGTCGATATGGAAAATAGTCACAACTACGCTTTTTCTTCATCGTATGATACGATAATGTCGATGAGACATAAAATGCGGCCATAGGGTTGAATTTGATTTACGGCGGAAAATTTGGCTCCATGACATCAGCCCGCAAATGCGCAAATAAAGTGCACAGAGCATGACAAGCATGTGCAAACAGCACGGCTCCATCAAAGCGCGTTATCGGCCTCCCCTCCGCTCCACCCTACTCCGAAGAAGACCTCCCCCTCCGTCTTGTCGGCGCATCTCCCGCAGAACATTCCACCCGCCGTCCCACCTCGGCCCGACGCCGGACTTTCCCACAGAACCCTAAACCCGATGAATGAGAGCGGGTCATTGTTCCGTCGCCATCCCAGCAACTTCCTCATGGAGGAATGCTTGAGGAATGCCGGCGCCAGCTACCTGGCATTAGAGGGGCTTTGTGAAGGGGGTCAAAGAGCTCCCACGATGGATCCAAACCAAAAATCCCATTTGACAATAAGCGAGCGAGCGAGCGAGCGAGCGGCCGGCGGCGCTGGTGGTGGTTAGCGCTTGTGCGGTCCCAAATGCCAAACAGCAATTAGGCCCGGAGGTACAATTGTACTCATTCCTCCTTACGGGAGCTTTTAATTGAAGGTGCGCCAGGGGAGGATTTATTAGGATACGTTCCGATCGTGTCCGGATGAGTCTTGCTCGCGACAAGTCGCAACCGGACCACGTGTTTTGTTTACAACGACTTAGGGATTTTGATTTGGCCGCCGTGGGAACCAAACGGCGAGGGCAGGTGGTGTAAAGATTTGAAGACGGCTGTTAGGACAGGAAGCAATTTGACAGTAACCCGAGCGGCCCGGCTTCAAATACGCGCACAATGTACTTGCCGACGCGATAAGGAGCGCAGATAAGGCGGCGACTCAAGGGGAACGACGGGCGGGCCGGCGGGCGGGCGGGCGGGGCACCGCGAATGACAAGGGGCCGCTCATTCGGTTTCACACCACAAAATTGTCTACTCAGCTTTCCTCCACCCCAAACACATTGAACGCACATCATGGAATCGCAGCGAGAGCCACCCAAAAGTCACGTCAAGCTCCAAACCAAACCGCCGCCCCACATGGCTGGATTTTTTTTTCTCCTCCCTCCTTCCCTCACAACAAAAGTCAGCACATGTTTTATTTACAACACCCTTCCAAGAATCGCAACCCAGGGAAAAATGTTAGCTAGAATTCCAACCGTTCATGATAAGAAGCAGACTCCGATTTATGCTGTTGAGTCAGGGATTCCCAAGTATTGACATTCAGGGCTGGATAATTATTTCTAGAGAACTTTCTTGGACTTACCCCATTGAATGTTGACGTGCCAGCGCAAGTGGTGCGACCGTTGGTGCCCTAAAGGGACATCAAGAGCACTATTTAGTGCTTATTCAGTGACTACACACAGCATTAAGTGAAAGTGATATGGTTTAATGACCGCCTTATCAACATCAAAAGGAGAGCATAAAAGTGTCCGACTTTTGTTTTCAACATCACTGTGGTTACCAAAAAGGTGTGGAGGAAAAGTGAAATGTTTGAGACTTCTAATCTTATTCTTTAACCTGACCGGTCATACACAAAATAAACTCAAGAAATGAATTTGTCCAAGTTTCGGTCTGGCGGCCATTTTGACGCTCGTTCTCTTTAATCAACAATTAGGCGGCCATTTTCAAAATGGCCGCCGTTTGCGTCTGCCTGGTACAAGACCGCTTTCAAGTAAAATCCGCAAAGCTGATGGAGGTGACATCAGCTCCATGGTTGGAATAAATCAAAAAGCCGCACCACCAATCTGGTGGCCGTGCTTGAGGCTGATTTTTCCCATGCTGTTACAACATTAAGCGGCATTATTGATGACGCTAGTGAAATGTCTGGAATGCGGCGCGAGTGGGAAGATGGAGGGATCTCTTCGGAAGCCAACACTCCCCCCCCCCCCTTAAAAAAAAAAAAAACTATTTTCTCCAGCGCACGCTCACCTAGCAACGAGCTAAACACGCGTCAACATTGGCGACGTGACGGCGACGCGTCGCCGCAGGGGCTGGCGGAGCGCGCCGGCGGCTGTTGGGATTCATTTACACGCGTGGTTCACTCCAATTACAATAAGCATGTCATTAGCCTCCAACTGCAAAATAACACCTTTTCGCTATAAATACTACACAATACGATCCAATTACGATATTTTTTCCCTTTAGCAGTGAACCAGTGTGGCTCAACTTGAAAAGACCCCGGAAAAAGCAGACGTAGGCTCAACAAATTCCTGGGACTTCATCTGTCATATGTACATAAAGTTTCTAATACACACCTCTAGTCTTTCATAATGTATTTGTTTTTTCCTAGAAATGACATGGAGGATTTTAAAGCAATGCGACTCACCAGTGGATGTCCGCCGACCCAAGCAGCCAGCTAGCCCACCCGGTTGCTCAACGGCACCTGGTCGGCCTAATTACTGCCCACAGAATCCAGGCTATGGCACCCTCTTGTGGCCAAATGAAGCACTGCAGCTTATTGCCGTAGTCAGCCATGATTTTTTTCGGGCACTCCAATTTTTTAATATCCCAAAAACATGCATTGTCGGCTGATTGAGCACTCCAAATGTGAGTGTTCATCACTGTTGGACAAAATACATAAGAATCAACTTTAATATTGCTTTCATATTGTAAAAGCTAATTCATCTCTTGGGCGAGCCAGTGCAGAATGACATTAAAGAAATGAAATTACGCCAAAGTCTGCATTCAGTCTTTCTGAGCTCGATAATATGGCGCCACCGTGATGTTCCACATCTGTCGAAGAAGCTCGTGTAGTTTAGAAATCCACATAAAGGAAGACGGACGCGCTGCAGGACAGAGAGAGGGGAAGCGTATATAATGAGCGTATTGTAAAATTGCTCAGATTTGGTTTTCTTTTGACACAACAGCCTAACCTGGATCCAGACGTAATACAAGCATGTAGAGAATAAGAGCAGCCAAGACGAGTTTATGGAATGGGAAGGATCCGGAGGCGGCCGTCAATCTCCTGTAAGTAACCCTCAACAAGGCCTCCAATTTATGGAGAAAGGAACCTGCATGTTAAGAGTGACAAATGGATGTGTTGCTCAAAACAAAGGTCCAGGGAGTCTTCTCACCTGGCGTCGAGGCATTATCAGCAGTTACGCTACAATCTGCGTTGACATGCGACACCTTCCTGTCACGTTCCTCTTCTTGGATGATTTCTAGCGCCGTCCGTCGTTGCTCTTCCGTGAACGTGGCGCTACCCAATTCGCCCAGGACGAATTCCCGGCCCTGATCCGTGAGCCCGAGGGGCAGGAGGACGTACAGCAAATAGAGCTCAGCCACCGTACGAAAGGCATCTAGGTGGATGTTAGACGGGCTGTGCAACCACGCTCGGGTAGCCTCCCGCACCGCCGCCGGCTCGCCCACCTTGGAATAGAGGAGGATGCTGCCGGAGGAGCCGAGAGTGAACGACAAACACTGTGCAATGACATCATGGACAAAGGGTACTCACCACATTTGCAATATTTGAGCTGGTATGTCCTCCATATGCTCATAATGCTTCAGGACCCAAGCGAGGACACCTGGCCACCGGTTGAGCTCAGCCAAAGCTTGAATCCCCACGATGCAAAAGCCAGCCTTAAGCTCACCCCTACTTGAGTGGATGGATACATGATCATGTCAAGAAAGAAGAATTCATTGAAGAAAGACTGAACACGTCACCTGACGTCCGCTTCCTCCTCGTGGGCGAGGCACTCCAGCCCTCTATCGCAGATACGAAAGGAAGCGTCGAAGTCTGTATTGATCATCAGTTGCTCTGTGGCATCTTCTAACATGTCCAACAGTTTCGATTGCGTAGAAGACAGCGGAGGGTTGAAAACGGGCATAAAATCGCCGCTTAACGTTGGGCTGCTCATGACTTTAATTGTATGAAGTCAGTACAACTATGCTACAAACGTTTTTTGTTGCTAAAAATATCTTAAATACGTAATTCTACGCACCCCGGTGTGTTATTTGTACACAAGACGGCCTCTGGTGAATATTGTTGACATTTCCGGGTTGTGAATGTTTAGCCAATGGGAAGTCACGTTCTCAACCAAGAAACTAGCCAATCGCAACGGGCGATCTTCAGGTTACGCACAGAGCCAATCCAATGCAAATGCAGCTTCTTGACGGGGTTCCTCTGCCACTTGTAAACACGTGTCCGTACCTTCCTGTTTCTTCCCACTGTATCGTTTCAACGGATACATCTGCAATCTGTAAGATATTCGATTGACAGTTTTTTTTATTTTATTTTAAGATTTGCTATTATGATATTAAGCACTTCAAAACTTGTTTTGCGTGCGAAAAAACTACGTAGCTGTTGTGTAGCTAACGTGCTAGCGGGTATTAGCTTAAGTGTCATTTGTTTCTATTCAGCATTGTAATGTATAAGACTTGTAGCATTGTAACGTGTCAAAGTGTTTGGCAATAGTATAAAGACACTGCCAGGAAGTTTTGCTTTTACTTAATATTCCCAAGAATGTTATTTTATTCACATTTTACCATGCATCGCCAATCAAAACACTTTGCGCATGCGTTAGGAAAAACATCTGTTACTGGTGCTTTTTTCTTCCCCAGAACAAAATGGCCAAAAGCTTGCGGAGTAAGTGGAAGAGGAAGATGAGAGCTGAGAAGAGGAAGAAGAACGCTCCCAAGGAGCTTGCCCGCCTGAAAACAGCCCTCGGTCTGGCCAAGAAAGATGACGACGCTGTGATGACTGACATGCAGGAGATTGCCACCGTGGTCCCGGTCGAGAAGATCAAGAAAGAGGCTGAAGCAGTTGTGGAGAAAGATGGAGACAATGGTGAGCGAGTTTGTGCATTTCCGCGCTGCCTTTGTAAACGCACATTACTTCTCGTGAATAAAGCATTTCATCACTTGGGTTGCAGATGGCACCATGGATCTGGACAGCAAACGCAACAAGAAGACATTGCTGAATGAGCATGGACAGTATCCGGTGTGGATGAACCAGCGGCAAGCCAAGAAGCTGAAGAGAGTGAGAATGGCCCAGAAGTCCGGCGGCAAAATTAAGAAGAAGAAGAAAGGCATTGCCTGGTGAAAAGCTGAAGAAAAAAAGACTCTGAAGCCAATTGGTCTTTCCTTGATGACTCATAAATGTGGTCAACATTGACACACCACAGAGAGAGAGGCTGTTTATTTTTATGTAGCAGCGAGAATATGGTGATTTCTTTTACGTCTGCTTAAATGCACGTCTTTCTGTATAGAAATTCATTTCAACAAGTTGAACCATAAAAAGTGTCACCTTCTTGTCTAAGAGTTGTCTAATCATGTGATAGGAATTCCATGCGCGGTGTGTAAATACTCCACAAATTAATTTCTCAGCATCTGTGACTATTGCGATGGGCTTACGGATTGCGCCGGCATCTCACTGCATGAGCTGGACGTAGGCGGCTGGAAAAAGGCCGGTGCATCCGTGGCAGCTTCCCTTCCACCAGCCCTCGTCGATCATCTCGATGTCGGTGATGACGTCGTCCGGGTTGAAGGAGATCTCGTCCACGTCCTCTGCCAAAGCCGGCTCGTTACATCCACGCCCGACTAAAACAAAGCAACGACCTTAAAGTAGCAACGTACCGCCTTGATAGTCAAAAATGGCGACGGCTTGGATGCCAGCTGAGAGGTCTTCGTAGACGTCTGTTGCTGGGAGATGACCCCAAAAAAAAAAAGAAGATATAAGTGGAGGTACCATTGTAGGTATTTATGTTGTTGCCATACCCGAGCAAGCTGCTGGCGGCACAAGTTCTTCATAGTCATTGCCTCCCTCCTCCAGCACAGGCGGCAGCGGCGGCGCACCCTCCTCGTACTCGCCGCCGTCCCGCTCCTCCTCCGTGAGTTGGTCGTAAATATCCTCAGGAGGAAGGTCCGAGTGCAGGAAGTGGTCCGAGCGCAAAGGCAAAGGCGGAGGCGTATCGTCAAATGCTTTAAACTTCAGAAAGAAGCAAAAGTAGTCGTAAATAAAATTTGAGAAATATTGAAAATAAAAAGCAGCAATTAAGGAAGGAATGGAAATTTGAAAAATCATTTTGGTTAGATTTTTTTTTTTTTTAAGAACGCAACATAAGGCGTAAAGTGATTTGATGAGGGTTTAACCTCTGGTTCTGGTATAAACTGTGGTCCTTCCGGTGTATTCTGGCTGATCTCCGGTGAAGCTTCACACTCTGCAAGCACTTGTGGAACATGTGCAAGATGACGTGGCTCTTCTTTGCTCTTTTGCTCCTGTGCAGCAAAAGCAACATTCAAGTCCAGCTCCTCAAAATCCTCGCAGGATTATTATTATTATTATTTTTTGGGTCACCTGCTGTTTGCGTTCCGCTTCCTGTCGTTCTCGCTTCTCTCTCTCCATCCTCCTGTTCTTCTCTTCCTCCACTCTCTTGACGTTCTCCTCGTCCGAGGCCTTGGCCAGACTCTCGAAGCGAGCCTTCATCTTGGCGGCGTTGGCGCTGGCTGGAAGGCAACCCGTGTTGAGCCATACTTTGCTATATTGGTCCGTCCATCCCTAAATGAGGAACTCACAGGCTTCTATCGGCTGCGTCTTCTCGTAAGCGGAGGCGGGGGCCTCCCTGTCGGAGAACCCGGCTGCACTCTTCAACATAAAGAAAGTTCCTTCAATTAGCTTTGTGACCTTCTTTCATTTATTCATTCTAATCGGGTGGAGTCACCTTGTCCATACGTTCCGACTGTACACCATATCGACCTCCGAAGCCCGTGGAATAATCTAAATATGGATTACATTCATGTAGCGAGCCCACCGGATCAGCGCCTCGGGGTTGTCACCTCTTTGCGACTGATGCTTCTCCGTTTGCCCTTTGTAGTCGTAGCCCAGGGCGGCTTTATCCACTTTCTCTCTCTCCACGCCGTATTTGCCCCCGAAGCCTTTGGAATAATCTGCAAGCACACGAAACGCACACGTGAAATACAAAGAAAAAGGATATTTTCAGGAGTGGCTCATGGTTTCTGAAGCACCTTTCTGGGACGCGTGCTGCTTGACTTCTCCTTTATACTCAAAACCCACAGCAGACTGCAAAGAACATTTTGGATTGTCTTTCAATTGATTTTGCAAGCTTGCTATTTGCATCGTGCGGTGTCGTCGACTGACCTTGTCGCGCCGATCTTTCTCCACGCCAAACTTCCCGCCGAATCCCTTGGCTGCATCTTTTTGGGAACTGTGCTGCTGCACCTGAGCCACGTAGTCGTGTCCCACCGCCACCTGCCGTGCCACAAAACACAACTTGGTATGATACTTTGGATGGCAGCCAGAAAACTTTAACGTGTCAATCGCACCTTGTCCATGCGGTCCGTCTCCACGCCGAACTTGCCTCCGTAGCCGTACGACGCTTTGGGGGTCGTCTCCTGATGTTTCACCTGCTCGTGCTCCGCTGCCACTTTGTGCCTCAGTTCTGCAACACTGGCCGCCCCCCCCCAAAAAAATCATCACAAATGCGTTTTTAGATGGAAGATAAACATATAAAGATGAAACCAATGTACCTGATGGGCTCTTTGTGGCCAGAACCTTCAATGGTCTTGGCCCCCCATCTTTGCTCCTGTTCCGACACATCATTCTAAAAGAGGAAGAGGTTGCTTCAAGCGACATCTTGCAAGCGTACCGAGAGGAAGTCCTCAAGCATTGCAGTAGCTACCTCAAAGTCTGGGTCCGTCTCCCAGTCGTCACCTTCTGCAGCCACCTTCATGCTCACATTGTGCCCCACCATTGACTTCCACATCTGCAGAAATAACAGTGCCGTATTTGTATTTTCACAACTGCAGCGGCATAATGGAAAAAGGGCACGTGCAAGTTTCATTTCCCTAAAACGGACCATAGTGATTACATATCTTTTAAAAATATAAATGCGTGACAATTTGTTTCATTTGCAATACAAAACATATTTGGACTTTATATTGCCAATATTGTTCAATGATTACTTTTGAAGGTGTTGAGAAAGCACATTATGCTGTCATAAAATTGGCAACCCCATCTTCATTTATAAAGACAAAAAGTTACCAACCATATAGACAAGAATTGTTTAGGTAAAAAATCAAAGACATATAAACAAGATTCAGAATGAGAAGTTGACATTACCTTTTTTAGTTCGTCGCCAGTCGATTTCCGCGTCTCAGTCGATGTGTCGACACATACAGTGCGCGAGCATCAAAGTCGCGTGCACGAGCGGTGCATCAACGGAACACATGATATTCCAAGCCGTGCGCGCGCGCGCTTAAAGCCTGGCTATCTTATATAGCAAAGCGGAAACGCGCTCGGACATTTACAACTTCAAAATCAGCAAACTAAACAATTAGCTGGAGAAAAGTTTAGGATTTGGAATTGTCATACCGACAATGACCACTTGAGGGCAGAATATCAAACTACTGTAGCTCGATGACAACGTCATCAAGTATTGATCAAATCGTGCTGAAATCAAGATACCAGTGCTTTGAGTCTCAGTTCCCACTAAAAATATCCTTTTATTCAAAACGTGTCAGCAAAAACAACAAGGATACCTTCCACCTTCGCCTCCCTTGCAAAATAAGTAACAGAAAAACACCTTTCTTTCCCTGCAGCCCTTTGAAACGGTTACATAGAGTCTACACCTCCTACAGGAAGGATGAAAGCAGGAAAGAAAGAAGCCACAAACAATGAGGGGAATGTTGAACGGAATTATTGGTCATCATCATTTTTTGTTAGAACAGAAAGTGTGCGGAAGGAAGACAACCTGCACAACATAAACCTCACAGCCACTTTGGATATATAAATATGTAGATAATTATTTGCATTTCCACGCATGACGTATTTTGTTTTTCCCTTCACGTCCTCTCCTTTAAAACTAACAGCAGCTTCCCTCAAAATGACCTCATTCCCTGGCCAATTTATTAGGCACGCCAAGCGTGCGCCGCATCCGGACGCTGGCAGTTATTAAAAGTCTCAGATGAGTCGGGCTCGGGGATCCGAATAAATTGCCAAACGTGTGTGTAAGTCTACGTAAAGTGCAATGTTTGTGTGCGGAAACCCTTTTGTGATGTCACAGGAAGCCGCCCATGCACAGCAGCAGGAGCACATGCACGCTGAGCAGGTAGACGCCCAGCAGCAGCGGAGTGCGCCGGCGCCAGCACGTGCCCGAGCGCAGCGACCGCAGCAAGCTAGGGGTGGCGCCTCGGCGGCTCTGCGGGTAAAAAAAAAAAAAAAAAAGAAGAAGTGGGTTACACGGCTGGGTCACATGACTCGAGTGGAGCGGTGGATTTTTCCACTTACGCGCGTGACGCTGTCTTCGGGCGGCTGAATGAAAACGGCCGTCTCCGACTGATCCTCCCATTTGGATTGGCTGCAAGTCAACAAAGAACATAAGAACATTACGCAAATTCAGTCGTCGTCCATTTTGCTTCCTCTGCTACCGCCTGAGTCGATCCTGCGCTTCCATGAGCTGCTCCTCGGCCGCCAGCCGCTGCTGCGTCTCTTCGTCGAGCCTGAAGGAGCGCCCAAAAAACGGATTGATGATTTTTTTCTTTTTTTTAAACCTCCACTTCTCTGGACCGGTGCGGTACCTGTGCTGCAGCTGCAAAAGCTCGGCCCGGGAGGCGTGCACCTCCTGCAGGCTGCTCTTCTCCTGAGGAGCACCTGGAGCACTGTCCATGTCCTGAGAGGAAGTAAATGAGGGGTGTTCCTTTTGGCGTTTGGGCGTGTGCGCCCGGGCCTCCTCCAGCATGGCGGCGAGCTGCCTCAGCTGCTGGTCTCGCTCGGACAACGCGCTGAGCGTCTGCTGCTTCAGCTGCTCGGCTTGGGCCATCCAGTCCACGCGTTCCAGTCTGCGGAGCAAAACCGTCACCGCCGACGTCCGCGCGATATGATCCGTGCGCGCGCTCACCTGATGGTCTCCATTTCCCGCTTGGAGGTGGCCGCCGTCTTCTCCATCTCCGCGATGACGCCGGCCAACTGCGCGTTCCTGTTCTTCTCCTCAAAGAGCTCTTGGCTGACTTTGATCAGCTCTCCCGCTCCCAGACGGGCCAGCTCCGACTTGCTGGTCTTCATCTCCGTCGCCTGGGCTCGAAGCTGCTCGAGCTGTCGGGAACGGCCGGAATGAATCAGAAGGGTTCCCGCGAGGGCCGACCGAGGGAGGCGTGACTCACCAGTCTCTCGCGGTCGTTCTGTAGAGCTTGCAGGGCGTTCTTCAGGCTCCACACCTCTCCGGCGGAGCTCGAAGTGGGGCTCGCGACGTTGGCCAGCACCTCATCCAACTTCAGGCCCAGCTGTCGGGCTTTGTGTTCCGCCCGGTCCTTGCTGTCCTGGAGGGAAGCCATGGCCTTGCCGAACGACTGGTTCTCCGCCTTCAGTTGCTCCGCCAATTCCTTCTCCGCCAGCAGCTTCTGCTCGACGGCCAGCAGGTCTCGGGCCAGCTCGGCCACCCTCTCTTGAGCGCTCTCGGACTCTGTCCGCATCAGGCCTCCCTCCCAGCGCAGCTCTGAGAGTTCTTTGGTCTCCCTCTGGTGCGTCTCCCTCTCCTGGAGAAGGTTCTCCTCCAGAGCTTTCACTTGCTCTCGGGCGGCTTCCAGCTGCTCCCTTAACTTCTCCACCTCGGCCCCGGCGTGGACGGCTTGCAACGGCGTCACCCGCTCCACTGCGATCGCTTCCGACTCGGCGGCCTTCTTCAAAGCGCCCGCCAAGTCGTCTCGCTCCTTCTCCAAGGAGGCGATGCGATCCCGCTGGGCGGCGAGGAGCTGTTTGTGCTGAGAGTCCTTCATGCTGAGAACTTGCTTGAGTTCATCCCTG
The DNA here is from genome assembly GCF_054491065.1 of Syngnathus leptorhynchus. NCBI lineage: Eukaryota > Metazoa > Chordata > Actinopteri > Syngnathiformes > Syngnathidae > Syngnathus > Syngnathus leptorhynchus. The sequence continues at coordinate 6,550,463 of NC_141215.1, forward strand.
TAGCCATGGAGCTGAGCCGACAGTTTGGCCTTCTCGGCGTACAAGTCGTCCCTCTGGACGAGCAGAGAACGCAGCTCCTCCTTCAGACTGTTGCTCTCGCTCGCCGCCTCCTGGATCAGGGCGTCTTTGTCCACCAGCACCTGGACGTGCTTCTCCTCCAGCTGCTTGTACATGCCGAGCACTCGGTCCCTGTCGTCCTGCAAGGACCCCATGGCCTTGGTGAAGGAGTCCAGCTTGGCTCGACTGACGTCGCTCTTCTCCTCGGCCAGTCTCAGTTTCTCCTCCAGGTCTCGCAGTTCTTCTCGTCTGCGCTCCAGTTCCTCTTCGGCGTGGCGCGCCCTGCCGTCCGCCTCCTTGCGAGCCTCCTCGGCGGCCTGCGATGACAAGCAAGTGAAGTGAGCCTCAGAGCGCTCACGAGGGCCAGAAAGATCTTGTTACCTGAGCGACAGCTTGCTCCTTCTCATCCAGCATTTCCACTTCCCTCTTCTCCTTCTCGTGCAGCGCCACCTGCAGGTTCTCCGTCAAGGCCTTGGAGGCGTGCAGGTCCGCCTCCATCTGCTCCAAGGTCAGGCCGAGACGGCGAGCGTCCGCCTCCCTCTCCCGCAGCTCGGCCCGGGCGCCGCCGAGGTCCTCCTGCAGCCGAGCCGCCGCCTCTTCTAGAGCGCGGAGCCTCTGCTTGTGGCTTTCCGCCTCGGCCCCGAGCAGCCGGGCTTGGTTTTGCGCCGACTGCAACTCGGCGGCGGTTCGCAGGACCTCGGCGTGCGCCTTCTCCGCCTCGGCTCGGCTGAGGTTCAACTTCTCCTCTGCCTCATCTAATTTCACCCGCCGCTCCTCACCCGCTTTTTCTAACCTGCGAGGTGACATTGAAGAATTGCAAGAACCCGCGACGACAAGCAGAGACAGATTTTGCGGCCTACCTGTCCACTTTGAGCCGGAGTTCTTCTTTGAGAGCCGATTCTTTGCCGAGGTTCTCCGCCAGCTCCTTGGCTTTGCTTTCCGTCTCCCGAATCTCGGCGTCCTTGCCGAGCAGAGCGTCGTTAAAGCGCGTCTCCCACTGCCGGGCCTCGTCCAGAACTCTGTCTCGGTCGTCCTGCAGCGACGACATGCAGCGCGAGAAGGCGGCGAGACGGGCCAAAGCCTCGTCCAGACGGGCCTGCATCTCCTGCGCTCGTCTTTCGGCCGCCTCGGCCGCCTCCCTGGCCTCCGACGTGGCTTCTTCTTCTTTGTCCCGCTCGCCGTAAGCCTCGTCCAGTCTCAGCTCCATCTCCTTCAGCTCGCCTCCTAATCTGAACCTGACGGAATCCAGAGTTTGCTCCGCTTCGGCTTTCCAAAGAGCTTCCTTTTGTAGCACGGTCTTCTCCAACGTCGTTTTCCCAAGCGTGACTTTGCCGAGCTGCTCTTCTGCTTCGCTCAAGAGCGATTTACAGTCGGCCAATTCCGCTTCAGTCCTCTTGAGCTCCTCCAGCTTTTCCGAAGTCTCCCGGCGGGAGCGTTGGAGGTTCTCGGCGAGCTCCTCGTGGCCCAGCTGCAGGGACTTGCCTCCCACTTCCAGCTCGCTGATGCGCTCTTGGTACTGGATGCAATCCTTCTGGAGCTGCCGGACCTCCAGCTGCTTCTCCCGCAGGAGTTCCTCCAGCTGCCGTGCTCGGCTCTGGCTGCCTTCTTTGACCCTCTGGGCCGACCTCAGCTGCTGCTCCAGCTCCCTCCGCTTGCCCGTCTCCGCTTCGGCTTCGTCCCGCCTCCTCTGGGCTTGCCTCGTGTCTTCTTCCAGGCGGGCCGCTCGGTCCGTCTGCGCCCGGGCCTCGGCTTCCAGGTCGTCTCGCTCCTTCTCCAGCTTGGCCGCCTCCCGCGTCGCTTCATCCAGGCGCCGGCGCTGCTCGGAAGCCTCTTGCTGGTACCCGGCGATGCTGCCGTTGAGTTGGGCCAGCTGGTTCATCAGACGTTCCTCCAAGTTGTCCTTTTCGCTTTCCAAATTTTGAAGGAGTTCCTTGAACTGGAGCTCCCGTTGGGCACTCTCCTGGATGAGGGATTTTTCTCGCTCTTTGCTCTCCTGCAGACGCTCTTCCAGGGAGGCGGCCAGACTCGCCTTTTCGTTGCTCTCCTGGAGATTGCGTTCAAGCGAGGCGAGTTCAACCTTGAGTTCCGCCTCCCTCTCCTGCCACCTTTCCCAATCGAGAGCAAGCTCCGTCTGGTTTACTTTCTCCTGGAATGAAAGCTTCTCCCTCGCAGGTTCTGAGGCGACATCTTGAGCTGACGCAGAACTTATGTGGTCTTCTGGGGTTTCTTTGGGCTCTGCAATTTCTGCAGTCTGCTTTTGCTCCAATTGTTCCTTCAGCTGTTCAATCTGCTGCGTTAAAGCATCTCTGTCGGCCACCGCCGTGTCCAGCTCCGCTTTCAAAGTACGGAGTTCCTCCCGAAGTCCACTCGGCTCGTCGTGGTCCGGCGCTTTGTCCTGGCCCTCGCGAAGTCTCTCCGTCTCCTCCTCCAACTCCAGGATCTTCTGCTGCTTGGCTTTGACAAACTTCCTCATTTTGTCTTTGACCGCCTCCACTTCTTTGCGAGCTTCCTCGGCCTGCGTTTGGGCTTCCTGCCTGGAGGCCTCGTTGGACCTCAACTTGGTGGCGAGCTCCTGCCTCTCCTGCCTGGCGGCCTCCAAGACTCGCCTGACGCGCTCCGCCTCGTCGCTCACGTTTTCGTAGGAACGCAGCAGGGTTTCGTACTCTTCCTTCATGCCGTTAACCTTCTCCTCCCATTCCTTGCACATCCAGGCCGCCTCCTCTTTGGCCAGCTCGCCTTCTCTCCGACATACGTCCTTCTCGCTTGCTATGGCGTCCATCGCCAGCTTGAGGCTCTCGCAGGACGAGCCCAAGCTTTGGTTTTCTAACAACATGCGGTCCACCTCATCTATGAGCCTGCCGCGCTCTTCTCGGAGCTTCTCCAGCTCCTCTTGCGCGGCCTGCATCTTCTGCTGCAGCTCAACAATGTGGGTCTCACTGGAAGTCAGCTGTTCCTTCTGGGTCTTGTTCTCCTTCAGCACTTCCTTGCGAGAGATGAGGGCCGCCTGAAGCTTGCGCTGAAGCTGCTGGAGCTTGGCTTCGCTGTCCTGCTCCTCGTGCCTCTGCGGAGCCTCACCCTCCAACTTGTCATTTTTCTCCTGTTCCACCTTGAGCGCCTCCTCTAAGGAGGCTATGAGTTGATCCTTCTGGCCCACGGCGTCCTGCATGGAGAGAATGAGGGCGTTTTGATCGGCCAGCTGCTGGCTTAACTCGGTGATCTCGCCGTTCTTAAAGTCCAGGAACGCTTTGAAATCCTCCACTTCGCCTTGAAGAGCGGCAATGGGGCCGGCGGACTGGGAAGATGCCGCGGCGACGGCGGCGTCCATTTCCGCTTTCAAAGCCTCGGCGCAAAGCTCGGCTTGCCTGTGCTTTTCTCGGAGATCTTGAATTTCACAGGAGAGGGCTTCGATCTGTCTTTCGTTTTCTCGTAGGGCTCGTAGCTCCTCGCTAACTTCTCGCAGTTCAAGCTCCTTCTGGGACAGATGGCTCTGAGCTTCCTGAAGCTTGCTCTCCAGTGCCGAGTTGGCCGTCCGCATCGTTTGGATCTCTTCCCTGAGAGCTTCCAAGGGTTCCTCCGCTTGAGCAGAGCCAACCTCGGAGTGCTCAGAAGGTTGCTCCTCCTGAAGATCAGCTTTATGCTGTGCCGAGTCGCTCTCAGATGCTGCGAAATCCACCCAGTCTTCTTGGACCCAATCATTAGCCTTCTCCATTTTTGCCAGCAGCTCCTCGCTCTGCTCTCCACGAGGGCTCGTTTGATCTTCTAGTTGCTGAACTTTTGCCAGAAGAAGCTCCCGCTCGCCGCTCTGCAGCTCGAAGCGTTCCATGAGTTGAGAGTATTCCTCCTTCTGCTGCTTGAGCTGATCCCGATAGTGCCGGTCTTTCTCTTTGGCTTTGCGGATGCTCTCCTTGCGAGATTCTTGGGCATCCAGGACTTTCTTCTGCAGGCTTTCACATTCCGTTTCCAAGGCGGCCACTTGGGATCTTAACAAGGTGTTGTCGGAGCAAACGTCAGTCTGCTGTTCGGCAGTCTCCTTGCTCTGCGCGAGAAGCTGCTCCTGCCGGGCGACGGTGGACCGAAGGTTCTCGATGGCTTCGTCTTTGGACCTCAACGTCTGCTCCAGCTCCTCCAGTTTGGCCTCCATGGCCTCCGATTTTTCAACCTCGGGAGAAGTTTCAGTTGCGGCGGGTTCTTCTTTTTCTACGTCCTTCTTGGTCTCCAGATCGGCGACCTTCTTCATGAGCTCTTTCCGTTGCACGAGCACGACCTGCAGCTTCTTCTTTGTGTTTGTCAGCTGGGTTTCAAGGTCCTCTTTGGACCTGCGTAAATTCACAACTTCCTCATCCATCTCCGGAGAGGACGACTCTTCCCGTGACTGCCGAAGCTCCGCCAGCTGCTCCTTCAGTTTGTTGACCTCACCGTCAACCGATACTCGCTCCTCTTCTGCCTGGCTGAGTTTTGCCGACATGCTTTGGTCAAGCTCGCTCATCTCTTGCTCTTTCTGGCTGAGGCGGAGCTGCAGATCGCAGATCTCAGAATCCTTCTTGGACAAAGACTCGCTGTCGAGAGCTGACATCTGCGACTGTTCCGACATGCTGCTCTCCATATCTTCAAGCTTCCTCTCCAGCTGAGAAGATAGGAGCTCTTTGTCCTGCAACTGCGCGCTCAACATCAGGACCTGGTTCTCCTGCTCGGATAGGGTTCGGCGAGCTATTTCCAAATCATCCTGGAGAGCCTGAATCTTCTGCTCCTTGGCTTTGCTGTCACCGGAGAGCGCGTCCATTTCGGCGCTGTGCTTCTCCGCCACACAGCTGCTCTGCTGGGAGAGATGTTGTAGGTCCTCTCTGGCAGACTTGAGCTCTTCTTCAAAGTTACTGGCCCGAGACGCCGCGTCGACCATCTCGGCGGTAAGCCTTTGTGTTTCTTCTTCCAGACTCTTGATCATCTCCTGTGACTCTGCGGCCGCCTCTCTGAGTGTTTGTAGCTCAGCCAGAAGTTCACTGTACCTTTTCTGGAGCTCTTCTGCCAGAGCCTGAGCAAAAAGGCCAGCTTGGTCATTTTCAGCGGAGGCGCCTTCCCGAGTGACGTGAACCTCTACGACAGAGGAGGTCGTCGCTGAAGTTGTGGAAGTTTCCTCCCATGACTGCAGCTGGCCAAAGTCCTGCATGAGCGAGGGCCATTCCTGCCGTCCGTCCTGGTTGACGGCTTCCAGAAGGGTCCAGCTGCTGTGAGCCACCTCAGAATCTGTGCTGGTGACCATTTCATCAGAGGAAGTCCCTTTGGACTCCTCGGGAGATTCTTGATGCTCGATGAGCTCAGGGCTGCTTTCGTTCTTCACGGTCGCGGTGAGGACGGACGTGTCCTCGGCGACCAAAGTGCTTTCCTCTTCTTGGGTGTCGTCCAGGGAGTCGGGAGGCTTTGCGGAATTATCTCCGCCGTCGTCAGCTTGGGCCGGAACAGGAGGTTGATGGACACTGCGAGGTGACGCCGCCTCAATGGCGCTCTGCTCTTCGGCCGTTCGCAGCCGTTCTCGCAGGACGCTCAGCTCGTTATCTTTTTCCCACAGTTGTCGCTCCAGCGCCGAGACAGTCGCTATAAAAATCACCACGGATACAAATGGAATAAAAAAATGCCAAGCTGGATTTCAAACAAAACCTCTCATACCTCTGTCGGCTTCAGAGGGCACATCTTGTGGCTCCTCTGGATCCCTTTCAGAAGTCTAAGCGAGAGGAAGAAGAATAAAACAACTTAGGTCTGGTTGTCTAATCAGAAACATCAGCGAGCGATCTGAAGGTCAGATTAGACAAGGGCGCAGAAGAGATTAGAGGGCTCACTGCACGTCTATGACCTGCTTTCCGTCCCGTCTTGTCTGACTTTGCAGATAAGACCTTCTCTTTAGGAGCTCTCACCGGCTCAATTTGCTGCTCCAGCTGCTGAATCTTGGCAACGGCGTCCTCCTTCTCGCTGCTACTTCTGTCCAGTTGTTCTGCGGAGAAAGTAGTGTCATTTAAAGGCCAAAAAAATAAATAAAAATCATCTTCTTACTCACCTTGAAGAGCCTTCATGGCGTATGTGACTTCAACACAACGTTCCTCACTCTCCTTGTGATCATGTTTCAGCTTAGTCACTTGTGTCTCAATGGTCAGCACAGCGTCCAGAACAAGAGAAAGGTCATCGGGGAGCGTGGCGTCTTCTGGGAGCGTGGCGTCTTCTGGGAGCGTGGCGTCTTCTGGGAGCGTGGCGTCTTCTGGGAGCGTGGCGTCCTCCGACGCATCGCGGAGCGGTTGTAGATGCCTCCAAATTTGGGCCAAGACCTCGCTCTTCTTCCAGGCCTCTTCTTGTCCTTCTTGAAGAGAAGCCAGCTCTTGCTCCAGTTTGTTTACGTGCGATTTTGTCTCTTCCAGTTCGCTCCGGTCGCCCTGGATGACTTCTGACTGGGCCTCTCTGGTAGATGTGAGCTCCTGTTCCAGGCGAGATATTTCCAATTTGTCTCTCTCCGCGGCTTCACGGCTGGCGTTCTCGTTCATCAAAGCAATCTCTTTTTCCAGTCTGGCAACTTCCATCCTCTCCTTCTCCAAGTTGTCGCTAGCCGTCTGGCTCAGCGAGGAGAGCTCCGTCTCGTGCTTGGCGGTTTCCTCTTTGGCTCGCTCCAGTGCTTCCCGGAGGGCGGCCTCAGCTTCACCGGAGCGCTGGGCCCACTCCTGCTTCTGTTTGACCGCTTCGGCCAGCTCCGCCTCCATTTGCCGGAACTGAGCGGTCAGGATCTAGGCAACCCCCCGAAAAAAGAGATGGTGATGTTTCAAAATGCTTCCAGGATAGGTTCGGGAATCCTGACCTGTTTTTGTTGATCGGCGAAGGTGACTTCCTGCTGCAGCATTTCCAGCACTTGCGAGCGGGATTTTAAGGCCTCCTCGAGCTCCTCACACCGCCGCTGGAATGTGTGGAGGGCCTAGCAAACGCCACAGACAATGATGAGCACCGGCTAATCAATTCTCACGCGTATGATCTCACACCTGCTGCAGCTCGGGATCGTTGGACGTCGGCGCCGTGGCCCTCAGCAGCTCTTCTTCGTGTTTCTGGATCTGCTCCTGAAAGCGCACATCCTTGTCGCGTACCACTTCCTGGAGGTGCCTCAAGTGCTCGGCGTGGGCGGCATCTTTCTCCTCCAGCAGCTTCTCGGCGGCCTGGAGACGCGTTCGCAGCTCGCTGCTGTTGGCCTCTTCTTCACGAAGTTTGCTTTGGAGCTCTTGTCGGTCGCCTTCCGCAACCACATCTCCTGAAAACGAGCTGTCGGGGCCCTGGTGTGGACACAAAAACGTATTTTGTCATGTTTCATCGAGACAGCGAGGTGTATTTGATTCAGACTTACAATGGCTCCTTCTTGTCCCTTCAAATCATCAATCTGCTTGCTGAGGGAAGCGATCCTGGCTTTGGCCTGAAGTTTGAGCTTACTAAAGCGAGCCTCGCTCGTCTCCCTTTCATTCTGCGAAGAAGCAAAACACAAAACATTCTGGCATTCCCGTGACCTTTTTCATCATTTGCAGCTGTTATTCAACCTTGAGAAGTGAATCTTTGCCAGCCAGCTGAGCATCCTTGTCACGGATGAGCTCCTTGAGTTGCACCACCAGCTGCTCCAGGTGGGCCAGACGCTCACTGGCCTCCTCGGGCACTTCCGACTCTCCCGGCGGAGTCTGGTCTGCATCGGCAGGAAGCTGAGGAGTGAGTTCTCCATCTTGACCCTCCTCTCCAGAGAGCTCCTGGAGGACTGTAGCCAGGCGGCTGAACATATGGATGGCACTGCACAAGAGATGGGGACACAAATGTAAATGTCTGACATCACAAATGCAAATCAAGCGTGACGATGCAAATCAATAAATGTGAATCTACAATTAATTGGGATGCATTGTAGTCCTTTTTCTTTGCACACATTGACTGCAACCCCTAACCTCCGAGCCATCCCGAAAACGACCGACTTTTCCCGAATCCATCGTCCACTGCGTCTGCGTCACCGTGTTCTTCTACAGCGACGATTCAAGAGAACTGTTGCTAAATACAACTTCCGAGCTGGACACTGACGCCCAGAGAGGGCAGTGGACATGTTAGGATGGTTCAAGCGCGGTTAACTTGTAAGGGGACGGCTAGGAATCGTTTGTTTACTACAGTTTCGGCGTCGATGCTACTTAGCTAGCTAACGCTCGCAAATTCCGAGCGAGCGTTGAAATCCTTCCCGACGTGGTTAACGTCCGTCGAGTCTGACACCTCCCTATGGAGTCTGCTCTGCGGTGAGCTTCGAGAGGAGAAGGAGCTTTGACTCACCCGTAGGAGCGCTTCCCGGTGGTCCTTCGGCGCTTTCTTTATCGGCTATTTCTCCTCGGAAGGATTTCCAAGCAGAGCCACATCACCAAACTCTCCCGGAAACAAAACCTGGTCGCCGCTGATTGGACGACACGGTAAGGCACCGTGTGTCAATTCCAATGCCAGGTATCGTCATCCTAAACGCAAACATGAGTCACGTAATCAATCAATCCATCAATTAATTAAAATGAATGTTCCTTGTGATATACCGCCATTGGCCACCTGAAGGCAGTATAATACAGGTGTGGAAATATTTATTGGGCCACTTCAAAGTCTCAGTAATATCAGATGTTCTTTGCAGATGATAAAGAATATACGCTTGCGAGAGTTGGATTGATTACCCGTCAGGAAATTGTGAATGGGAATGATTCTCAACAAATTCTTTGGTGTTTTTTTTTTTTTTTTTAGGGGAAAAGTAATGCAGTAATGGCAAGACACAATCAGGCAGTTAAGCTGATGGTCAGCCGTGGCAGGCAGCTGGGTCGAAGCCTGGCGTTGCTGGCCCACTACGTGGCGGTGTTTGCGGCCTTCGTGGGCCGCTTCGTGCAGTGGATGGCGGACGCCGGGTGTTGGACCACGCACCTCACGCGCTGCACGCTAGCCGCCTTTGATGGCGTCTACACGCACTTGCGCCGCGTCTTGAGGTGGAAGAGCAGTGTGGACTGACCGCCGTACATCTCCTTTTACACTGCAACCCTCACGTGAGGCCTTATGGTAGCGCTTTATGGGTCCTTTTGTACATGTAGTTGAATAGTTTTTATCTGAAAGCCAATGCCTTTGACAGGCAGGCAAAATATGTCTGACATGATGGAATGACACCACTAGAAAAACATATAGTTTTAGGAAATAGTGAATGTTTAGCCCAAAAAAATGTCATGGCATTTTTTGCGCAGCCTTGAGTCGGTTGCGATGATTGTCATAGCATCCCATTTTTTATGCAACATTTAAATTCTTATGTATCTTTTACATATATATATATATTTACCATACATTTTATAGCTTTGTGTCATGCTAAAATGTAAAAGAACATATCTCGGCATTTTCTTTCCCAAACTGCAGCCTTTGTCATTTAAAACATTCCATTTTTCTACAAACACTTTGTTTATATTTTCCATTTAAACTGAATTCTCGTTTTGTTTCCGTTGCTTGTAATAACACACTAACAGTATTGCATTAAAAGAATGCTGTCAACAGTTTTGAGTGGATTTTGATTTTAGGCCCACACCTCCAGATGAATGTTCTGTATTGTTTTGTGTCGTGTCAGCGTACCTGGCTGGCGAGGCGGCGTCCGTTTTAATGGGGCTTCTTAAAGCGTTAGATTAGATTACCGGCAGGGATTAGGAAATGGATAAGGGCATCACAAAGTGGCCTACAAAAGGCATCCTTGCGGCTTCAGCCCTTCTCGGCCCGTCGTGGTGAGGCGCCGTTCACGTGAAGACCGAGCCTCCTCGTCATGGGCAACACCACGGGCAGCACGGTGGACGACCTGCAGGCGGTAGAGATGCACCTGTGGTACAAGAAGTTCATGACGGAGTGCCCGTCGGGTCAGCTCACCCTGCACGAGTTCAAGCAGTTCTTCGGCCTGCGCGGGCTGGACACGGAGGCCAACGCTTACATCGAGCAGATGTTCCGCACCTTCGACATGAACAAGGTACGGGTTTTATGTTGACGGGAGGTCCTGCCGTGATGGATGGGGGAGCCGCTTCAAAAGTTCCAAAGGGTGGAAGGCAATGTTTTAAAGCATCCCCATATAGTCAATTTGTTCCTGGATTATCGCAGCGATTTATTTATTATTTAGCATTTTAGTTCTTGTTTGTTTTCGTTGAAGGTATTTATTGCTATTCTAAAATTTACGCCACTGTTTCTACTTTATTTGATCAACTTCATTTACTGTACGTATAAAAAAAAGATTACTTTTTATATGATTCATTTTGCATTTATATTTCAGTTATCTGCCAAAAATTGCAACTGCTTTTACTTTACTATCTCATTTATTGTGCTAAAACTTAATGGCTCTGCGTTTCTTGATGTGAACATCAAGGCAAGAGCAGCTTGTAATTTTCCTTTACCAAATGATTCAACGGCACACGCACAAACATCTCGCGCAGTAATGCCACCCTCATCAATATTTTGAAGGGCATCTCATTAAAACCCAACCAACGGGATGAGGGACGTCTACAATTTCCGAGACAAGGTCATCGTCTGGAAGGGAGGGGGAGCCGCCATCGTAATCACTCGTGAGATTAGCCGAGGGCGAGCTGACGCACTCCCTGACACACTTCTGCTTGGATAATTGGCCAATTAGAACTCAATTTGGGGAAACGCAAACGACAATTGGATTTTGGAAACAGACACTGGCATTGCATGTGAACATGTGGCATGACTTTGGGTTTGGCGCCATCTTGTGGCCTTTCAGAAAACGCTCATCAAAAGCAAATAGGTGACTTTGTGAATAGTGAGCGGCGAATAGGCGGGGAGTTACCGTAGCCGTGTTAAGTGACCAAAAGGACGCCCTTAGGACGGCTACATTGACTTCATGGAGTACGTGGCGGCGCTCAGCTTGGTGATGCGTGGCAAGATGGAGCACAAGCTGCGCTGGTACTTCAAGCTCTACGACGTGGACGGCAACGGCTGCATCGACCGACACGAGCTGCTCAACATCATCAAGGTTGGAGAAGAATTGACAGGTCAGAATCAGAGGAAGAAGAATGACGATGATGCTTGCGCCCATCAGGCCATTCGCGCCATAACGGGCAACGAGAACCAGGAAGTGACGGCCGAGGACTTCACCAACAGCGTCTTTGACAGAATCGACATCAACGGCGACGGTGAGGACGCAAAATCATTTTTACTCGTTTCAATACAACTCATATTGACAATTCCATTTTTATATTTACAACCGGTCTTTTGTTCTCCCTCGATTTCTATATTTTTCGAGCCTCTGCCGTTCTTTAAAAGGATACAAAAACGAGGTTGCGTCGGCTAACACGATACGCAGATCTGTACCTAAATATTGCGTCCCGCTCGGACAGGCGAGCTGTCGCTGGACGAGTTTGTGGCGGGCGCTCGCTCCGATGACGACTTCATGGAGGTGATGATGAAGAGTCTGGACCTGGCGCACATCGTGGCTATGATTCACAGCAGGCGACATAGCGTTTAGCAACATCGATTGGACTCGAGGACATCGCTGTCCGTCCGTCTGTCTGTCTATGCCGGTTTGGTGGAAACATGCTTTAAATGGACTGACTGCCAGTTGCATTCAAACTGAATCCAGTCAGAAAGGAGGGATTCGGTGGATACAATCAACAGGCGATTATGTTCATGTATTTGTACTCTTTTTATTTTGATAAAATATGACATAAGCTGCTACTGCCCGCTACGCAAAATAGAAACGGATCAAGGAGATGAGCTGCTTTTGATTAGTGCCTTTTGGCTTTGCTCCTTTGTACAATAAAGTCACTTGATCAGCTGACATTTGTCAAGTTGGATTTCATTTCAACACGACCTAAGCGCTCGACCGTTTTTGCCGCCGCATTGTTGCTATTCAATGAACATTGCGACAGTTGTGTGAAAGTGGAGCAATTTATTTTGGAATGACCACACAGTGATCGAATGAAAATGTCTCACAGGAAGTCATACAGATACTTGATGATGTCAAAGTTCACCGTCCTAGGAAGATAAATAACATTGTGTGCGTACGTGTGTGTGTGTGTGTGTGTGTGTGTGTGTGTGTGTGTGTGTGTGTGTGTGTGTGTGTGTGCTGACATTGAGAGTACGCACACGTACGCACACACACGCATACCTGGAAATAGCGCAGATGAAGTCCATGGAGACGGCGCATTTGTACTTGGGAGCGTCCAGCTGGTCCACATGGCTGACCTGCGTCAACAGCTGCAAGGTGACCAGCGAGGAGATCTGAACGAGAAGGAGAGCCGAGAGGAACGATGACGACGGGGGTCTGTCGCCAAGTGCGCTGTGCCCACCTGAGAGAAGATGCTGGCGGTGGGCGCCACCCTGCTGTCCACCACGCTGTAAAAAATGGCCAGCATGCGGTCCAGAGGGAAAGGTTTGGGGCCCAGCAGGTGGTTGCTCGTCTTCGGGGACGTACACAAAGGATGATGTCACGAGCTTAAGGAAGTTTCAGAACACATACCTAAAAGGACAAAATGTTTCTGCACGCTCACCTTCTCGTTCTTCTTTAGGAAGTTGGTCTTCTTTATTTTGCCATGATGCTTTTGGGAAGGAAAAGGTGACGTTGTGAGAAGTGCATTCTCAATTGGAATCATTGTTGAATATTTTAAATATTGATATTTTGTCAATCACAATTTTTAGCTTTATATAGAAAATACATTTTGGAGTGATCGCCCTTCGTGACTCACTTTGACGAAGAAGCGCTTGTCCGTTCGGGCGGGGTTGTAGGATGCCAGGTAGGCGGCGATCAGCAAGAACTTGGAATAAAACGGCAGCTCCACATGGGTGTGAGCGGACAAACCTGACAGGAAAAAAAAATATGCAAGAGCAAAAAATTTGGGACACATTCAGTCATTGGAATCAAATGACTCAAATAATTCGATTTCAAAAGATTTTTTAGGTATCAGAGCATCGCAGCCCTGCAAACTGACCTCTTAAAGGGCTTGCTTCCATTTCCACTTCCTGCATCTTCTCCCATTCGAGACTGGAACACACACCAGGGTAAACTTTGACTGAAGATTTCTACATTTATTGCTTTAAGCACAGCTGTCAAACTCGAGGCCCGGGGACCCAGATACGGCCCGCCACATTAACAAATTGTGCATCAAATTTGTGTCATTACTAGGATTGCAAATTGTCTTCACTTTTAATAATATCTTCTTCTTTTTTTGAACATTTGACCAGTTTTTACTCGTCTGATTTGAAAACGAGTTCTTTGTCAGTTTGTTTTGTAGCTTTTACTCTACATGATATGAGGTACTCATACATTTATTTGGGTTGAAGGTCATAAAGGCCCTCGGCAAGAAGCTATGACTACAATGCGGCCGGCCCAAAAAAGGCTGGACTCACCTAGATACCTCCCTCAGGTAAACCGTTTGCATGGCTTTCTTTAAGTGAGGCTCGATGTGTCGCCACAGCTTGTGCGTGTCGCTCTCTGTGGCTGGACACACACACACACGTTAGCCTATTGTTAGCCACTTTGTGCTGCTTTAGGTGACTTACCTTTCCCTTCAGCCACAGGCTCGCAGAATTTAGTAAAGTTGAGTGCAGCCTGACGTGAAAAATCAACAATGAGTACAAGGAGTCCAAAGCAGATGTTGACTTTTGAGGCGCAACTCACCAGGTGGCGCAGCTCTCTGAGGTCCCGGCAGACGGCGTAGAAGACGCCCAGCAGGATGTGGACGTAGGCGGCGTAGAAGTCGGCGGAATAGGATGGGTGTCGATCTCGGGACAAGATCTGGTGCAGCTCAGCTATTTGTAAAAAGAAATCAGAATACAATAGATGGGACAAGCAGGTGTTGAGAAGGTGCAAATGAACATCTCACGGCGACATTCGGAGTGAAGAGTGAGGGGGGGAGAAAAAAAAAAAAAAAAAACCTTTGGTGTAGTCGGGGAAGTGAAGTCGCAGAGGCTCCAGGCAGCCCGTGTTTGGCCGGAATGTGTCCCACACCAGCTCGCTGAGCAGAAGGACGCTCACGTTGTCCTCTACCTGAAGAAAGTCATGATATAGAAAGTAAATATGACAAATTAATATGAGCTACATTGTTAAATGCTCACCAATTCCTGCAGACGCACAAGAGTCGAGAGCAAGTTAGCATCCATGTCTCGCAGCAACTCTGCTTTCTCCAGCACCTGAAGAGCACAAACGCACACTCAACAAGATTGAATTTGACCCACCAGTGCTTCTTCAGTGTCCTCACGATGTAACGAGTCTGCTCAGCGGCGGCCCGTTGGCAATGCTGCTTGTAGATGCGGACGAAATCGGAAAGCGATGGGCTGCGGGGAAGAGCGGCAACTGCGTCTTGGCCAAAGAAGGACAGTAGGACTTGTTGGAAGAGCAGGGTGGCGGAGATGCATTCGGCGCTGCTGACTGTGGCGTGAGGCATCTGCAAGGGTCACCCGCACAGCTTGTTAACAATTGCTACACGTTAACACACACAGACACACGCTTACCTCCAGTTCCTTCAGAAGAATATTCACCACGTGACTTTTTCCTGAGGCACGATGACCGTAGATGAAGATGCAAGGCAAGCTGTACTGCTTAGGCTGTCGTATCAAAATACGACAAGGAATCAAGGGTCAATTCGCTTATCAATGTCTGATTCGTTTTCGTGTGTCAATCTCATACGTGAGCTTTCAGAGTTGATTTTAAATGTATTAATTCGCGTATTGCTGTAGAGCGGCAAAGATTCATTTGGGAATTGAAAACAATCCAAAACTAGTATGTTACGTGTTGAACATACTTGTTGTCTCCATGTTTCTATCGTTTCGGATGCCACGAGTGACAGCTTACCTCTCCCATGAGAGACAGCAGCATTCCGGCTTGGGGCTCCCGACACGGTAGCTGCTCGGCCACCCTCCGCAGACTCTCCTCCTCGTAGCCTGGATGCCGCCGCTGCTGAAGCCACGACGACGACATTTTACTCCCCAGTCCCAAACTAATTAATTGCTTTGCTTTGCTTAGCTTAGCTTATTTTAGCTTAGTTTAGCTTAGCTCAGCTAGCATAGCTGTCAACGAGGGGCTTTAAACTCCACCGGAAGCTTGGCTAAAAGGGTGAACAAAACGACAACTGGTAGCGCAAATGATCTTTTAACAACACGGAGGTGGCGACGACATACCGCGAATTTATAACAACATTAATAATAAACTTAAGTGGCGTTGAAACGAAGTTATCGAAATGGAGAAGACGAGTTTCGCGGGGACCCACAATGCAATAGCGCAATCAGCCAATCACAATCAAGTGTTGTTGGGTTTTTTTTTACTAAGGATTTCTGGGTAATGTAGTTTTTTATGTCCCATACAAGAGATTAAAAAGCCAATGTATACTTTACAATGAAATATAGACATTCAAGCTTGAAATGCTGCGATTAATTGTGTTTATTCTTTCATTCATGCGTTGCAAATGCAATTATGAGCTCGAACGAGTGCGCGTGTGCACTAAACCGCGCGCGCGCTCACACACACACACACACTCACACGCGCGCGCGCGCGACGTCAGACGAAGATTAAAGGATGTGGGTTATCCCTGAAATATCCACAGTGGCTGTTTGCAGCGGAGAGAGCACAGTAAACAGCCGGGAGCGATTTCTGTAGGGATGCTTTCCGTCGTTGCAGGTATGCATGCAAAGCAGCAGCAGCAGCAGCAGCAGCAGCGTCAAGTGATGCTGTGACTAAACAAGACAAGAAGACAGGAAAGGAGGTGGACGAGCCGTGGATGTGCAGCTGAGCGCGGGCGCGCGCAGGCGGGCGGGCATCTTTCCTGGCAGGAGGAGGATGGTGCCGGGGGCCCCTAACGCGGGTATCGCCACCAGCATGCTCCCCGCCTCGGAGGCAGCCAAGATCTACCAGACCAACTACGTACGCAACTCGCGCGCCATCGGCGTGCTGTGGGCCATCTTCACCATCCTGTTCGCCATCGTCAACGTGGTGTGCTTTATCCAGCCCTACTGGATCGGCGACGGTGCAGACACCCCGCAGACGGGCTACTTTGGTCTCTTCCACTACTGCATCGGCAGCGGCTTGTCCCGCGAGCTGACGTGCCAGGGCAGTTTCGCCGAGTTCTCCAGCATCCCGTCCGGAGCCTTCAAGGCCGCCGCTTTCTTCATCGCCACGTCCATGGTGCTGGTGCTGGGCTGCATCGGATGCTTCGCGCTCTTCTTCTTCTGCGGCACCGGCACCGTCTACAAGATCTGCGGGTGGATGCAGCTGGCTGCAGGTGAGAGGACTGCACTTAAAATCTGGGGCATCACTGATGGAGGACCCCATCCCAATTTGGTTCGGTTTTTTTCCTCAAACTTGCCATTTGGTTGTCATGATACCTTACACAAGTTTATCCTGTTATTTTGGTACCCTCCCCAAAAGTAGCCCTTGGTTCAGGTACTTTGGAAACCCGAGTATTGGGTCCAGGTGTCTTCATACCTCCTCGAAACGCTATGGCCCGCATTTGCTTAAGTTCTTTTGGCAACTTATTGTTTGCTTCAGCCATTACAATCCTTCAAAATGCAACATGAGCATAATTCCAATGCAGCAGAGTCAGCTAGAAGCGTTGGAGGTGGTTTTGGGGGCTGGCGGATGGACGACTTGTGCGGATTAAAGGGGATCACCTCCTTTCACTAATGAGGATTTTCAAGGCGCAGTAAGTAATCTCTCCGAGCGACCGCTCATTGACAACGAGGGAATGCTAAAGCTAAAAATAAGGCACAGCAAACAGCAAACAATGCAGAGATGTCCTTCCTCCCCATGTTGCACAAGTTGTATTTAAAGGCTGCCTTGTTGCCAGGCAAATTCTTGTGAACATTTGAAGCGTGTCCTCATTTTTTATTTCCGGCTAACTTTGAAGTTGGACTGCGAAGCCGTGGGGAAATGTCGCCGCTGGGCATCCTTGATTGCTGAGAACGTTTCATCTTGCTTTCTTTCCCCCCACCCTCCTCCTCCTCCTCCGCAGAGCATAAATGACTGAAGGAATTTTGTGGAAATTCAACTGCAGATATCAAATCAAGAAACCCTAAAGCGGATTCTCCCACAGGTACGTGTCTGATCCTGGGTTGCATGATCTACCCGGACGGCTGGGACAGCGATGAGGTGAAGCGCATGTGCGGCGAGCAGACAGACAAATACACGCTAGGCGCCTGCTCCCTGCGCTGGGCCTACATCCTGGCCATCATGGGGATCATGGACGCCCTCATCCTCTCCTTCCTCGCCTTCGTGCTGGGCAACCGCCAGGACAGCCTCATGGCCGACGAGCTGCTGGTGGACAGTAAGTCGCTCGGAAGGGCTCTGGATTACTAATGAGTGTTTTTGTGGTTTGATGTCAGCTGTTGCATGGCAACTCGATGAGAGGAAGCGATGGTTTGGTGCACATTGTGATCAAAAGGCAACTGATACATACACTGGGCGTTATAAATAAATGGATGACTATCAGAACGTGGCACTATGGGCTCAGGCCCAACTGTCTGCTACCTAAAAGGGCTGTTGCAATAGAAAAGTTGTACAACACTGCCCTCGGGTGGACACTATTGGTAATGTCGCTTGTTTAAATGTTTAAACCTCTTTCTCCCCAGAGAATGTTAACAACGCCATATAACGTGCAAGTCAGCCTCTACATGCTTATAAAAGGTGAGGAATGTGAATAGCATCAACGGTTTGAATGGTGGATTGTAATTTTGGACCTGATTTACGAGGTATTTCTGAATTTACAGGTTGTGAGCAGAGATGATGGCAAAGACCCCAAAAAACTCAAAACGTCTGTTCATTTGTAAAGTAGCACTTATTTGGAAGTGGCTGCTTCTTTTTGGGCAGTTTTTTTCTCTCCACGGGTTGCTTGGTGGGTTTATGACGCCACCTAACGGAGAAAAATGAGACTATGGACCACATTCATGAATAATGTTCAATTTTCTTACACTTAAATGTTTGATGTGATTAAGTGGTGGATGTGACAATGATCCATTTTTCTGGTATAAAAAAAAAAGAGATACCGTCTATAGGTGGTGTGTAACTATTACATTTGTGTGCCATCCGTGTATTATTGTGGAGTAAAGTCCTTCAAAGCAAATCTTTTCTTTTGGGGGGGGGGGGGGTCATTAACTGGCAATTCATCTACCTCTACACTTCAGTCATGACATTTTGTTGAAATATATGTACAGATTAAGCATCAATATGTGATTATGACCATATATGGTGTGGTTCAATCAATAGATATTGGAAAACCTTTTGGTACAAGAAACATTTTGTGTTTTTAATTTTTGTTTACACGGTTGTCATTTATCAGAGAGGGGGGGGGGGGGGGAATAAATCATATGCCAAAACATGATGCATAAGTGTGTATTTTTAATTGGACTTACCTTTCGCCAGCTTAAAGAAAACCAAAGCAGACTAAAGTGTTTAGAAAACTGTCATTACAGTGATTTATTATAATGAACCATGAAAATAGCCAACCAGTGCAGTGTCTGTGAGCTCCTCCCCTCGGCACAAACACACTCACACACACACACATACACGCACACACACACACGAATAATAATAATAATAACAATAATAATAATTAAAAAAAAAACAGGACAACGTCAATGTGTCCAGAGAGGGTGTAAATAAAAAATAATGCTACAGTCACGGAAACATTCAGCTTTGCCAAGAAGAGCGTTCCTATGTACAACCATGTTTGAAAAATGGGAGGCGATGGCTGCGAATTGTACAGGCGTAGAAATAGAAAAAAAAAAAAATATTTACAAACGTGTTCCTGGTGAAAGCCGGCGTAACCACCTATGATACATTTAATTACACCTTCTACAAGTAAGTAACGCTCCTTATTGAAAAAAATAAACTGCGCGGGGGAGGCGCTCGGCCCACCCGGGACCACCGAGCGCCCCGAGGAGGCCGGGCGCTCAACAGACTTCTGATGTCAGACGGAGAAATTGGACAAAAATATGTCGCTTTCTCCATACAAAACAAATGCTAGAGGAAAACCAACAGAGACAACAGACGGACCAAAGAGGAGAAAAAAAGGAGGAGGAGGAGGAGGAGGGCTAAAGGCTGGAATGTCCATTGCGAAACAAAGTGCAGTTGAACAAGAAAACGGGAGCCCCAACGAGACGCACAACAGTGAAGTCCCCCCCGTCACAGGAAGGAAGGAAGTAGAAAAGGAGAAGAGCGCCAAGAGCACCGCGTGGGGTGGGTCGGTCGGTCGTCCATCTTTTACAGTTTGTCTTGAAGATGATGTCAGTCTGTTTTGTTTTGACTTTGTTTTTTTTAAATACCCTTTTATCCAACAATCATGTTTTTCCACTGGCCATAGAAAACATATCTACAGTGCCCCGTGCCGTTCCGTGTCTGAGGTTGCAAAATGATGGAAATGTGGGAACATTTCCATGGGAAGGCCATCAAGTGAAACTGCTTTTCAATGATCGCAACCACAGCTGCAATTGGTTTTGGTGGGAGCCGAAAGTCAAATAAATAAATAAATAGATCAATCTGCGCAAATACCGTGATGTGGGAGAGCTATTCATTTGCATGGATGGATGTGGGTCTCTTTTGGAGCAATACAAAATGAACGCTGGATTTGGAAACGTTTCTCAAATGAATTGCCTTTTCCCATGGACATTTGCCAACAATTTCCATTGTTTTACAACCTGACCCTCGTCCCCAAATCCTGCTTAGGCAGAGTTCAGTGCCACCCTGTGCTCAGGTAACCCGAAGTGTGAAAGGGCGCGGAGGAGGCGGGGCCTCCTCCGCGGGCTCCGGCCGGCAGCTGGGGGGCGGCGGACGGAGCCGAGCCTTGCTGAGTCTGTTGCGGGGGCGGCGGCGGCGGCGGTGGCAGTCCGCTCTGCTGAAGGGACGGGGGATACGCCGACGGGGGCGCCGAGGGGTTGGCGAGCAATGTCGTCTGAAAGCCCGCCAAGTTTGGAAAGTGGTGGGGCTGCATCTGGGCGCCGCCCGAAGGGTTGGGCGGGGGCGGGGGCGGAGGCGGCGGCGGGGTGAGGGACAGGGGCGGCTGCTGCTGCTGCTGCTGAGCCGAGGACTGGCCCTGCGTCAGCGCCGGAGCGGCCGTCAGCATGATCTGCTGGATGGGGGCGGGCTGCAAGTTGACGTGCAGCAGGGCGGGGCCGGACATGGGGTGCGGGGGCGGCGGAGGGGGCGGCGGCGGGGCGGCCGAGGTCTGATAGTGCACGCTGTGGGGAAGAGTTTGCATCAGAGCCTGAGAGCCCGGAGAGTAGGAGGGCGTCACCGCCGCTTTGAATCCCGAGAAGGGGCCCGCCGGGGAGGCAGTCTGAGCGGGGAAGTAGGCGGTGGAGGTGGGCGGCGCCGGCGGAGGAGGAGGTGGGGGCGGCGGCGGAGGGGCAACCTGCGCATTGTACTGCACGAACGAAGGCGCCGGGACTTGGCCCGCCGTTTGGTTCTGGGAAGAGAAGAGCGCCCGCTGGCTGCGGTAGGGCGAGCCCTGAGGCTGCACGTGGAGGAGGGCCGGCCCCGGGTAGTGCACGGGGGAGGGGGGCGGCGGCGGCGGGTGCAGCTTGCTCGAGGTGGCGGCCGTGGATTTGGACTTGATGGGCAGCTGCAGGGTCTGGGTGGCCGCTCGAGGCGGACCGTCGCCGTCTTCCTCTTTCCGGCCGGAGGCTATGACAGAACAAACTGGACCGGGAGAGCCCGGCTGGGAGGAACAAAGAGAAGCATCAGAAACCAGTTGGACAAAAAAAAAAGATATGGATATTAAAAAGTGCCACATACTGCGGTGAGGACTTACTGCATGAGTCGGTGTCTTTTGAGGTCCAGGAGATGGACAGTCCCTCGGCGTCGGTGTCTCACCTCCCTCGCCGTCCCCATCTTGAACAACAGTAACAAATGCAGAC
The DNA here is from genome assembly GCF_054491065.1 of Syngnathus leptorhynchus. Taxonomy (NCBI): domain Eukaryota; kingdom Metazoa; phylum Chordata; class Actinopteri; order Syngnathiformes; family Syngnathidae; genus Syngnathus; species Syngnathus leptorhynchus. Next base: position 6,571,406 of record NC_141215.1, read on the forward strand.
ATTCTGGTAAGACCATTCATTTCAAGTACAAGTCGTTCAAAGCACGAATACAGGCATGAATGGGGAAATTACTCGCAGCAGGATCGGTCAAGTATGATACAATGATTTTCCTTGGCGAGGTCTCACCTGCGTCTTTGTCTTTGCTGAGCAGCAAAGCTCTGTGGTAGCTCCGCTCGCGAGCCTGCTCCACGGATGTGGACGACGTCCTGCCCGGAAAACATCCGTTAAGCCAAAGAGAGCAAGCGGGCAGATGTCGTGACGTCATCCGCAGCCTACCATTGGACCTCTCCTCCTTCCCTCTCTCCCGCGCTCTCAGACTCCTCCGTGCTCTGCGGCTCCTTGCCGCTGCTGAGGGCTGCGGAAGAGGGAGGGGGAGGCGGAGGAGGAGGCGGCGGCGGCAAGGAAGCCTCGCTGCAGGTTTCCACGGCGACCACTGGGAACCCGTCCATGCTCAAAGGGAGCACGGTGGACACGGGCGAGCCGCAGTCCATCTTGGAGCCGCTGCGGCGAGCTTCGCGCTGTCGCTTTCTGTATTCCAGCAGGGAGACCTTGGAGACGGACGGACGGACACGCGGGCGAGCGCGGCGTTGAGTGCGGGTGTCATGGCAAAGCACAAGAGGGCGACGTTGCACCTTACAAGCTCACCTTCTTCTTCTGCGGGGGATTCTGCGAGGAGCCGCCTGCCTCGTCGCTGAGCGAGCGCGAGAAACCGGCCGAGCCGGCGTCTTCGGCGCAGGGGTAGAAGAGCGGCCCCTGGCCCTCGGCGAAAACCGGCTGGCTGGCTGACGCCGCCGCCGCCGCCACCACCACCACAGATCCCACCGCAGCGTCGGGTCTGAAGGGAGCCGGCAGGGGCTCCAGGGTGTGCGAGGGGGTGAGGTCCCTTAGGTTGGAGTTGACGGGGGAGAAGCTGAGGCCGGTGGCCGGCGTCGTCGGGCACCTCTCCGGACTCTTGATCCAGCCGGGGAAGGACGCGGAAGCGCACGTTTCGGCAGAGGAGGAAGCCTCGCTGCCGCCGGCCTCCGCCGTCACGCCGTCCGGACGGTCCTCCGCCGAGTCGGCGCACTCCACAACTGGGGGCGGCGGCGGCGGCGGCGGACTATCAGGCACTGACGACTTGGCGTCGGGCGGGAGACCGTCGCAGCTCGGCGGCCGAACGGAGGGAGACGGCATCAACGAAGGAGGCCGATCTGCCGGGTTGCTAATCTCCGACAAATTTGCTTTCGTGCTAAAGTCCGGCGAGCTTTCCGTCGAAGAGTCGCTCTGTCCAGAGGAAGAAACGTGTCAATCATGACCCGGCGCAAATGATTTTGCTCGCGTCTTACCTCCTGTGGCGTTTGCGTTGGGGTGCTGGCGAAATGCTCCGCCGGCGACTCCTCGGCTCGAGGCCGCGGCGGCGTGGCCGTCAGCGCGGGCGGCGCCGATGTCTCCGACTGCTCGGTCCGGGTGGGCGTGGCGCAAGGGGAGCCGTACGGCGTGGAGCTCTCCGACAAGCAGGCGTCCAGGGGGCTCAAGCGGCGCTTTTTCAAAGGCGTGGGCAACTCTGAAAGAAAGTCACGGGCGTCACGTGGGTGGTTTCGGCTCGTCGGGTGAGGTCGCCGATGACAAGCGGTACCGGGCAGTGAGCAAGAGCCGTTGCAGGGGAGGGGGCTGTCCGAGTCTCCGTTAATGGGCGGGCTGAGAGGACCTTCGCTGGGCATGAAGAGACTGGGTCTCCTGGCCGGACTGGTGGACCCCTCCTCCTCCAGCGCCTGCTTTAACCATCGCTGCAAAAAAGAAGGAAGAGAGAGTGAGTGAGTGAGTCGTCCGGTATGAGGAAAAACTCAATTGAATGCCGGCGACGACGATGAACAGCCACCTTCTTGCAGGAGCCGGTGGTCGGAGGCGTTTCGGGCACTTCTCTGGAGCGCCGTCTCCCGGTGGGGACGCCGGGGGCGGTGGGGCTGCGGTTGGCCAGGAAGGGCGAGGAGAAGCGGACGTAGTGTTTGGGCGTGCTGTAGACCTGCGGCGAGCAGGCCAGACCCGGAAGGGCGTTGAGCTGGGTGGCCAGAACTTCGGGGTCGCTGCTGATGCGCAGCGGTCGCTCCGGCGCCGGCTCCGGGGTGCGCGCCGCCGAGCCGTCGGGCTGCTTCTCGCCCACCCATTCGCTGACAAAGTGCTGCGGAGACAAAATAGATGAGCACCGGCGGCTCGCTCGTCACGGCCACGTCACAGCCACGTCACGGCCACGTCACGGCCACGTCACGGCCACGTCACGGCCACGTCACGGCCACGTACCTTTTTCGTTTTAAAACTCTTGCTCCCGGGGCGGTTTCGCTCGGGCGCCGGCGAGTTGCTGTGCGGCGGGCTGGCGTCCGGCGGCTGGGCGGCGACGGGCTCGGGCTCCGGCGCGCTGAGCGGCTCTCCCTCGAGGGGCTCCGTGTTCAGAGGCTCCACGGGCTCTGCCGGAGAGCCCGGCGCCAAGTCGGAGCAAGTGCTGATGGTGCGAGCTCGCCGCCGCTGCTGGCCGATGTGCGTGCGGTTCCGCGAGAAGCTCTTCCTGTTCCGCGAGCCTTTCACCTTGGCCGGCTTCAAGCCCGGCTCCTCTTTGACCTCTTGAAGAGGTGGCTAGGGACACACACACGGGAGGGATACTTTTGTTCCAAACCGTTTTACATTTCAAGAGGCAGTTTCTCGAGCGTCCTACCTGTACGAGCGAGGGGGAGTCGGCCGCCTCGGGGGTGGCCGGCGGCTCCTCCTTGATGTCGCTGCGCCCCCCCAGCTCGGGCTTGACGCTGCCGATACGTTCCAGCGCCTGCTCCCGCCGCTTCTCCCGCTTCTCCATGCGCGCAAAGGCCTGCAGGATGGCCTCCATCTTGCGCTCCTCTCGCGTCTGCGGGGAGAAATTACACAACAGAGCGTTTGAGTCGTTATTAATCGGGGGTCACGCGGAGCGCCGCGAGGGGTTAATTAACGCTTGGGGGGGGGACAGAAGCCGCTAAGAGAACTGGAAGCCCCTCGGGTCAAGACGGAGGAAAAGTCAAAAGGAACACTGCAGGGGCAAGACAAGCAGCGAGCAACAACTCCGGGAAGACAAATAATAAGTAGCAAGGTCAACTATGCGGAGTGGACCAGACTAAGTGCCGGGCGTAGGTTCCCAAACTAAATGTCTTTATGCCGACCCCCTCCCTCACAATTAGGCAGACTCCATCCCTCACTGAGCCCTGTGGCGGCGCGCCGGCTGGCGAATGATGAGTCAGCGACTTTACGCCCAGGGAAACCAAATGACTGCGGGGTAATTTCCAGAGCGCGCACGTGCGTAAACTTTCCAGCGTTTAGTCGCCCCCTGCCCACTCCTTTTGAACCCTCTCGTGTGTCGGGAACGTAATGGAGCGCACTGGCGACCCTTTTATTCAGTGTGTGGAGGGACTGAAGGTCTTTTTTTTTCGTGTACCGCGTAAAACACAAAGCAACAGAAATGAGCAAAGCAAAGTAAACGGGAGGCAAAAGCGAGACACATTTTGGGGCGGGGGAGGTTTCGGTACTGATGAAGAGGAGGGAGGCGGCTGTACCTAAAGCGAGCCACAACTATCAGCCACACACACAAGTGGGGCGAGGAAAGGGGGGGGGGGGCGCGACTGCGTTGTCAATTTCTCTCATCTTCGCTCTTTGCTGGGCGACGGCAGGAAAGCTACTCAAAAGCTGAAACGGCGCCGTTTTGCCGTGGCCACACTTACCATCTTCTTCCTCCTCTCGGCAATCTGTTCGTCTGACTCCGTCTCTACTTCATTGCTAACCGACGTTTTGTCTTCTAGATCCTCAAATAAGTCGGGATCCTGTAAAAGGGAGTGGGGGTGGGGGGTTGGGGAGGGAGAGGCGGCGCCATGACGCTTTTTTTTTGTCATTCAAGTCTGGCTACAGACGAGAGGGAGAACAGGTGAGAGCAGCGGAAGGTGAGGAGGGAGAGTGGGTGGGTGGACGGGTGGGTGGGGCGGTCACCCCAGATGGGGTAAAGGTATCGGGGTGTCGCGTATTCTGCACGTGCATAAAACAACAACCTGGATGTGCACCTAGTAATTAAGTGCCAGCACCTCGAGTCAACTCAAAAGGAAAAAGATCAAGGAGCAACAGCGGAAACGGCATGCGGAGACGCACCCACCGTGGGAAACATGTCATCAAGTATGGAGGTCAACAAGAAATAACACTTTTTTTCCACCTGGTTGTTAGAGATGGAGAGTCGAAGGGGCGAGAGTTTCCTCTGCTTGCAGTCGCCCACGCTCTTGCTCTTCCCCTCGCAGTCCACGCCCAGGTTCTGGTTCTGGCTCAGGTCCTCGCGGCCCGGATCCTTGTCCTTGCGGCTGTTGCGCCGTCGCCCGCCCGAGCCCAGGTTCTCGGTGGGTTCCTGGTTGTGCTTGAGCACGGGGCACTCGGGGTTGCCTTTCACGCAGGCACAGTCCACCTTGTATTTACTGCACAGCGAGAAAAAAACGGTGAGCGCCCAGGGCCGGCCGCGTCGTCTCGGGGAGGGACGGCGGTCCGGGGTCGAGCGCGCCACTCACCAGCTGCCGTAGTCGTAATCGAAGCCGATGGTGATCTCCGCGCCTTTGCCGATGGGCCTCAGCGAGTAAATGTACAAGTGTAACATGCCGTCCTCGATCACGTGCCGCACCTGCGGCAGCGAGAGCGTTAGGGATGACCGCCGCCGATCGGCGACAGTGCGATTGGGGGCGGGGGGGTGGCCTCACCTCGGCGTTGGGGGTGCAAGAGCGGCGGACGAAGCGCGCTTCGTTGCCGAAGCTGCGTGCGTCCACGCACATCTCCAGCCCGTCAAATTTGGAGTAAAATAACACAAAGGGGTAAGGTCTGGAAGAACCAAAGAAAGAAAGAAATCATCATCAGGGATTTGCAATTCCACCTTTAAAAATCCAAAATGCCGCTTGTTTTTTTGTTTTTGGCGTGTTCCGTTCACGGACCTCTTGAAGAAGTATCCATTGGCTTCAAACTGCTGCCGAAGCATAAACTTGCCCCTGTACTCGATGATGAGGGAATCCGGGGCCAAGTCCCTCACGGCCTTGAGGATCTTCTTGTTCTTTTGAATTTGACTCTGCGCAGAGGAGAGAGAGAGAGAAAAAAAAAAAAAGTGCAGCATGAGACATATGCCTGGCAAAGCTGAGAAAGGACCAAACGATGGCGGTACCTCCACCGGGGGCTTGAAGGACGCCGGGTGCGTGTTGTAAACCAGGCTCTTGCCGTCGCCTTGCTCCTTGACGCGCAGCAGCACTTGCACGTCCTCGCTGTACTGATTGCTGCTGGCCTCCTCGTAGCGCTCCATCCACGTCTTGATCTTGTTCTCCCACAGCGCCGGGTGCTCCGTCGGGTCCTGCTCGGGGGCGGCGCCCTGCACGCGCAGGAACGGGGCGGGGTCAGTCGGGGGTCGGCGCCGGGAAGACCGTCTCGTTGCGCCGCGTCCGTTTTTTACCTTTACTCTGGAGGACTTTCTGGAGCCCTCTCGGAAGGCCTGCGGGGACAAATTCAAATATCAACGGAAGGGAAAGCGTGCCACGAGGAACGTTTGGGTGACATTTTCAGATGAACCCAAACGGCCGGCCGCAGACCCGTTACCTTCTTAGCTCGCGCGGAAGACGCCGGGGCGTCCTTTTCCACGCTCTTCTTCCGCTTCTTGTCCACCTGCTTGTTGCCGAGGCGCCCGGTGGTGAGGGTGATGGTGGTGGGCGTGTGCTGGAAGGTGGAGTAGAGCTCCAGAGGCACCTCGTCGCCGCTCTCCGTGGCGCTGGTGTCCCCATCTACTTGAATGACAAGATGAGACGCAATTCTCAATGTGTCCAGCAGGTGTCGCTGTTCAAGGAGGTGTCCCCCGACATGTCACAACTACTGGCAACGATGAAGTGAAGGCTGCTCAAAGTTGGAATATGACATTGCAATGGCTGGCGCGATGACGTCATCGCATTGCATTGCATTGCATTGCAAATTTGGAGGAAATGAGTCTGGCAGACTCGCTTGGTTTTTGGGACTTCACGTAGGTGCTATTATTACTCAGGCTGCGACAGAGAAAATCATTGTGTTATTTAGCGGGAAAGTCATTTGAGTCACGTCTCCAAAAGTTTCCATACAACCTTCGGTAGCCTAATCAACTAAAATTGAAAATTCAAACCATTTGGAAAACTTTCTATTCAGCAACGATTTAACATTTGCTTTGTTGAATCTAGCAAGAATAGCGTTTGGTCCTACCCGACAAACACTCCCGCTTCCTGGTCTGCAGGAGGATGGCCCTCTCGCGGTCCAGGTGTCTGGGCTGGCAGCGCTCGCACAGGTACGTCTCGGGAATGTTCTGCCTGTCGATGCCCATGCAGTCGATGTGCTGCCAGGCGCTAGAGCGAAGGAAAATCAAACGAGGTTTGAGTCATCCGGGGACGGACGGGGGAAGGCGGCCAAGGCCAACCTGCACTTGTCGCAGCAGATCATGTAACCGTCGTCGTGCGTGAAGCCGCAGATGCAGCGGGTTATGTCGGCTCCGTAGCTGCCATCCTCGGAGGTGCTGAGCGTGGTGCCCGTTGATGCTTCGTCCTGGCCGCCCGGAACAAACAACCCCCCATCGCCCTGACGGATCAACATGGAGGGGGGAGGCGAGGCCGGCGGAGTGGGCGGGGGCCGCGCCCCATAGTTGTGGTCCTGCGGGCCAGAGAAGGCGTGAGGCCCCAGGGTCCCGGAGCGGGGGGGGGGGGGCGTCCGGGTCGCTACTCACAGCGTAAGGCAGGCCGATGTAACTGTGGGAATGGTGAGAGCTGCTGTAGATCTGGTGCGGGTAGCTGGACTTTTCTACCACCACGGGGCTGGCCTCCACCGACTCTGGTCTGCAAACACACGCGCCGTACTCGTGTTAGCCAGCGCGCAAGAGCTAATTTCTTTTCCATGTTGGCACGCGCGCGCCTGTCTGTCGACAAGGCGGGTCGTCGGACGGCAATCGTTTGTCGGGTTGGCTCACGCCAAACCTGTCGATCTACTTTGCGAGAAAGAAAAAAAACAAAAAAGCCTGAGAGCCTGTTTGGCCGTTTGTGACCAACCCGACTCACTCTTCGTGGTCACATGGCGGACGTGTTTTATGGAGGAAATGGCATGATCGAGAGGGAAGTAGCCACATTTTAAGCTTTGCTCGGAGAGAAGAAGAAGAAGGAAAAAAAAAAAAAAAAAAAGGCACGTTGAAACAAACGTGAGAAAACTGCGTCAAGTTTAAAGAAAAAAATTAATCAAGCTAATTCAGCCTGTTGCGCTAAAGTAAAAGAGGTAAAAGTCACAATTCAGCGTCAACAAGCCATGCAGCATTTCACACGCCCCCCCCCACAGCTTTTCTTCTTCTTAGTTTTACATTTTTAAAGAGCCACTATGAACAATTTCCGACAGGTCGGACGACATTTAAAAAGGCAAAGTTGCTGCGACGCAACTGGGCATTTTTTTCTGTACCTGTCACAAGTCCTCGCAGAACATGCCGCTCAAAAAAGTCAACACTTCCTGCACACAGCGCCGTCGTCAAAGTGAAAAACCGAACAAGTGTGTGCACGAGGTCTGGAGGCGGAACCGTGTTGAGGCGTGTGTGTGGCACTTGTTTGTGTGTCTACACTACTGATTAACTGCCACACTGGCGCTCCTAACCGTCGCGGGCGTGAAAGACACTGACGAGAGAAAAAATAATAAAAGAAAAGGCAGCACAGCTTTTTCCCAATCAATCATTGACACCACTTTTAGGTCACTAATGATCCAAAATATACAGAACAACGTGCCAAATAATGAATGTGACTTTTCACTCACAATTGACTGATTCTAAATCATCATCTCAACAAACAAATTTGGATGGTTTTAAAAAGAGTGTTAATTGGTCTTACAATTACAAAATGTTTGGATGGTCTCAAAATAGTTTCTTTTTTTCCCCAGCTATGGCAAGAAATTGCGGCAGCCACACTTGTAGCGTCAAGTGCGTCAACAAGTTGAGCAGTGTGTGTGGAGGGGAGGACATTTGAATATGAGCATAGCTGGAGGCTTTGGATCATTCATGTGAAGTTGATGCACCGAGGGAGGATCCGGCCGGACGGACGGACAGACGGCCGGCCGGCGCAGGTGTGGAAACAACTGCCTGTGTGTCTTTCAATGTTGTATTAATTGGGGAGTAGCTGTGGCTCCATACATGAAAAAAAAAAAAATAAGCCACGGAAGAAAATCGGACAAACGGAGACGGGCGGCCAGAGGCAACGCCTTCGCTCCTCGCTTGGCTGCCATGGCAACGCTCCCAACTCCGCCAGCGTGCGACTGTGGATGACGAGCGCAGGCGCAGGCACAGGCACGCAGGCGGGCACATGCTGCATGAGCCAACAGCTGGCCGCCCCGCCGCATACTTGAGCGCAAAAAAGGCCACGACGCAACTCCCCGCCGCCATCTTTTCCCTCGGCGCGGCCATTTTTGCGGAGGGACAAAAGAGCGAGCGAGTGAGCGAGCGGCGCGGTCAAGAAGGGCCACGGGCGGGAGCTTTGTTGTGAGGGCCACCTGTCACTCACGCCGCTGCCGTGGAAACAAGCCTTGCGCAGTGCAGAGGGGAGGAAAGAGGAGGGATGGGGTGGGGGGCATGGGCAGATACCATGGCAACACAAGCTGTCACCGCAACAGCTCTGATGAAGGCAAAAAGGGGGCGGGGCCTCTCCCTGCTTTAAAGAGCCCGTCTCCCTTCCCTCCTCGTGAGTGGATGACGCGTGTTATTCTTTAGTCATGCGAGAGCATCTTGCTTCGTTGAAAGCCACGCCAATGTCCTTGACGAGCAAACGGGGGGGGGGGGGGGGGCCGAGCACAACGTCAGGCTTGTTGCCATGACAGCGCGCACCTTTCTGCCTCAGCGGCGCGCACATGAGCACGCATCAGGCGGCAAAACGCTAGCGATGCGGGCGGGCAAAACGCTGCCTGCTGCCATTTTGACACGGGCGGATGCAGTTGGCGGCGGCAGCGCTTAAGTGCCAGAACAATCGATGGAGGGGGGCGGCGCAACTGTCCATTAGCGCAAGTTGCTCTCCTGTAATTGCTTAGGAAGCATCGCTATTACGGATATTTAATAAGAGGAGCTCAAAGGGGGGAAACGGGTTGAAACTTTGACGAGCCGCGCGTGGACCGCTGCCAAAACGGATCTTGCGTGCTTTTGTGAATCAAACTTAGGCTTGACTTTTGTCATGAGGTTCTGTTTTTGGGGGGGGACATGACAAGCTATACTATACGCAAGACGGATACTTACTCAGAGCCCGCCGCCATGTCCAGGTACGAGGCGTCTGCTGCTGTGTCCACCCCCGCGGGGATGACTATGCTCATGACGTTCTCTGCTGATCAGTTCTTGTCCTACTGAGTCCAGAGAATGGCAGTCCAAAACACTGAGGCATGCCAGCCACAGCAGTCATCGCAGACATCTAAGTGCATCCACGAGGCCTGGTCGGGGGAGGACAGACAGACAGACAAGAGATGTCGGGGGGGTCACAACCAAACATGTCAACATACAACAAGTTAAGCTAAGCGAAGCTAAAGCTGCACTTTGAGTGAGCTCCCACAAAGGGGAGCAAGAGAACACACACGGGATAAAGGAAAACACACGGGGAGCGTTTTCTTTTCTTTTGGTGCCCCCTTGTTTGTCTGGTGACGTTTAAAAGGCTGTGACTGCGGGGAATGTTGGTGGGAACTTGTGTGTGTGTGTGTTGTGAACATCCAGACAGGAGCATGTGTGTCAGAGTGGCTGGCCCGGATACACAGCATACTCTGTTGATAAGCAGGATTAGCGGCAAGGGGACAGATGACGGGACCCAACAGGCTGGAGGTCGCGCCGACAAACAAAAGGCAGACGGACGATATTGAGTGAACGAGATGCGCTCGCACCCTCCGAGCCCGATCAATCGCAGGAAGACGACCCCGACCCAAAAGTGTACACGCACCCCCTGACCCGCCCCATTCCAAGCCGGCAGGGTGAAAGGACTCGTTGAAACAAGGGGACGGGGCGCTTTGCCAACCACAACAACCAAACGTCGGACTAGCCCTTTCCTTTGCGTTATCAAACGGCGGCAGTGTGTTTGTGACCAATTGGCTGGACTCCCACTTCATCCCGAGGCTGGCTTCCCGTCTCAGGAACGACGGCGCAACCGAGGAGGCGCACAAAAGGCGGCAGCGAGAGAGCAAGCGGTGGGGGGGGAAGAAGAAGAAGAAGAAAAAAAAAAAAAAAGAAAGAAAACCAGCACGGTACAGCAGCATTCCAGACTAAATCTGAGCTTTGACTGCCTCCGTGTGCTCCTCCCACTTCCCTTACAGGAGCTGTCCGTCCGTCACCCTCGGAGTCAAGCGTCCAAGAAAAAGAAAAGGAGGGGAGGCGGAGGGTAGAACACCACTCTTTCCTTTGCCCAGTCACCCCACCCAGCCGGATTTCTTTCCCTCCTCTGTGCACTTCCTAAATAAACCAGAGCCGCAGAGCGGCCGACGGGGGTCCGCCTGACAGTGACGCCGCGCGGCCGCGACCCCGCGTGGACTCTGGGTGGCGACGTGGAGCTCACGCAGAGTGTAAAACAGCCCGGGAGTGCCGCCGCGCGAGCACAGTGGCGTCATTGTACGCAGAAGAAGAGCACCAAGAAGTGGCCTTTCTCAGCCTGGCTAGGGAAAACCCAGACTCCTTTGCATGTTTTCGTTACTCTTTCCGCGGAAAGAAGATGGGTTCTTTTGATAAGGGGGGGGGGATGCAAACTCCGACACCCCCCTCCAACTATTCTTGCCAAACAGCAAACAGATGTGCCTTGACACCGTCCCGGTAGGCGGCTGGAGTGACTCAGCTAGCGAGCGAGGGAAATCAAACAAACGTATGACCCGGATGGAATGTTTCCACGGTGACCGCAACGGCACACGTCCGGCCTGCTCTTTGAACAAATCGCTTCAAGTGTCAACACAGTCTCTCAAATATATAGATCCACACGGTAGAAAATGGCGCGAGACTCCTTCAAAAGCATTTCGGAGGATGACGACAGACGTGTTTGCGCCCACTACCTAGCAACCGGCAAAGGGACGAGGGGCATTTCCCCGGGCTGGAGGGGGGGGGAAGCAAATTAAGAAAACAAAAGGAAGTCTCGGGGACTGCGTTTACAAGCATGTAAAAGCTTTTACGACAGCCCGAGTGCCACAAATAATGACAAATGCTATTATTGTCACCATGCGGAAGCACATACACGACTCCCGCCTCAAACAGGTCTCCGCAGGTCCGACTGCGGCAGTCATTTATGACCCAGCGCGTGCGGTGGGCGATGTTACGTCACCGACCCACATCAATGCTGGAGCCTGTTAAAAATCCGACCCAGAACCACTTGTGCCACAGAGGAGGTAGTCCGCCCTCCTGCATAAAAAGAGGGATCTGTTACAGGGCACCCGGTGGCACAAAAACAGGTTACCTGAGCCGAGCCTCCTCCGCCCAGCTGGGAGGTCACGTGAGCGCTCGACAGGAGCCTCGCGCGTTTGTCTTAAGTGGATCTCCCGGGGTGTGGGTACCACACGAGTGAGATCACTCCGGGGTAGGTGGGTGGGTTGGTGGGTTGGGGGTTGTGACACACAAACACACGCTAGCCCTACATGGACAGATCTGCTGGGATGACAACGCTTGACCGAAACAGACGCGAGACCATTTGAAAAAAACAAAAAACAAATGCGCTCTTCTGTTCTGCCTTGACAAATTTGTTATCAACCTCCAGTGAGAGGAGCCGTCTCTATGGGCAGTGGGGAATAATAATAATGCATTTATCCACTGACGGACGCCTTTGTCGTCTCCAAAGCTCCTGAGGTCTCCAGCCAAAAGGCAACACAAAATGACAAAAGTCTGAACTACAACAGAAATAACTCATTTGCTCCAAATGTGCTTGCGCGTGTTGCTTTTAGACGGCGCGTGTATTTGGAGACGGCAGAAGAAGGTCGTGTGTTTCGTCCAATATGACAGCAACATTGGTCTTCGTCTTTCCTTCTTTTTTAGCGCCATCTCTTTTCCCAAGACAAATAAAAGTACGCTTTGCAAGCGACTGTTATGACAATAAAACGTATGTGCGTGTGTAGTTGCTTCCCGGTGAGAGTGTCGGCGCTGCAGTGAGGGCTGCCGGTAGGGGTGTGGAGGCGACAACGTTGCTATTATGTTACCACAACAGGCTGGCCGCGGACGCCATTTTCCTGAGGCTTTCTCGTCGCCGCAAAGCCGGCGGAGGTTCGCCAGCCGCGGGGAACCACCCTGCCCCGCGCTCGCCCGCCTCGCTCCCCGCATAGGCGAGCCGAAGTAGCCGCCCGTTCGACGAGCGTTTGCTTTCTGCGCGCCCGTGTGTGTCAAGAGTTCGTCGAAAGCCAAGCTAGCCAGCTAATGGGCTAGCAATTATGTCAGCCACTTTTGGACGGATCGAAACGACGAGCGGAGCGTCGCGACGACGCAAAAGCGCCCCGCTTGTCCGACGTTGTTACACGGAAGAGTGAGACACATTGATAACAGGAGGGTAAATCCACTTTGTGTCGTCAGTGAAGGTCAAAACGGCGGCGAATGGAATACTACGTAATGGGTGCTAGCGGGGCTAAGCTAGCAGCGACAATGAAAAGTGGGCTAATGTTTTGTATGCGCATAAACAGGAAGAGGCGATCACGACTGCGTTAGTCGACTCACATTGGCATTTACAATACAATTACTCGCCTGTGTGTTACTCTGTACGGCGCCTCTCTTTTTAACATATTTATTTAATTACAAACTGTATGACACGGGGCGTCCCCTCCCCCATGCTTGCAGCATTCGAACCCAAACACGCTTCAAAATCAACATCAAATCACCTTGCTTTCACAAGTCAATGTATGTTAAAGAAAAAATACGGAAACCTTCACGTCCCTTGGGGGAGCTTTCTTCTATTATTCAATTCATTTTTGCCTCGTCTAAAAAGCCCCCAGGAGCATGAGATCACTGCGCAATGTAAGGGCAGGCGTTTAAACCATTTCAGCGGCTGTTTGCATGCAACTCGGGGACTCAACTCAAATTCTTGTACGTTTGTTTACATGAATGCCGGAGCTTATTGTTTTCGGAGGCGCTCGAGTTTGGACGGACGGAAATGAGCCGCTGCGTGCGAGCAAGCTCGGAGTCGCTTCGACTACATTGAAGTTTGCAACTAACGCACATTATCTTGTTGACTATACACAAGACATCCCACAAGCTTCGATCGCGTCGCTAAAAGACGTAATTCGGGACCATGTCGATGGGAAGCAGCCATGTAAATAATGTGCAAAGGTTTCGGGCTGAAACGGTGCGCAATGTGGCCCGTAACGACACCGTGCCGAACCGCGACCGGTGTCAACTGCTACGACCAAAAAAGTACTTACCCAAACATTGGATCGGTTGCAGCTCGGCGTAGATTCTATTTTATCGATCGTCTTAACAAAGCCTTGACATTATAAGCGTTACGCCCCCCCCCCCTTCCAAATCGTGAGGTTCGATCAGGCTTATGTCTATCTCTGCTCACTTGTCTTCAATTCAGCGATCACTGCGATTTACACACATTCTATGCAGCTTTTTATGACGTTTAATGTACGGCCACCCAAACGTTGCCACTCCGTAGCTGTCAAGCTAATTTGAGCTAATAGCATGTGCGAGCTAGTAGGAAGCAAGCGCTCTTTTGACGTTGCCAACTTGACACATTAGCAGCTCACGTCACCTGGCTATTTCTCCTCAAATGCTCCGTGAATTCACTTTCAACGCGGTAGCCGAGCACTTCTATACACAAGTGAGGCTAAGCTAGCATGTGGGCTACACACAGCTGATACAACGTTAGCCAGCATTAGCGCGATGTGCCAGCTAAAGTAAAGCCAACAATAGCCTTCCAGCTCGGATTTGTGCTAACCTGACATGAACAGCAAACTGCGATGTACTTACAGTCTTATATCCACGTCGGGGGAGTCCAGGAGACGAATTAGGCAGCGGGGCAAGACCCTCGCCGCTGTCCACGCAGCCTCCACAACCAAAACAATACTTGTGTCCACACACTGCGGCTCACTAGCTGAAAAAAGCTCAAAAACGTTAGGATTCTCGCCTCGTCCTCGAGATAGTCCTCTCCTGTCCAAAATTCCGCGCCGCCTCTGGTGCTGCACAAGGGGTGGGAGGACCGGGTCGGCGCAGGAACTCAAAAGGGGGGGAGCGTTAAAAACAAACTATTCGCCGGGCAAAGAGCGACTTTTCGAAATTAGATCCCCCTCACAAGCAGTCTCTTTTCCCTTTGCAAAAATGGCGGCCCTGCCAGGACTGTGGTGACTCCGCCTCCCTCCGCCGTCCCCCCCCCCCTCCCTCCTCACTTCGGGGCCCCGCTCCCCTGCACCTCCCCCTCCCGTCAGTAAGAGCGACGCCCCGCCTCCTCGTGCTGCGGGGTGACACGGCCCATTGCACAGGGGCCGCCGTGCCCGATGCGCGCGCACGTCCGTGTTTCCTCTCCTGAGGCCGGTTGTCTTTGATTTGAATGATAAAATCTCACTTTTTGCCCTTAGTGCCTCTATACTTCTAATCAGCTGGGGGATCAATATCGTTTTCACGAGGTTTGGCTTACTTTCAAGTCCTTGCAATTAGAGAAGACATTATGTATTTACTTTATAACATGACAAAAAGATTTGAAACAATATATTACATCATCCCCACCAGAAATACTGATGATTAGACATCAACAGACTGTCCCATGTTTCATTTACAGACTTAATGCTGATTGTGAAGGCCCGGAGCAGATATTGCATGGCAATAGAAGCAGTGCAGCTAGAAGAGAACTGCTATGAAAAGCAAAATGAAGAGACTTTTGGGAATAAATTCATAGAAATGTACAGAATTTAAGTTAGAAATGTAGATCACTGCTTCTGAGTGTTTAAGCCAGCAGAAAAAGAGGCCTGCCCCTTTTTCCTTTTTATTTTGTTACTAGTATTTATTGACAAGATGTGTTGGATGCCCGGATGAAGGAAATCCCTAACCCAAAGCAGCAAGACAGCTAAACTCTTATGTAACCCTTTACACAAGGACATGTTTTAAATACAGCGTCGAGGGCGCAAAAGTAGGTATATTTTTCTCATTTTTAGGATGGGAAAAAAACTTTTAAGTAAAAAAAAAAAAAAAACGGAGTACAATCTCATATGGTCAAATTGTTGTCCTTTAACATTTTCACATTCCAGAAGTATTTTCACACAGACGTCTTGATATAGATATATGAGATAATATAAATAGTGAATAGAAACAGCCACAAAAATCCCAAGGAGGGTGTTAAGACGATGTTTATTGAATTGCTCCGTTTACATAATCTGCCGCGCAGTGCATCCTACATAATGTGATATCTATACAATATGATATGCTATATACAATATGTATATTACGTTGCGTCAAACCTCAGTAGAATTCCCTCATCATCATCATCACAACGTTGGCGAGGATGTCCGTCCTTCCTCCCTCCCTCCTCCCTCCTCCCTCCTTCCTCCCTCCCACCGTTTCCACGCAGCGCACTCGAACCCTTCCCCCACAAGCAAAGCGCAGCTCCTCGCGCATGCGTACTCCCCTCACCGCATCGGCTGCTTTTCAAAGGCGTAGCAAAGCAGCCCCTTTTTCTTTTCTTTTTTTCCTCTCCCCTTTTGCATTCCTTCCTCTTAGCCCGACGCAGTTAGCCGAGGAGCGGCTTAAAATGTCAACTGTTTTTGAGCCATCAAGGCGGAGGTGCTGGGGGGGGGGGTGTGACACAGCGAGCAAACAGCCCGAGAGGATCGAACTTGTGAATGAAGCGTCGCGTTTTGCCACCCCCCCCCACCCTCGGCGACTTAACGACGAGAGCGTCTAAATGATAGCCATTCACCGTGAATCAAACTAAAACCATGTTTTATTCCGTTCGCTCTAGTGTATGTTGTGTGAAGCACTTGGATTGAGATGACATCATGCGGTTAGAATTCAGTGGGCGGGCTCTGAGCTCTGAGGGGAGAGGGGCGCAGCCGGAGAGCCATCCCGGCGCCATTAGCCTCCAATGTCGCAGCGACGGACATCTACAACAAACCCTTTTATTTTTTGTTTTGGGGGAAATCAGTCGACGGCACAACGTCATATTCGATTTTAGCAGGACTCGGATTAGCCGTATCGAGCGTCTGATGAGGATATTTCGCTTATTCTTTTAACTCTAGTCCCGCCGTCGACGAGAAACAAGATGGCGCCCACATCAAGTTTGAGTGCGGAGCTCATGCACGGCTGGGCGGAGGCGTGGGCATGCGCACTAACGACCTGCTTATTTCCTGTTTAATGTTTGTGCAGACAAACATTCGTGATAACTATGACATTACTTTTCCACGCCAATTAGGAGATTTTCAAGCCCCACTTCGCCGTTTACTCTTCAGTTGAAGAGCACAGTTGAAATTGGGAGTTTTGGTCGAAATACACAAAACATCAAAGCAAAGTTTTGGATGACATCAAACGAACAAAGAACTGCAGTTACTCATGCATTGCAAGTTAACATAAACAGGACACAAGTAGAAAGTCCCGAGCACGTAATAAACATTTGCCCTGTGATCCCATCTAGTGGACAAAAACATGGTTGTCGGAGGGGGGGGGGGGTGTTTTGCATTACGTTCGCTAGAGGGCGCAGAGGGTTAATAAAAAAAACCCACTTTTCTCATTCAGCCAATCAGCGCTCGCAGTATACGTGATCTCGTATTGTCCAATCAGCGACGTTGACACTGGAGTACCCTTCTGTTGTCCCAGGAAGGTGACACCTAGACAAAACCCTTCTTTATTATTCATTTTATATCGCTTAAAAGCTTTTCATTGCCGCCATGTCTTCCTTTGGGAAGATATTGGGCGTCCTCCGGGGTGGTACTCGACTCATTAGACGCGCCCCGCAAAGGATAATGACAAGAAAGTAAGTTCGTCGCTACCCTCTAATGCTATCATGCTAACGAGTAGCTTAAGGCAGACAAATCGCGCGATATCACGTTAAATATCGTGTACCTTTCATATGCACTAGTTAAAGGGCTTACCTGTGTGTGTGTTGACATTGCAGGGCGAGCGGTGGAGCGAACATAACACCGCAGTATAGGCAATATCCTCAACTCACCAAAAAGCAGAAGTTCGAATCGGAGCTGCTCAGCGGCGCCATGTGGTTCTGGATCCTCTGGCACTGTTGGCACGACCCCGATGCAGTCCTGGTAAGCGATAATGCATCCACATCTGCCCCGTTGGAACTAGTAATGGTCATGTGCACACCTGCCTGCTTTAGGGTCATTTCCCTTGGCCTGATGCTTCCCAATGGACAGATGAGGAGCTTGGAATTCCAGCTGATGATGAGGAATAAAGTGATTTAGCACTCCTTCACAATTTGGATTTCCAATCTTCATTACTTTTACCTTGTTTTGCTTCTTTGCAGATCATCCGGCGTGACCTCAAGGATTCCCTGAAACGTGTCATTGTACATACAATAAATCTTCTAAGTTAACATTTTGTCACGCGTCATCAATTATGAGCCTTTTCACTTTACTCATTTTATTTACAGACTTTTTTTGAAACGCAGAAACAAAAATGCATCAACAGTGTCTGAGCTTGCCAGTGTTTGTATCATGTTCAGAATGTAAGCAATTGGGGAGACCAACACTTGAACACAAATGCAAAAGAAAAAGGAAAAAAAAAAAAGACGGGATGGGAAGGAAAGTGGCAGCGGAGGCTACGTGAGCAACTACAAATACGAGTGCTGACAGTAAATTGTGAGTCGTGTGCACGTCAACCTGAGCAGAGCTTAAAGCTACTTGGCATCTTTTTCGGATGACTCCGTAACACTGAGCAGTGTTTTTTTTTTTTTTGAAAGCGGGCAACGAGCAAGAAGCCAAAAGAAAAATAGGAAAAGGTGAAAACATCTGCATCCGTGACGTGGCTGGTGCTTTTATCAAAGGTTCTGTTCATGGCATCATTCCCTGAGAGTCAACAACTGCAAAATTCTGCACTATTTTCAGCTCCTCGCAACCTCCCGGCGCCACACTGGCTCAGAATACTAAGTGGCACGAGTGGATTGAGGATTCAAAGTAAAAGAGAGAAGGGGGGGGGGGACCCGTTCTAGTAGCACACAGCCAAGGAAACCACCAACGACAAAATATAAACACCAGCTACGGAGAGAAGAATTAACAATTAGTAAATCAACTGCTACGCAAGATGACAAGCACACCAATGCAAACACACCACATTCACAGAAAAACAAACAAAGGACGTCCAAAATATAATAAAATTGTATCTCTTCGTTAATAAATACACCAAAATAACAAAAGAAAATCTCAGATAAAAGGAGAAATAAATTAAGCAGAATATCCATGAGTTGGGGGGGGGGGGTAGAGATTCCTATTCAAACCAACAGGGGGGGCAGCAATAAACTTGTAGAAAAAGCAAAGGAAATTGGAAAAAGGTGAGGAAAAAAAAAAAAAAAAGCTGCCACCCTTTAAGTCTTTATTGCTGGTGAGTCTTAGAAAGCATGAGCACCATTTTTGAAATCTGCCGCTCCCCAAAAAAAGCAAGACTATGCATCAAAAGTCGTTTGGTAAACCTCATTGTCGTTCTCCATTTTAATGCCCGCAGTCGCTCCCTTCCTCCCTCCATTTTGTTTCATCGTTAGTGTGCTTGTAGTGAAGTGGTGCATGACCCCTTTTGTCCGTCCTCTTCATCTCATTTTCCCAAAAAAGCACAAGAGTGTCCGAAAATAGGAATTCAAAATAAAAAGCGTCTTCTTCTCTTTCCTTTCCCTCAGACAAAAACACGACTGTGTCTGTTAATTTTCAAAATCTTGCCCAGTCTCTGCTTGGCGGTGGCCATGCCTTTTTTGGGACGCTTGCCTGAGAAAAAGAAAGAATTAAAGGTCATCGGTGAAATAAAAGCCATGATGATAAAATGGATAGTCAAACCTTTTGTGGCTTGATTGCTGATGGGCGGGGGGTTGGGGGCGTGTCTCTTGGAGGGGTGCAGGGGCGGCGACATGTCGGGCTCACAGTACTGGTAGTCGTGCTCCGGGCTGGTCAGGCCCTGATTGTCCCAGGCCTCGCTGCTGTTGCCTTGGCTGTCCATGGGACTGGCGTCCCCCTGCTGGTGGGGCGCCGGGCCCCGCTGCTCGGCAGGACCGGAGGACCACCAGGGCTCTCGGGGCGACGCCGCCTTCTCCGGCCTGGCCGGGCACAGCAGGCCGGCCATGGACAACATCCCCTGAATGGCTTCTTCCGTGCTGGGTGAGGTAGGACGTTCTCTGCGGGGGTCACCCCAAAAAATTGAACACCCAAATAGGATCATCCTTTCCCGTGTGGGCTTCTTCTTACCGTTTGAGCGGCTTCTGGCGAGACGGGCCCAGCTCGATGGTGTGTCCTTTCTGCCTTTGCTCCTCTTCCTCTGAATCCTCGTCGGAAGAGGACGAGAGCGGAGACACTTTGCGCTGCCAAGGCAGAAGACATTGAAATGAGCCTTCTTCAGCTGTCGTGACCTTTTCCAGCATATGGATGAAACCAAATCGTGGACCACGGTACCTGCGTTGGGGCATCGCTGTCCGAATCCTCGTCTGACGATGACGAGCGTCCCGATGCTTCTTCCCTGAGTTCGGTCTTCACTCTCTCCACGCTCGCTGCGGCACCCAAAACAACAACAAAGTGTCAAAACACAAACGCCAAATCATAGACAGACACGAGATGGTGATTCAGCACCAATGATTTTGTGAGCGTCGGCGTGCGGCCCTCGATTCATCCGGTCTGACTTGACGTCGGTGCTCTTGTTGACGGCGGCGTCGGCGGACTCCGTTTTGATCGGGCACGTCGTCGGCCGCCTCATATCCCTGAAATCGAAATTCGAGGTCAATCGGAATCGACCTCACTTCGACCCGGTTTGAACAATCAAAGTCTTCAGACCGAATGATCCTGCCGTTGACCAGCATGAGTCTGAGGTGATTCTCCTCCAGGGACTCGGCGGCGGCGGCCGAAGCCGTCGAGGCCTTGTTGAGCTTCCCGCGAACTTTGGCGCAGAATGCGGGATCCTGCCCAACGCACATGACAGGTCAGGGCCGCCCAAAGACATGGTGGGAGAAGAAAAAACTCACGTGCTCCAGGGGGCCCACCTCCAGCCTCCTCAGCACCTCCCTGGTGTGTCTCTCCAGGATGTCCAGGTTGGAGGACGTCCGGGTGGCCTGGCGCTGCTGCTGCTCCCGCAGGCGGCGGGCGGCGCGCCTGGCTTGCCGCGCTTGGCACAGACGCTCCAGCGTGGCGCGAGTGGACGGGCAGCCGTTGGATCCTCCGCAGACGCTTCCCTGAGATTTGAGCGGCTTGACGCCGGCGCCTCCTCCGTTGCTGGGATCCTCCTGAGGAGCCAGACGTCACCTTCTCGGTTAAACTCGCGTCCCTCTCGGCAGAGGGGAAAGAAGGCCTGTTGTTCGATTGTCCACCTCCAGGTGTCGGATTTCCTTGGTGAGCTCCTTGACGAGATGATGCGGCTTGATGTTGTCGGGGACCTCGCTGTTGGGCTGAGTCACCTGGCGATGAGGTCGAGGCGGCAAACGATGAGGAAAAAAAAATAAAAATAGTGACGGGCTACGGAGGAAGGCGGTGTGGAGAACTCACCTCTCTCTTCAACCAGGTCTTGAGTGCACAGATTAAAGCCTTCACGCCCTCCGTCAGGTATGTCGGCGGTGGACACGTGTCTTCTCGGAGCTCTGACAAAAAAAATCCGTGTTCAAGGGATTTTCATGGCTCAAATATCCTTTTACAAATATATAAATTCACCTTTGAGCGTTTCCAGAAGATTCTTGGCCACATACCAACAGATGGCCTCAAAGTAGGGAAACTTGAAGAGGTCCGGCGTTTTCAGACGACGCTCCATTTCGTAACACCTGGCCGATAAAAGGCGTCAAGGAAGGAAAAGCGCTTTTCCAGACTCATTTCAACGTGTTCGCACCTGAGCTGCATGCCAATGTTGAGGTTGTGCAGGAAGTTGCCACCGAACGCCATGCAATCCTGAGACGTCAGGACAGCGTGGATCCAGCCTGCAGGGGGCGCCACAGCATTACTCAACGACTCTCCAAACAAACAAATCCCGCGGGTGAGACCAATTTGTACCCGTGGGGATGAGGAGCGTGGTTCCCTGCGACACCACGCACTTGTAGCACTTGTCCACTTTGTCCCCGAAGAAGATCTCGCTCTGATTGGGCGAGGAGCTCCAGGCCTCGTACAGCGCCAAGTTGGCGGGCGTGGGCCTGATCAGGTAGAAGATCTTCTCGCCCTGAAGGAGATCGAACGGCGCAAGGTTTACGTCTCTGGTCGGTATGGTGTCTGGAGACTTGTGTCCCACGTACCCAGAGGACGTGGTACCACACGGAGGTGCCGCCAAAGTCGATGTGGAAGTCCGTGTAGCTGTCCTTGACGCCCATCAGGCAGTACTTCTGCACAAAGGGCTTGGGGAAGAACGAGTCGTCCGGCCAGTAGTTCTCCACCCAGGACATCTTCTGAGCGACGTCGGGCACCTCCACCAGCTTGGACATCCTCCAAAGAGACAAAAAAAAAAAAAACCATAATTGGAATTGGAATGAGGAATGGACGCCGCCGCTTTGGGGACTCGGCGCTCGCTCACTTGGTGTCGGAGAACTCCAGGCTGATGAGGTTGAGCACTTTGGGCCGGTGCGGGCTGGTGAAATACTTGATGAACTGGCTGAGCTTCATCTTGGTGTCGGCCTGCCGCGCCACGTCGATCACGTCGATCACTTTGTCGCCGCCTACGGACAGGAGATGCGCGACTGACACATTGATTTGCTTCACGTCTGATGACGGCGGCCATCTTTGACGCCCTCGAGGCAAAACAAGGCAGATAAACATCTGTGACGCAACAAATCACGGCGGGCCGACACGTCGGGTTCTGCAGCTGCTTGTTCAACTTTCCCTGTGAGTGAGCACATTACCTTTTATGACCCTGCCACACACACGTGCGGTCCAGCTGGCCTGCATCGGATGACAGACGACAGCTGGAATGCTAAAAAGTGCCTGAAAAAAGTCCGTCCAGACAGGCGCCTCTTCAAAGACCAACGCCACTTCACAAGAAATATACATTTGGAAAACGAGTGCGCCATCCCTCTTATTTGCATGAAACAAATCCATCGAAACCTGTTTTGCATTTCTCAAACTCAATAAATGTGCTCAGTCGTGGAATTCCACCCAATACAAAGACGGGAGAGGGGTGACATGATGCCTCACCCACGTACTGCTCCACGTCTCGCACGCCGAAAGTGGGCGGCGGCAGCTTGAGGCCCAGGCCCTCCATCTCGGTAACGGCGATGGGGTGTCGGAAGCCCGAGCGCGCCAGGTATTTGGGCGTCACCTGCTGGCCTCGCATGCGTATCACCACCTCCTCGCAGCTGCGGCCACGACGACGGCAAAGGTTATTCCCGGCGTACGGCGCGGCTCCGATTGGCCGTTTTGCGGGCCGCCTACCTGGGGAAGGTCCTGCTCTGCAGCTCCTTGACGAAGACGGGCGTGCCGGCTTGCACCGGCTTGCCTCCGTCGTCGGGCTCCGTGTAATCGTGGCGGTGCCAGTTGTTCCGTCTTTTCACTGGCACAAAACGACACAGTCACGCCAATGTCTTTGAACGACGACGATGACGAGAAGCGGCGAAACTCACTCAGGGAGGGTCCGTGCAGGACGTCACAGTTGGGACAGTGGTAAACGTCAATATCAGCAGCATGGTGCTCCTCCACGTGCACGCAGCTGCAATCAAAACAAATGCACAACGGGCAGATCGCTCATCAACAGGAAGCAGCAAATGTTGTGGGGACGGCCAGATGTGCAGCACGGGACTCGGCGGGATGACGTTAGCGGCGCTTGGCTGTCGTTCGGGACTCATGATTCCACCATGTGTTCGCTGCGAGGAAAGCGTGACTCGCACGGCCTCCCCCCTCCCTCGGTGTTTGCCAGCGAGCGACCTCGACTGACTTTTCCGCCACGGCGGGAAAGCGGCACCCGCGCCGGGAGGGGAAATTGGGCTGGGGAAGTGAGGGGGCGCAAGTATTTCCTGCCTCCCACGACAACACGTTGCGTCGCTCGCCACGCCGACGTCATCCAATGGGACACCAATAAACTGTGAATCTGTCTTCATGGACAACGGCCATGTTTACGATTGGCGCGCCTTAGTCAGCAGAAGGCTTCTTCCTTCCGAGCGCTCAGCTTGGACTGCATCCACTTCCTGTCATCGGGGGCCCCCTTTCCCGTTCATTAGCCGGCGCGGTGAGAAGGCTTCATTGTCCTCGGCGGGCGACAAAAGGCCGGAGGCGGGCACGGCCATTATTTTAAGCTCTAAATAAGCACGGCGGCGCACGGGGGAGCCGCGGCGCCCACATGAGGGGGAGCCTCGCGTGACCTCCGGGCGCCGCCTCACGCCGTCCGACTCCCCTGCTAATGAGTGTAAACACAGCCTGGCCGACATTGGAATGGACGGTGGCTCGACATCCGTCCACTTAGTGTAAACAAGAAAAAGCTTCCCTGCGCAGACCATCCATCTTCTTTTAGTGCGGCCGCGACGTTGACGGATCGCTCTGTGAACTTGCCTCCGTGTCACGGCCATCAATCAGCACACACACCTCCGCCCCGTCCCATCGTCACGGCCCCCGCCTCCTAAATTAGCCGACCGACGCTACTTGTGGAACAGCTTAAGCGCGAGACAAATTTGGGTTCTTCTGTCACGGTCTGAACCAAAATCTCCTTTTTGGCCCACACTCGCTGTTTGTGCAGCTTCAATTTCTCTTGGCAGCTCTCTTCATGCCATTACGCAATCACTTCCGTCATTTCAAAGAAAGCGCTTTGTTGTTTTCCAAAAGTGTTGCCGTGACGATGCCGCCCCCCTTCATGTACACACTGAACCAAATGGGCACCATAGCAGATCATGACAGTGGCGTGTGACGCCATCTTTTTTAGATTAGATGACCGCGACACCTGAGACAAAACTTTACAGCCTTGATCCACTGAACTTGATAGTACGCGCACACGCACGATAAAAGTTGTGCAGCAATGACTCATGGGACGTACTGATAACATCGCAGGCACTCGACGTGACTAATACGCGTGGAAGCAGAAGTTGCCCGACAAAAGGATGACTAAAAATGCTGGCGAATGCTAAATATCAGAAAGAGGAAGACTAATGTTTCACATTCATGAAGCGTTTTAATGTTTAAATTGGACAGAAAGTGGCCATTTTATTCATTAAAAACATCGCGAGGCCCAAAGATTACTTCAAGATGTACACAAATGTGACAACTGATGTTGACGAGGGTGTTCAGTTCCAATATTGGCCGCTAGGGGCCCCCTCGACCATGTGCCCTTAATAAGAGGGATTTAAATTTCTCAAGCTGTCAATCAAAAGCGCCACCACAATAACAAGGTCGGTCGTTGTTGTCCAACGTGGCCTTGCAAGTCAAACGAGGCCGTTTGTTCCCAAAACGTGTCAAAATGTGCTTCAAAACAAGAGTGCGAGCGAGCCACGTTTAACAATGGAGGAAGTTGCTCGAGGAGCGAGCCAATGTAAATAGCTTTGAAAGTGCGCCGACATTATAACCCGACTTCGTGACCCGTTGACGTCAAATTAACGGGAGAACACGAAGCCATTGATTTAGAACGCAAACAAGCCACCTTTGAAGATGACGCCGAGCGTGACTGACAACAGCGCGACGACCCAAATTGGAGAATAAAACTACTTGTCTCGAAGACGTCTTTTGTCTTCAAGCTTATGCGAGGACGAGATTACAAACGGCCCGCAATGCCGTTTGAGTTGTGCCCCATTACGACAACATCCACCGCGGTTTCAAGGAAAAATCCAGTCCACTTTCTTCAGTCAACTCGCGTCAATAGACGATTTAAAGCCCCCGAAAGCTAAGCTAACTTAGCCACCGGTCCGCCGCACGCAGAACCGTCGCCTTTTCCAGACAAACCCGCCGTGTTTGTCCCCTCAAACGGAGCTGTGCCGCGGGAGAACACATTGGCCGACGTACCTGCCGTGGAACCAGTCCTTGCAGATGTCGCACTCGATCATAAACCGGCTCACGTCGTAGGGCTGCCGGCAGACACAGTATAGCGGGGTCGCCGCCATCTTGCTACTGTCCCCAAACAACGCAGGAATGATTGCGGGGCGGAGAGTCAAGTCCGGTGGCCGGAAATTGCCGAAGTGCAGCCGGGCGAAGCCGAAGCCAACCCGGAGGAAAGCCCTGCTGTGACGACATCAAGAGATACTTTGAACTCAAAGAAAAGATGACGTGATGGCGATATGATCACATAGGTTACTTCACAACATAAAAGGGACTGACATACAAATAAATAATGGAAACGTAAATGTGCGACACATGTCACATCCCCTCAACTGTCACCATGCACCTTATTCTAGAATTGCAGACCACAGATATGACTTTATGAAGTTTGCCAAGGAAAGAGGTTCTGAATTTAGCGTACAAAAATAAAATGATCAGTCCTTAACCTGAAATTCTGAATTACTGACAAATGATATCTGTTTGCTTTATTAAGCTCAGCGGACAAGCATGACAATCAAATACGCCCCCTCCCGCTACGTCACCATGGACATGAGTGATGTGCATTACAGTTCTTTTAAGTGAACTGGATCTTTAGAATCAATTCACTCAAAAGATTCGTTCCAACGAATTGTTCAACGAATCGTCCCCCTCCACATACACACTGATCCCGGTTTTTTTTTTTTTTTTTTTTTTACTTCAATAACACACAACTAAGCAATACACCTCACAATACACTAGACAAAAAAAAAATCAAGTAAACACACGGTAATGTCGACAACGGTAACGCACACATTTTTCTCTATATTACAACATCCCGTGGAAACAACCCATATACATTAAACAATACAACTAGACAAAAAAAATGGCTCGGGTAATTCACACGTCTCGTTCGTGAACGGGAAATACGTCACTGACTTGTAAAGTCCCTCCTCCTGTCACGAGTGAGTGACACTGATGTGCATTCCCGTTCTTTTAAGTGAACTGAATCACAGGCCACTTCATTAGGGAAAAAGTTTGCCACACCCGCCCTCACCCCCACTTTCTGATTGGCTGTTGGGTCCGTGACGTCACTCGGACGCTCCACTAGGTACACCGCCGTTTTCAGGCGTGAGCGTGCTCGTCATCTCGTGACTATTTCGGGAGGATGTGAGTGTGCGTGTGTGTGGGTGCGCGCGCGCGCCTTGGAGAAACAGGTCCACTCGCAAGTAGCACCGGGCAGGCTGCCACCACCTGTTGTTGGCCTATTTTTTTTTTTTCTCTCTCTCCCCCCACTCCAGGAGAGGACGAGTGACCGCGCATTAGTCGGAACCGACCCGGCTAGGCCCACTCCAGCATGCCGCCGCGCTGGTCCAAAACTTTTCATGTCCAAAGTATCCGATGGCGAGAGAGGACGCCGTGAGATGCGTGCGTCTTTTCCTCTACACGCTCAATGTGCTCTTCTGGGTAAGAAATGCGGTTCGGACTCATTGACGTGACTCATGAAGATATCGACGATCATGTCTGCATTCATTTGTGTGCGTGTGTGTGTGTCTAGTTGTGTTGTTCTGTCTGTGTGTGTACGTGGTGAGTGTGCAGAAAGGTCACACAGTCGTGGAAGGCAGGATTGTTATGTTGTGTGAGTGTGACATGTTTCACATTCTCCAATGTTATTTCTGTAACGGAACCCGATCTGTGTGTGAACGAGCATTCGCGTATGCTTACAGCTGATGTCTGCGTGCATTCTGGGTGTGGCGGCGTGGATTCGAGAGTCCCTAAACGCCGTCCTGACTCTGACCGCTCACACCAGGTCAGTAAGCATGTACACAAAACAAGCCAACAAGCATCCACAAATGTGTGCGGGCGCACAGGCTGGAGGAGGCGGCGGCGGTGACGTTGGCCCCCGTGGTCCATCCCGTCCTGGTGGCGGTGTGCTGCTTTCTGCTGATGGTGGCCATGTTGGGCGTGTGCGGCACGCTGCGCTGTGACCTCATGATGCTCTCCTGGGTAAGGCGGCTTCCCATTGACATGCACACGCACACTGACTGGGTTTGCGTTGCAGTACTTTGGAAGTCTGCTGGTCATCTTGTGTGTGGAATTGGCCAGCGCTCTGTGGACCTATGAGCAGGTGTCTCACACACACACAAACAGTGTGGCCTTTGTGTATGTGCGTGTTTTATGACGTATCAGCAGAGGGGCTGGCTAACAGTGTGTGTGTGTGTGTGTGTGTGTTTGTGTTGTCACCTGGCGTATTCAGCCCCCTGTGCAGCGCTCCGACATGATCAGTCTGAAGTTTCGCATGTCCAACTTCGGCCTCGGCCAGCATCAGTGGCTAACACACACCTGGAACGTCTTTCAGACAGAGGTTGGTTGCCTCACACACACACACACAGACACACACATCATACACACACGTTTTTGTGTGCGCGTGCAGTTTGAGTGCTGCGGGGTGATCTACTTCACGGATTGGCTGGAGATGACGGAGAGGGAGTGGCCTCCCGACTCGTGCTGCTCCAATCAGTATCCGGGATGCGCTCGGCGCGCCCACCAGCACGACCTGAGCGATCTCCACCAAGAGGTGAGAGGCGGCCCGGCCCGGCCCAGCCCGGCCCGCGAGCGAGCGCCTCGACAACGATGACGACGTACGTGGTTTCTCACCTCCAGGGTTGCGGCCCCAAGCTGTTGTCGTTCATCCGATCGAGCGCGCCGCTGCGAATACTGCGCTTCCTGGGCGTGGCCTTAGGCGTGGCCCAGATCCTGGCCATGGCGCTGACCCTCACGCTGCTCTGGACACTTCACTACGGACGCAAGGGGCCCAAAGACCGAGGAGCTTGGCCGGCGCCGCCCGCAGAAGGCATCGTGGCCCTGGCTCACGGCGGGCCCGCCGAGCGCCACTTGCAAACCGTCTCCTAGCATTGTGGCAAATTGTTCAAGTATCCAAAGTGTGTGTGTGTGTGAGAAATTTTCCGTGTTTATTTCCCATTGCTCAGGAATGTTCCCAGAGGTTAAAGGTCACAAAGGAAGCGAGCCAAGAGGAAACCAACGGGAGGAGCTTGTCGCTTTAATAATAGTCGAGACTGGCGTATTCTCGTTGAGACAAATGAGGGCGTTTCTTTCTTTCTTTCTTTCTTTCTTTCTTTCTTTCTTTCTTTCTATTAAATGCAATTTATGACAACACCGCACACGCTGTCAATCATCTCTCGTCCCGCCCGCATGCACGAGAAGAGAAAAATCACAAGCATCATCTAGACGTACATGTGATCGAACTGAGACACAAGGAAGCTTAACTTTGCATATTGACACCAAAAAAAAAAAGCATCATAGGCAGAAGTTCATGCGTCGGAAGGTGTGTGGCCACTGGAGTATTTCTTCCACGTCCTTCATATCCACTTTACTCTCAACTTGTGTGAGGGCAAAGATTTTCCTGTGGTGTTCCACAAGGCTCAATCTTAGGCCCCACGCTTTTAGTTTTTTTGGAAGAGCTAGTAATTCTTTGAACTGGTTTTGTTCTACTGGCGTGCCAAAGTGGTCCAACCGCTATGTAGAAGGGCAGTCACGTATCGCTCGCAGCGGCTAGCAGATATGAAAGATGTTGAATAAACACTCAAATGGTTTGCCACAAAAAGGTGTCGTGCAAAAATATCAACAAATCCTGTCAGTAAATTGTCAGGCATATTTTCAAACGTCAATCAACCTGAGGAGTTCCTATCCTGAATGAGGCTAGCAGCAAGCTTAGCATGTTAAAAAAAAAAGCACCTGAACAACGGAGCATCTTAGATACCTGGAACATCACACCACCGAACGGGAATTTTCACCCCCGTCGTCCGGCTTGCGTCAGAGCTCTGAAACGCGGACGTTGTCGGAGGCGCGCCGAAGGTCGCCTCGGGTGTCGGACGACGGTGCGCCAGCGATGGCGGTCGCCGGGCCTTTGTAGTTTAGCGGGACGACTTCCTCCAAGATGGCGTTCAGGCTGGAGCGACTGCGGATACAAGTCGAATGACGGACATTTATCTGGAGATGACGGAAACGCTCAAAAGGCTCTTACGTCAGCGCTCGTTGCGAAGCTCGGGCGGCGTCCGACTCGCGCTCGTCCAAGTGACTCCGTTTGGTCCGGACGCAGCAGGAAGTTAAAGCCGGCGGCGAGGTAGACGAGAAAGAGGAAGAGGACGAGCCAGACCGGCCCGGCTTCAACAAGGCCTCTTCGGAGCAGCTCCGCTCCACCGAAGCTCGCTCCGCAAATTGCAAGCTCTGATCCAAAATAAAAATGTTGACATCAAATGGAACGAAAGTCTTTGTCGGCGAGCTCACCGTGGTTTTCTCAAGGCAGTGCAGCAAGTGGTGATGATGCGCCGCCATGCTGGCGCCGGCGTTGGCTTTGTCCAGCAGCGCCCGGCCGGCCTCCTTGGACGCCTTGGCGCACACACAAAGTCACATGAACGCATTGTGAGTTCATCATTGCACATTTGAGGCAAAACTGGAAGTGTACAGAAAGGTCACAAGGTAGCGGAAGGAAGGCAGGAGGGGGAAAAAAAGATGATGAGCAAGAGTTCTACTTGTGCGCCCTGCACGTTTGACAAGTGGAAGAAGAAGTTTCCTTCTTTACTGGGTCACGTGACAGAGGAAACGCGTGACGGAAAAGCCAGTCAGCACCCGGCACGCGTAATACCTCGGCGTCGGCCAGCAGTTTGTAGCGCAAGTAGGCGCTGGTGCCTTGGCTCTTTCCCGCTTGAATTCGAGCCAGCTGACTTTTCTGTTTGTGAACACATGCATGTATGCAATTGGGTTTTTTTGTTTCATCATAGAATGATTGTTGTTTTGATCAATAAGATTGACTTTTCCAATGATTTTTTGGATATCTAAGATGTCAAATGATTGTTGCGGTGAAGCAGCTCGTCACCTTCTGCGCGCGCCTCTTCTCAGCTCGCTGGCTCTGGTGGTAGATGCGGCTGAAGTTGGACACGATGACCGGCACGGGAAGGGCGATGACCAGCACGCCGCTCAGCGAACAGATGGAGCCCACGATCTTGCCCATGATGGTTTTCGGAACCATGTCGCCGTACCTGAGGAACAGATCGCTATTTATCAGCTCACTCGACCGATTAAAAAAAAAAAAAAAAAAAAGTGAGATGCTTGCAATTCCGCCTGCATCCAGACGGGGGAGCCAAATACTTGGCGTGGTTCCGCTGTATACAAGAATAAGCTACAGAATCAGAAGATAAAATAAGAATGATCGCAATAAACAACAACATATGTATCCACATCAATGTAAAAAATAATAACAGAAAATATGAATATTATGTGACACACATAATGCAAGTAGCAAAATCAATACTCATCAGTAGAGACTTGTGACTCAACCTCATTTGTGCAATAAAGCTCAAGTCGTTCCTCTTCAACTATCATTTGACGTTAATCCGAGTAAAGCGATGCATGCAACCTCTGGAAAAAAAAGTTGCCTGAGGCCCAGTTGCGTTCACGTGCACGCTTAGAAAACAATTCTAGCGGAAACGGGCACTTCCCTCTTTTCTTATTGACCGCTAGCAGGCAGCCGAACGCACCGACGGCCATGCTTGAGCGTCACCCACGACGACAGTCATGTGACTCCACGTGCGTGCCGTCATGTAACACCGGTGCGCTCACACGGTGCGGCCGGGTGACGGACATCACCTGGACGCACGTGACAATGGCACACCTTACCTACCCACAAGCCTTTGCGGTGCGTGTTGCCATGGAAACCCGAAGCAAGCCCTCTTCATGTCGCAGCGTGGGTCATGTGACTAAATAATAGATCCGCGTGGACACCTATCTGCAGGTGTTTTGCCGAAACACGATCCCGGGTACATACAAACACACACGTGTACACACAAGTCGGAGCAACGAGATGAGGTGGCCTCTTGTTGCCGTAACCATGACAACACACCACCATGAGTCCATTGAGACCTCAATGTCAATACGGAGCATTTAACGAGTTGATCGGCGGCACCTTCTCGAGTGTCCGACCGACCGCAACGTTTTCACGTCATCACCTACCCGAGCGTGGTCATGGTGACGATGGTGTACCAGAAGGCGGCGGGGATGGAGGTGAAGGCCGAGCCCTTGGAGCTCTTCTCTGCGTAGAACATGACGGTGGCGAAGATGATGATGGCCATGGTGAGCGAGAAGAGCAGGAAGCCCAGCTCGGAGGCGCAACTCTGCAGCGTGTAGCCCAGGATGCGCAGACCGGCCGAGTGGCGCGAGAACTTAAAGATCCGGAAGACGCGGAAGACTCGAAGCGTGACAAAGGCGCCGCTGACGTCTTCGTTCTCGGGCATGACCAGGCCGATGTAGTAGGGCATGATGGCCACCACGTCGATGAGCGACATGACGCTCTTGACAAACTTGAAGCGGCTGGGCGCCGCCACCAGGCGCAGAACGTACTCCACCGTGAAGATCAGCACGCAGGCCGTGTCCATGCAGAAGAAAGCCAAGGCGTAGCGCTCGCCGCACGACGTGGACCTGGCCGATCCCGGTCTCCCCCCGCACGGGACCGTCTCCAGAACGTTGGCGAGGACCGACACGGCGATGAAGAAGCCCGTGACGTAGTAGAATACCAGCGCCGCGGTGGACGTGTGCGGGTTCTCAAAGGCTCGCCACAGGGACTCTCGCCAGTTCAAATCGGCCGGCGCGGGCTCGTTGCTCGGATCCGTCTCCTCGTCGTCCTGGAGCCGCTCCAGGTTCTCCTTCCGTCGGTCCTTGTAGTCCTCGTAGCAGCAGTCCCCGATCACTTCGGGCACGATACCGAAGAAGGTGAGCTCCTCGTCGAAGGCGGCGATGCACTCGTGACGCGGGAAGTGCAGCTTCCCCGTCTGGTAGAAGTTCAGGATGTGGCGGAACAAGCCCGGGTCACGGTCAAAGAAGAACTCGTCGCTCTCCTGCCGGAAGAAGAAGTCCTTCTCGGAGCTTCCCAGAAGCGTGTCCGGGTAGCGCTCCAGAGTCTCCCGCCACGTCTGGAATCGACTCCCGCTCACGTTGAGGATGAGGACGTTGTCTTTGCTGCGTCGTCCTTCTGGCGGAAGCGCCGGCATGGGCGCGTTGGCCACGGGCATCCAAGCCACCGCCGCCGCACGAACCAGCGGCAGCCACGCCCCCGCCGCCATGCTGACACCGCTCCCTCCAGCCAAATTGGACAGCCGAGCTTTCACGCCGTGGATGCCGACGCGCTCAGCGGGAGGCGAAGACGGCCGCCGTGGAGAGGTCCGGCAGCATCTGGCTTGTTCTCACTCAGGTGACGGATGCTCTGCTCCCCCCTCGCTGGACCTCCCCCAAGGCATGTCGTTCCTCCCTCTGGAGCGCCTCCCTCCTCGTCCCCTTTGTGTGTGCGGAACATGTTAGTCAACTTTTGTGTGTGTGCACTCATCTGTTTGAAAACAGGAGGTGCCACTCTATCTATCGCCCACACAAACACACACACACACATAGCACAAGTACATCAACAACAAACACAAATCACACAAAACCAAAACACAGCATGCATATCTTCAAGCGACGCTACGCAATTGTTTGGACACACACAAGTGTGTAGAAGCAGGATCCAAGACTTTTGGCCCAGAAAATAAATGAATTCACCTTGTGTCGTTTTGACTTAACATTCAACGTCAACATTTTTTTTCTGCCGCAGAGATGATAGATGCACCCCCTTCCTCACTCGCATCCTCCCTTCATATCCTCACCCCTCCCCTCCCCTCTCCGAGGAGACCTTCATTGAATTCTGCTTTATTCTATTTCTATTTTTAGTCACACAACTCCAATGAAAAGAAAAGCAAGCGCAAACAAACATTGAGACCACAACAATAGTATAAAAGACTTGAAGAGAACTCTCTGAGGAGACTGAAAGAGGACTTGGACCGGGGGAACTTGGGACCATCAGAGTAGAAGGTCTCTGACAAGAAGAGGACTGGACCACTACGACGAGAAGAGGTCAGAACCGAGGGACTCGGACTGGAGGAGGAGGATTTACAGAGATAATATTGTCACGTGAGGAAGTCTTTTCTTGCTCGGGATTAGATGGGAGAGTGATGAAGAGAAGAAAGAGGCAGAAATGTCTTCTGTTTGACAAATGTGGTGGTTTAAATGAGGAAGAGCTATTCTTAGAAATGGAGACGTTCATCAATTCACCCTGCTCACCGCTCTACTATGCTGCCCACTACTGGAGGGGACGAAAATAGCTCCAATCAAGTCTCTGCTGCCACCTATTGGCCAAACGCCATGGTACGGAGTGCAACTCATAAAACAACACACCGAGCCATTCAATGTGTTTTTAACTGTTTTGGGCTTGTAGCGCGATTACAGTGGATACACAAAAGGCGGATTGCATTTCATCTGATCTGATGTGATGTCATACACGTTTATAACACAGTCGCTGCTGTCTGTCGATGTGCTATAAACGCTACCTTAATTTTTCCACGAAGAAGTCGCATGTTGAACCTCGTGAAGCGGGAAGTGACATCTCGCAAAAATGGACTGGTAAGAAGATTTGCGCGTCTTTTAAACCTTACGTAGTCGACACGTCTTTTAAGACCGCGTTAGCTATTCCGACAGAGCATTCGTCTGTATTTTCAACAATCCGCTCGCGTGAGTCAAGTTAGTTGCGAGCGTTAGCAGGGGGGCTAACAATGCTAGCCGGCTAATGTTGTGATGACAACACTAGTCACCTTAGCTGTGAACAGCTTTCATGCATCAGAGTTCAAAATGATGTGGACGAGCGCAACGTAGTCCTTCAATTTGTGTATTTCTTACTATTTAGGGGTCAAAGTGAGCTGCTGTCTCCGGTGGTCCGAGAAGACGTGGTGACAGTCGCTGGCCGTCGAATGAAGAAGGTGGCATGTATCCTGCAAACAAGAGTTTGTTTGTGTGTGTTGAGTCATTTTGCCTTGATTGTTGTATTCCTGAGCGCCGATTTCAGTCCCCTCACCCGGCAACAGTAATGTTGGCGCTTCCGTGGTAACGCCGGCCCGCTCCACGTTGAGGAACACGCCTGCCTCACTTTTCAGACAAGCTGGTATGACAAAGAGTCCAAATTGCTGTGGGAGTAATGAGGAATTTAATCTTAATCGGGAAATGAAATCGAGTTGGGGGCAAATGAATCTAAATGCAAAATTGCCTAAGTTGACTCGTCTTCCTCCAGTAACTCCCAGGGTTTCCGATGTTTCCGCCGTATGGGCTCACGCGGGTCAAACCCCTCACTCCGCACACACGCGGAGAACCACACTCGGCAGTCTGGTGAGAAAACAAAACGGGCGTGATTTCATCAAGAGGGCCAGCTTGTCCGACAACTTTGGTGCTGCGCGTAGAATTTGGACGACAGCGACTGGACGAACAGCTTGTACACGTCGCCCGTGGCGGCTTTGGGGAACAGCAGCTTCTTCACGGAGGACATCGCCCAGCTCGGCTCGGCCCTGCTCAAGGACGACGACCCCGGAGAGGCCGGTGAGCGAAACAAACGCACCCCGTCATGCTGCGCTCGGGCATCTGATCCTTTGCTTCTTGCAGCGGCGGCCAGTCTGTTCCCTGATTTCCTGGCCTCCTTTATGAAACACTCTTCGTCTGGCATATTTGAGCTGCTGGAGGATTACCAGAGCCTCTGCCAGGACAAGGTAGGCCAATTCGGGAGGGACGTGCGACCCGATCCGAGACCAAGGCTTAGCTTCTGTCGGGTGTTTCAGGTGGACGTGCTCCAGTCGGTGGTGCTGCGAGCGGGTCCGAGCAGCAAGACGGCGGGAGTGCGCTGGCTACTGCAGCAGGAGAGCAACACCTGGAGACTCATCTCCTCCCTGTACAGGTGAACGGCCCCATCCCGTCGGGCGGCGCCTCGCGTCCGATCGAGCGCATCTGACCGTCTCGTCCGCTCGCTCTCTTTTGGCAGGGATCGCGTCCAGTCGGCGCCGGAAGACGACATGGCGGTCGACGTGGCAGTGAGTGATCGACCTCGGCTGCATGGAATTTAAGATTTGAAGAAATGCGAGGGCAATTTGGGAGCAATGCCTCATGTTGATTGTGCGTGCAGTTTCCCAACGAAAGTGAGAAAACGGCGGTGGAGCATCTCTTCCAGCGCGACGCCACGGTCCGTCAAAGTCAGGTAACAAATGCGCTCAGAGCTCGTGTAGCGCTTTTAGCGCTCGGCTCACCGTGTTCGCCGTCTCGCCCGCAGTTGGTCGTCGATTGGCTGGAAAGCATCGCTCAGGATCAGATGGCAGACTTTTCCGACAACATTGAATTTTACTCCAAAAGCGTCTGCTGGTGAGTTTACTGTTCAACTGTCGCGGGGCAAAAAAAAAAAAATCCAACATTGTATCTTAAATTGTGTGTGTCAGGGAGAACACGCTGCACTCACTGAAGCTGAGGCGGAAGAGCGGCAACGTCTTCACCGTCCCCCTTGTCACTGAGCTGGTGAGAGCCGTTTCCTCGGCCATATCCTCGGCGACTGCCACCCGCCGGCCGGCCATAGTCACTGTCTGCTTTCAGGACCCCGACGCCCCCCTCCGCCAGCAGCGACCCTTGGCAGACCTGGATCGGGAGGATGACATCCGTCTGCTCAAGAACCTGTTCACGCTCATTCGGGCCGGCATGACTGAGGAGGTAGCGGCGCGTTCTGCAACATCCTTTTACTAGTGAGTCACATAGGTCAATAATCTGATGGTGCTTGCAAATGTGTCGTGTGTGTGTGTGTTTGTAGGCCCAGAGGCTGTGCACACGCTGCGGTCAGGCCTGGCGAGCAGCCACTCTGGAAGGCTGGAAGCTCTACCACGATCCCAACATCAACTCAGGTCCTCTTTCAAAAAATAGACGGCCCGCACACGCCAATGGCGCTCACTTTGAGGGTGTTGGTCTGCAGGCAGCGCCGAGTTGCGCCCGGTGGAAGGAAACCCTCAAAGAGGCATCTGGAAGGCCTGCACCTGGAGGATGGCTGCGGAGGTACACCCTCGTGCATGAAAATCGTCCCGAAACTTGAGTGCAAATGTGCTGCCGGTGCTGGTTTTTGCAGGAGCAGCTCAACCGATATGAGCGAGCCATCTATGCCAGCCTGAGTGGAAATCTTAAACCAGTAAGATTTCCCATTTGGAGTTTTTATCAGTGTGCTAACATGCTAAGCTAACACTGTGCGTGTTAGGTGCTGGCTGTGTGTGAATCGTGGGAGGACTGCGTGTGGGCGTACTTCAAGGTGATGGTGGACACACTGGTGGAGAAGCACCTGATCTCTTCAGGGATGGCCCACCCGGAAGTCGAGACGCTGCCACGGGAATACTTGGAAGCCAAGTAAGGAACACACAAGCGCGTAGATAAGATTTCAAGGTAAGGGAGCCGCCCACGAGATGCTTTGTTTTCTTAGCTGGACACTGGAAAAGGTGTTTGAGGAGCTCCAGGCATCGGAGTCAAAGGTAGAAGCCAAAACAAAAGTGAAATGTCATCACCTGCCATGAGGGTCACATGACTGACGCGTGTGTATGCGCAGAGGGTCTTGGAGGAGACGCAAGAGCACTACCATGTCATTCAGAAGTTCATCATCCTGGGAGACCTGGACGGTAAGATTTGCTCCTCCTCGTCACCCGGGAGCCCTCGGAAGACCTCGTAAGCGTGTGACGTTGCTCTCAGGGCTTCTGGAGGAGTTCCGCGATTGGCTGACGGCCCCCAAGCCGCTCCCGTCGCACCTGCTGCGTTTCATGACTCACCTGCTGCTCTTTTTCCGCTCCATGGGTTTGGCCCTGAAGGTAAACAAGCACACGTGTTCTTTAAAAGAAAAAAGAAAAAAAAAATCCAACTTTGCGTCTCTGTGTGGAAGGAGGACGCGTGCGTGGAGGTGCTGAAGGCCTACGTGAACCTGCTGGTCGCGGACCGGCAGACAAACCTGGTGGCCAACTACGTCAGCCAACTGCCGGCCGACCTGGCCACCGCTCACTATGCCGCCTTCCTGGAGACCATCGGCCAGCCGGAGGTCCGGCCGCGCTGCTTGCAGCTCGCCGTCGAAGCCGGTGAGGGCGCGGACATCGCTTTGGACGGCAAGATGACGAGCACGTCCCGAACCCACTCGTTTTTTTTTTGTTCACGTAGGTTTGGATGTGGCCGCTGTGACCAAAATGGTGGTGGAGACCGTGCGGGAGCGAGACGACGGCGAGTTCACGCCTCACGGCCAGGTCCCGGAGATGGGAACCACAAAGGTTGGTTTGGCCAAGGTAGCGGCGGCATCCATTTTGATGCGTTGGCGTCTTCTTTCAGGACGACGAAAAGAAGATCGACGTCATCGACTGGCTTCTGTTTGAGCCGGCCCACCGAGCTGAGGCCCTCAAGCAGTCCAACGCCATCATGAGGAGATTCCTGGGTAAATACGGGCAAGCGCATAGCGTCACGGAACGTCACGGAACGCCACGTGAACCCCCCACCCTCCCCCCACAGCTCTGGAGAAACATGACGCGGCCAAGGCGGTCTTCTCCAAAGTACCCGAGGATTCCATGAGAGAAATCTACTGCCAGTGGTCGGGACTCGGCCAGACGTCGCCTCTGCCCCCCGAGGACGACAACGCCATCAGAGAGCATCTGTGCATCAGAGCCTACCTGGTCTCTATCTGCCATCCGGAATACTTTTGGAGTCTTCCAGTCTTCCTTCACACTCACGCGGAGGTTCAATATGTCGTTGGCAGGAAGCCCATGAAGCCTTCGCCGACTGGTTCGCTCACAGTAGCGCCGTCCCCCAGAAGCCCACACCTGCGCCCGAAGCCAAATTCACAGAGCGAGTAGCCAATGAGATGAGAGAGAAAGAGTACCAGGTATTTGTGGCGGCGAGCGTGGCGGCGTCTTCCGGTCGCGACGCATCTCAAAAGCGCTTTTGCCGGCAGGCGGCGCTGTCGGCCTGGTCCGGCCGCCTGGACGTCATGGCCGAAGACGTGAAGGAGAGAATCTACAACGTGCTGCTGTTTGTCGACGGCGGCTGGATGGTGGACAACGCGCAGGTCGGAAAAACGCTCATCGGGCCGGCCAAACTTTGGTCTGGAAGGATTCTCGAGCGTGCTTTTTTCCGGATTGTGTCGTTGTCAGGATTCGGAGCCGGATGCGGAACGCAGCCACCAAATGTCGGCGCTGCGCTCGCTGTGTTTGCCTCGCCTCAGCTTCCTGCTGCTCAGCGTACTGCAGAGCTCCTCCAGACACCAGGAGGCGCTGCGGCTCGCCGACATCATCTCCTCCGACCAGCATCGCCTCTACCAGGTAGACGGGTCTGTTTTGGCGTCTTGTTGAAGGCTCACGATGGCTTTGGCTTTCTTCAGGTGTTTTCCAAGGAGGAGCTGAGACGCTTCCTTTCAAAGTTGAGGGAGTCGTCCCTGGCGCTATTGGACCAGGGACTCGACCCGCTCGGCTACGAGCTGCAGCCGTGAGGGCCCCCTGCGTTATGTGTTTGTTTATATTTTCTGAATAAAAAAAAAAAGTGTTTACTGCGTGACTTGTTTGTTTGAAGGCACAAAAAGCTTCTTTGTTGAATAGGACGTGTAGTAATTAGTTGACAGATATGTTACAGCTCTCAATAAAAACTAGATAAATTGCTAAAACAATACAAATTATCATGACAAATGTCTTGGAGGTAGGGGGGGGTAATTTTGTTCCTAATTGTATGGGAAAAGGAATAGGTAAGAAAATTTAAGTCAGTTGCTCAGTCAAGTGAAAAACTACAGAATGGCATCGATAATTCTAGAAAAATCAATCGACAATTTTAAATTGGTGGTTACGTTTCACCCAGTATATCGACTTATTACGGCTTTTTTAAAAAAATTCTAACTCGAGTGACGACGGCTGATGCAATGTCAGTGTTTGTCCTCTAGGGGCGGCATCACGCGTACAGAAAAGGAACACAAGAGCGCATCGAACGGAAGTTTGAACAGGAATAAATCCACAAATTGGACGAAAAGGTTCTCTATAATAACAGGTAGGCGAAATTGCGATACTCGCAACAATCATATCAAATATGGTCAAGTTCGCGAGCGACGCGTGTAATTTACAGTAGTTAGCGCGAATTAGGCAGTGCGAGTAGGCCGCGGCGGAGCCTCGGACTTTCGTGCCCGAGTTGACGAAAGACGGGGAAGGTTGTCGTTTTGTGGAGGAAAGTTGAGCAATTCCGCAAGCTCGAAAGCTGCTTTTCTTCAACGATGAAGTCTTTCAAACGGCCTTCATCGTTTCTTTAGTGAACAGCGCACAACGCGATCAAGGACGGCGCCAATTCAACTTTTGTCCGAGAGGTGAACAAATTGCTCTTTGTGCTTTGTAACTGTTGTCTGCTTTTTTTACCCCGCCTCGTCTCCTGAGTTGGCTATTTTTGCGGATACTTTTGCTCTACACAAAAAGGTGGTCGGTTGCTCGGTCAAGTGTGGTTAAAAGATATACGCGCACATGCGCATTAGCAAGCGCGGGCAAGACATGTCTGGGCATAGTTCTCTGCGCGTTAGTGACGTCACGGACGAAGCTTTTGACCGGCAAATGTTTGGAAATGACTCTCATCTGTATGATGTCTTTTGATTTGAAAGCATAAACTATCTTTTTGGGCACGGGGGGAAATGCTTGTTTTTTTCGGCGTACTATTTCTATTCCTGTTCTTGTCATATGCTCGGATTGTATCCATGCAGTTGCATCTATGGCGTTTTTGCAGTCGGCATTTTGGTGCACTTGATTGTCTTTTGACGTCAGGCAGGCAAAGGATTTGAAAGAAGCACAATTTGTCTCTTCTGTCAAGAAAAAGTGCTTTCATGAAAAGAAGAATGTACGCTATGCTCAGATATGCGGGGCATGTCTACATTGAAGTCACAGAGGACCTGGTTCGTGCAGTTTGGATTTTTTGTTGAGTCATTTGATTGGACTAGTCCCGGCATGTCTGAGTGTGTGTGCGTGCGTGATATAATCAGCTGTTGCAGCGAGCGTGCCGCTGAGTCAGCTGGGCCGGGCCGGGCTGGGCTGGGCCGAGCTGGCTGTGATAGGCCCTGGACTTGACAGCGTTTACTCACGTTTCGGTCTAGTCCCGACATGTCCTGGAGGCCGTATAAGAGACAGCCGCTGCCTCTCTGACACTTGAACTCTTTGCGATTGCACACGTGTACTTTTGGAGCATACTCCGGTAAGAATCAAGGAATTCAAACTACTTTGGCAACAAATTCCCCTTTTCGAGAGAGAAGCCGTTGACTTGTTTCTGCTCATGCCACTTGACATTGTGCGTCTGTGTGCAGATTATCATCGCCATGTCAACCGAGAACATGGACACCTGCGACGACAACAAAGTGGTGAGCAGCGATGGATGACTTTTTTTTTTTGCTATCTTGCCATTTGCGCTTCAGATCCGTCCGCAATGTTTTTTTTTTTTTTTTTTGCTCTATTTCGCCGAGTTGTGTGTCATCACTTAGCTGCTTGTTTGGGTCCAGGTGAGGCCCAAGTTGGAGTTGTCCACTTTGCTCAAGCTGGCGGGCGCCACCAAAGACGTGCTGACTTTTAAGGAGGTGAGAGCGGCACGGAGCAGTTGGCCGAGTATCGGCCGGCCTGTGAAGAGCGCGTAGCCACTCTGCAAATGTCTTGTGCTCAGGTCATGTTCTACCTGGGCCAGTACATCATCCAGAAGCAGCTCTACGACAAAAAGCAGCAACACATTGTGCACTGCGCACAAGACGCGCTGGGCCGCATCCTAGGAGTGGACACCTTCTCCGTCAAGGAACCTCGGTCAGCCGCGCGACACTCAAACGCCAACGGATGATTCTCGTGCTCAAGTCTCACCTTTAAAACATTTCTCTTTTTTGGGGGGGAGGACAGGCTTTTTTTTGCCATGCTTGCCAAGAACCTGGTGATCGTGAGGAGCCAAGGTAGGACGTTCTACCAGCGGCTGTTTCATTTCTGCACAAAAAAGACAAATGAAATATTCATCATTCCGTCCAAACGGTTGTGTGCTGCAGAATCGACACAAAGCTCCGCCGAAGCTGCGAGCGGCAGCCAGACGCCGCAGCAACAACCCGCACAGGTCAGACACCGGCCGGCTCACGTCAAAAACAAAAACCCAAAATCAAGGGGCGCTAATGTGTGTGTCGTACCGTTATTTTGTGCGTTAGGAAAACGCAGTAGGAAGCAGCTCGTCATCTCCCCGCATGCGCCGCCACCGGCGAAGGCGCCACAGGAGCTCCAGGAGCAACGACGCAGGTGAGTTGGCGGCCGTCTGGAAAGCGCCGTGTCCAGATATGTAACTCTCCTCTCCTCTCCGCAGGTCCCTCCCACGGGTTGCCGGCTGAGGAAAAAGACGGCGGCTCGGACGAGGACGACGGCGAGGGCTCAAAGAGGAGCCGCTCGGACAGCTACTCGCTGACTTTTGATGACAGCCTGTCCTGGTGTGTGATCGGCGGACTGGGAAGCGGGCGCAACAAACACAACAGCCAATCCTCAGAGAGCACCGTGAGTACGAGACTGGATCTCGTGTGCCGTGACGCTCGATGGATTTACTCAACATTCCACTCTCTGCGTTTGAAGTCCGCCTCGTCGGACGCCGCGGCAGCCGCCGCCGCCGACTCTGACGGCGACAACTTCAGCGTAGAATTTGAAGTGGAGTCCATCGACTCTGACGATTACGACGAAGACGACGCCTCTTTGTCCACTGACGATCAGGTAGGACAACACACGCCTGCCATTCATTTCTTGCCGCTCTTGTGCCAGACGTATTTCTCGTCATTGGCCGCAGGTGTACGAGTTCACCGTTTTGGAGAACGACGACGACGACGACTCGTTTGACGAAGACACGGAGATCACCGAAGCCGTGAGTGGCGGCGCGTCAGAAGTGTCCGAGAGCCCAGAAGAGCGGACTCGAACGATTTGGCGTTTGTGTTCAGGACTACTGGCGCTGCAACGGATGCGACGAGTTGAACCCACCTCTCCCGAGGAACTGCCTGCGCTGCTGGAGTCTGCGCCAGGATTGGCTGTGCGCCGACGCTCCGGGTCAGTTGGGCGACCGACCGACCGGCTGCCGTCGTCTCAGCAGCAGCGACATTGAGATATTTGCAAATGCTCACTTTGCTGCCATCTCGTAGCAGTTTGCCGTGACGTGCCGAGAAGTTTTCATTGAGCGTACCTTTTTGCGTGTATTCAGTGAGCGATTTTTTTTTTTTTCCCCCCAAGGTTCCGACGCCGAAGACGGCGTGGACGTTCCGGACGGCAAAACGGTCAAAGTCTCGGCGGCTCCCGACTGGCAGGAGGCGGCGTCACGACCGTCCTCGTCCTGCAGCTTGTCGTCGCCGGACAAGTCGTGGACGTGCGACTCGCAGCCTTCGTCGGGCGCCAACTCCCAGGAGACGGTGGGCAGCTCCCAAGAGACGGCGGCGGGCGCGCCCGAGCTGGAGCGCAGCGTGTCGGCCGACATGCGGCTGCCCGACTCGTGCCTGGAGCCGTGCCTCATCTGCCAGTCGCGGCCCAAGAACGGCTGCATCGTCCACGGCAAGACGGGCCACCTGATGTCGTGTTACGTGTGCGCGCGCAAGCTGAAGAAGCGCAACAAACTGTGTCCCGTGTGCCGCCTGCCCATCCAGGCCGTGGTCCTCACCTACCTCAGCTGAGTTTGTTGGCGCGTTTGTTGGTCTACCTCAGTTGAGAATGTTGGTCGCGTTCTCCTCGTTGGTTCGTTCGTCTCCACCGTCCAGCGGTCAGAATGTTTCGGACTCTGTTGAGTTCCAGTGCAATCA
Source organism: Syngnathus leptorhynchus (assembly GCF_054491065.1). Lineage (NCBI taxonomy): Eukaryota > Metazoa > Chordata > Actinopteri > Syngnathiformes > Syngnathidae > Syngnathus > Syngnathus leptorhynchus. The sequence continues at coordinate 6,614,166 of NC_141215.1, forward strand.
GTAGATTTAACAAGTTTGACCAAATGTCGGCTGTACCGAAGGCTCGGTATAATTTCACAATCGTTTTCCTTTGTTATTTATTCCGGCACGCACGCACACACTTTGAATGGAGTCGAGTTGTTTGAACAACTCTTGTTGTTCCATCTTATTTCAACAACTCTCGATGTTGAAAGTCCAATTCTGATGCTGAGATTTCTAACTTGATTTGCAGTGGTTATAAAGGTTTTGTTCACACTTTGCTCGTGATCATTTACTTTTCACGTGCACTTGACGCAGAAACACACTTCATAGAAATTGACTACGTTTAAGTCAAGAGTTTTCTAAATGTGTAGCACGGGCTCCCCCTAGCGGTACGCATCAGACATTCAAAGTTTTTTTTACGGAAAGTAAAATTAAATATTGACTCTGCTATTGCAAGTTGATGTTGAAAATAATTTCAAGGTAATTTTTTGTTTTGACTATTGCACCTAACATTTTGTACAAGGTTGCAATGGTGTTTAACGGTATAAAAAGCCTTGTGCTGCACCTTCGGACTGGGTCAGAAAGAAAGAAAATCCGTGCCTCGATGCGTGCCTGCAGGTCGGTGGCACCTTTATTTGCCTGCCCCAGCCAGACACGTAAGTGACTCCCTCGCCTACTTCCTCCTCATGCAGACAATCACAATTAGCAAGTTGGCTTGATCTGAGGAGAAGGGCGGGACTTCCAGAGAAACCTGCAACGGAGTGGCAATTCTATTGACAATGTACATGTGAGGCAGTCGAACAAAATCCCGGACAGTTTTTGAAATTCCTCCCGGACACAGCTTGAGCTTTAGCCATGATTTTTTTCCCTACTGTAGCGGCCTGTTATTAGGTACACCTGAAAAAGGTGGTGTACCTAATAGAGCGTCTGAGTGACGTCACATATCAAACAGCCAATCAGAAAGTGGGGGTGAGTGCGGGTGTGGCACTTCGACCATGATTTTTTCCCTAATGAAGTGGCCTGTTATTAGGTATATTCGTTTTGGAGTCCCTCAATTTGACCATAAGATCGCAAAAGTGTACCGTGTGTCGCCCTCTGCTGGTCAGAATGAGAAAAGCTCCCGTTGATAAAACAGCCAATCGGAAAGTGGGGGTGAGTGCGGGTGTGTCACTTGGATTCGTTTTGGAGTCCCTCAATTTGTCCATAAGATCGCAAAAGTGTACCGTGTGTCGCCCTCTGCTGGTCAGGATGAGAAAGGCTCCCGTTGATGAATTCCGAGAATCCAAAACAAATGTACGAGCCGTTTCTTCATTTGTATGGAGTGCTGTACATGTTAAATATAAGTTAAAAAAGTAAAAGAGCGGTTTAATTTCCAAAACGAATATATGCTTTGTTGTATTTTTGTTTCTCGTAATATCTTCTAATTTTGTTTTAGAATAAAAACAATACAATTAAACTGCTCTTTTACTTTTCTTTAACTTCTATTCAACGATAGGATGTAAGTGTAGGCTAATATTTCATTTTTTTACAGAACGTTTTTATTTCAATCCCCCCCCCCCCCCCCCTTGAAAATGTTACGTTTATTATCAGTTGTCTGAGCTGTGATTGTTTTTCCAACTACCTCAGCTAACATCTGTCAAATGTTCATCACTCATTCTTCTTGGCATAGAAACAAGTGGATGGCTTCAGAGACTGATTTGAAAACTCACGTCAACATAAACATTTTTATTTCATTGGAGATTTGGAGCCTACAAGTGGAAGAACGAACATCTTGTGGCCATTTGGCCCATCCAAACACTTTTGTTCCCTAAACAAGTCATCAGGGAGCAAAGCGGATGAAATACAAATTGTGGCCATTGCACTCCAAATAGTCACTTGCGCTAATGAACAAATTGTGGCCAGAAAATACTGTTTTGTGCTCACAAAAAAAGCAAACAAACAGAGCGCACCTTCATTACAAAGTGAAGTTGCCCATGAAAATACAAGTCATCTGGATTTTGTGCACAGCTTACAATCTAATGTCCATCCGTCACGTCTGCGAGCGTGCTCTTCACCCAGACACGTCCGTACCGCTTTCTTCTATGACATTCACAGCCTCAAAATGACTCCAACGGGTCACAAACACATTCGAGAGAAAGTCGCCAGCTCCACTTGAAGGCACTCCATGGTGGCAAAAAAAAAAAAAAACCATTCCGCTCACCTAAATCAAGTCCGTGAGGCTGCAGAATATGAAAGACGATGTTTTGTGGCCACAAAATGCGTGCTTGTAAGTCTGAGGTTCCGTGTAACTTAATTTGCTTTGAGCAGCCCTAGAAAAGCTAACAAATGCGTGTCGAGAGCTCCTAAATGCGTCTGAATATCAGAACCGACCAAGAAAACCTTCAAAGTGTCACATTTCAAAGATAAAGAAAACAAAAAAGTACCACAGAGTCGATTCATATAAAATAAAGAAAAGTGCACGTGAAAAAAGATCACGATTCAGTCTCGATTCAACATAGCGTGTTTTCCAGTCCGAGGCATGGTCACGCTTGATGAGGGAAGGCGGGCGCCTCGCCTCGCCTCGCACGCAGGATCAAAACTAACATGATTGGTCCAAAATATCTTCATGAGTTTTCCTTCAGACTTTTCAAAGATCCGTCACTTTGTTCTCCAGGGCGGCGGCGATCTGCTGCAGTCGTAGCGTCAGCTGGCGGGTCTGGGCGGCCGGGTCTTCGTCCAGGGACCCGATGATCTGCCAGAGAATCGGGAAAGGCGTTAAAGCTTCCGAGACGCCGGCAGCGGAAGCCGAGGCAGAGCAACGTTGCTTCTCACCGCGTCGTAGTATTTGCTGGCGTACTGGTACAGTTCGTGCAAGGCCAGCTGCGTGTTCAGCTCGTCCGTGTGTTGCTGCACACACACACACACACATACACACACATGCGCGCACTGTCACATCAATACGCGCAGGCGCAGGCGCGCGTCCGTACCCTGGACACCTCAGCAAGGTATGTGTTCATGTCCTGGTCGCTGACGGGAACCATCTGCCGGATTCCTTTGTAGTAACTGCCCAAGACAAATGTGGAACATTAATGTGTGTGTGTGTGTGTGTGTGTGTGTGTGTGAGCTCTTTTTGTGACTCACTCGTCCACCATCTTCTTGTAGGTGGAGATCTCCTTGGCGTAGAGCAGCTTGTTGCTCGGCGACTCCTAGAGAGAGGGCCAAACGCAAGCGGATGTCGACAAGCTGCCAAGATGGAGCTTTGCAGCGGCGCCGCGCCACGTACCCGGCTGAGTTTGTGCTCGCTCTTGGTGCAGGCGTCCATGAAGGTCTGGGCGATGACGTGCAGCGAGGCGTCCACCACCTCGTTCACGTGCACGTCAAAGACGAAGTGGGGGTTGCGCAAGATGTTCACCCAAAAGCGCAGCGGCAGGCTGAGGGCGAGCTCACGGTTAAAGGCGGCCCGGCCCGGCCCGGCCCGAGTTTGTGGCGAGCCGGCGGCGCCACCTGTTGGTCTTCCAGATGTGCAGCGTCTCCTCGTCCACGTTGTCGTGCCGCAGCGCCTGCTCGTCCAGGAAGTCGAAGAAGTACTTGACGGGAGGCGGGACGGCGGCGCTGGAGCACAGAACGCTGCGGAAGAAGTCGTCCACAAACTGCTGCAGCGTGCCCTGCACAGGCGCGGTCCGGCGTTAGCCAGCCAGCCAGCGCAAGCATCGGCTCGGGTTCCGCACCTTGACGGAGAGCAGGCGGGTCAGGTAAATCTCCGTGATGGCTTTGGTCATGGACTTGTCCTTCACGCTGCCTCGCTTGGACTTGACCTCGTCCAGCTCGTCGGGCGCCCGCACCAGGTGGAAGGTGTTGTCGTCCTCCGGCAGCAGGGCGTTCCCTAGCGCCGTCACACGGTCGGTTAGCCACTCCCATGGAGAAGCGCAGGCGCACGCTTACGTTCTTCAAAGTTGTCCGGGCGCTGGTGGAAGGACTGCGTGTGCAAAACCTTGGACAGAACCAGCGTGGCGTTGTCCCGAACCTGCCGGGAGCACGCACGTGATGTCATCGCTCGGGTGGCGTGATGACATCGTCGCCGATATTCTTACGTTGTAGTGAGCCAGAGTGTTGAGTCTCTTCCAGCGTCCTTCCTTCTGTGACGTCAGGTCAAGGTCGGACAGAATCTGACCGGTGGAGCCGGGACGCCACTCTGGACCGTAAACATCAAAAACGCCGCTCAGCAATCGATCGATCGATCGATCGATCCATCAATGAGATTACCGAGCGCCACGCTCTCCACTTTTGGCCTCTGCGAGTACGGAAGATTCCTGTACACTTGATCGATGATCTTCTCCTTCACCTGTGCAAAAAGTCCGTCAATGAAAAGTAAGGAGCCAATCAAATGAAGCAGAAGATCGAATGGAGCACCTGAGAAATGGTATCACAGTTCAGAACCTTCACCGGCGTCACATCTGGACCTTCGCCGTGCACCAGCACCTGCAGGGTCTAAAAACAAACAAACAAAGCTTACGCTAACTTCCATTAGCTTGGTTTCGCTGGATACGTTAGCATTGAGCTAGTGGCCAATGTTTGGTGACTGACCAGTACGGAATACTCCACGTCGTCTCCCAACAGCCCGGTGTCGTTGAGCGTGTATTTGGCCTTCTTGACCTTGGCGTCCACGGGTCCTTTCTCCACCTGGTGCTTGAGCGCCTTCAACAGTTTGTACAGCGGCTCGCCGGCGCTGTCCTGCAACACGCCAAACATGCGCCGTGTCAAGCGGCTATGCTAACGCAAATTGCGTGCGTCTGCTTCACCCTGAGGAACTGGTAGAGACAGACGGACATCCAGTTGCACAACATCCTCTCCACCACCGTCTCAGACCTCCTGAGCATGAGCTTGGGGTTCTTGTTGTGCACGTGCTCGTCGATGAGCTCCAGGAGGAGGGTCCTGGTGATGTCGGTGTAGTAGACCAGCTTGCCGTGCAGCGCCACCGTCAGGAGGGAGGCAAAATCGCCGCGGGCGCGCGCGTTGAAGTCCGGCTGCTTCTCCAGCGTGTGGATGAACTACAGACGGAAGATCAAGAAAAGCGGCTCCAAAACTGCTCCAGAGGCAAACGGGGAGTGGGACTGACATTGATGAGGAAGGGCTTGCTGTTGAGCAGGTTGGAGAACTGGTTGAGGGCCTGCGTGACGATGGCCCTGCGGGACTCCGGGAAGCGCACGCGGCCCGCCAGCACCGAGGCGGCGCCGTCCTTGGAGGGCAGGAAGAGGTTGCGGTCCGTGTACGTCTTGTAGTCCAGGAAGGGGATGCGCGCTTCGCTCAGCTCGCTCGTCTGGTCCTCCATCTCCATCATCAGGTCTGAAAGACCGCGAGGTCATTTTCTCTCGCTTCTCAACGTCACCTCACGTGTTTGGAGCCCACCTGTGAACTCCTTCTTGCAGCGATCCCTCACGCTCTCCTCCAGATTCTCCAGCTGATGCTTGACCTTCTCGTACTCGCGCTCGGCCTGCTGACTCTTCCTCCTGGGGCGAGAGGAAGTGAGTCGCCCGCCGGCCGGTGGCAGCGGCGCTCTAACCTGTAGCAGTAGACGGACACGGCGATGAAGAGCAGCATGGGCACCACCACGGCGGGGATGATGATGGCCAGGGGGATGTCGTCCTTCCACGCATAGTAGACGGAGCCCACCACCCACTCGCCGTGACCGAACTTCACCTGGACGAGGACGCGTCACGCGGGCAGCACGTCCAAAGGCATAGCGAGCGAGCGAGCGAGCGCTTACCACCAGCTCCAGAGGGTCGTTGGCGGCATCTCGCCGTTGGCGTTTAGAGCGAGCGCGGGGCTGAGACGACGGCGCGTCCAGGATCAACTTGTCGTCCTGTCGGTGTCCACAAGGGGGCGTCATCGCATGTCCAGATGGCGCAAATGGGCTCCTTACCTGAAGGATGCTGACGTTGCAGAAGGCGTCCCCGACGAAGGCCTGCGCCTCCAGCGCCGTCATGGCCTTGGCGAAGCCTCGACCCTGCGCTCGCCAGAAGGGGGGCGCCGGCCGCGTCAACGACGGACCGACCGCAAAGGAGGACGAGCGCCGACTCACGGTGACGATGATGACGCTGGTCTCGGCGATGACGGTCTTGGGGAGCTCGTTGAAGGTGGGGTCGGGGTGGTAGCTGAAGGCCTTGAGCTCCTCCTCGGCGTTGTCCAGCAGCAGGACGGTGCGCAGCGAGCGGCTGTCGCTCCAGATCACCGCCGGCGACAGGAACTCCAGCACGCTGTCGTTCTTGCTCAGCGACTCCTGGGCAAACTACAGACAAACGCTTCAGGCACCCACGCCGAGACGGGGGACGCTCCACGTCGGGTTACTACCTCCACGGTGGCGTTGTCCTGCGAGAAGTCATCGGCGACGGGCACCGCCTTCAACGTGGCCCTCTGGATCAGATGGAAGCCGCTCCCCGTCACCACGATGCGCCGCCCGCCGCTGAGCGAGCGAGAGAGAGAGCGACAAAAGCTCACGCAAACTTTTGCGCACAAAGCCGGACGGACGGACGGCGTCCGAGGCGCTCACCACACGAAGCTGGACTTGGGCGAGTAGTCGGCGATCTTGGGGTTGTCGGCGTACTGGAAGGCCGCCGCCACCTCCTTGCTGGTGTTGCGCCCGTAGTTCACCTTCACCGCCAGCGGGTCGGACGGAACCTTGGGCCCGCGGTACTTTCCCGTCTTACACGTGATGATGTCGCCGAAGGACAGGCTGAAGGGGAAGCAAAGGTGGATTTTGCCGCTTTCACGTCCAAGCTTCTCCAAACTTCCTTTCTCGACGGGCGGCTCACACTCGACAGGGGACTCCGCCCACCGAGACGGTGACATCTTCTCGGGAGGCCGTGTCCAGGTCTCGCCCGCCGATGGTGACCACGGTGCCGCCGGCCGCCGGGCCTTTGGCGGGATGCACCGTGTCCGGCTTGGGGTCCTGTACAAAAAGGGACGGCGGCTTTCTACTCTGCGCGGACGACCACGAGACGGCGACCCGGTGGACTCACCCGATAGGTGAAGAGCACCTGAGACCTTCCCGTGCGCCCTCCGTCCACCTCAACCTCCACCACGCCGCTGTTGCTGGACTCCACCGGCAGGTCGGACGGGGGCGTGCGCTTGGCCGGCCCGATCTCGCACACCACGCTGACGGCAAAAGCCAAGATGCTAAAATGTAGGGCGAGGAGCTTTCCTGTCCATCCGTACCTGGTGGAGACAGAGTATTTGTCTCGCAGGTGGCGACACTCCACGCCGGCCACGCTGATGCGCTTGACGTCGGCCTGCTCGATGCCCATGTTGGAACCTCTGACGGTCACCGAGATGCTGCCGTTCAGCGGCCCGAAGCGAGGGACGATCTGAAAAGCCCAAGAAGCGTCCCAATCAAAGAGCACAGGGAAGGGTCAAGGCCTGGTCTTACGTCGGTAATCTGGGGGGCGGGGCATAAGGCGGGCGGCGGCGCCGGACACAAGTGGCGGTAGACGCAGGCCCGCGAGGCGGCGCACCACACGCACTGGTACTTGGTGTCGGCGTGCTTGCACAGGCTGCAGTCGGCTCGAGACACCGAGCAGTTGTACACCGTCACTGTCAAACACGCAAAGACACGTTGAAGGCGGCGGCGGCGACATTTTCCCGCCTCCCTCACCTGTGAGCGTGCTGTCAATCTTGCGCTTGGTGTCCCGTTCGATGACGTGGAAGGAAACGTTCACCTCCTGCTGTTTGCTGTAGGAAAACTGCGCACGCGCAATGGGAAATACAGAGACCATTGATGACTCGCCATTTTCTCCCAAAGGAATCAAAACGGAATAACAGCAAACCCCCCCCCCCCCCAAAAAAGTCAAAGAGCCGTTTGCACGACGGTGAAGAAAAGAGCTTAGACTCGAGTCAGCCTGCAGGGGGCGCTGTCGCATCCCTTTTCATTTTTCAAGCCTATTAGTTATTCGAAGCATTGCGGTGCCGGATGAAAAGTAAATAGACTCTGGAAATACGAACGTCAACAGAGAGCAAGTTGAAATAAAAGCAGAAGAACTTCGGGAGGTCGTTACCTCGTATCCTCGAAATCGAAAGTTGGAGCCGGGCTCCTGCATCACCTCCTCCTCCGTTTCCTTCATCAGCTCCGTGCCCATCACGAATTTGCGGCCCTGACGGCGACATCCATTTTTAATCCTCGGCAAAGCTCGAGCCGTTTCGGTCAAACGAGCGGCGTCCTCACCGAGTAGATGTCCAGGTTGCTTCCCCGGAAGCTGATGGGCACCTCGAAGCCCACGGGGATCAGCAGCGGCTCCGGAGACTGGAACTGAGGACACCGCTCCGGCTTGGACCGACCGGCGCAAAAACAACAAGGTCAGATTGGCTCGCACGCCGTTGCAAAGGAAGGAAGGTAGGTAGGTCCAACCTGTTGAGGTTTGATAATGTGGCCGGCGTCCGCCGCGCCGTCCGTGTCGCTGCATCGGTGCTCTCGAGCGTTCCACTGGCAGCCCCACTCGCTGGTCACGCACGAGATGCACCTGAAAGGCACGGACGCGTTCAACCACAAAAAAAAAAAAGACAAACGGGCGGCTGCGTTTGCGAGTGGGCTCACGGCGTGTTGGGATTCTTCCGGACCGTCGCCGAACAGTTGTAGAAGCGATATCGTCCCGACGTCACCACGATCTTGTCGTTCACCACAATTTGCACGGGGATGGACACGTAGTCTGAACACACGGGCAAATGCGTGGCATAAGCCAACATCTGCTGGTGTCCCTCAAGGTTCTTTCACTTCCAAACTCATTTTCTGAGAAAGAGCGCCCCGCTTACCTTGATGCTCGGGGGTGGGCGGGATGTCGGCGGGGTCCGGCAGGGAACAGATGACGACGGCCGGGCTGCCCATCACCACGGCGCCGCTGAGGGACCCGTTGAAGAGGCAGCGGAGCCCGTCCGTCTGCCGGAGCCGCGGCAGCGCCGGCACGCTGATGTCCACCTGGGGAAGGACAAGCCACGGTCGCTCGGCGGCTTTGCCCAGTCAAAATACGGCCTTACCTGCTGCGTCTTGTGGCAGCTGAGGCTCGGCGGGTCGAAGGCCCGAATCTCCACGCACTGCTGATTGGGCGACCACAGCCACGTGTTCTCCACCGACGACCTGCCGCACTCCTGCTGCCTGGTGCACCTGCCACGGACGAGCCAGGCGCTAAGCTAAAGCGCCAAGCTAAGGCGCTAAGGCGCTGAGGCGCTATGCTAAAGGGCTTTGACCTACCTTCCCTCCAAAACACACCAGCCGCAGTAGGGATCCTTGAGGGACACGCAGGACTGACAGTCCGTCTTCAGGTGGCACGACTGCACGGGAACCTTGGACATCTAAATTCACCAGCCAGCAATAAAGACCAATGTTGGTTGGTTGGTTGTCACCGACGACGGAGGGGCCAAATGCACGGAGCACCTTCTTTCCGCTGGCGATGTACAAGTGCTGCAGCTGAGAATCCAGCAGCAGGTCCTTGTTGACTTTGTCGCCCGTCACTTCGTTGGACGCCCGCCCGTATAGCTCCGGGTGGGCCGACAGATGCAACTTGAGCACCTGGAGAAAAAAAACGGCAAAGTGTTTCTTTTGTGGATGGAAGACAAATCCAGTGCGACGTACTTCTCCGTTGGCCGTGCCCAGGAAGGCCACGGCGTGGCCCATCTCCACGGAAACGGCCACGGCGGTCACGACGCCCTTGCGGATCAGGGAGGGCTCGGCCACCAGCGCCACGTCGGCTTTGCCGGCCAGCGGCGACGGCAGGAACTCGGCGCCGCACTTGTACTTGGCCACCATATTGTGCTGAGGTCGGCGAAAAAAGATCAAATAAATGACAACGTGTCAAAGCGCGACCTCTCCCAAGGCTTACCTGATTGCTGCCGCTGCACAGACCGCCCGACTTGGTGGAGTACGGCGAGTAGACGGCCGGACTGTCGTGGATGAGGCCGCCGTCGCTGTAGCAGGCGCCGATGATCTCCAGCAGCTTGGTGTTGATGGCGCGCAGAGGGTACATGCCTGGCAAAACGACACTCAAGTTGCCCACGGTAGCGCCACTTTGCCGAGCAAAAAAGGACACCTACACATGGCCGAGGTGCTCGGGTCTTCGTCAGAAGTGAAGGTGACAAAGAGAACCTTGTCGGAAGCCAGGATGTGTCCGTACTTGCCCGACCGCGTCAGATTCTGAGCCAAAACCTCGCCCGGTGTCGTCACGTAGGCGGCCTGCGGGAGAACGTGGCGGCCAAAGAAACCATCGACGGGACTGTGAACTCACTTTTTCAAAAGAAGCCAAATACCTGAACTTTATTGAAGTGGTTGTCAGCGCTGCAGTTGAGCTGCAGCTCCGTGTAGGAGTAGTAACTCTGGTCGTCCTCGCACATCCGCGAGATGAAGGTGAAGTTCTTGGTGTCCTGCACGCCCAGCGTGCGCGAGAACAGGAAGTAGACGAAAGCGCCGTCCTTAAAGGCGAAGCGAAAGTCGTGCAGGTAGCGCAGCACAAAGGGGTTGGCCTGCACGGCCGAGGCGTCGATGATGTTCTCGAAGATGTTCCATTCGCCGTAGTCCCGCAGGATGCGCGTGGAGATCAGCTTGGTGCTGTCGTGGCTGCCGTAGCCTTTAGCGACCTAGCATCGGGGCGGGCGGGAGGAGCATTCAGGCGGCCGGCCGCTTGCCAAAGAATTTGACCCGAGTGGCTCCTCACCAGGAAGACGGTGAAGTTGTCTCTCTCCTTGGTGAAGTAGGACATGACGCCCACCACCGAGACGCTTTCCTCGGTGCTCACCACGTAGGACTTCTCGCCTTTGTTGTCGCTGAAGTAGATGACGTGCTCCACGTTGCTGAGGTTGTGCAGCGAGCAGATGCCCCTGTAAACGCTGCCGCACACCACCAGCCTGTCCTCGGCGCCGTGCACCAGGAGAAGCTTGTTGTGGTTGTCCGTCTCGGCCGCGTCCTCGCAGGTGTCCGTCACGGGCGGCGTGCACTGCCGGTTGTCCCGCCGGGGTCCCGTCTCCACGCGGGCTTCCACCAGAAGGTCGGCCGACAGCTGGTAGAGGGCGTTGACGGCGCCCGCGTACAGCCGCCCCGTGCGGGGGTCTTGGACCACGTTGTCGATGAGCGTGTCAGAGTGGAACTCGGGGTTCTTGGCGCGGGAGACGCAGAGGAGCACGCTCGCCGCGGTGACCAGGAACGGCCACGCCCAGCGGCGCGCCATCGCAGCTGCTCAAAGATAAACAGACAGGAGATCCCATTGAACTTGCGGTGTCCCGCAAGGTTCTTTCTTAGAGCCGCTTGCGTTACAACAATTGACGACCAGGCAAAATTTCAAGTCGGAGCAGGAAATCTTCAACACGCGAGGACTCATTTGTCCGAAGAAAACGACGAGCGCGTGAAAGTAAAACCCGACAGAGGACGGACACAATGGTGCCGGCGGGGAACGGCCGGGCCGGGCCGGGCCGGCACAAAGAGGCGAGCCAGCCAGCGGCACAAAGAGGGCCAGACACTGACGACATCGCCATCAAACTGGAGCCAACTTATCTTTCCATCTATGCTCTTGTATCACTTGGAATAAAAATGGTTGCATTTTTGGATGATTTGCCACTCGCAGATAAAAAGCGCAAGAAGCAAGGAAAAAAAAAAAAAGCAACGAGGTTTCTGCAAAATCCTTGCGGAATGCGCTCGCCCGGGATGACAGCGGGGAGAGGAAGTCCACTTCCTGCGTGGATGGCCGTCAACAACTTCCTGAGGGAGCCTCTTTGGGAGGTCACGACCCGGGTGGGGTGGGTGAGGGGGGCTTGTTGCACGGAGAACTTTGCCGCGCCTTCCCATGGCTTCAAAAAGGCAGGAGTTTCTGACCAAAACTTTTCCTGCCCTCATTCTGCAGCCCGCGTGCGTTCCATGTGGGCGACATACTAATGAGCAATTTACATAATGAACACAGCCAGGCATGGCGAGGCATGGCCAGGCATGGCGGGCTGCCCCCCCCCCAACCCGACGTTTGCATTGACGGCAGCTGACAAGCGACGCGGAGGAGGTCCGCAGAGCCGAGGATCTTGTGGGAACGTTTTGCAAATGACACACGCGCACAAATGCGCATTAGCCCATGCCGACACGCTTTAATGCCTGTTGGCAGCCGGCGGCGGGACACACGCAGATCACAGCGCTCGCTTGCTGGCTGGCTGGCTGGTGGCTGACTCACTCGCTTGGGATGAGACAAGCGTTCACAAAAAAAAATGCTTTTTTTGCTGACACGCCACTTTCAACTTGTCAGCTGCTGAGCCGCGCACGAGCCGGTGCATGTTTGGACTAACGGGAAAAGAAAACAAATAGAGCGGCAAAGCACTACTTTATCGAAGTGAAACTCTTGGGTTCAAACAGCTATGGGAACCTTCTGTGGGCCAAAGTGAAAAGTGATCCTGGCGAGACGTGACAGGCAAGAGAAAAGAAAAAAAAAAAAAAAAAAAGGGAAGGAAAAAAAAAAAAAAAAAAAAAAGCTGCGCCAGAAGAAAAAAAAATGACTATTTAAGGACGCGGGGGAGACTTGTTGAAAAATAAATCCCGCTCACCTGCTCACTTTTGGGGCGGGATGAGCTCCGAGGACATCAAGTGACTCAGCCCCTCCCCTTCCTGACGCACACAAACGGAAAAGAGAGTCAGATTTTCTCAAGCGCATTCATTCTGGTCAACAAGATGGTAGCAAAGCACTACTTTTGTCCGATTTGGGAGGGGGGCCATTTTGGAATGTTGACATCATAGTTTGAGTTGCCGCTCAGCGCCAGCGTTTAAGATGTCGCCAACTCACATTATTGGCAGCTCGGCAGCGCTTCAAAAGATGCGGCGAGTATCTCAAAGCGCCATCCGCTCGCTGACATCACACATGGCTCAACTTAAGAGGCCAAAGTGCTCCTAGCTTCTTTTTTTCCCCCCCAAAAAACAGCTTGAAGACATCACGTTAGCCAAGCGCCTCAAACGCGCGCTTGCGTTTACAACCAAAAGTTGGCCTTGAAAAACATAGCCACACTAGGATGGGGTTGAAGGTCACGAGGCAAGTCTCCTCACATGCAAACACGACCTTTGAACATTTGCAGGAAAACCAAATAAGGGACAAACACACACGCACACACACGCCACTAATGTGCAAACACACAAAGACTCACACTGCCCTTTTCTGTGCTAAGGGCCAACGTGTAGCCATTCTAAAAATTCTCCTAGCGCTGAACTAGTAGCACGCCAATGCTAACTAGCGTGGCATCCAGTCAAAGCGGCGTTGTGGAAGCAAAGCGGGAGCGGGAGCCGTCCTCTGACCTCGGCGACCTTGCTGCCCGCTGGCTTCCTGTGTGACAAAAGTTGTCAGTGTTCCGTCTTGCATCATTTTCCTCATCTTGTCACAAAGACAAAAACAACTGCTGGATGCCGAATTGTCATCGCATGACTCACCTCAAAAAAGAAAAACATAAAGTACATTTGGGAGGGAGGAGGGAAGGCCTCCTACCGCACCGGTCCAGCAACTCACTTGCCGACAAGTCACAAATTCAAACCACATTTTCTCATGACTCAGTCTTTACGAAATTGACAGCCAATCCTAAAAGCCACATCTTCACATTTGACAGCACATCACCAGATTGGTTCACATGTGGTCACCCATCAGAGCAAAAAGGACAGTCCTTATCTGGCTCACATTCCTATCCATTTTGGGGGTTTTGGGACTACGTGACAACTTGCTGCTCTTTTAAGGATTTTATTGAGCGATGTGGAGTGGTGCAATCAAGTGAGGTGTTGGCTTTCTCTTTGCAGACTTGCTCAACGGGATCAGCCCACGGAGCCTGTGAGAGGCTCCAGATGTTCTGCGTACTGATTGGTCCCAGACACATTCCACTCGTCCCCTCGTGCCAGATCGGCTTGATGGGGAGGGGGGGGGGAGAAAAACGCACGCATCTAGGTCGCCTGGTTAAACAGCAAGCAAGGCGCCTGTACCTCCAGCTTGGCGTGCTGCACATAACCCAAAGCAAAGCCATCGGCATTCGTGCCGAAGTTCACACCACAAGAGATCGCAGGCAAAAACAAACAAACGAAAGGCAGCAGCCGCCGCAGCCGCAGCCGCCGCCGCCGCTTCTCCTTGCCTTCAAAGTAGCAGCACCTGTCTGAAAAGTGCTTGAAAAACACTCGCACAATGCAGTTCAGAAGGTCAAACGCATGCCGGAAATTCCCAATCTCTCGCTAGTTGGTGGATCAGCTAAAGTTTGGTTCGGCGAGTCGACCGTCCCACGGCGAAGTCCGGTTGGACACTAAATAGCATGATTTGTGGTTGGAGTACGGGGAAACTCGCCACAGTGCTCGCGGACGCGGCGCTTGAGAAGGAGCCCGACTATTTACTGGACAAAGCCTGATGACTTACCTTCGAAGGCACCGCCGTCCCGTCCCGTCCCGTCCCGTGGTTTAGCTACTTCCAAAAGATGTCAAAGAGAAAAGTGCTCACATCCTCCTGCGCTGAAACAACTTCAACGACATTCCCAGGAAAACAGAAAAAGTGAGAAATAAAGCGAGTAGTCGCGCGCGTGGTGTAACTTGGCAGCTCCCGGGTGGGTGAGGAGCGTTTGCTTCTGTTCGGTTCGATTCGGTTCGGTTCGGTTCTTGCTCTTGTGGACGGCAAGCCAACTGCTGAGCGAGTGTGTGGAATTGGAATTGGAATTGAGATGAAGAAGAAGCATCCTCCTCTTCCTCCTCCTCTTCCTCCTCCCCCAGCTGGAGCGCCCTCGCGCGTCTGTCAAGGTGCCTTCAGGCGGCGTCGCCACTGGTCGGCCATCTTGGAACAGAGAACGCCTCTGTTGCGCCGCGCTCTAGTCGGCGGTGAGTTGGTTGATTTACTCCATGAAAATACTCGTCACTTGCTGAACTCGTGATAGTTTTACAAACGATTGGTTTAATGCAAAGCTTAATTACATTCAGGCTGAATGTTTGAATTTGAAAGCATTTTGCAAAAAGAGATTTCTAAATCCGTTTTTTTTTTCTTTGCTGTGAGCATTTTCAGTGGCGTTTTGGCCTGGCTGCTTCTGTCAAAGCCACTTAAGCAAGCGTGCTGCGCCCCCCCCGCTGCTAATTGGGCCTTTCTTTGCACACAGAGGAGCCTTTGTTGTTGGAGAATTAGCGCGAGGAGAAATCTTGCTTTCTAACGCTTCCGTGTTGCTGGGAAGGCAGAGAAGAAGACTCTGTTTTGAACACATGCACGTGTTCAGGGAACAAGGTATGGAGTAGACCCCCCCCCCCCTTTGCTCCATGATCAGACAGAGTTCAAAGGGTCAACATCAGGATCCCAGTCAAGAATTGACCTAACCCTGACCTCGCAAAACTCCAATCTAACCTGTTCCGAGTGCAAATGAGAGGTATGGAAAGCTGCTGGCCCTGAGGGCAGCTCCTCTAAAAAAAACTTCCAACACCTCATTAGAACACTGCCCACAGCAGAGGGGTGTGTATGTGTGCGCAAGGTGTCACTTATGAATAATTCATGAGCATGTAAATTAGATGGATGCAGGCACGCACACCTCAATTTGCGCGTGTGTTGGAAAAGCAGTGGACTCGGTGATATAATCCATCATGGAAATGGATTCAATGAAATGTTCATAATGAAGCTGCATTTAAATGGGATTACCGTGGTCCAATGCTTTGAATAAATACTCGTCAACACATTAGACTGAGGCTAAATGGTAGGGAAGTATTATTGCATGGATTATGATTCATATTTATGCTTTCTCAGGCTGCACTACTAGTGGAGCTCAAACAAATTCCTTTGATGGCATATCGTGTTAAACCTGACACAAAGTAAAACCTGCTTCAAATATGAACAAGTGCAATGGCTAAACACACACATGGAATTTGGAAATACGACTCCAAACAAGACCAACACCAAATGTTGGTCTATGTCGCCCTCTAGTGGGAAGTAGAAGACATGATGATCCCCAAAGGATGCATTTGTCGCCCTCTAGTGGTTCAACGACCGCATATCTCCAGCTCGTCATTTGTTTATAACAGGAGTGGGGAAAAGGTCCGTTTTGAGGTCATTGCAGCATGGACGAAAAAACATAAATGCGTTTGTGTGTGTTGTGTGTTGTGCGCTGCGGGTGTGTGTGTGTGTGTGTGTGTGTGTGCGTGTGCGTGTGCGTGTGTGTGTGTGTGTGTGTGTGTGTGTGTGTGTGTGTGTGTGTGTGTGTGTGTGTGTGTGTGTGTGTGTGTGTGTGTGTGTGTGTGTGTGTGTGTGTTGCTGGGGATGTCCACCACTTCCTGCGCGAGGGCAATTGGTCAGGCAGGCTTCAACTTTTCTCACACTGCCGACTTCGAGTAAACACGCATGCACGACAAATAAAGAAGATGCAAATTCATCGAAGAACTCATTGTTAATCTATTTTTAAATCATCCTGAGGATGTGAATTCAACTTGTATGCGCTGTGTGCGTGTGTAAACAGAAGAAGAGGAGTGGCTGAGTGGGAGTACTATTTGTCACACCCAAGGGAGATGATCAAATTGTGTGCGCGCGCACACACACGGCCTCTTGAAATGACTGGGGGCAATTGAGAGTATTCTTAATCCCGCGCGGATGTTTTCCAGTGTCTTTATCCTCCCGGTTAGGATGTTTCCATGGCAACAACATGAACGTGGTAATCGGTTTATGATGCTTCCACATTCAATCCTATAAAAGGACTACATTTAAGACTATGCATAATACTCCACTACTATATGTCTCCATGATATCATGTCTTGTATGATGCAGGATATCTCTTTTCAATTGAGTGCCATTTATTCTTTTGTTTGACAGCGCCCCCGTCCTGCAGTGGCTTGTACGACACATTAGCGCCGTAATTTGCAATATGTTCACATTGGTTGTGTAGAAATATGCAGTCAAAAAATGGTAAACGTTACTGATGTTTTTGCGTCCATTCTTTTTATGAATATGAGATGATTGTGGATTCTGATGCACCTACAGGCAATTTATGGCTATTTCCGGTGTTCATCATCACCTTAAAGACGTCGGAATCCCCCATTGGCAGTACTGCATCGAGTGCCAAAAGCTGCTTCTGACCCCGGGTGAGTGTCGTCCCCCCCCCCGCCGTGTATGTCCCACCTCTGCTTCTCATGACGACAGTCGGAAAATGCAAACTGCTCCATACCAAGCTTCATCGACCAAACGATCGATATAAGAGTCGTGTCGTCATGACGGGATAATGCATTTCTCGATAGACCCCCCCAAAAAAATATTTTTGTCATTAGAAGGTTTATATATCATCGGCCTTAAAATGAGACTTTTGTAAACCTGCTTTTGTGCAAAATGTGGATTGAATGTAGGATGCTCTCCGAAAGTGAGTGATGCTAACAAGCGGGACAATTTAAAATGTCAACACAGTTTGGAGCTTTCCTCTCGTTGAACGCATGCCCAATACAACCTTTATTCCAACACATACAATATTTGCTGTATAATTATTCATCAAATGAACATATTTCGGAATGGAGTTTGCACTGTGTCCAGCTATAACGCTCATTGAAACCAAATTCCACGATGGCGTCATAGATGTCTAAATGAAATAGTACAATCAATTGCATCGTTGTGGTTTCTGTTCTAGATTTCTCAATCATACTATTATTGATGAAATCTGATTTTTTTTTTTTTCCAAATGCACCAATTAACATTTGTTGAGCTGCCAACAAGTGAGCGATCCTCCTTTCCATTGCATTTGCATTGGACACGCAACACAACCACCTCCCTCCCAGTCGTAAAGTTTTGGAAATCTGATCGTCGATTGCGTCAAGGTAGCAGGAGTTAAAGCCAACTTAAGTGGAAGTTAAAAAAGCGCTGCCTTCATATTAAAGTGTCCGTCAGTGACGCATTTCTGAGGGGTCATACGTCACTTTTATCGCCCACGCGCACAACTCAAGTGCACATTTTAGAGTGATGTGTGAGAATGTTCTATTTGAGATTGCCAGCGCAAAAAAAAAAGATCAAGTTTGGGAGAGTCTTTTTGCTATGCAGGCAGACGTTTTATTTTGGAAATGACCGGAAGTAGCGTGTGTGCATTCCATCGAAGAAACGCGCGTCAGAATGCCGAGCAGCTGATCCTGGCGCGCGTCTAAAAATAATCAACTTTATTCTCCCCGGTCAGCTCACTCACACCACAACATCTTTTTCTCCTTTTTTTCTTTCTTTCTTTCAATCTTATTTTTCATTTGTCCTCCAGCAGGAATGAAAATTTGTCCGTAAGGATTGCGAGACTTCTGTCATCTTGTTGAGGTAAACCTTGGACTTTTCATTGCCACTTTTCTCACTGGGACAAAAAGTTAAGACTTGTAAGTTGCGTGCGCGGGTTATCTATCATTGACTTATTCACGCAACTATGACATCAATATGACGTCACCAGCGACCAATTCAACGAGTTGGACTATGTTTGGCACATTAGAAGTGGACGTCGATATTTGCGTCCCATATGGGGGAGCGTGTCAAGTGTCTTTAACGCTCACTTTTGCCCTCACAAGAATGAAACAACTCGATTTTTAACTTCATTTGATTGGATTCTGACACTATAAATATGACATCTATGATATATGATTACATCTTATGAGTGGGGGGGAGGTTCAATGCTCAAATGTTCCCGAAGGAAGAATAGCCGTAGAGCACTGCTAAGTGGCTGCCATGTTTGCTTGGCCACTTGTCAGCTGGCCATTTCTTCTTCACGTTGCGGTTGTCAGACGGCGGGCGAAGAAGCGCGGCCATGGGCTTGTCGTTTTGCGGCGAGAACGAGACCGGCTACAACGTGGAGAGCGGCGTGCTGAACAACGGCTGCTTCGTGGACGCCCTCAACCTGGTGCCTCATGTCTTCCTGCTCTTCATCACCTTCCCCATCCTCTTCATCGGTGAGAACACGCGACATCAGCACACCCAAGACGTGGTGCTCACTGATGTGTTTGTCAGGATGGGGAAGTCAGAGCTCCAAGGTGCAAATCCATCACAACACGTGGCTGCACTTCCCGGGACACAACCTGCGATGGATCCTCACCTTCTCGCTGCTCTTTGTTCACGTCTGCGAGTTTGCCGAGGGCGTGGTGTCCAACAAGTGAGTTGACTCTCCGTCCCCCCCGTATTTCGTGTGATGCCGTGTTGCGTTTGCACCTGACCGTAGGACGATGGACACCAACCACCTGCACCTCTTCATGCCAGCCTTCATGGGATTTGTGGCGGCCACCACCTCGGTGGTGTACTACCACAACATTGAGACCTCCAACTTCCCCAAACTTCTCCTGGGTGAGATTTGCACGACAACGATAGAAATAGTTCGACGACAAGTTTGTCCAAAGCGCACTCCGATTGTCGTCCACAGTGCTGTTCATCTACTGGGTGCTGGCCTTCATCACCAAATCCATCAAGCTGTGGAAGTTTGCCGAGGACAAGGTGGACGTCCACCAGCTGAGAGTCTGCATCACGGCGCTGCTGGTGCTGCTCTACGGCCTGCTCATGGCCGTCGAGGTCAACGTGATCAGGATCAGGGTGACTCCGTCGACCAAATGATGGAAGGTAGGCTCAAGTGCAAGATGGCTGAGTTTTATGTGGGTCCCGGCAGAAGTACGTCTTCTTCGCCAACCCTCAGAAGGTGAAGCCCCCCGAAGACTTGCAGGATCTGGGGGTCCGCTTCCTGCAGCCCTTCGTCAACTTACTCTCAAAGGTAAGAGGACAGGCCGATAGCCCGCTTCACTCTGAGCTGGAGCTCCGCCTCCGTTGCTAGGCGACGTATTGGTGGATGAACCCCCTGATCACGGGGGCCCACAAGAGACCCATCGAGCTGAAGAAGATCGGCAAACTGCCCATCGCCATGCGAGCTCTCACCAACTACCTGCAACTCAAAGACGCCTACGAGGACCAGAGGGTGAGTTCTGCACGACTGTTCAAATCAAATAACAGTTATTGGTGAGCCGGTCGATGGCGGTTCCCATGATGAGTTAGCTAGCGTGAAGCTAGCAGATGGTCAGCTCCACGTCTTCTTCCGCAGACGGCCGAGAACCCGGAGCGGGCGCCGTCCATCTGGCGCTCCATGTATCGGGCGTTCGGGCGACCCATCTTGCTCAGCAGCACCTTCCGCTACCTGGCCGACCTGCTGGGCTTCGCCGGCCCGCTCTGCATCTCGGGCATTGTCAAGAACCTCACGCTGGAGGGAGACGGCGGCTCCGCTTCCGACAAAAGGGTGAGTGAGGCGCCTGCTTCGATGGAGTGGAGTTGTACTTAGCGTGTCCAGCAGATGGCGCTACCTTTTTCTCACGGCGGCCGTCCGAGAAACCCATTTGGTCGTCAAGGGTTCCGATCCCCAAAGGGCGATTGGCTAAAGGTGGAAAAATCTCAATGTTGTCAAGGTGACGGCGTTTTTGTGCTGGTTTTTCACACTGGAATAATTCCGACAAATCACTTAGCGTGTTGACACGACTTGATGTGATTATGGCAATTTTGCGTGAATGATGGCTGGTCGGGTGGTCCCGCCGTCCAGTCAATGACTCACTGGGTGTGATCACAAGACTCTCTGGGAAATATTTTGCCCTTGGGAGCGGTGGCCTAGCGGGTCACTCGTCTGCCTCGCAGCTCTGAGGTCTGTTGACGAGCACCCGCCGAGCGCTCGCTTGTTGTCACAGCTGAAGGGCAGATGTTTGGATGTCGTTTGGATTGAGACACACCATTAGGTACAGCTACGTGTGTGTGTGTGTGTGTGTGTGTGTAGGAGAGATACTTGGGCGTCCACCACATGCTGTTCACCGAGCTGCTCCAGAACACGTCGGTTCTCGCCGTCCTGCTCTTCCTGGCGCTGGTGCTGCAGAGGACCTTCCTGCAGGCGTCCTACTACGTCACCATCGAAACCGGCATCAACCTGCGCGGAGCCCTGCTGGTGAGGCGTTGTTTGCGGGGTGCCGCACGGCTCACTGCTCAGCCCTTTTCTTCTTCCTCCAAGGCCATGATTTACAACAAGATCCTGCGTCTGTCCACTTCGAACATGTCCATGGGCGAAATGACGCTAGGCCAGATCAACAACCTGGTTGCCATAGAGACCAATCAGCTGATGTGGTTTCTCTTCCTATGTCCCAATCTGTGGGCCATGCCTGTGCAGGTATCATCACCGAGTCTGCCATTTTGAAGCAACCGCTATGAGCATTTTTTGTTGTTGTTGTTGTTGTTGTTCCACCAGATCGTGATGGGAGTCATTCTTCTTTACTACCTGCTTGGCTGGAGTGCCTTAGTGGGCGCGTCCGTCATTGTTCTTCTGGCTCCGGTTCAGTACCTCATTGCCACCAAGCTGGCCGACATGCAAAAGAGCACCCTGGTGAGCGAGCGTTCTTCTCCCCGCTTCCGACGTGGGAACCGGCCGCCAAGAGTTGTGTTTTTGCAGGAGCACTCCACCGACAGGCTGAAGAAGACCTCGGAGATCTTGAAGGGCATCAAGCTGCTGAAGCTCTACGCTTGGGAGAACATCTTCTGCGACAGCGTGGAGGAGACGCGAGGCAAAGAGCTGACCAGCCTCAAGACCTTTGCCTTCTACACTTCCATGTCCAGTGAGAAGACGGTGGAAAAGATGTTGTCGTTGTTGTTGGAATGCCCTTGCTATCGTGCTCTTGTGTCCTTGTGCAGTCTTCATGAACGCCGCCATTCCCATCGCCGCCGTCCTGGCGGTAAGCCCCTACCCGCAAATCATCAAACGAATCGCGGCGACCGGTGGCCGGAACCTTCTAAATGTCCGAGAACCTCCTCGCAGACCTTCGTCATGCATTACTTCATCACCAACACGGGTCCGAGTCCCGCCGAGGCCTTTGCTACTCTGGCGCTCTTCAACATCCTGGTCACGCCGCTCTTCCTGCTGTCCACCGTGGTCCGCTTTGCCGTCAAGGCGCTCATCAGGTGAGGCCGCCCCCGCCAGAAATCCCTAAGGAGGCAGGCGGAAACCTTTTTTTTCATCTTTTTCCGCAGTGTCCAGAAGCTGGGCGAGTTCCTCCAAAGCGACGAGATCGGAGACGACAGCTGGAGGAACGGCGAGGTGTCCGTCCCGTCCGAGGCGGCCAAGAAGCACCCCGGAGGGGCGAGTATTCCCGACTCGCCGCCGCAGAGCTGCTAACTTGCTAACAAGCTAACTTGCCTTTGTCTGGCTGAAGACCAAAGCCATCAACAGGAAGCAGCCTCTCCGCTACCAGATGGACAACTACGAGCAGCCGTCCAGGCGGCAGATGAGACCCAGCGAGACGGAAGACGTGGCCGTCAAGGTCAGATTTGATTCCGGCACCTTTTTCTTTGGTCTGAGCCGCTTTCATCCAAACTGCAACGTAGCCAAGATCTGGAGCAGATGTTTGTTATCACGACGACGTGACTCCCGAGGAAGCGGTCGATTCACACGAGAACGTCTTGCCCCGAGAGCGGCCTCACTTAAGGCGACGCTTCCTGTCGCATCCCCGCGGGGCGATGGCCCGCTCATTAGTCCGGCCGACTCAGAACTTGACAGACGTGATGGAGTCTGGACTTTTCCAGCTCGGTCCCGAAGGTATTAACCTGGGTCGAGGTCAACTACAGTGGGAAAAGCCCGCTTGGTCTTTGCGACGCCGCTGTCGCTTCCTGTTCTTGCGTTTGACATTAGACGGCCTCGTTCATTTCACGCAGCACAAGTCACGTACGGAAACCTTCCGATCCGCTTTCATTTACTCACAAACGACTCAACTCAGCCTTCAACGAGCCATGATGACGGAAGGTTCTCGCGACCCGACATGTTCCAGCGGAGATGGCGCTCGTGGGCCGGTGTCGCGCTGAGAGGGAGGGGGGGGGGGGGACGCTCTGATAAAATAAACTTAACGGGAACAAATAAACCAAACAGAGGAGAGGAATGTGAGCGCCGGGAAGCGGCCTGCCAGATCATCGGACGGGCGGGCGGGCGGGCAATCTGTTTTGGGATTAGCCGTTAGCTTAGCCGTCCGTGGCAGAGCGTGACGAAAAATCCTCTTTTCAGGTGAGCAACGGATGCTTCACCTGGGGAAGCAACCTGTCTACGTTGAGCGACATCAACATCCGCATCCCGACAGGTGACGTGGTCGTCGCTGACCTTGACGCCGATGGTGGCCAACGTTGCGCTTTTCAGGTCAGCTGACCATGATCGTGGGCCAGGTGGGCTGCGGGAAGTCGTCGCTGCTGCTCGCCATGCTGGGCGAGATGCAGAGCATCGGCGGACGCGTCCACTGGAGCAAGTAAGTCTGGTTGGCTGGCGTGGGACGCTTTTCTTTGCACCAGCTTCTGACGTCCTTACCGATAGCGAGAGGTTCTGCCAGGGGCCGTTCAGGTACTTTTCTTCCTCCGGAACTTGCGTCGGCATCTCACTTGATCCGTTTTTAAGGTCATGAACTGTCACCACGGAAACGTTTCCTTAAACGACCGCATGTAGCATGTTAGCATGTGTTGTTAGCTCACGCTAAAGTGCTGCCTTTGACAGCCACCTGGAGGCGGCGGAGGGCGAGGCCGGCGACCAAGCCGCAAGGTAGCGGACAGACCTCCTGTGACATCATCAGAATCATAGTGTTTTGGCTCCTTGAATCATCATTGCTGGAGAACATTTTCTTTTTATCATTTTCATTTGACTTTCTTTTTTAAGTTGGAGACTCATTTTGTGCTCCTTGAGTGAAGTGGCCGCTACACATTGTGTTTTCAGCATGATGGCATCCTTAACACTCATGAACCCGAAGCCAGCTGCTTTTTGCCAACTTCATGTTCTTCTCCCTCCCTCCTTCCTTCCCTCCCCGGGCGAAGCTTGATTGTCCTCACTCTTGTTTTTGCTGTGTCCATAGCAAGAACCGCTACTCGGTGGCCTACGCCACCCAGAAGTCGTGGCTGCTCAACGCCACGGTGGAGGACAACATCACCTTCGGGAGCCCCTTCAACAAGCAGAGGTGACATTGGAGAAAAAGCGGCGCTGGGGCCAAGAGCTTTTTGATGGATTCCGGATTTTGCCACGTCAGGTACAAGGCGGTGATCGACGCCTGCTCTCTCCAGCTGGACATCGACCTGCTTCCCTTCGGAGACCAAACGGAGATCGGGGAACGAGTGAGCCTCCCTCCGCTCCGCTCCGACTTTGCTCGCACGTCGACCCGCGTTTGCTCCAACGTCTGCTTTCCCGCCAGGGCATCAATCTGAGCGGCGGGCAGCGCCAGAGGATCTGCGTGGCTCGAGCGCTCTACCAGAACACCAACATCGTCTTCCTGGTGAGGCGTCACAAAACTCAAGCGGCGTAATCGCATTAGAGCAATTAGATGGCGTCAGACGGAAGCGACGCCCGCCCGCCACGTGTTTGTTATCCCGTCGCCGCGGCGACGGCAACTCCGCTTGATTCCGATCCTCCGTCATCCGGGCGAGGTTAAGCGGTGACGACGCCGCGTTGGGAAAACGTGCCCGTTGTCACGGCGACAGCTTTCTTCTCCCTAGGACGACCCCTTCTCCGCCCTGGACATCCACCTGAGCGACCACCTGATGCAGGACGGCATCCTCAAGTTCCTGCAGGACGACAAGCGGACCGTGGTTCTCGTCACGCACAAGCTGCAGTACCTCATCCACGCCGACTGGGTCAGTCCGAGTCCGGCTAAGCGAGCCAGCCAGCCAGCCAGCGAGCGGACGCGTGTGGCCCGTCGAGCGGCGCCTGAGCGCAAACTCACCCCTGCTTCAGATCATCGCCATGAAGGACGGCTCCGTGTTGAGGGAAGGAACTCTGAAGGACATCCAGACGCACGACGTGGAGCTCTACGACCACTGGAAGACGCTCATGAACCGGCAGGACCAGGAGCTGGAGAAGGTCGGGCTCTGGCCTCCTTTTTTCTCTCTCTCTCTCTCGAGCCTCTGACGGCTTTGCTCCACGCAGGACATTGAGCAGGACAGCCAAACCACCCTGGAGAGGAAGACCCTCCGCCGAGCTTTCTACTCCCGAGAGACCAAAAACCAGATGGACGACGAGGATGAAGGTAGGTGAGCTTCATGTTTGCCACGATGGCTTTCAATCCACCTTGGCATCCTATCAGAGGAGGAAGAGGAGGAGGAAGATGAAGACAACCTGTCCACCACCACAAACAGGAGATCCAAGGTCCCGTGGAAGGTGAGATGATCTTGATCCTGAGTTTCATTGGCCATGCTGACCACCATGACTGGTAATTGTCAGGACTGCTGGTGCTACCTCTCCTCGGGTGGCTTCTTCATGGTCTTCCTCATGATGTCCTCCAAGATCCTCAAACACTCGGTCATCATGGCCATCGACTACTGGTTGGCCATCTGGACCTCCAACCGCACCAACCAGACCGTGGTGGCGGAGGCCAACGGGACGTGCCAGGTCCGAGCGCTCAACAAAAGCCCCGGCGACTCAGAGGTCCGCTAGTGCCATCGATGGGTGCATTTGCAAGAGATGTTGCGCAATGTCTGAAGCGGGCCCGCTTGCAGGACTCCTTCTACCTGACGGTGTTCATAGTTCTTTGCGCGGCCGGGATCGCGCTGTGCCTCATCACCTCGCTCAGCGTGGAGTTCTTGGGGCTCTCCGCGGCCACCAACCTCCACCACAACCTGCTTAACAAGATCATCCACGCTCCTCTCAGGTGGCTCCTTCTTCACAGAGTTCTTCTCTGGCGGGAACTGCATTGTCCGTCTTTCCTCTTACCAGGTTTTTTGACATCACCCCCCTGGGGCAGATCCTCAACAGGTTCTCAGCTGACACAAACATCATCGACCAGGTACGTCTTTGTTGGGCAATGTGGATCTTCGCTGACATCCGCTCTGCTCGTCCTCCAGCACATTCCTCCTACCCTGGAGTCCTTGACGCGCTCCAGCTTCCTATGCTTGTCCGCCATCGGCGTCATTTCCACCATCACGCCTTACTTCATCATCGCCCTGGTGCCCCTGGCCGTGGCCTTCTACTTCATCCAGAAGTACTTCCGGGTGGCCTCCAAGTGAGTGAGAAGCTGCAGAGGTTCTTCAGCAGGCGTTGGGACCAATTTTCTGCCCCCCCCCCCCCACCAGAGATCTTCAGGACCTTGACGACTCCACGCAACTTCCCCTGCTGTGTCATTTCTCCGAGACGGCTGAAGGTCTCACCACCATCAGAGCCTTCAGACACGAGGCCCGCTTCAAGCAACGCATGCTGGAGCTGACCGACACCAACAACACGGCGTACCTCTTTCTCTCGGCCGCCAACCGCTGGCTGGAGGTCCGCACGGTGAGGCTGGCCTTCTTCTGCTGGTGTCGTGGTGAGAATCATCCGCTGATGTCTTCTCCCGGCTTTCAGGACTACCTCGGAGCCGTGATCGTGCTGGCCGCGGCCGGCGCCTCCATCTGGGGTTTGCGTTGCGGCCAACCGTCCGGAGGTCTGGTGGGCTTGGCCCTCACGTACGCCTTGACGGTTGGTTTCGTCACCGGACGACAGAAGCCAAAGAACATCCGAGGAACATCTGCTTGCGTTTCGGTGCAGGTCACCAACTACTTGAATTGGGTGGTGAGGAACCTGGCCGACTTGGAGGTGCAGATGGCGGCCGTCAACAAAGTCAACAGCTTCCTCGGTACCGAGTCTGAGAACTACGAGGGATCCATGGGTGAGTCGGACGCCGCCCCGTGGTCTTTGGAAGCTCCGAGCAATTTGGGTGTCCCGCAGATTCCTCTCAGATGCCGGAGACGTGGCCCGAGCACGGAGAGATCAAGATCCAAGACCTGTGCGTGCGCTACGACCCCATGCTCAAACCCGTGCTCAAGCACGTCAACGCTTACATCCAGCCGGGTCAGAAGGTCATTATTCCAGATGGAGATGGCTCGCGGTCCCATTCTTCTTCCCCTCACGCCTCGCTTTTCTGGCTAGGTGGGAATCTGCGGCCGCACTGGAAGCGGCAAGTCCTCGCTCTCCTTGGCCTTCTTCAACATGGTGGACATCTTTGAAGGTGAGTCTCCTCTCTTCTCCTCATTCTTTTCTCCTTTTGTTTTGACGTGTGTTTAAAAGAAAAATGTTCCCGGCTTTCCGAGCTTCCCTTTTTTGGGAAAAGTGGCGCGAAGGCCTGACGGTTGTTGACATGAGATCATTTTGCTGGTGGTGGAGATGTCAACAACTGGCCATTATTTGATTTCTAATTTTGAACAATAATCATGGCGTATCGCACACTTGGCAGATGAAACGCATTCCTTACCAATTTTCTTTTTCCATTCTGTCTTCCACTTTCACATTGGAATGTGTCTCTCTTTCTTTTCCTCCAGGAAAGATCGTCATCGACGGGATCGACATCTGCAAACTTCCTTTGCAGACGCTGCGGTCTCGGCTGTCCATCATCCTGCAAGACCCCATTTTGTTTAGTGGCTCCATAAGGTCTACACACACAGATCACTTCCTGTTTACGTTCCAGCCTGGCTGTTTGATTTAAGTTGTAGTTTTGGTTTTTTTTTTTGGGAGGCAGCTGCAGTGCTTCCGATCAATCTTTTTGGGATGGCGGATTCGCTTTCTATTGTTCGTATCAGGTTGGCCAAATATAGCGGACTTGTCAAGTGGGCCACTTGAGAGGGGCTCCGGAATGGAGCCTTGCGGAACACCGCTCTGCTCCGAAGAAGCTTGTTCTCGCAGCAGGAAGTGGGCCAGAGACCTCGTGTGACTTTTTGCCTGGCTGTGTTTGTTTGGACTGTGCGTGCGTGCGTGGGTGCACGCGTGGGGTGAACGGTCGAGTGTTTCACACCGCTCACGGCGTGTTTCTGACGCATTTGCAAACGGCGTGACCTTCCGCAGGTTCAATCTGGATCCGGAGCGGACGTGCAACGACGAACGGCTGTGGGAGGCGCTGGAGATCGCGCAGCTGAAGAACATGGTCAAGGCGCTACCGGGAGGACTCGGTACGGACGCCGGCGCGTTTGCTTTTATTTACCCGGGCCGCCTTCTCATGGGTCGCCCGTCCTGTTTTGCAGATGCGGTGGTGACAGAGGGCGGCGAGAACTTCAGCGTGGGGCAGAGGCAGCTCTTCTGCTTGGCTCGGGCATTTGTGAGGAAGAGCAGCATCCTCATCATGGACGAGGCCACCGCCTCCATCGACATGGCAACGGTGCGTGCGTGATTGCACGTGTGCGCCCAAAAGTTCCTCAGCGCCAACCATTTCTTGACAATGAAGCATTGAAATTGTGTTTTTGCGCGTTCAGGAGAACATCTTGCAGAAAGTTGTGATGACGGCGTTTGCCGACCGCACCGTCGTGACCATCGCAGTGAGTGTTGTGGATTTTGCACGGTTGCTTCCTGCTTGGCCTTTGCGTCCTTTTCCAGCTTTCTGAAAATTTCAACTTGCTTTTGCCACTCTGTCCTGTCCTGTCCTGTTCTGTTCTGTCCTGTCCTGTGCTAACCCTTCAGCACCGCGTCTCTTCCATCCTGGAAGCTGGGCAGGTGCTGGTCTTCTCCTCTGGGATTTTGGTGGAATGTGACTCGGGTCCCAACTTGCTAGCACAAGAGGAGAGCCTCTTCAGTGTGCTAGTGCGAACACACAAGTAGAACCGGACCGGACCGGACCGGCCCGGCCCACGTGGACTCGACCCCAGCCACTCCTATTCTCTCTATTCCGTTTCTTCTTCTTCTTCTTCTCGCCACCGGGGCTGGTTGTGGTCCTGGTTAGTAGCAAAGAGTCACATCGTGGGTTGAGTTGCTCAGCGTGTGTCCCGCTCCCCTCCCCTCCCCTCCTCAGCACCGCGTGCACACCATCCTGACGGCCGACCTGGTGATCGTCATGAAGCGCGGGAACATCCTGGAGTACGACAAGCCCGAGACGCTTCTGGAGCAGGAGGACGGCATGTTTGCCTCCTTCGTCAAGGCTGACATGTAGACGCACGTGCGCGAGTGACACTTGTTGATCACAATGCTTGGGACGTTTCAGTTTGACTCGGGCACTGAACGATGAGCCCAAAAACAGGAAAAAGAACTTCAGTATCATGTAACAACACATTTTCTGGTGTGGCAGTAACACATGTTGGGCCGAGCGCATGTTGTTTTCTTCACAAGATGACTTCTTACCTTCTGCATCACGTGTTGCTTTGATTCCTATTCAGCATTGGTACAATGCAACCGAGTCGTGTGCATTAAAGTCCTTTTCTAATCTTTTCAAACTGATGACTATTATTGCCAATCAAAACATTTGCTGGCCCGGGGGGGGGGGGGGGGGAGCTTATTTGTAGTGAGCAATATGCTGCTAAATAGCGCCACCTGGCGGCTCGACCGAAAACCCATTCCCCTCAACTTTTGTCACATTTCGAGTCAAAGGGAGCACTTTAAACGGAAGTTGTTGAGCTTATTCGGGCATCTTTTTGATGGTGTTTTATTGCCCGGGTGCCTTTGAATTGACGCTTGGGGAAAGCAGCGCTACCGGGTCCGGCTTGAGGAGGTCGTAAAGCCGGCCGGCCCAGCAGAGGCGGCTCCCAACCAAGGGCGAAATGTGCGCGCACACGGAGAGCGCGCGCGGGCGGGCAGGCACGTCAGAGGCGCTGAGACGACGTGCGTAAAAGGCGCACAGGAGCGAAGCGAGCAAACCAATCATGCTGGCTCGAAAAAGCATTATCCCGGAGGAGTTCGGCTTGCCGGGGCTGGCGTCCCGCATGCCCCGCAAGCCGGTGTTCCGCGACCGCGTCAACAAGGCGCGCTTCATCGCCAAGAACGGCTCGTGCAACTTGGCGCACAAGAACATCCGCGAGCAGGGCCGCTTCCTGCAGGACGTCTTCACCACGCTGGTGGACCTCAAGTGGCGCTTCACGCTCGTCATCTTCACCACCACCTTCGTCAGCAGCTGGCTCCTCTTCGCCATGAGCTGGTGGCTGGTGACGTTCGCGCACGGAGACCTGTACCCCGGACGTCTCGACGGCGCGCACTGCGTCACCGGAGTCAAGTAAGCGCTCAAAACTCGCCTTTTGACGTCAACTCGTGACGTAGGTTTCCCTCATTCAAGTGACTTTTTCAAGCGAGAAAATGTCTTTCTTTGGGCCCGCCCACAAGGCCTTCTCCCTCCTCTGATTGGTTACTGGCGAACGTAACACATGAAATGAGGCCATTTGGCTTGACCGGTGCTTTTGTTCCATGACCACGATGGCACTGATCTGTTTTAGTAGTCACTATTCACACCTGTCCCGTCCCGTCCCGTCCAGGTCGTTCACGTCGGCCTTCCTGTTCTCCATCGAAGTGCAGGTGACCATCGGTTTTGGGGGGCGCATGATCACCGAGCAGTGTCCGGCCGCCATCACGGTGCTCATCCTGCAGAACATCGTGGGCCTCATCATCAACGCCGTCATGCTGGGTAGTCGCCAACGTAGGCCCAGCCCCGTGACTCCGACGTGACCCCGCCCGCTTTTGCTCCAGGTTGCATCTTCATGAAGACGGCGCAGTCCAACCGGCGCGCCGAGACGCTCATCTTCAGCCGCCACGCCGTCATCGCCGTGCGCAACAACCGCCTGTGCTTCATGATCCGCATCGGCGACCTGCGCAAGAGCATGATCATCGGCGCCACCGTCCGCCTTCAGGTCGCTCTTTCTTGATGTCGTTCCGGGATTGCTTTTGCCATTTGGCCAATCGTCACCACCTCACATTGCTGCTCCCTCGTGCGTTTGCAGGTGGTGAGGAAGACCACCACTCCCGAGGGCGAAGTGATCCCCATCCACCAGATCGACGTCCAGACGGAGAGCGCCACGTCCAGCAACAGCCTCTTCCTGCTCGCCCCGCTCATCATCTGCCACGTCATCGACAAGAACAGGTGGGTCGCCGTCCGCCTTTTTTGTGGCAGCGCGTGCTAGCGTAGCACCTCGGCTCCCGCGCCTCTGCCCGGCAGTCCGCTGTACGACCTGTCGTCCATGGAGCTCCAGTGCAGCGACCTGGAGGTGATTGTCATCCTGGAGGGCGTGGTGGAGACCACCGGCATCACCACGCAAGCCCGCACCTCCTACGTCTCCGAGGAGATCCAGTGGGGCCACCGCTTCGTTCCCATCGTCACCGAGGAGGAGGGCGTCTACTCCGTCGACTACTCCAAGTTCGGCAACACAGTGCGGGTCGGTCACCCGGCGGCCATATTTGAAAGGAAAAGCGCTTCCAAATAGTCGAGCACTGATAGGCCACGGGTTCTAAGCGACGGAGGAACTCTCCGTCCAAGTAGAAAGCCAAAGGTTTGATTGTGTGCTACGACGACAGGTGGCCACGCCCCGCTGCAGCGCCCGCGAGCTGGACGAGAAGCCGTCCATCTTGATCCAGACCATGCAGAAGAGCGAGCTGTCCCACCAGAACTCCCTGAGGAAGAGGAACTCCATGCGGCGCAACAACTCCATGCGCAAGGGTGCCGGCGGAGGCGGCGCCAGCAGCGGGAGCTTGCGACGAAACAACTCCGGCATGCTCTCGCCCAAAGTCCAGTTCTTCACGCCGGCCGAGGGCGGTCAGAGCGTGAACGCCGTCACCTGACAGGAGGCCTGGGTCCTACTGCTTTGCTTTCTGCTTGTGACCTCTGCCCCCCCCCCTGGGACCTCTTCTTCTTTGTCTTGCCCTAACTTCATTGGCAACATTTCCAGAGCTAACACCTGCAGAAACTGCAAGACTGAGATGAGGAAGTTGCTTCCAGGTTGCCGTGGTTATGCTTCACTCAGCAATGATGCCGAAAAAAATATAGAGCACTTTTTCTTTTTTTTGTCAGGCAAAAGTGTTGCCTTCGTCCTCATAATGATCACTTTTTATAATAATCAATTTTGAGGCGAAAACTATTGCCTTGTAATGATCCTCATAATGATCACTATTTGTCATAATCAATGTTTGTCCATTAAAAAAAAACCAATGAAAGAAATAACCAATCATTTCCCTTTCTGAATATTATAGAAATGATCATTGTTTGGCCTTGTGTAGCAAAGATTCATGACATGTGGTCGATATTCCGGTGCTGATTGAAAATGAATGAAAATACGAAAAACAAACATTCTCGCGCGAGCTTGACGTC
Source organism: Syngnathus leptorhynchus (assembly GCF_054491065.1). Lineage (NCBI taxonomy): Eukaryota > Metazoa > Chordata > Actinopteri > Syngnathiformes > Syngnathidae > Syngnathus > Syngnathus leptorhynchus. Next base: position 6,646,075 of record NC_141215.1, read on the forward strand.
ACCGGTCACACACACACGTGCTACGTCACAGACCCGGAAGTGACGTGTTTGTTTTGAACGGCTCAAACATGGCTGCAGCGGTCCGCAGGTTGTTGTGCAGCAACGTGAGCTATGTCACCAGCTCACGTTTGCTGACTGGACGTCGGTACTTCTCAAACAGAACGGAACCACAACCAGAACCACTGACTGTGCGCAGCCAAGAGAACGGCATTAGGTGACGAACTGGCATGAAAAGGAACAACACTTCAATGTATTTACAATGCAAACCACAGCAGTCAACTTTGACACAGCTAGTAAATGAGTTTCAAGGTCTCTCATGAAATCGATTTGGTTCTATTCAAATGCTTTCCTTGTTCTGCTGCTTTCTGTTTGTTGTAACTTCATGTCAAAAAGTTTAACGTGAATTTCTCCACGTTTGTAGAAGAATAATACTGAACCATCCCCAAAAAAGGAACGCTCTGTCGCTGTCCATGCTGGAGTCTCTCCGAGAGGACATTTTGACTGATGTGGACAGCCAAGATCTTCGCGTCATCATCATATCAGGTATCCCATGGAAATAATCGATATAGTTTGCCACTTTCTCAAATTGTCTCACTATTTCTTGCGCACGCGTTAGCCGAAGGTCCCGTGTTTTCCTCTGGCCACGACTTGAAGGAGCTGACGTCGGCCCGGGGTCGAGAGTATCACACGCGTGTGTTTCGCACCTGCGCGCAGGTTAGCCGCTTTACCCGTCTTATTTATTCACTTGTATTTATTGAGGTGTTTATTGCACGGCCAGGTGATGACTCTGATACAAGAGGTGGCCGTCCCCGTCATCGCCATGGTGAACGGCGTGGCCACGGCGGCGGGTTGCCAGCTGGTGGCCAGCTGCGACGTGGCGCTGGCGTCCGACAAATCCACCTTTGCCACCCCGGGCGTCAACGTGGGGCTCTTCTGCTCCACGCCGGCCGTGGCCATCGGCCGAGCCGTGCCCAGGAAGGTGCCGTGCGACACTGCGACGTTGAGGCTATTTGTTAGCATCGTTTGTTAGCACAAAGCCAGTTTTGTGACTTGTGCCCGGCAGGTTGCCATGGAGATGCTTTTCACGGGCACTCCCATCTCCGCCCACGACGCTTTGCTGCACGGGTTGCTCAGTAAGGTTGTTCCGGAGGAGCGATTGGAAGCGGAGACCATGGCCGTCGCCCGGCGCGTGTGCGGGGCCAGCCGACCCGTGGTGGCCCTCGGCAAGGCCGCCTTCCACAAGTGCGCGCCGTGACGCTCCAATGGCGACGTGGGCACATTTGCTTGGCTCGGCTCAGCTCAGCTCAGCTCAATTCTGTCTTTTCTCCCCCAAGACAAATGTCTCAAGGACGAGATGCGGCGTACGCCACCGCCTCCAAGGTGATGGTGGATAACCTGGCTTTGAGAGACGGCCAGGAGGGAATACGAGCCTTCATCGAGAAACGCAAGCCGGTGTGGAGCCATCGAGCGGAAAACGTCCACGATTGACGGACCTTGTGACATCATCAGACCTATTCCTGCGTGCCTTAAAGAGCTGCATTGTGAAGAGACGTTTAATTTAATGGTACTTAAACACCCATGTTTCATTTGAAATGTTTTTTTTGAATAATTAAGCACGAGTTTGTTTCATGTATAGTGTTTATATTCAAATTGTGCAGATTGTTACAGCATATACAATAAAACCGAAAATGAAACGTTTTACTCCAAAAACAACGTGTTTTGTATTTTATTGTTCGTCATTATGTTTTGGTACTTTTAAAGTCAAGTGTTGTTGTTTTTTTTGTCGACAATACAAAAAGCAATTATGTTTACTCGTTCATCCGATTTTCTTTGCGAGTCCGTGAAGGCATCAGCGCTGCCTGCGTTTCCCTTGACTGTGCGCATGCGCAGTGCTGCCAGTCTGACCTTCATCGCGGCAAACATGTTGGCTAGGACCAGCGCCTTGGTGTTCTCCCCACAATGGTAACGAAAAGCTGCACTCTGCCACTGTTTTCTCGATCACGTCTGTTGCGTTGTGTCTCCAAGTGCCTCTTGTGCAATAGACGTGAACCGTGTTGGGCGTAACTAAAAGTTATTGGAAGCTAAAGGACGTGCTAACGTGGAGGCCGCGGCTAATGAATGACAGCGGCTAGGCGGCTAATGCTAAATAAGACGGTGACATTGTCGTCTTAGTGGTGTTACTTTAAGCCAACACAGAACTCAAGTGTTTTAAGACAAACCACGTCGTATTGCTCAGCTATGCGTTAGTCTGCGGCGTTGGCAAAGATGAACACACATTTGCGCATTTGCTGTCATTTTACAATCAAATCCAAAGTGGATTTTGTTTGTGCACAATGCAACATTTATACTATTCTGCACAAGTTACATTCGCCATGTGTGTTTGTTTTAACAGTGGGCAGATCAGGAACATGGCCACCTTGAAGGACAGTAAGTTCATGCCATCCTGGTCCACTGATATAAAATTAGATATTGTGCCTGCCGCCTGAACTAACAGTGTGTCCAATTGCGTCTAGTCACCATCCGACTGAAGTCCATCAAGAACATCCAGAAGATCACCAAGTCAATGAAAATGGTGGCCGCCGCCAAGTACGCTCGGGCTGAGAGGCAGCTGAAGCCCGCCCGGGTCTACGGCACCGGAGCCCTCTGTACGTGCACTTGGAATTGGTCCCCGGCGCCAAGCCAAAGCCTGACTCCTCCCCTCCGCTGTGTCCCGCAGCTCTCTACGAGAAGGCTGAGATCAAGGCGCCCGAGGACAAGGCGGCCAAGCACCTGATCATCGGCGTGACTTCGGACCGCGGGCTGTGCGGCGCCATCCACTCGGGCGTGGCCAGGACCATCAAGAACGAGATCGCCAACCTGACAGCCAGCGGCAAAGAGGTGATGGTGGTCAATGTGGGCGACAAACTTCGAGGTCTGCTGCACAGGTACGAGTGCGCCCCGCCCCGTTGCGCCCGCCCGCCGTGCAGCTGAAGTGTTTTTGCCCGGTGGTCAGGACTCACGGTAACCACATCGTGCTCAACTGCAAGGAGGTGGGCCGCAAGCCCCCCACTTTTGGCGACGCCTCCGTCATCGCCAGCGAGCTGCTCAACGCCGGCTACGAGTTTGACCAAGGAGCCGTCGTCTACAATCGCTTCAGGTCTTGACTTGCACGGCCGTCCACCTCAAATGTGTCTGCGAGTAGCTTTTTCATGAAAGAGAAATGTTCTCCCCGTGCAGGTCTGTCATTTCCTACAAGACGTCCCAGAAGCCGCTCTTCTCCAACGACGTGGTCGCAAACGCAGGTAAGGTCTCGGGCCGCCTTCGCCGCCAAGCTCTGCGAGGCTCCAACTCGGGCCTGCCTCCGCAGAGACCATGGGCGTGTACGACGATATCGACGCCGACGTGCTGAGGAGCTACCAGGAGTTCGCCATGGTCAACATCATCTACCTGGCGATGCGCGAGTCATCCACCAGCGAACAGAGCGCCAGGATGACCGCCATGGACAGCGCTAGCAAGAACGCCTGTAAGCCGGACCCGCCTTCAGCGTTTGGTCGCAAATATTCCGGGCCAGGCAGTGACGGGTTCTTCCTGTTGTTGTTTTTTTTATTTTTGTCTTTTGCCCTTTTGATTGACAACGCGCCTCCGCACCCGCTCGTTAGCCGAGATGATCGACAAGCTCACCCTGACCTTCAACCGCACCCGACAGGCCGTCATCACCAAGGAGCTGATCGAGATCATCTCCGGAGCCGCCGCGCTGTAAGTTTTCATCTTCACGGCTTGGTGGCCTTGAAAACCTTCTAACGCTCTCGCACGTTTTGCATCGATCCGCTGCACCGAATTCAGGAATTGAGCCTTGCAGGAGGTAACCCGGTAGACGTCAACGTGCTTTGACTTAGTTAGCCGCTACGTTAGCCGGCAGTGTGCTTTTGTCGATTGTGGTCTTGTGTTTTGGAACGACGCCAATTCTTTCTTGGCAGGTAAGCCAGCAGGTGAGCGCCGACGGACGATTCCGAGCGAAGCCGACGTGTCCGGCCACGTTTATGCTTGTGTTTGTAAAATATACATAGAGAGAGAATAAAGAGCTTACACCATCTGCTCGAATTGTTGCTTTTTTCGTGCAATTTCACCGGGCAAATTTAGTCTAAATATATTTGTGAATGATTTAAGATTAACAGTGACACATGCAAATTTGTAAGTATATTTCACTATTTCATACAGACTGAATATTTAGTGATTATTTCCACATTTTTCCTTTTATGCTTTTTTCCTGGCATATTCATGGACTAGTTTAAAATTGTTTACATGTTATTCTATAGATAAATTTACCATTTATTTAATTCTAGTTATTAGTTAACTTGTAAAAGCACAACACAAATTTTAAATGAGCGTCATCAAGGTTAAACGCACCATGATCAAGAGCAAAATGTTGCTTGCTATCAATGGCGCTGTCCGGGTGTTCCTAATGGAGTGTCCACTAAGTTGCAACTCTACATTTTGGCCGCTAGGTGGTGCTGTCGGAAAGCAAATGCCCTCACGCTGCATACAGGAGCTCAAAGACGCCAGAAGTCGCTAAGTGAAAGATTCCTTGTCACTTTTGGATAAAAATAGTCATAATAATAAGGAAAAAGCCATTCGTTTATATGGTTTAAAGCAGTCGTGACACCTTCAATCAACTTAACACATTTCTTTCCAAAGGTAAGCGATTTTTTTGGGGGGGGATTCTGATATGACTTGATAGCACGAAAAGTCAATCTAATGAATGCTTTGATCTGTTTTTCATTTAGTGCGGATCGACTCTCAAAAGCTGACAAGTGCGGGTGAGTTGAGTTCCACTCTCTTCATCATCATATACTGTTGTTATTGTGTCTTTCCGCCATTTTCTGTCTCGTCATGGGCCCAAATGGTCTTATCGATTGCGCTTTGTTGATGAGCTGTGACCACCAACAAATGCTTTCGTGATATGCAGCCAGGCTGAGAACCAGCGAACTTCAAACTGGTTGGAAGGGAAAACATTTTATGAATTGACTCATTGACAGAATCTTGGCTTTAGTGCACGCTGCCAGTCAAGTGTCGGGTTGCGCTGGTTGTGGCTCTATGATAGATGCTGGTTGCCCCCCGACCCGTGCTGGATGGATGAATGTCACCTAAGCCACGCTTTGAAGTGTGTCTGCGTGTATGGCCCAGCGTCAGTGTCCCGCTGAGCGTGGTAGCCCCTAACCTTTTCCTGTCCAAACCACACGTGTAACCAAAACCCAGTCTGTGTGTGTGTGTCATAATTTGAGCGTATATTTCTCAATGTTGCTGTTCACTGCTGAAATGTTTGTGATTTGCTGACAAACTCAGCTCTTCCGTTTTTGTAGTCAGACGGCCGCAGGAAAGTGAATCGAGGAGTTTCATTGAGACCAAAGTAGTGCTTTGCCGCCCTCTTTTGTCACCCCACGGCGGCTCCGGCGCTTCCCGTACGTCACTTTCTGATCACCTGCCATCACTTCTCTCCTCTGCGTTGGGAAAATCGGCGAGCATTTCCTTCTGAGCCGTGTTCACGTCTGCGATCACTCGCTAATAGCTCTCCAAAAAGCGCAGTTGCTCTCCAATCCTTTTGGGGGATTGATGCTATGATAGGTGTGGGATACACTGGCGAGCGAGGAAAAGGAAAATAAAAGGAAGAAAGAAAGAAAGAAATGTCTTAAAAATCCCTCTTCTTGTCGGTCGTCGGCGTCTGGCTGCCGCCAGCAGCCGGCGTGTTTGTCGGGCGTGCGGGAGATTAGAGACGGCGTCTGATAGTGGATCCGCTCTGAATTACAGATCAGGCCTTTTTTCAAACCATCTTTTAAATAGTCGCCGCGGGCCGCCACTTCTCATTGTTATGACACTAGTAGCGTATTTGAGCGGGAGAACCCGCGCTGTCGCTCATTTAAATGAGACGCACGTGCTGGGAATTAAAAGCAAGTCTTATGAAAAGGACACAAAAAGAAAGGACAAATTGTAATTAGTTGGATTTTGCTGTGTGGAGTCCATTAAGTGTTTGGAGCGACGAGGCGAGTCTTTGATTGCCTGGCTGGCGTGTCGCGCTTTCGCTCATTTTGATCGCTGAATTAACGCCACATCCCCTCGCAGGAAAAAAAAAAAAAAAAGCATTTTTCTTCTTCCCCGAGTGAGCGAGCGAGCGAGCGAGCAAGCGGCAGCCATGTCAGGAAGGAGGAGGGAGGGAGGCCCTGCAGTGGCACTGGCTGGGGCCGGGCGGCGCTGTTGGCCCGCCCGTCCGTGACCTCTTTGTGCTGGTGATGGAACGAACGCCCCCTACTGGGTCGCAGCGAGCGGGCTAATGGTGCCCGGTGTTTGTTTACTTGTCCCCAAAACGCATGACGCAAGGGAGCCGGCCCCCGCAGAGGAAGTACACAAACAAGCTTCCTGTTTGTCTGTCTGCAAATAGCCGCACCCGCGCCGCCGCCACGGCAACAACCGCTAATGCTACGCTAATCGACGGCAACGTTGGGCTACTTTCGATTCTTTTTCTCTTTTATTTTTCCCTTTTTGTTGACCTTCCTTTCCCATATTTTCACTTCATTTCCTTTAGCATCCTTTTGCTAGCCTTTCATTTCCTTTTCTATCCTGCAGATAAGAAGAGTGTGTGTCCATAAAAAAAAAAAAAAAAAAATTACATACATGATGAAATAAACACGCGGGGCACGCTAACATTGAGCTGTGTGCAGCAGAGCCGCGGTGTTCCTGGAGGCCCTAGAAAATGAGAAAAGGGGAAAAAAAAAAAAGAAGGGAAAGCCATTAAATCCGACATTTTTCACCTTGGTTTGCACATTGTCACGGATCAGAGGCGAGAAGAAAATGAGTGGATGGCGATGAAATGAAAAGAAATGTGTTTTCACATCAGTCAGATGCGCATTTTGATGCTTTGTGTGCTGTGGCCACGGTTGTGCCGGTTCACCTTCGGGCGGGCGGCACGTGAACGCCAGCGCGAAGACGGCGACGCACGCGCAAAAGCTGCAAAAATGGTTGACCGCGTGTGAACAAGCTCCAATTGAAAGATTCTGCCACGGCGGCGCCCCAGGCTCAACTTTGGTGCTCGTAAATATTCAAGCAACTTTTTCTTCCTGGACTTTTCCCAGCGTTTGCGCAGTCAAGCTAAGATATTCATGACCTCCACCGAGCGGCATAAAGACGGCCACCTTTGACCTCCCGCATTCAATTAGCCAGCGCGTATGGGCGGAGATGCGGCCGGCCGCATGTCTGCCAGTGGCGTGTGTATGTTTACCCGGCCGTTAGCGAATGTGTGTGCAGCCAAGCTGGACTAAAAGCCCGGCTCAAACGTGGGCTTAGAGCTAACCCGGTCGCAGCTGATGGATGGTGTGACAATGGCGCTGCGTGGGTGCATAAGATCTGCTTTTGCCATGACGTCACGGAGTTTCAGTCTATTTATGCCCCGTTGTCTGTCAACGTTTGGCGCGAGGCCTTGCTGACTTTCTGACGTATCGCCGCGGCCATCAAACAGCCGTCGGGCGGGCAGGGCAGGGACAAAACGTGTGTTGAAAAGGCCCGGCCGCAAAAGTAATCACAATGATTTGGCTCTGAATGGCTCGTTTCACGCTCAGAGAGAACAAACAAAAACAAATCAAGAGTTAAGGTAGGAACCCTGGAAAAGTCCCAAATACACCCAAAATTAGACGAGAATTGTTCACTTGCAGTAATTTGGCTCTTTGCGTGTTTTAATTCACTCTTGAAAGAACTACTTGATTGCAAATACACGCACATATACATTTTCTACAACACAGTAAAGAAAGGCAAGCAAATTACATATCGCTTTATGCTAACATGTCAATCGAAACGCCCTAATGTAAATTAGCATGGATGCTTCTTTTTGTTAATCGCGCTGCGTTGACTTGAGTCGAGCTCAGTGCTGCCCTGGCATGTTGTGGCACAGCGCGGTACTACAAGCGCGCATCTCTAAATGGCCTGTTAAGTGGCACTCAATTGGAAAACAATATCAAGTGAAAAACACAACTTGATTAAAACCCTTTGAAATCTTTGCGATAACGGCGGGAATGGCACGAATGATGGACGTCAACATTGGCGTACATGCAGTCAGAAGAGGCTTCCTCTTTTTGCCACCTTTGCGGTGGCGTGTCATTCCCAAAGTTGACGGAGTGTGACGCCACGTAATTGCTTTGCGGAACCTCACGGCGTCGATATGAATAATCTGTCAACCGAGGTGGAGGCCGCCGTGGCAATCGCTGGCGTGCAGCGGCAGAGCGCCCCCCGACGATTGCGCTGGCCATCCGGAAAAAACATATTTGGACTTTCCTTCTTGGCCGCGCACACGCACTTCTTATCTGTGTGTGTCGAGAGGGGGCGCACGGTTAGCCTCCTATCTGATGAGCTGTTGGCGGGTGGGCGTGTCCAGAAGTTTCTTTTCGGGAGCAAAGAAAGGAAAGGTGGACGAAAGGATGCACTAAGGAAGGAAGGTTGGAGGAAATGCACGAAAAAAGGGAGAGAGGAATGCAAGCACGGAAACACAAGATAGCTTTTCGTTTGCTGAGCGTCGGTTGGTTGCTTCACATTGGATGTGCGCGTGTGTTGTTTGTTTTGATCAGAGATCTTGAAGCTTGGCTCCTGTTTGGTTGCCTCACATTTCATCATACCGCGCCGCGCGCTCTTGTATTATTGAATGGAAGAAGGTCTGTGCACGCGCACGCGTCCTTACTTCTTTTGTCTTTCCTGTTTGTTGACACGAGCGCCCCCTCGGGGCTCCGGTTCCCACGCGACCCACGGGAGCGTTTCCCCTCGCAGCCGTCCGTCCGTCCGTCCGTTGCCCTAATGGCTTCCGACGCGGGGGCGGAAAGCGAATGTAAATAAGGCGGCGATTATGCGGCCAGCCAAGCAACCTGTTGACATGATGGCGCTATTTTTAGTCTGCTAATAAGCTTGCGTGGGATTGGCCGCGACGCTGTCATGGGAGTCGCAGCCTGCGGGAAAAAGTCGCTCTGCTCTGGTGCAATCTTCCATCCAGATGGCTGGAAAAGAGACTTTTTATATCATCAGTTCATTTTGAATGACATTATAGTTTGCCCATCTACAGCGGACTTTTGGGATTTCTTCTTAGGCCTGGCTGGATGGAGAGTCGGTCAAGAGGTTTCACCGGTGTTTAGATTGCGCCGAGTGGAGCAGAAATCCCATTCTATGCAGATTAAAAGGCGAAATTTGCCACAGCGGGATGGCGGCACAGTGGCAACGGCGAGTAGGGAATTCAGTGTGCGAGCGCTTCCCATTTTCATGGACGACATCAAAAGTTCGGGCTTGTTCTCTTTTGACCGGCAACAAGATTACAGGAAGTTGGGGGGGGTGCACGGGTGAACTTTGCATGTACCGGCTCACATCTTGTTTTCATGTCAGGCGGGACATCAGCAGTACTGTAGACCAAACACACACATACACAGCACTCACTCACACACTCGCTTGCCTCACCTGTAAGCCTTTACCTGCAGCCCCCCCCCCCGTTTTCCTTCCAAGCCCAGCCCCTCCCGGCCGGCTAGTCTTTCCGATGCCACTCAGCCGTTACGTTCTCAAGGGAAGCGCAGACTTCTGGCGCCGCGCTGTTTGGGCTCGCACACACACACACACACACCGCAAATTAGGTGTATTGTTGCGTCGAGCGGGCAAAAAGTCATCTGGAGGTTTTGTCCTCGCCTCCACATGAGGGCCTCCATCAGCCCCCACACCTCAAATGGTGGCTTTTAAAATGGCACGGCAAAATTTTAGTGCAATAAAGGTGAGTTTATTTTCTTGCAGACGAAAGCGCGAATTCCCCTGACTGTCTGCGACCTTGGCCTGAATGCGGCCGGCGTATTTGACTTTTAACAACAGGTCAAAATGGCCGCGCGGGATTATTTTTACAGACTAATTTGAAGCAGTCGGCTTTTTTTTCCCCAGCGCTTTGCCCCCCCCCCCCACTGGAGTAATCCGCTCATCTCGATCAGAGGCAGACGGCGGCATTTGACGGAAAATTAGACAAATAAACGGCAATAACGTTAGCCTGACCCGACCCGACCCCTCGGTGACACTCTGGCTGGGGTCGTGACCCATCAAGGAGGGTGTGTTGCTCGGCCCCTTTAATGCACCAAAGCCTGGCCCATTAGGACACACGACACCGAGCGGCAACACCGCCAGTTGACAAAGCACTCAAATTGTTGCTTCAAACGCTCCTCAGCTGATACTTTGGTGACCTTTTGGTGACCTCAGGCGTCACTAACCCGCCACCCTCGACAATCAAGTGCCGCAACCGATCCTGAAAAGGCTCGCGACGTGCGCCGCCCTGGTGACCGCTTGTGGCTCTCAGGTGCTGCTCGAGATTCAATTGAGGTGCTAAAAGTAGCGCTAAGGCGCCATACGCGTATGCTCGGTCGCCAGGGCACATCGTCGACGGGGTTTTCCCAGCGAGGGAGGACGAGGAAGGGGTGGCACTATTCGGGGGGGGGGGGGCACTTTAATGGCATCCCTCTAATATGCATCCATTTGCGTCCGCATGGACGATTCTTATCACAAAATGGTTTGCCTTTGAAAAAGTGCCTTTGTGTAAACAAGATAAGCCGGCGCCGCCGCAACATGGCATTTTCTTCCCCCCCGTTTGCGTACTAAGAATCCAAATGTTGCTCGGATGACACAAGGTGCAACCTGCAAAATTCAAGGGGGCTCGGGGTTGAGCCCTGAGGTCAGTGGCGAAGGGCCAAAACTGCTCATTGTTGAGCAGCCAGGTTCAAGCGCTTTGTCCCAATACTTTTGTCCACAGTGTCCCTTCTTTGCCCCCCCCCCCCGTGTGGAATAACATACCTTTTACCTCCCCCATTTCCCCAAGTGGTGATGAGGGCGTCTGATAGCGATTACAAAACCGCACACACACACACGTACATCGGCGCACACACAGCTAAAAGTGTTTTTCCAGGGCCTGGCGCCACCCGCAGCAGCGTAAACAATAAACACACACGTTGCGTACGTGCCAGTCCACGTGTGTTGTGGCGGCGGCGGCGGAGCAGACCTCCGTCCACGTCATCCTTCACGCTGCTTGTCAACAAAGTTGTTTTGTTTAGCACCTATGGCGTTAAAAAGCCCCCCCCACGCAACCTCTGGGTCGCCCCGACTTAGCCCGCCAGCTTCTCCGGGCTATCTTGCCATCTGTCTGGCGGCGGCGGCGACCAGGCGCTCGTGTTACACGGCGGACTCGGAGCAAATTGTCTATCACTTCAAAGTGGCCGGCGATTACGTCCGTGAGTGATTAGGGGGCCGTTAAGAGGCGACCACTTGAGCATTGCCAGTCAACCCGTGAAGGAATGTCGCCCGGGCTCGGTAGCGCGCCGGGGAGAACGCCCCCGGAGATGCACAAATCCCATCAAAAAAAAAAATAATAATCCGTCTAGCGGCTCTCAGACGGGAGGGAAGGCCGGAAAAAAAAAAGTCAAGCGCCATCCCGCGGGCCTGGAGTTGAACACCCGAGTGAAAAGTAGTCTTCACGCCCGGTTCGCTCGGGCTGTCGACATACAAAGAAGAAGCGGCGAGCGGGCGCGTTTGATTCCAATGCCGTTGGAGCGAGGAGCGCCGAACACGGCCAACGCTTTATTCACACGGCGACGTGAGCGAGGAATAAATGGCGCGTTCGCTCGCACACGCGGGCGCAGGTGAAGTCGTACATCATTAGCGTGGGTGATGAAGACTATTATTGGGCCAAATTGATTCCGCCGCCGCCGCCGAAACGCTGATGTAACCATCAACAACGCCTAGAAAGAAAAAGAAAAAAGGAGCCAGGCCTTCCTCAAATGACTTTTTTTTTCTTTCTTCTTCTTCTGCGACCCGCCTATCATGAAATGTTGCCGATTATCTCCCATATGAAACGCTCAAATTGAATTCTGTCTCTTTTTCATTTAAGGAATAATTGAGTCGACATTTGGGAGCGCTTCAAAGGCGGCGGGGCCTTCGGGCGCGCTCCTAAATGACGCTATCAATTCCGGATTGGCCATTAGCTCGGTGTCAAGTGCGCGGTGCCAGGTGCCCCTCCTCGTCATCGGCGGCGCCGTCTTCATCCTACTTTCCTCTTTTCCTCTGTCTGACACAGCAGTCTCGCATGTGTCAGACATTTGAATGTAACACCATGATATGTTTAGCGCAAAACATCTGATGTATGGACGGCTCCATGTTTAACGTGTAAACAAGAACACAATCGTTGGACACTAGATTAGGGAACTGTTTGTATGTGTGTGTTTCATTGCTGGTTTTGTTTCCATCACCTGAATGCGCCATAATCTGGAGGTGTAGCATATTGTCTTGGACTAATGCGGGTGTAAATATGCCCCCCCCCCCCCCCCGTTAAGTTATTCATAGAAGTGCTGATTGCAGCCGCTCGTCACAGCTAAATGAGCTGCGCGTTTGTTATTGTGCCGTAATTAGGAGCGCCACGGCGCCGCTCCGAGATGACAGGGTCACTTAAATAGTTTCTCTCCGTCTCTTTTTGGCCCGAATTACGGAAGCTGAGGCAATCCTTATCTCAGGCAATTAATCGCGGCCGACTCATATTGCGGCACAATTATTCAAAGCTGCCGCACAAGTCGGCCTAAAGTTGCGCGAGTGGGCGTGTCATCCGGACTGACTTGATAGATGAGAAAGAGGCCGCTAGCTCCGTGCTAACGTATCATGCGAAAGGTGCTTGACAGGCTAACGGAAAGTAGCCTAGTGAATGCTAATGCATGCTAGTGGGTGCCAGTGGACGGGTTTTTGAAGGCAACAAATGGGACCGGACCCTTGAGAAGTTAAATATCGGGCGGGCGGGATTCAAGAACGCAAACGAGGTTCCTTCCCCAAATGAAAATGTCACCGCGTAAAATGTCGTTGGTAGGCGGACGGATGACAAATCCGCATTCTGAAATCAAAAGGCGCAGTAATATCGGGGCCGGAACAAAGCGGCGTGATTAACGATAGCAATTTTTGGTATCGGTCGACCGGGCCGTCCTGGCCGTTGCCGCCACGACGGTTATCATAATTCATATCGTAAATAAGCGCGGCGGGCGGCCGGCCGGCCAATCAGGAGGAGCGAGCGTGTCATCCCAAATAACCTTTGATAACAATTACCATGGAAGGCCTCCAGTCACAATGTTATCTGGCGGCCGTTCTCGCCGTGTCGCCGACAAGGCCATTACCATATAGATTAGACTATTTACAATGCGCGCCGCCATCGCCGGCCTCAATAGGCGCAGGTGGGAGCATCTCTGTCATGTTTTGTGTGATTGGACTTTTTTCTAAATTCAACCTTTATTTCTCCAGGTAAGGCAACCCTATGTGTCAGTGTGCTTACATGCGTGTGGATCACGTAAGCATAAAGTGTGTGTGTGTGTGTGTGCGCTCGGTATCTCGGGCTAGCACCTTTTGGCGAAGCGCTTTGTGTGTACCTGGAGGCTTTGGGAAAAGCGTCATATTAGCCGCGTGATAAGTGTTGCAGATTAGCCCGGCATATCTTGGCCCAGGTGTTGTTTTTTTGGGGTTTTTTTTTTATCTGGTGAGAGGAATCCTCTGATATGTGTCCGCAAACACACACACACACACACAACATGCTGCTTCACTAAGACATTTGGATGAGGAATGACCGCAAAACCCCAGCCAAAAAGTTGTCAGAAGGACATGTGTTTTTTTCTTTCATCTCGCTCTTAATCCGCTCTAATATCTCCATTTTGATGCGACTTTTTTTTCGTGTCTTTCCCCATCTTGTCGGCTGCGGGCGTGGCGGTCCTCCCTGGCGGTGGCCGTCCTGACAGCGTCTTTATTCAAAGCAGATTAAGGCCTCGCCAGCCCACGCGCCAAAAAGTACTCGTCATCTTGGAAAAAAGAAACAGAAAATCATCGGTGTTGTCTTTATCGCGCCCGCTAATGGCACAAAGTCCTTCACCTGGTCCTCCTTCTCAGTCTGAATTTTTTTCCTTCTCAATCCGTACGCCGTCACATGCAGCCAAGTGAATTCTGAATCTCTTGATCACTTTAATTTTTTGCTAGGCTGCTCTGCAAGGAGGAAAATAAAAAAAACATAAAAAAACAGGCCTTATCAGCGAGCGGGCCGAGCGCTACGCGAGGACGGAGCTGAATCGGCAAAGATTAGGCTGGCTGGCTGGAGTTGCGGCGTGTAAGGGGCTTACCACGCACCTTCCGTGAGTTCAGGTGAAAGGACGTGCGCTTTTACATACAAGTGGACAAATCCTTCCATAATACATTCCCCGCCGGACCACAATGCGCCGGCGCTATCTGTGCACCTCACGCCCTCCCTCCCTCGCATTGGCTCTCCAAACAGACGAGAAGAAGGCGAGCGACCCAGGCAGATACGCCGTCCAAACAAAGCGTGTTTGCCCACTCGGAGCGTCTTCGCTGACCACTTTGATGCGGCAAGTCACTTTTGGAACTTGGTGTGTTGCAATGCTAATCAATGTTTTTGTTTTCCCTCCATTTTATTTTCCACACCTTGAACATGCACATTTAAATTGACGCGGCAATTTGATAGAATCATCAAGCCTTTTTTTTTTTTTTTCTTCTCTTCAATCTAAATCTCACGTTGGTGCCGTAAATTTATCAGAAAAGACGGTTAAGGTCGCCCCCACGTCTTGTTCTTTATCTGGCAGAGGTGGCGCGCCGCGCGCTAGGCTAACAAAAGGCTGCCCATTCTGACTGGAACAATAGCTCAAAGGCCCCCCCCCCCCCCCAAAAAAAAGTGCAGCCGATGGTTCTTAACATCAATTTGCGACGCTATTAATCAATTTAGAAACCTGAGCGTCCGCTTGCTCTTTTCTGTGAAGGAGAGCGAGGAGCTGCTGGTGATCCGGCGCAGGTTAAGTAGACGGGGAGCGGCCTGAAAACACTTAGCTGCTGATTAGCATAAGCTGATAGCGCTATCGTGAGCGGGCCATTGTGGTGACCCTGGAGCACCCCCACCCAACCCGCGAATCCTCCCACCCTCCTGTCCCCCTGTGAGGAGGTCTTATCTGGGATGCACAGAGGCCTCCTGGGGAGGAAGGTGGTAAGGGGGGTGTCATTGGATGTGTCCTCCAATGTTTCATGCCTCCAGAATGATAATAATAATAATCACAATAAACTTTATTCCTGTCAGCTAGACGCCTCGTAAAAAACGAAGAAATACGATTGGTTGGGATTAATCAGTCTTTGTGGTAACCTTGGCAACGGGACAAAAACAATATTTGTAGGCAGAAATGTCACGTAAAAGTGGAATTAACTGGCTAATTAAAGCATGATAGGGAAAACGGCTAAGTGTTATTCAGCGTCGTTAGCGCAATGCTAGCAAGAAAAACAGAAAATGACCTCATGTTTTCAAGTTGAGTTTGGACTTGCAGCAGGTTGCTTAGTGTTTCATGTCATTTCTGTTTTGCAGCAAACTCGGAGAAAAGAAAGTAAAGTGGAGCGAGCGCTTGGATGGATGGATGGATGGATGGATGGATGGATGGATGACGGCGTTTGTTTGCTAGCGCACCTGCGCGCGCGGCAACGGCCTCGTTCCGCCTCCTACGGAAAAAGGCGATGAAAAGCGGCGGCGACAACGGTGACACATTTCTTGAAGGTAAGGCACTTTGTCAAGCGCTTAGCGCGTATAGCACGTTGGCATTATGATGCAAATGATAAGAGCCGAGCGAGCGAGCGAGCGAGCGCTCTTCCACTTTTGCCGTCGCCGCCGCCGCACCTCCAGACAGAGGCGCGTGATTGCGTGCCTGCGCATCCTTTCTGGCCGTCTCCGTTGCATATCGCCTTTGTTTGAGCTGATTGGATCTGCCGCGATCACATGTTTACCCGCCGCCTTATCTCTTTGAGAAACCTCCGTCACGGCTAGCGGAGAGTAACGAGCGCGCGCGCGTGTGTGTTTTCCTTTTCTTTCCGAGACGGGCGCGCACACACGGGCCTTTTGTGTGTATATGCTAATAGGCCGGCTAACACCCTTTTCACACTGTTTGTTTGGCGAAATGATGCAAGTTGCCAGACATCGCTGCGCTTTTTCTGCTGAGGTTGACGTTTTTTTGTGCCTTTCTTTGGCTGGGGGAGGAGGAGGAGGAGGCGGGGACGCCAAATCCGCAAAGGTTTTTGTCATCAATGCTCGGCTGACAATGGCCACAAAAACATTCAAGGGAGAAAAGATGTGTTTCTGTGTTAAACAATTAGTGCTGCGGCATTAGAGGCGATCAGGCGGGAGACAAAAGCCGGGCGCCACAAAGACACAAACACACATGATGGAGCCCGGCCTACGCCGACCTCTTTCTGGGTCGCAAAGTCACCCGGGACGCTCCAAAGAAGGAACCAGGCAAAAAGCCAAGTTCCACTTTGGGCTACCCCCGTCCATATGTGCGAGACTGGACACGGGCGAGGAACCCCCCCCTCCTCCACGTGAATGGCTGCAGTGTTTGCGCGCCACTTAACCCGCTGACCGGCGACGGAACGAGCCCCTGGCGGCGGGCCGCTCGGCTCGTGGCCCCCCGCCGCCGGCGCGGTGTCCGTTACGGCCCCAGGAGAG
Organism: Syngnathus leptorhynchus; assembly: GCF_054491065.1. NCBI lineage: Eukaryota > Metazoa > Chordata > Actinopteri > Syngnathiformes > Syngnathidae > Syngnathus > Syngnathus leptorhynchus. The sequence goes on from NC_141215.1 coordinate 6,662,603, forward strand.
GCATGAAGAAAAAAAAGCTCGTGTGCTTGTCATCATATCTGCATTGTCAACTTTTCCTCCTTGATTGACGGATGGCTTTGAAGTCAATGATTCTTCCGTGTTTTGCTTAGGCGCTATTTTCTCAGCCAACGGAGGTGGCATTGGGGGCAAAGCTCCGTGTTTGGACTCGCCGTCTTGGTCCCGGCCGGATGCCGCCTGCCTTCACCTGCATGAGGGAGGACTTGAAAGGCAGGAAGCGTTTGATTCCTTCACCAAAAGAAGCTTCCATCAAAAGCGCCGACTGACGACAGACCGCCATTCACACACACGCACGCACGCACGCACACGCCTTACCTGTGGCAGCAGGTGTTGCCTCGGTGCCACAGTGATGGAGGAGCTTCCTGTAAATACGCCAAGCACCTCCGCTAAGGCCCTCCTTTGCAGGGAAACGCTCCGAGTGAGTTGAGGAGCTTCAAATTAGCCACAGACGCTAGCTCTTTGCGCTAAAGCGGGCCAGGGCCAACCCGCCATGAAGGAAGCAATGTTTTGCAGTTAGCATGTTGCTAATGTGGAGACTTTAAATCTTGCAGCTGTTGTTTTGCCTGCAAGGAAGCCCGCCAGCCCGCCAGGCCGCCAGCACGCCATGCAGCCAGCCGCTCTCGGGTCAGCACGCTGGAATTGAAATCTTTTCTCTGCTCAAGTCGATTTTTCTGTCTTTAACTTGAGTATGTGCTTCTCTGGCAGCAAATCTCCCTGGGGAAATGTCATTCATGACCAAAGTTAGCAAGGAAGTGGATTTTTCCTTTTTTGTAATTTGATGCAAAGTCATCCATCCTTGCCTCCTGAGCTTGTCGCCGTCATCTGAGGGCACTTGGAACATTGGGACGACTTTCTGATATTTGAATATTCCCCGCGAGGCCGCTCGCTGCGCAATGTGCGGCGCCGAGATAGCCCGTTAGCATCATTAGCCCCGTTAGCTCGATGGCCCGGCCGGGCGTCCTTCGGCTCGTGTTTATCGCGTACACGCAGACCAGCGGGGTGCGCCCGCTTTGTGGCAACCCTCCTTACCTGGAAAAAAGAAAAAAAAAAACACCCCCAGAGAAAAAGAACAACAACAAAAGTCAACTTTTTTTGGATCCTTTTTTTTTTTTTTTTTTGCTGCTTCCGACTCTGCCCTGGTTTTTTGTGGTCAGCTCCGTAAATGCGTGGCAGAGGACACGCCGCGTGACCTTTGCGGCGGAGACGCCGCCCACCGGCGCCGCCCCTCCCCCTTGGCCAGAAAGATGGAAATGGCTCAGCGCTATCTCTGTCGCCGTGGCAACCATCTGAGTCCCCCATCTCTCGGTGGAGAAATGAGTTCCCGACAGGCTTCGGAGAGGCGCGGATTAAACGTGATCCCGCCGACGGACTGTCAATCAAAAGTCGCCTTTCTGCAAGAGCACGACAAGCCAGCCGCTCGCCGAATCTCGGAAACCAACCAACCAACCAACCAACCAACCAGTCAATTCGTTTGCAGGCCTGAAATGAACCAGGAGGCGTTTTGCGCTGCCCTCCTCAACCTCGGTTCACCTTTGACCTGACTTTCCACCTGGCGTAAAAGCAACTGGACGACACGAATGTCATTTGTGCAAACTCACCAAATATTGCCTCAGCATGCAACTTGAAGTTGATGATCAGCTAGTAAATGGCGCAGCGCATGAAATGTTGTTTGTTTGCTGCTGTTACCCAACGGAAGGAACGCCATTATTAGCCTATTATTGTCTTTTTTTTAAAAAATGTATCAACATCAGAGATGAGGATTTTCTCGCCTGCTAGTCGGGGCCACCCACTCCTGGATTAACATGGCCCCCCCAAATTGTTTGTTTGACATGGACGCCCCCCCCCTTTATTTGGACGTGATACCCATCTGATGGTTGCCAGGATACAAAAAACTGTGAGTCATAATGGAGGAAGAAGAGATGAATGTTAAGAGGCTGATGAGTGAAGGTGGGGGTGTTGCATATTTTGGGGGCTTGATGAACGATGCGAAGTAAATGATGATCCAAATGGCTGCTGCGAGATGGCAGGTCGATGCAGTTAATTTCAGGTTGAAATTGACACACTAATTACGCGCTGCAAGACTGGCGGGAGAGATTAGACGCCCCCCCCCTCCTCCTCCTTCCCTTTATCAGATCCCCCCTCCTCTTTTGGCAATTAAAGCCGCTAAAAAGCATTGGTGGGCCCCACGCGGGACGGCCTTGGCAGTGCACGCGCGCGTGGCGTGCAGGCTCATTGTGATGCATTTTTAGATGCAATCAAAACAAGCGCATCGTGTGCACGGCCCAGATAACGATTGCTGCCGCTTCTTCTTGGCAATCATTAGAAAGCCCGCGGGCCCTTTTGGCCACGTCTTTCTTTCTTTCTTTCTTTCCTGCAGACGGCCCCGCTTGCCTGCTTGCGTGGCTGCTTGCGTGGCTGCCTGCCTGCCTGCTTGCGTGGCTGCCTGCGCGCGCCTCCTCGCCTGCGCGCGCTCAACAGAGAAGCGCGGCGTGCGCGCGCCTAATTGTCGCCATCACGCTCGCACCGAATTGACAAATAAATACGCTCAAAAACAAAATGGCGGAAAATTGACGAGCTATTTTTTTCCATAAACACAAGAGGAAGCTGTAGAACACTTTTCTGTTTCCATTATGATGACATTTAATATTTCTTAAATGTCTCTATGTTTGTATAATGTTGAACATCATTATCAATGGAATTGCTTTCATTTTTATTTCTATTGATTCCATCATATTTTTCCTAAATAATGTATCTATTGTTAGTAGAGGAATTTTTTCAGACATTTGTTCCTAAATTTCAGTTATTTATTATCGATCTGAATTTCATGTTTATATTGTGTACGTGTTATTTAATCGTGTTTGATATGCTTTAATAATAATAGTCATAATAATCGTGAATGTATTAGTCTTTCCCCCAATTATTTCATGTATATGTATTTATCAGTTATTGCATGTCATTGAATTCCAATTATTTTAATTTGAGGTATTTATCATAATCTCCATATGTCATTTTATTTGATTGTCTCCATCATTCTTCGATGATAAAATATTTGGTTCGATTTTTTTCGAACGAAATTGTTATTATTTAGTTCTTTTCATTTTCAATCATTCCCAGTCTTTTTATTCTACTGCGTGCGTATAGATAGATCATCATTTGTGTTTTATTCATTCAAATAATAATTCATGTCTTGATGGACATGATTTCTGTGCGCGAATAACGCAGACTCCCCTGAAATTAATCGTTTTTACGAGTCAAGTGTGATGTGCTTTCCTTTCATGCCCCCCCCCCCTTCCCAAAATAAGCTCTTTATTCATGAAAGCTCGCGCGCGCCACTGCGCGTGCTCGCCGGTGTTATTTAGTCATCCGATTTTGCAACCTGCGATGCTTAATTCCGCAAATGAAAAATCAAAACTCAGATGAGAGGCCTCGCGCGTGCAACGAAGGTCGCATGAATGAAAAAGGAGAAAGAAAAGGAGAAAGGAGGAGTCACTTCGTCACTTGACTCCACTTTAGGCTTCATTGACTTGAACCACTGAAGGCCAAAATGCTAAATGTGGTTGCAACTATTTTTTGAACTCTAGAATGAGTCGACTTGATCTTCTATTTGGGGATGTTAACGAGACAAAAGCTTTCCATCCCCATCAATTGATTATTATTATTTTATTGTCATATCCATTTCTTACCTAATTGTTACCCCGAATATTTTTTAAACCCATACTCGATAGAATTTCATGATTTTTCTGAGGAGGGAAATGTCCCTTGGTGACGTCATAGTGCCCCTCTAAAGCCCAAGTTGATTCTAATGGGACATTTGCTCGATTTGGGGCATCCAAAAGCTCACTCAGCAAATGACTCAACAGTCCGTTGCAAATCGCTTGCGTCTGCGGCTGTGACGTCGCGGGTTTTGTTTGCTTGTTTGCTCCAATCAGCAGAGACACCCCCAGCCCAACCCCGACGTCCCCCATCATCATTTTCACTTTTATTTCGCCTGTCCGCCGCCAAGACGCGCGCACAGCAAACAGGAAGGAGATTGAAATGGAACACGGAGAACAACAATGAAATAGAAACGAGTGAAAAATGAGAGGAAGTAAATTAATGTTGACGTGAAAAAAAGGGCAAAATGGAGGAATAAATATGCATTCTTTTATTCTAAATAATGGATCAAATAAGGAACAAGGAGTACGTCAATCAAATATTCAAAACAAATGATTCAAATAGGAGAAGGAAAACTGGCAGGAGAGTGGAATGAAAATACGAAATCAAAATAACAACACAAAATCATTTTTGTTTTCCATAGAAAAAATGGATCAAATGATAAATATAAAATAAGAAAAGGATGTGGATAAAAGCAGAAATCGATGCAAAGTAGATTGAAGAAATATCGACGCGCTGAAACCCGGAAGCGCGTGCGTAACCCCTCTGCTCGCGCACGGGCACGCGCCTCTCTTTCGCTCTCTCTCTCTTTCTTTCTATTCTGAGTTGCGCGCGCATCGACGGGTCACTCGCGCGTCTCATCCGAGCGGAGCAGGTCAGTCAATATTCCGGCAATTCATATTTCACATGCTTATAAAGGCCATGACGTCATGCATCATTCTTTTACTGCCCCCCTCTGCGCGCGTGCGCGCGGCGATCTCTTGCGGCTCGTTCACTTTTTCAACTCGTGAAATGTTGCAATGTGAAATGATGGCTAATGAACGCTGCGTGTTGTGGAATCGGAGCGAGGTCGCTGATGACGTACGAGGTCGTGACGCGAGGCAAAAAGGGGCCAACCTTCCATTTGAGGAATTTAATTTGGGGCTCATTTTTTCGTCTATTTATTGTTGTGTTTATTTATTGATGAGTTGATTTGCATTGTTGGCGCTTCCTTACCTGCTCTGGGTGCATGCGTCCATTTTGTGTGTGAGCTGCTGCTGCTGCGGCTGCTGCTGCGGCTGCTGCGGCTGCGGCTGCTGCATCTTGTCTTCTCTGCTCTGCTCCTTTCTGGTCTGCGCGTCCGTCCGTCCGTCCGTCCGTCCGTGCACTCTTTGTGCCCTTTTGATGGCCTCAATTAAAAAGAAACAACAAACGCAGCTCCTTTATGAAACGTCGTTGTGCATCTCATTTTTTGATGTTTTTGTGAAATTGCTGAATATGAATATTTTTTTAAGTCATTCCAGGGAAAGAAAAAAAAAACAGTCTCTTGCCTGTTTTTCTTGGACGTCTTGAAATGGTTTTGTCTCTTCGTCCTCACACTCTGCTTTCATTTGATTTTGCATGCTTTCAATTTTCGATTGAACGAGGCTGCGTGCATTTGGAAATCATTTAAATCGCGCGCCAATTCTAAATAACACAATTTTTGAACATAACGAAATGTGACGTTTAAATGACTAGCGTCGCCTTGTGACGTCATTTACATTTGATCTACCCTTTTATTGTTCAATACACACACACAAAAAAAGATCAGAATATATGTGCGTGTAAATGTTTTCACTTTATTGGCAACATTTCATGCCATGTTGCACTCGAGTCTTAAATGGTCACACACACGTGCGAGCGCAAATGGGAGAAAATGAAGCAGACGTCAGATGCAAATAAAAATAAAACAAAGAATATTACACCCTTATTTTTTTTTTCTTTTGTACAAAATAACTCAACAAATTGTTCTTGGGTCGGTCCAATTTTTAACACAAAGGGTGTAAAATGAATAATATTAACGTGATTGTTTGTGCGTGCGTGTGTGTGTGTGTGTGCTATAATCCAGATTAGTAGTCCGGATTACTAGTGCCGCCTTTTCTGATGATGATATTCTGAGCGTTAAACATGACGTCACGCCCGTAGGGCAACAGTAATGCAAACGATCAGTCACGTGATTGCTGCTTCATCATATCGAAATATTTTCAGGATTGCCTCTATCCTCACTTCCGGGACTGATGTGACGTCACGGCTAAATTCTCACAGAGATGTACACACAAAATAACAATTGTGTGTGTGTGTGTGTGTGTGTGTGTGTGTGACTCCATTTTCTGTGATGTGTTCATTTGTATTCGTCGTTCGTTTCGACCAATGTAATAATTTAACGGATAGATTTGTTTAAATTGACTGTTGATGTATGTTTGCATTTTGATTTTCGGGTGCAAAAATGTCAAATTATGATAGCATGTTTTCAATCGAAAATGGGATTTTTTTTTTTTTTTTAATTGAATGTTTCAAATAAAACTCATTTGGACTAAATGAGCAAGCTTCGTATTTTGTCGACATATTTCCGATCGATGCCACCCACCGTCAGTGCACGTATTTATTTGGAATTGTTTGCTCGTTGGACACTCGGGGAGGAAAGGAAGTATTGATTGGAAGGAAACATATTGATATAAATACGTTTCATTTCAAGGCGAATATGAAATGTGAACATTTATTGTGACATCTGAAACACCAAAACATGATCATTTCAAATGTGTTGTTAACTACGGCCACGCCACGTGACTCGCTCCTGTCTTCTTTCTCTTTGTTGTTTTGCTTTTGGGATGCTCTGAAAGCACATTTGAGGTGGTGGATGGACAAAGAGCACACGGCGGCATTATTTCAATGAAAGGCTGCCAAAACCAAACCTTGGCAAGGAAAATGGACTCATTTTGCAGGATGAGTTGCGCCTCTTGTTGTGCAGCTGCCTTGCGCGTACTCGCTCGGCCCTGCTTGAACTTGATGGCTGTGCGCGGGCACGCGGGGCCCAGCAGCTTTGAGCAGTCACATGACCGCGAGAGGACGCATCGGCAGGGCAACGCGCATGCGCCATGGCCGCCGCCGCCGCCACCACCTCCACTTGACTTTTACGCACGGGCTGCCTTCTTCCTTGTTGTTTCTCCCGCTCATGTTCATCTCAAATGACACTCCAAAGTCTCCAATTCAATTAGGAAAAGCCCGGCCCACTTTTCTGGGGGCGGCCTCCCCACGCGTGCGTGCGTGCGTGCGTGCGTGCATGCGTGCATGCATGCGCGCGCGCGGACCCTCCTTAAGTTGCGTCGCGCCGCAGCTGTCTGCTGCACTGAGCCGCCTGGCGCCACCCGGAAAGAATGCCTTCAGTGTAAGAGAGAGAGAGAGAGAGAGAGCGAGCTGGAGGGAGGGAGGGGGCGGGCACAGAGAAAGAGAGAGAGAGAGTGAGCGAGCGAGAAAGGGGGGGGGGGGGGGGAGGCCCGAGTGGGTGCAACACGCCGCTTGGGTGCGTTCCGGTCACTTTTAGGCACGCGAACCTGTTGAGTGCACGTCACCTCGTCACCTCTTCGTCGGAAGACTCAAACAGTAGCTAAACGAAACGTAGTCGTCTGAAGAAAACAAATCCTAATCATTCCAAAACAAAAAGAGCAGCTCGAGACTGCCTTGTTTGCGGCCCACTTGAGGATCACCTCGCACGCCTTCTCCATGTTGGACGTATGGCCTCGTTCCGTGCGTGTCGGGCGGGAAGTTAACCGCCTCTGTCTATGTGCGCAGGTGGGACGCTTGTGGATTTAAACGGACGCAGGTGCCGGAGACTCCAAACGGGATTGTTTGCTTGTTGTTAACGCCGCACCAAGCGCGAACTTTTGCAAAAGAAGGAGGAGAGGGAAGACAAGCGGCGGCGGCGGCGGCAGCGGCGGCGGCAGCGGAGGCGCCATGGAAGTGAGCGCGGAGCAGCCCCGCTGGATGAGCCACCCGCACCCGGCCGTGCTGAACGAGCAGCACCCCGGCGGGCACCATCCGGGCCTGGGCCACTCCTACATGGACGCGGCGCAGTACCCGCTGGCCGATGATGTGGATGTACTCTTTAATATCGACGCCCAGGGCAATCACGTCTCTCCCTACTACGGCAATTCGGTGCGGGCCGTGCAGAGGTACCCACCGCCACCGCACAGTAAGTACGCGAGCGAGCGCGCGCGCACACACACGCACAACGGCGAGAAAAAGCCAAATTCAGCTGCACGAAGAATAGATTGGGAAATTGGCTACATTTCGAAACTTGTCCCTTGACGAGCATCGGAGCTGCCTTGGAGGTTGCACAATGTGCACCTCTATTTGTTTTTTTTTACATTGGGTTCAAAATTTGTGCGTCTGTTAATTATTTTGGAAGTTTTTTTTTAACGGGAGAAAATCATTGTAATCACTCTGCGCACTTATTTATAGTGTTCATTTAAAGCGGACTTAATTGCAGCCTGTTCAAATTTGTATTTTCAAAAGAGGTTTTTTATGTCGACTAAGGAGGCACACAAAATGAAAAGAGGCTCTGTCATAATTTTGGGAACCTTTACAATACTTGATGAGAGAGAGAAAAAAACGCAAAAAGTTTTCTTGGAATTTTTCTAAATTGTATACATTTTGCACTTTTCCGACCGCCAACAAAACGTTTTGTTTTCTTCTTGTAACAACTAAATGAACAACGTGTTTTTTTATTTTTTATTTTGAAGGTGCACTTAAAGTAAAATATTTTTTTTAAGGCAAAGATGGTGTTTCGTAACGTATTTGCGCTTGAAAAATCCAAGGACGTAAGAAAGCAGTATTTCGTGCCCAGTCAAAAAATAATAATAATAATAAATTCGATGAACAACATTTCATGCGTATTGTCACGTTCGTGAAAATACGAGGGGCGCGGAATTATCGAGGACAAACGAGAAAATGCATGAGAATTCGGTGCGCGGAAGACAAAAGGTGGCCTGCCTGCCTGCCTGCCTGCCTGCATGTGCGCTCTCGCGCTGCGCTTTTCTTTGCTGACGGCTGCGTTCTCGTGTCTCCCGCGCGCACCCAACGCAGGCAGCCAAGTGTGCCGACCGTCCCTGCTGCACGGTTCGCTGCCGTGGCTGGAGGCCGCGGGTGGCAAAGGCATCGGCGCGCACCACGGCGCGTCCCCGTGGAACCTGAGCCCCTTTCCCAAGAACCCGCTGCACCACCATCACCACCATCACCATCACCACGGCTCCCCGGGCGCCCTCTCCGTCTACCCGCCGACCTCTTCCACCTCTTCGTCATCGTCGTCGTCGTCGTCGTCGCTGTCCGGCGGACACTCCAGCCCGCACTTGTTCACATTCCCGCCCACCCCGCCCAAGGACGTGTCCCCGGACCCGGGCCTGTCCACGCCGGGTTCGGGCGGGGGCGGCGGGCAGCGCCCGGAGGACAAAGAGTGCATCAAGTACCAGGTGACGCTGGGCGACAGCATGAAACTGGAGACGGCGCACGGGCGCGGGGTGGCGGCGGCGGCAGCGGCGGCTGCGGCGGCGCTGGGGCCGGGCCCCTCGACGACGGCGGCGGCCCACCACCCCATCGCCACTTACCCACCACCTTATGTCCCCGATTACGGGCCAGGCCTCTTCCCACCAAGTAGCCTGATAGGTGGGTCCCCTTCTACTTATGGTTCCAAAACAAGACCAAAAACAAGGTCGTGTTCAGGTAGGCCTCACATTCCCTCGCTTCTCACTCTTGCTGCATCTCACACACGCAAACGCAACAATTGCACCAAACGCGTCATCGTCTAAGCAGATCGGCGCCGCCGCATTCATTTGACTTTGGTAATGAGATTAAAATCGGATGGATTAGTCGATGCATATCATCGGGATTATTATTAATTTGCATTTAAAGATGTCGTCCTCCTGCTAATAACGCTTTTTGTTGCCATGTGTGCAAAAGCGAGCAAATTCGACGTTGATTCGATTGCACAATAATAGAATCAAAAAAGACAGATTGGCTAAAGTGTTCAATTAACGACGTCAGCGCGCGCGCGCACGCACGCACGCCCTAAAGCTTTCGCTTCACGTGCACACGCTCGATCCCATTTTAATTGATGCTGCGAAACGACAATTCTATTTACACCGAAATAATATTTCACTGCGCGCTCGCGGTTTTGCGCGTTAGCGGAGTTGCGCGTATTTCTCCGATTTGACTTAAAAAAGAAAAAAAATCAAGTGAAATTTAGTGCCGCTGCTTTTCACAGAAGTGCTGCATGTCCTGTTTGCCTTTTGAGATCAAATGTTGTTGCGCGCGTAACTGACCCGTGGCGTTTGTGTGCGTGTGTTTTTGTTGTTGTTTTTTGTGGGTCCCGCACGCGTGCGCGCAGAGGGCCGGGAGTGCGTGAACTGCGGCGCCACGTCGACCCCGTTATGGCGACGGGACGGTACGGGCCACTATCTGTGTAACGCCTGCGGCCTGTACCACAAGATGAACGGCCAGAACCGGCCCCTCATCAAGCCCAAGCGGCGGCTGGTACGTGCACGCGCCTCCAAGGCCCCTCTTGATGACATTTGCGTCTCTCTCTCCCTCTCTCTCTCCCTCTCTTCCTCTCTCTCTGTCTCTCTCTGTCTGTTTCCCTCTCCAGGAAGAAGTAGGCCTATTAGCTGCAGGAAATTGACTCGACAAGTGCAGGTCTCTGCTTTAAGATCCTAAAAAAACTGCACTGTTATTATTATTATTATTATCATTATTATTACCGTGATGATTTGGGACCAAAAAAAAAAATCAAGCAACGGCCGCAACCATCATGTCGTTGGTCCTTCTTGCCGCTGTCGTGCAGGCCTGCATTCAAAATCAAATGTTGGAATATTAGGGGTGTCCAAACTTGAGAATACGGTGCAAAAAGATGACAGGAAGAAATGGAAAAAAAGTCAAAGGCAATATTGTCAAGTGCAGCTCAACTGGCGTTTTGACAATCGCCCTTTGTTGCAAACGTAAGAGCACTGGAAGAATTCAGGAAACAAAAAAAAAAAAGAATTTCCATTTTTTTGTAATGCTGACATAAGATGTTTGCCACACGGAAAAGAAATCATCCAAACCAAAAATGGCACGCATGTTTTTTGCACAAAGCGCTAACAATTTGCTTCTCAACAATTTCGATCATTCAAAGCAAATATTGAAAGTCACAAATAAATTTCTCCCTAGTTTCCGAGCATGTCGACAAAAGGTCACGACTCCTCGATTTGTAGCTCACAGCCTGGTCCATTTTTCAGGCTAAATTTTGGGTCGCTTGACGTTGGACACCCTCGATTTGAGCTTATAGCTTCGAGCCCCCCCCCCCCTTCCATACATTAGGTAGCGCCCAAGAGCAGGAAAAGTGTGCAGGATGTGAGATAAGAGTTGTGCAAGCTGGAGCTGCTGCGCTTGTTTTCCGAGCGGTTCTGCTAAAAAAAAAAAAAAAAAAGTGGGCCGGTCGCATTTGGATGCAAAAGGAGAAGACGCGGCGCGGGCCTTCGCGCTCGCTCACCTGACTGCCGATCGATTATTTTTAGAGGGGGAGTGCAGAGATTAGAACATCAATGTCAAGCAGCTAAATCCATCCACATGCACCTCACTAAAAGAAGCACTTGCATCCAAATGTGACCCCCACCGATTCTTTTTTTTTTTGGAGTAGGACATTTAATCAGATTGACTGGCTGCAGCGTGTCAAGGCTGCGCTTTTATTTCCAATTTACGGAAATGCTTCTTCTGTACTTGTGCTACTTTTAGCCCCCTCCCCTTCCCTCCCTGCCAAGCGGCGCGCCTCCATCTGCTCCTGTTTGCGTGTTCCCTTCCCATTCCTCCCCACTATCTTGGTTTCAAACATCGGGCCCGGCCTGGGGGAGGGGGGGATTGAAACACGTTTCGTTGTCGACGCGCCCACTCACTCACTCACGGTGGCCTGTGTGTTTGTGTTTGGTTGCGCCCGCATGCGTGCAGTCGGCGGCCAGACGCGCGGGTACTTCGTGCGCCAACTGCCAGACCACCACCACCACGTTGTGGAGGCGCAACGCCAACGGCGACCCCGTCTGCAACGCCTGCGGCCTCTACTTCAAGCTGCACAATGTAAGTTCACCCAAAACAAAATGGCTCTCACCACAAAGTTAACACACAGGAGTCACCTTCCTTTGTTTTCCCCTCACGTCCCCGAGCGCTAATTGTCCCTGCAGAGCTACGGCTGATAAAGTGAATTCATGATTTTATTGGCAGCCGCCGTAAATCCTAGCGCTTGCAAATATTCAAGAAGGCGCTTAATTAAAATCCCATTAATTTTTTCCCTTCCCTCTATCTGACCGGCATATTATTCCCTCGTCATCTCCGCACATCCCCCGGGGAGTCGCTGGCAAAAAGCCGTCAATTTCCATCAAATCGGGCCACAGTCGTAATCACAAGGTGCCGACCGGGTGCCGCTGAATCCTTTGCTCGTGGGAAGAATTCAATCAATGGGAAAAGGCCTCTAGCTCAATGCTATCATGTCACGTGAAACGCCATCGACGGGCTAAGGGCAATTAGCTTTGATTGGAATTTACAACAGCTGCAGCATATCGGTCATCCATTGGCGATCGGTCGATTCTTTTTTTTGGAAGGGGGGGGTAACTTCTCGCTAAGACGTTAACCGGGTCGGCCGATTAAGAGCTGAGGTCCGGTCCACCGGGGAAGCAGAAATAAGTCATTCAAACCCGAGTCACGTGTCAGCCTGTGAAAGCACATCACGGTTGCGGCGGTCGTGGGGGGGGGGGGGTTGGCGAGGGGGCACGGCAGTAATCACGCCGACCGCTCCGCTTTTGGAGTCAGCGAAAAAATATTTCTGGCGGCCGACGCCGGAGCCAGAAAGAAATCCCTGCTCCCATTTCCCCGGGAAGAAGAAACGCTCGGAAAAGATCAGGGAGCCAGTCGGCCTCATCCGCAGAACCCCCCCCCCGCCCGCCCCCCCATCCGTAATCCTGCCCACAGCCCAAATTCCATCATCTCGTTTCTTGCCGGCTAAACTGCAGAATGGCAGCCGGGACGAGAAAGCCACGCGGTCGAGGAGGACTTGGCCCGTGGTGGCGGCGGCTGCCAGGCAGAAGCTCGTTTCTTTCCTCCTGGCACCGACCAGACACTCCATTGGAAAAAGCAATCTACTCCGGAAAGCCATCGGAGCATTTCTTTGATTTTCAGCGCCCGGCCACACGAGAAAGTTTTTTTGAATTTGATGATGGCCGCCATCATACTAACCTGCCCTCCTTTTGTCTGGTGTGTGGAGAGCAGATCAACCGACCTCTGACCATGAAGAAGGAAGGCATCCAGACGCGCAACCGCAAGATGTCCAGCAAGTCCAAGAAGAGCAAAAAATCCCTGCAGGACGGCGGCATGGACGACTTCTCCAAGAGCCTGATGGACAAGAGTAGCTCCTTCAGCCCGGCCGCCCTGTCCCGCCACATGTCCTCCTTCCCGCCCTTCTCGCACTCGGGCCACATGCTCAGCACCCCCACGCCCATGCACCCCTCCTTCGCCCCCCACCACCCGTCCAGCATGGTGACAGCCATGGGCTAGGCTCAAAGGCGGGCGGCGCCCGGACGCTTGCGTCCCAAAGGCTTCTTCACTTCCCGAGAGAAGCTCTGGCAACATTTTGCCGTGAAGAAGCCTTTTGGACTAAAGCGGAAAGAGCCAAGAAGAAGAATCCGCCGTGACCCGGATGACTGACGAGCTCCGCGCACGTCTTGGCTTGCTTGATTTTATTTTTGGAAAAATCAAAGGCGGAAGCTGACTCCGAGCCTCCCGGGATAAGGATCTCTCCAATTGTGTACAAAATCGAAAAAGCTGACTGAAAAAAAAAACTTCCTGGCTGGTCTCGCACCTGTTGGACAGGACCTTTGTACAAATTGTATGAAATACATCTAACGAGAGAAAAAAAAACAAAAAAAAACAAGACGGGACACTCGAAGAAGGCTACGAAGAGGCGACGGCGTGTAAAGACAACGTGAACGCTTTTGCTTTTATTTTTGGATGTGCTTTAAGTCTCGGCCTGTTGGTTTGTGTTGACACGCGCGCACACACACGCACGCACGCACGCACGCACACACACACACATGCACGCACACAACCTGACAGATGATGATATGCATTGTGAAAAAAAAAGTTCCTGTATTTGTTATTTGTATGTAAAAAAACAAAAAAAAATTCAGAGTACCAAAAATACGAAAGAAACAAAGATGTAGAATTATTTCTTTATGTTATGCAGACTGAATGGTTGTAAAAATGGAATAATAATAATCACTCGTGTAAAATATGGCTGCTTTTTTGGGGGTTGCTTTTTGTTTGGTACAGCCCACCTTAGCGAGTTGCCCCCTCTCCCTTTGCCCCCCCCCCCCCCCCTCCCCTTCTTTCCAAATAATAAAACTAGTTTAATCTCTGTTGACATGTTAGCCTTGTGATCCCGAGCCGTCCTTTTTTTGGGTGACGGGAAAGAGCTCCACGGGAAGTGCGTGTGTAAACACTCGCAAATCAAACAACCGCCGGCGGGCCGGGTGGGCGCGCTCACGCTTAGGTGGGAACCTCCAAAGTGGGCGGGGCCTGGGGTGGGTGGAGCATGTTTGTCCCTCCATGTTGTTTTGAGTCTCAAAGAGAAAAAAAATCCAATCAGCATTTCCTTGCGTGCGAAAATGCGCACAAAGCACGCCGAGATGATTTTGAGGCATTGAGGCGATGAAAAAAGAATTGAGTGGATTACATCTTGATTCTTTTGATTGCCGTTTGGGAAAAGACCTGAAGGCTGAAGCACGCCGCCGTTGTGGGAGTTCCCTCGATGCTTGTCGGGGGCAGAACCACCAACTTCAATTGTCTAGCTAACAATCGTAAATTTCAACCGTAATCTCCCGCCACGACACGGAAGATAAAAGATAATTATCTCGTTTAGCGACGTGCCCCCGAGGCTTCTTGGACGGCCTCGCCGATGACGTGCCTAAACCCTCGTAAAGACGCGCAAAGCGAGCTCGTGATGCGAAAAACGAGACTTAAAGATTGAAAGTATGCCGCTCGCTCGCTCGCAGGGCTTTGCATCAAAGGAGACGAGCATCGCATCCGCTAGCCAGCCAGTTCTCCGATTGAAATGTAAATCCGATATCAAATCTTCCTTCCTTGTAAAGGACCACCAAAGTAGCACGCTGAATGTTCACCTCGCAAGAGAAAATGTCTACAAGCACCAAACAAAAATAAACCTCACATTTTCTCCAAAAGTTAACGTGACATCGTCGTCGTAAAAGTTGACAGGTTCTTGACATGAGAACTTGATGGATGAGTTTAGGGGAGAAAAAAAATACAGCGGCAGCCATCTTTTAGCGCCCTGTCCCCTGATTGGCCCCCGTGTCATCGAGCCCGGGGCCCCAACTGCGGCTCACCTGGCGCTGCCGCCGCCCTCCAAACATTTGCATGGCCGCAACTGTCATTGCTGAAGATCCTTCCCTCTCTGGTGCCGTAAATCCTCGAATGACAACGGAAATGCAAGTTAGAAAGGTACGGGCGCAAGCTAGCAGCATCAGCACAAGTGCTATGAAAACCCACTGCTAGCCGGCAAGACCCAAAAGTGGTCGAGATCTTAAAACCTCCAAAGGTTACTTGGCTATGATAGTAGGCTACGTGGCTATGCTAGTAACCAAAGAACTGTCCAGAAAGACCAGTCTGCAGTTTCGAGGACGACGTTTACTCAACTCCTCCATAAAGGAACCAAAAATGTACGATCATTCAATAAGAGGTGAGCGGTTTTGACAGTCTTATCATTAGCCAGCCTTTGCTTACAAGCTAGTGGGCTGGAAGGTTAACGTCGGCTCTGTTGACACTGGAAGGCAATATTGTGGCGCGTGACTGCTTTTGTTTCATCAGGAATTGGACGGGAGAATAATCAAGCCCAAAAATGGCCGCGGGGTTACGTGCCATGTTCTCGACCCTCCGCCAACCGGATGTTGGAAGTCAGAAACAAAACCAAAGTTTTGTCAATCAGGGTTGACGTTTTACAACCAACAATCGAATGATTGGAAAAGAAATGCCGTTGACGCTCGTGGATCTCGACTCGACTTGCCCGACACGAATGCGTTGCGACTTGCCGCCGCCGCCGCAGCCGACTTGGACCGGAGCGCTTGGACGGGAATGCCGCCGCGCAGCCGTCCAACGGGAGGAGACCAAAAGGCTCATGTTGTCGATTTGCAAAATTGAGCAAAGAAAAGCCCGTTGCGGGAAATACTTGGCCTCTGCTGCACGTTGTGGCCCCGGGCCGAGTCGACTGCTTCAATTATCACCGTCCTTATTAGCTGTCAATCTTTCACCCGCGGTGCTAACGAGCCACCGACATCACACAAGAAGAAAAAGTTGTCATATTATGATGATCTTATTTGGGACTTCTTTTTGACTCGCTCCCTTTAACGCCATGCACTTTTTCCGACTTTGGGCCTGTGATAAGCGCATGTCACGGAGGGTCTTCCGATGTGTCGGACTGAGCAAGAATAGTCACAGAATGAGAAGAAAGCCCCCGAGCGATTCGCAAGTTGCTCTTGCGTAAGCGGGCCAAGCTCCGATGAAAAGCCGGAATGCGGGGCCTGTCGACACCACGGCCAAGCCAGACGGTGCGTTTACGCCGAGGCAGGTGCCCGGCTCCAACGGCGGGTCCTCCATGTGGACTAACTGGTTGGGGGGTGTGTGTGTGTGTGTGTGTGGGGGGGGGGGGGGCGCGTTCATTGCCTCCATTGTGTTTGCAATGCAGCCGACTAGCTCAGTCACCCTCGGCTGCTCGGCCATGTCAGCGCAAAGCGGCTTCTTTCGCTCGCTCGCTCCTTTTGGCTTTTCCCAGCTTACACGCCAAAGTTGACATTTTGTTTCATTTGTTGGCAAAGAGGACAAATCCAAAAAGTTGCTTGGCAGCAGAAAGTGGCCTTTGTGTAAACTCAATTCAACTGTTGTGCTTGTTGGGCCAGATGGAGGGGGGGGGGGGCAACATAATGTCATGTGGGGGTGGGTGGGGGCGGTGCGTCCCGGGGGCAGGTGAGCCAAAGGGCGGTTGAAGATGAAGGCGAAGACTCGGGTGACCAGTTTTACCTGGAAACGCCTGGAGCCCGCCCGGACACGCCGCAGCGAGCGCAACGAGCGGAGCCAGCGCAGCCAGCGGCCCACGGTCGAGGAAAGAGAGGCAAGGCCGTCATCAATCTTCTTCTTCTACCTCACCTCGTCATCCTGCTCGACACCTACACATTAAAAATCGACTTAAGTGCAATCACTTTGTTCAAGCAAAAATAGCCTGAAGTCTCACAATCAGATCAAATCCAAACATATAACCTTCAAAATATTATTTGCATGCATGATATAAATAAAGTCACTTTAAATAAAACATCTGTGCTCGTTTTAATTGGGAGAAAAAAAAGCCTGGACGATTGACAGTTGCAGTACGCAAAACCAACAGAAAGCTAAACGAGCGAACACGAGCCGCAAATCGAGCGAAGAAGACTTTTGACCAATCACAGCGACCGGTACGATCCAATCAATCAAAGAAGGATTGTGACCAATCACAGCGCTCGATGCGATCTAATCCACAAGTGTCACTGGATCGCAACAAGTGAGTATAGTTTTTTTTGTCGGCGTAATGGACACGTTTTGCCTGACGTCGTGGCTGAAAAATGTTACCTAAAGTACCTTAACCCTTTGCCCAATGACCCCTGTGTGTCAGTATGAACGCCTGTCCGTCCCACTAAATTTGTGAGGCCATAAATCGCGCCACTGAAGAAGCGAGCGGCGAGGCCACTTTAGAGGATTTGCACCTTGACAATGGGGGAGAGATGTCATCCTAGACGTCGGCACCTCCCTCCATATTTGCCTTGTTATATAACATAAAAACATATTTGCCTCGTCATATTTGTCATTTTTGCCACATTGAAATGTGACTTCCCTTGGGTCACAATTGCCGCGTGTTTACGTCTCGCGAGATATTGCGAGAGCTGGAGTGCAATGCGCTTCAAAAATCAAAAAAATCCCATCAAACATGCTTTTTCTCTCTCTGCAGTGGCGCTCGGGGTCGTATTGAACGCGATGCACCGCACGGATGAGCTGCTTGTTGACGTAAGTAGAGCCCGTTATTGAAATCTGTGCAAAATAATGATAGGCAAAAAAAGTCGTATACATTGAAAAAAGAGCCCAGATGTTTAACATTTTATATATGTATCTCTTTATTAGTCACCTTCACATTATATACGTGTCTCTTTATTCTGTATCGTCGTTGCAACTTCTTGTCTATGCAATTTTGTGAGTTGAGTTTTTGTCACAAGGTTTCGAATCTGAGCAGAAGCTCTAAATTGGGCTCCTTGACACCACGACTTTGCACTTTGCTCCCAAAACATCGACTTGCAAGTGTTTCGCGTAAAGTTTTCCATGCCTTGCGATGATGCCGCCCTGGACAAGTTTGCTTCCCGCTGCCCGGTTCTCGCTTGAGCGCTCCGCTGTGACCGGCGGGGGGCGGGCTCCAGCCGGGGGCAGGCCATGAAGAGCGTCGATTGTTGCCAAGCCAGGCGGGGCTGGGTGGGTTGGGGGCGGGAGGTCCTCCAAAGCACCTGGCCATCTGGACATTACATCCCCCTGAGCCGTAATGGATGCCCCTCGCCGTCCCCCGTGCTTCAACCCTGAGCTGAAGACCCGTAATGGACACCCCGCCCTTGCCCCCCAAATCGAGCCCCTCTCGGGACCTCCGTTTTGGGAGGTAGCGCCGCCGCATAATAGCTTTCATTTAAAGCTCCATTGATGGCGATAGAGCCTCGGCGGTGGCCTCGGAACTATTCGGGGCACGCACGAGCTCCAAGCTGATCACTGCGGTCCCCGCTTTGTGCTGACAGGTGTAAAGGGGGCGTGGCTTTTGCCACAGGTGCGGACGCTTGGCTTCACTGGCCGCATTCTGCAACGAGATTGCATCTGAGGGCCGATGCAGTCATTCGAACGAGCAGAGGGGGGATATGCGGGCGCTAACGTGTGTGCTCCGATACGAGCTGAATTCTTTTGTTCTTTCTGCTGCGGGGCTTCTCAGAACATTAACGCTCATTAGGGCCCCGAGCGTACACTGCAAAGGCTTTCTTACCGTTGCCTCGGGCGGCCCGTCGTTATTCTCCGACCAAATAAAGCAAGCGGCGTTTGAAAGTTAGCTTGCTTGCGCAAATTCAGGACTCGCTGGGTGTGTCGATTACGAGGGGGGGGGTCACAATTTTTTTTTTTTTCAAGAGTCCTTTAGGTCCTCGGCATTGAAGCACTTTGCGTCCTGTCAGTCTTTTTGTAAACCACATACGCACACATCGGAGCGCACGGGTGTGCGAAATACGTGCAAGGTGAGTCATGCCCGAAAGTCAGAGCGAGAGGTGAATCAGAGTGCAGCGCTTGAGGGGGAGGGCAGCTTTCTGGGGGCAACTTTCGTCACATACCCATTTGTTTTGTTTACCCATCTGATTGCGGCCTTTGATTAGCCGGCGTGGCGCGGTGCGAGCACGCGGCCCCGATTGCCGCCTGTGTTTTTTTTTTTTGAGACAACGTTGACATAGCGCACGCATTCCTCAAGTGGCGCAACGCAACAGGCAAGATTTGACTTGATCTCGTCTGGCTTGCGCTGCCCTCGCGAACCGCTTCTCGCCTCGGGTGGATCTTTTACACACCTCGTGCAACTTTCCCGGGCTCATATTATGAATGAATGCCATTTTCAAAATGATTTTGTTTCATTCGACAATTGGCTCTTTGATTTGTGAAAAAATTGCTTTTTTTTTTTTCCATTGAATTCAATTTTTGATGAGGTTTTTTAAAAAATGTCCTCATCTGATTGCTCCGGCCCATTAGCTTTTTGTAAAAGTCAAACGGCATCATCCATCCAAATAGGATGACATCATCGAATGATGTCACAGCCTCGCGTGTGCCGGTTTGAAGGCCTCCGCGAGTAGGAAGTGGCAAAGCTCGTAACGGGCTTCTCGGGAAAGCGGCCGCAACTCCGGCTGAGGTTTGGAAGAATGTTTGCGTCTTTTTTGTGGCTCTTTGGCAGGCAGAACAGGTCCAAACTGGTTTGGCTCTTCGTATCTGTCTGCAAATATGCGGAAAATGCCAAGCGTATTTTTTCAATTGAATCAAAAATAGACCAAGCTGTTTTGTAACGCCGACACACAAAAGAAAAGAAAACCAAGTAAGGAGACAATTGACGGCCAAAACAAAAAGTAACCTGAATCGAAGAAGAAAAGAATCCAAATCATCCATAATTGAAAACAAAAGCAATAAGGCCGCCTTTGATAAAGATCGGCCGTCATTGTGCAGCCGGCCGGCCTAATTGTATCATTAGCCCGAGCTAATCGGCGCCATCCGACGCTTAATCGAGGCCACGGCGGGGCACGCGATCCCTTTCATGGGCATATCGCCGGTGTCGCCTTCCGCAATCGAATTTGGTTCACGCGTGACCCTCCACGCCGGCCGCCTGACCTCCGAGCCGCCGTTGCGGCCCGCGATGGTTTCCCGCTGGACCGCTTTGCTTTCCCAGCGTCGGCTCATCGACGCCTCCCGGATCTGTTCATTGGTCCAATTGCTCTCCCGAGAGTACTCGGTGAGAAGACGAGGGGGTGGGGCCGTGGGCCCGCCGCTCTAATTGGAACACGAGCGAGCTTACACGGCGGTCCGGGCTTCTTCGTACCTCAAAAGTTTTTGCAGCCGTGCCTTAAATAAGTGGGTCACCTCCACCCGTCCCATCCCGTTTTGCAGGCGCTGATTGGCGGCCGGCCGGCGTCCCCTGCGGCTGGGGTTTGTATCGGAGCGCATTCAGAAGTCCCCGAGGAGCGGCGCCGGCCCCCCTTTTGTTGCCGCTCGCAGGTCCTAACGGGAATAGAAAACAAATTAATTGCCCCTGTTAGATCACTCAGGCGCTCACCCGGGGGACCAATGTGCTTATCACGCACACACACACGCACACACACACACACACACGTTCCTGCGCTGCACATTCTGCCTCCTCCCCATCTGTTGCAGCCCCCCCGTACTAATTAGGGAGCTCGCTCGCTCGGTCTGTCCCGTCTCCATCTGCCGGCCCACAATGCGTTCATGCCACCGGGCCGGGCCGGGCCACCTCTGGCTCGGCTTGGACTGCGCGCTTTATTGCCTCTCGGGAGGGCCGTGCGTGTTGAGCGGACAAAAAAAAGCTCAAGCCTGATTGATTGCTTCATTGATTAAGAGCCGTGTGGTCCCGAGTTAGTACAGTCAGCGCCGGCGTGTGAGGCTGTGCCGTATTTGTTAGCAAATTTCCTCTGGCAACTGAAATGTTTGCCGAAAAGTGCTCGCTTGCTCTTGGGACGGCTCCTCACAATTGAAATGTGGAGTGGGCTTGGCCCGGCCCAGCGCAGCCCGTCAAGAGTAGAATGACACCAAAGCCCGGTCCCGTTGTTCTTTTGCAGCCCCGTTGTGGGCTCAATTGACTTCTTGACCTTACCTTTGCCAAAGTCTGGTCCAATTATGGTCAAAGAAAAAAACGGAATCTAACCCCAAAAAACGTGGAAACTAAAAGAGAACATTCCCGTTTTTTTTGTTGCCTTTTTCTTTGTCTTTTGTTTTAAAGCTTCAATTGTTCTTGCAGTTTGGTGATTAGGATCATCATGTTGTCCCTCCTGTTGCTCTTTCTTCGGCCCCCAGCGGGACTAAACTAACTTGGCCCTCCCAAGCTTTAGCAATGCAAATGTGTGTGTGTTTGGGCCCCCGGGTGTGGGGGGCTAACGTAGCCCTGTAATTAGTGTTTGTGTGTTGTGGCCTGAGGTACCAGCGTGTTAATCAAAGACATTCTTGTGCAAGTCAGTGAAAAGGGCCAGCCGGACCAAAAGTGACCCGGCCCCGCCCCGCCCCTCGGTGGACGCTCTGCCAGACTTCCACGGCACATCCGAGCAAGCTCCTTCCCCTCTTAATGAGCGTGATTATCAATCCAAACAATAATTGGGGCCACTTCCTGTCTGCGTCTGACGGACACGCCGGCCACTTCCTGTTTCCTCAGCGCCACCATCGCTTGATGACGCGGTTGTTTCGCTTTTCGACTTCTTGGAACGCAGCGTCGACTCATCCTTTTTTTTGAAGTGCTGAACCGCGCTTGGGATACGTGGGAAAAAAAAGAAGTAAGGTGGGCGGCGCCGCTTTTCTTGATTGCAAAACAGCAAATGCCGGCCGTTTTTCTGTCAGCCTGAGAACCAAAACAAAACGAGCCGTGACGGCCTCGTCCTCCTTTCTCACACCTCGTGTCTTGTTGACACTCCAAACGGGCCGCGCTGAGCAAGCGGCCCGCACGGGCCCAACTGCCACGCCGGCGACCTCGGAACCGGTTTGCCGTCGGCCGTGAGAACCCTACGTGCGGCCATTTTGTCTGTTGCCGGACTTTCTTTCGCTCACATCAAACACGAGCTCGTTTTATGTGAAGTCGTTCAACGCGGAAGACCAAAAAATTGCAACCGAAAAAATAAAAATGGAGTCAAGCAAATGTCATTTGTCCGGCGGGCAGCTTTTGTCTGACTTGCGTCACTTGGTAGAACATTCCGGCATGTTGTCTTTGCGTCCGACATGTTTTCTGTCAACACGCTGGCGGTTGTGACATCACACCTTTATGGAGAAAAAGTTTCAGAGCTTTCCCGTCAATCATTCGCCTCATCCGATCCAATGGTGGCGTTACTATTTTGGGCTCTGGGCAACCTTTAAAGGCAGCCCGCCCGCTGAGAAATGGAAAATTGCTGCGTGTGTGGCACATCTGCACGCAATGTGTGTGTGTGAGGGTGTGTAGTTTTGCAACCACCACACCTATTTTTAGTCTTGTCAGCTTAAAGCAACAATGTGAGTGATGGAAAAGAAAAGGGGGGGGGCACCCCCCCGTGCCACCTTGTACACCGGCGACCGATCACTTCCTCCTTCATCATCTGCGTTCGACATCACCTTTTTGACGCAAGCAGGAAGTGAGTCAAACGACGACAACGACAAGCCTTTTTTGGCTGAGAATGGACATGTTATTTGGAAAACACGTTAGCGCGTTAGCTTCTGTCAAGATTTGCTTGTTGTATTTTCAGCTGCCAAGCATCCAAAAATGTCGTTTGCAAGCCGCAACTTCCGTTTGGCACGTCGCCCCCCCCTCCACTCCTTGCCGGTGGTAGGAATCTTTTAGAGCACTTGAAAAAGGCCACTTCCTCAAAAGGAAGTCAGCATGGCCAGGCAAAAAAAAAAAAAAAAACTCGTCAGGCATTTCAATGTTGCTATATGTCGCATATTTTCTATTTCTATTTGTTATTTCTATTTGCAGTTGTGTGAGAAAATGCGAGGGGGGGGGGGGGGCGGTGGAGTCATATCGCTTTTCCAGTTCAGGTAAATGAAATATCAACCAGTAGGGACACCCCCCACCGGGCCAATGGCTTTCCTGCCGCCACCTCAGCCTCGGCGTCCATCAGTAGCGTCGCCCCCACCTTGCCCCCCCCCCTGCAGGTGATAACAGATTAAAGCTATTCCATTTCATGCCTCAGGCTCCCAAATACAATCCATGTGCACGGGGGCTCCTCCGGGGCCCGTGCCCCCCCCCCACACCTCCCGGCACCCCTGTCGCTTCTTCGGGCCCTCCTGCCCTGGCGGGTCGCGGCCGCACCAGTCCGCTGAGCTAAGCCGCCATTGCGGGAGATGGCTGCGTGCGTGCGTGCGTGTGTGTAATGGGGTTATGTCAGCTTAGATGGGTCTTCTCCCTTTCACTTATTAAACTTGCCAAAGTATCTCTCAAGTATGATCGCGCCCGAGCGAGCACGCGGACGGGAATGCTTTGGCGGCAGCAAAAAAAAAAAAAAAAAAAAAAAAGCTCTTTAGCAACCTTTACTTGTTTCTTTTTTGCATCTTGAATTGTGGAAGTGGCTCTGGAGCATAATTGTGACTCAGTGTGAACGTGCGCCCCCCCCCCCCACCATCCTCTCCCCGCCGCTTCCGACGTCTCGCTCCTTGGAGCCAGGAAGTGTCCGGCGAGCCGATTCGCCCGCCGCTCGCATTCCTGCGCTGGTAGCAGCGGGAGCGTCTGAGAGGGAAATGAGAGAAATCCAAGCCACCACGCTTCCTCCCACGCCCCCCCCCCCCTTTCTCCATCATCCGTGTTGATGGCGGCCTGTTGAGGCGGCAAATTTGTCATGCGTGAACGAAGGAAGAGCTTCTCCGTCGGGATGCGCGTTTGATTGATCCCTTTCGACGACTTCCTAATCGATTCATCGCTCATTTGGGAATTCAAATGGAAGTCTGAGTCTGCAACTGTAGGACTTAAAGAACTCGACGCTACTTCCACGGAATGGGCGACAAACGTACATTTAGCGGCAAAGCCCGGATCATCTGTGATTATTCCTCCTTGAAGAGCGAGCGCTTTTCTCCATTTTATTGTGCGAGGAAAAAAAGTTCAGGCGCCACCAAATTTATTTGCAAATGCGCCACTGCGGCTTAGCGCGCAAACGGACATTGATGTCGAATCGGGACGTGGAACCGATCGGAGGGAACGGCCGAGCGGAGATTGTCGCCGCGTATCTGGACGGCGCACACGCGCGACGTCGCTAGCGTAGCTGCCGTGTGCTCGGATTAGCCAAACACTTTTCTTAAAATTGTCCATACGGCCACACCCCAAGGACAAATTCAAGCAGAGTCGACGTTTGAAGCCGCGAGTCGCCTGTTCATCTGGTTGGACAAATTCCAGGCTACCATTATTGCCGCCATCTTGCTGAATCTTTTGTTGTTGTTTTTTTTCACTAGCCAACTTTTGTCACCTGCAAAAAAAAAAAAAAAAAAAAAAAAAGCCATCCCAATCCCAAGGTTTTCTTTTCCTGCTGTATCGGATGAGAAAACGAGACCATTAGCATGACGCCCTGCCCCCTTTCCTCTTTCAGATCTCGGCTCCGTCGACGCAGCACGGCGGCCAATTTTCACCAGGACGCGAGAAGAAAGCGAGGGGAGGCGTCGATGAGCAGGTAATGGAGGCTGATGAAAGCGCCGGTGTGAAATGGAGGTGGGGTGGGGGAAGCTCTTGCCCCGACAACGTTTAGCCTTCCTTTGCGCCCTCTGTGCATTTGAACTCATTTAAACGAGCTCGCGGCCACCGAGTTAGCAAATTTGCGTTCTTCGATCAACCGCCTCACAGTCAACAAATGGGTCGAAGTTTGAAAAGTCCCTGTTGAGATAATGAGATGCCAGATGTGTCGTCACAAAATGTCGTGTGATTTTTGCAAATTGGAATAACCCGCCGAGCTGAGGCACCTGCACACGCACGCAAACACATTTCCATAAGGCGCACACACATGCTCGCACAACGCAAACCAGACTGTCGGTTGGTGGTCTGTCCTGTCTATGTGGCGTGTACAGGTGTGTGTGTGTGTGCGTGTGTGTTTCCGCTCTTCAGCGAACGGCACTTGAGGAGGCGAACTTGTTGCTTGCGCGTGTGGAGCAGGTGCACAAAGGCGGCATTAGGAAGTTATTTGTGTCGCCCGTGTTCACTTTTCAGCGCTGTTTATCGGCGCGGCGACAAAGGCCGGATTAGGCCGCCGTAATCCCTTTCTGGATGTCACCTGTCATCTCGTCCTAATCGCCCGGGAAAACTTGAACCCACCCGGCCGCCGCTATCTCCATCTTGAACGTGCCACACCTGCGCCAAACAAAATGGCAGCAAGGCCTGAGTCACCAATAATCCGCCGTCGAAACGTGTGACAGCAGCGTCCTTATCGACCGACCGCATGCATGCGTGCGCAGAAATAATCAATTGGATGAAGCGGATTATTTAACTTTCAGGCCTTTGATCTTAATTTATCTTTCCTCACCTTGACCTACTTTTTTATTTTCACGTTCAAATCAAGTACTTTTGGCCGTTCAGCGACGCCCAATTAATTTGGACTTCAATTGAAGACAGTATTTTTTTTTTTTCTTGATTTTTCCTAAACCGCTCTTTTCATCATTTGGTCTCAAATTGTGGCGGTTGGCGAACCACTAAGTTTTGGACGCGCAGACAGGAAGTAGCGCTGATGTTTTTTTTTTTTTTTTAATCTGCGGCGGTCATCTCGCGGCGATGATGGATGCGTATGTGCGTAATGCGGAGCGCAGCTGGCCATTAGTCAATTATGAAATTGAATCGTAACAATTATGAGAAGCCATAACGATTAACGCCGCATTTCCTCTTTTCATTCAGCCTTGATGATTTTTGCGGAGGGCCTAACTTCCTTATCTCTGCCCCCTCGCCTCGCCCCGTCTTTCCCAAGCCTCGTATTCCAACTTTCCGTCACTTTCTCCCGCCTGCTGCACTTCTTTAAAAGTAGATCTCATTAGGCTTGTCTGGCCCCTCCATCGCATTAGGCCCCCCCTTCCCCGTCGGTTCTGGTTCTGCCCGGCCTGAGCGGTGATCCGGGCCAGCCACTGAGGAATCTGATAGGGATAAACCAATTTGCGGCGCAC
Organism: Syngnathus leptorhynchus; assembly: GCF_054491065.1. Classification (NCBI taxonomy): domain Eukaryota; kingdom Metazoa; phylum Chordata; class Actinopteri; order Syngnathiformes; family Syngnathidae; genus Syngnathus; species Syngnathus leptorhynchus. Next base: position 6,688,766 of record NC_141215.1, read on the forward strand.
ACAAACATCCCGGCAGGCAGGCAGGCAGGCAGGCAGGCGCACGCCCCCGCGCTCGGCCCCCGCCTCGGCACCCCCTCTCGCTCGCTCGCTCGCTCGCTCGCCCCCTCCCACCCCGGCTCCCAGCGCTCGTTTAAGATGACGGTCGGAGAGGCCTGCAATTAAGTTTTAATTAGGTGGGCTAATTATTGCCGGCCAGGAAGTATCAGACGCCAGGATGATTGTTCTCTGGCCTGCGGAGGAGGAGGAGATGGGACCTAATGGCACATATTCACAATGACGTTAACCTTCACTCTCGGAAACTTTTCCATCTTTGCTCTTCATGGAAAAAAAACAACGATGACTATTTTTTTCATCTCTTCACAGTTTTTGTATTTGAGTGGTTAATCAACACTTGACATCCAAAAAATGCTTTTCATGCCTTAGCCACTGTTTTTATGCATCTCATATCAATTTATTTATTTATAGACGAAAAAGAGCATCACGTCCTGTCATTTGAGGAGATGAATTTTTCTGAATTTTGGTTGTTATTGCACAGACATTTGAGCGCTTTTATTTAAATGTTCATTTTATATGAGAATTGTCCTCCTTATATTTCGACCTTTGTAGAAAAAAAGATTCTTGGTAGTATTCTTATATATACATATCTGACATGGAAAAATAGATGAGAGCAATTTGTATTCATTTGATGTCGGACTGCTGGCAACAAAAGTGAGCACATCCCTTCAGGGCGACGCTTAAGGGGGGGCCAAGGGGCTGGCCACCTCGAGCAAAAGCCCAGAATCGCAGCAGCGTCCTTATCGGTGCCGCGCTACCCGCCGGCGTCGACCATCAGCGATGCCGGCCGGCTTCCAATTAAAAAAGCGGAGATGCGCGGCCGCCTGCCAACTTGGGGCGTGCGGTGGCATTCCGCCCGCATGCTCCCGTCCAGATAGAGATTGCCGGAACGGCCGTGCGCTGCCCGATGAGCAAAGCGTGCGGAAGCTCTGAAATGCTGCCAGGCCGCAAAGGAAGCCAAAAAGTGCAATCGCACTTTCATTCCTTCCTTTTCTTGGATTGTTGCCGTGTACTTTACCGCCACCTACAGGATTGGAGTGGAACCGGTTGTTGTCTGGCTGTCGGGGGATTTGGGGAGGGGTGGGGGCTTGACGGGATGAGATGAGATGAGTGGTGGTCCTGCGGTGAAAGAGGTGGGCAGTTCATGACCTGGTCAGGAATGCGGCCGCGGCTCCCCGGACTTTGCGCCGGCCGGCACGAAACTCGAAACCGCAAGTAGAAAAGGCCCGTCAGTCACTTCTGCCGGGGAGGCCCGGGCGGCGCTCGCACGCTCAGACCGAGTGGAGTCGGGCTCACAAATCCATCTTGGCTTCTTAAGTTCTCACGTTCTGCCGCTACATGTAAGTGTGTGTGTGTGGGGGGGGGGGCGATGCGGTGTGTGTGCGTGCGTGTCGGGTTTGAGGTCCGCCATGCTGAGATGGGAGCAAACAGAGTTGACAGCTTCCTTCCTCACAGTAAACATTGCAGCGCCACTTAGACACGGGTCAGGGACAAGAACCAATAAGAAGTCCTACCAGCCTTAACCCCCCCCCCCCCCCCTCGCCCCCCAACCTCGACAAAAAAAAACAAAACAACGTTTGCACCTCTTTGGCTTCGAGCGTGGACTGAACTCGGCTTTGGAACACCCAGTCACTTTATTAGGGACACCTAGCTGAAGCAACATTAGACGCACGCACGCACGCACGCACGCACACACGGTTTGCCTTATTGACGTGTGTGTGCAGAAAAGATGTTGACAGCAGCCAATTTTGCAAAGCCACTAATCTCACAAGTGTGCCTTTCTCACTTGCTTGCATATCATTACTCATGACACGCACACACACACACACACACCACAGGCGCACGCACACACACACACACTATTATTGTCTGCAAAAGTACGCACACTTTCATTGGGCTGCGGGATTAAAAGGAAATGAGAGGCAGGCATGAACAAAAGACATTTTTTGGAAGTGTGAGTGTGCCAATGTGTGTGTGCGTGTGTTTAATGCTGGCAAAACGTCAGGCAGCCAGCTTAATTTTGCACCCCCCCCCAACACTCAGCCCCTCCCTCCCTCCCTCTTTCCCCGAGTTTGGCCAGCACACTAAAACAGGTAAAACATGCACACGCCTTCTTAATGTGCTGCAGCCACAGTGCGTGCGTGCGTGCGCGTGCGTGTGTGTTCAGTTACACGCTGGAGAGGGTTGCTATGGCAGAACAAGGGGGAACATGTCTCCATGCAGCCAGGTGCCACCAACAGTTTTGGTGGGGCTCCAATTTGGTGGCATTGTGTTCTGCTGCTGCTGCTGCTGCGTGTGTGCACGTGTTTGTTAGTTCGTCTCTTTGCTAGAGGACTCGTCCCATGTCTCCAGCTGTCCATGGCTTCTTTTTTTTTTTTTTTGCATTTTAGTCATCTCCACTTTTTTCTTGACAGAAAAGAACTTCTAACCGACACGTCTCGATAATTAAGATGGAAGTCTCTGGTCCAACTTTAGGCGCGGCAAATTTTTCCTCCCCCGTTTCCACGCGAGGTGACGCGTTCAAGCGCGGACACTCGCTCCGCGATGGCAAATGAAAGCGAATTCCCGCCGGCGCCGGAACGTAATGACTCGGCCTGCCGAGCCGAGACGAGACGGACGCAGCCCGTCTCCCGAGGTGTCGGCCTTGAGAGAAAAGGTGCCGGCGGGCCGAGGTTTCTTATCCAAATGAAGGAGGAGCCCTTTCAAAAGATCTTTCTTCTTTGCGGCGCGATCCCAACCTTTCTCGCGCTTGCTATCTGGCAGCGCCCGTTGGGCTATTCATCTATTCCCGGCGCCTGCTCACGCGGGCCGGCCGGCCGGGCCCTCTTTTCACCGAGCCCCCGCTCCCCCCGCCTGGCGTCTCGCTAGGGGAGCTCATTCTTAGCCGCACAAAAAACGTCCGTCACGGATTGCCTCGCCGCCGTCCGCCTGCGAATTAGCCGTGTGATTACACTGAGCTCCGGTCGGCGCTCGGATTAGCGCCGGCTCCCGCTCGGGCCCCTCCGGTTTTGGAGAAGCCCGGCGGGGACCGGGCGGCGAGAGCGCGGCGACGGGGAAAGGCCAGCCAGATGGCGAGCCTGCCAGGAAGCCCACCTCGGGGATCCCGTTACGGAGATGCCGGTCGATCCTTCCCGGAGCTCGACTCGGTCTTTGTTTACGTCTCGCCGTGGCAAAATGTCAGAGCGCAAAGGCCTCATCTCTGCACCCCGGGGAATCTCCTCCGTTTGAACCCTGAAGGCCCCGCCCCGCTCGAGGCTAAATTGTTATCAACAAATGATGGCAGAGGCCTTCAGCAAGTGAGCTAGCTAGAGTTAGCTAGCTAGAGCTCTGAACACAAATGAATGTGTTTGTTTCTCATCAAAGTCATTTCCAGATTGGAAAGAACGAGGGGGGGTAAAGCAACAGGTGTCGGGATTGCGGGAGGCCGTAAAAAGAAAAGCCAGTCGTAAAGCCAAAAGCGGCCGACGGCCATTATTAAGCTTTGCTGCGCTGGCGTACAATAAAGATAGCCACTTATGACCGAGACCTGTTTATCTCTCTCTTTTTTTTTTTTTTTTTTTTTTTTTTCTTCTCCTTAACGCCTGAGCGCGTGTCCGTTGATTAGCTTGCACAATTTGATTTTTGTGAAATCTAAGCAGAAATTTTAATGCTCTGCTCAATAACGGGAGCGATAAGCGGCCGCGCAACGGCCCGTGTAAATCTGAAGACGTGCGCGGCCGTTATCTTGCCGTCCTCCTTCCCTCCTGGCTTCTCTCTTCTTCTCCTCCCTTCCTCCCTCCCTCCCGGTGTCTCATAGCAGCGCGACGGCCGGCACGGCGTCGCCGTCCTCCGTATCGATCGGATGGCTTTTTATCTGGCGTTTCCGCTTCTTGCTGTCCTTTCTCATAAAAAAGCAGATAAGGCACGCTTCATTAGTGTTTGTCCCGCTGCCTTTTTACGCCGCTTGCTTACTAATAACGCGCATGCACCAACGGGAGGAGATAAGGCGGATGCATTATTTAACACGCTGGACTAATGGGCCAGATTGTGCGGCAACAATTGAATAACATCAGTAGATAAGCGCGAGGCTGGTAAAGGATGGGCCCGCCTCCCGCCTGTGGAAGCAAAGATAGCCCACCGGCTGCAAAATGGCCGCCCGGCCATCGACGGGACGGGAGAAGAAACCAACCGGAGTAATCAATACGGCTGCTGCGTATTCATCTGCTATCTTGGACTTTTCATGCTAATGGCTGCAGTCATCTCCTAAAGTGGCTTTCAAGTGCTTAGAGGGCACCCGATAGCATCTTATCAGTCGGCTGGGACGGGACGGGACGGGGCGGGACGGCGTGGTGCTCCGCAACCTTCTGGGCCGCACAAAGCTACCGAGGGACTCGGCTCGCTCTTTGTTTTGCTTTTCCGTATCACCTCAGATCTTGTCCTTCCTTCCTTTTCTCCTTGTCCTCTTCTCCTTTGACTATCCTTGTTTTCCTCCTCCCCTTGGCTTGGCAGGTGTCCGTGTTCAGGTCCTGGTACCCGATAGGCTGGGTCCACCCTGGCGGGAATTTGAGGGATTCCGCGTTTGGGTGCCAGGCGCTGGCAGCGGGCCCGACTCACTGATCCCTTTGGACGCCTGCCGTTGGCTGCTTGTAGCCAGCCTGCGTCTCACGTTCTGGGGGATGATGGTACATTGTAAAATGCAAAGGAGCCCACGGGCTGCCACAAAGGGCCCTCGGGCCTTAGATTGGACACCCCTGCTGTAGATTAATAGCGATTAACGTGGAATGGCGCCCCGATGCCTCCCTGGGATGTTTGTCCGCCGCCGCCGCCTTGGGAATTACGCCTCCTCTCCTATTGTCTCGGGAGGCTTTAGCGGCGAGCTGAGTGACGTGTAAAAAGCACCGCCCCCCCCCCCACACACACCCCTCCCTCCCCTAATGAAAATGTTTTAAATCTGTGTGCCCGTATCAACTATTTGGGATTATCCAATATCTTTACAAATACAGCTGATTATCCCATTAAGCTGAACTCTGGCTATAAATAGTTTTAATGCTGATGTAGATTTGTGCGGGCTGCGGAGAGGATAAGTGTTTCTTTTTTCTGATGATTTTTTTTTTATTATTATTATTATCAGGCCCCCCAATCCCTGGCCGAGTGTGTGTGGAGCGCCTGTGGTCCTTTCTGTGCATGTTGAATATTGGACACTAATACCATTCTGCCTTCATTTCTTTCTTCTTCATTTTTTTTTTCCCTCCCACGTCTCACCTCCAGAGGAAAAAGTCCAGCCGAGGACTCCTTTTATCCGCACTCTCTCTTCTGGCCGCTTCTTCATTCTATTGCATTTATTCATATTCAGCAGTCAATCATTTGTGCGGCTGGCTGGTGTGGCGGCAGGCAGGCAGGCAGGCAGAGAGAGAAATCCGGAGATTGCAGATGGAAGTGCTATTTTTTTTTTTCATGTTCTTATCCTCGCGCATTTGAAGCGGCGATGTGGAAAAGCGCTGGGAGCACCGCTTTACACAGCGGCGCCTCTCCCTCTCCGCCCCCCCCCCCCTCATCAAAAGCCGCCAATCGGGCCTAAATCAGCATGCAAAATGCCACTCAACCCTGTAGCCTTTATTAAAGTTTGCAGGGACTCAATTTGAGATAGCGATCGTTCCTATTAAAAAGCCAAATGTAAGATAGTTTTTTTTTTCCCCCTCTAAATCTCAGAGTGGAATGGAATTGTTAATCAGCATAGGCTGATGTGATTTCTCTGTCACAAATCCTGCCCTGGGCTCAGTGGCGCTCCAGCTTTACCGTAACTTTGGGCTTAGCAGTCGCCACGGAAACCAGGGGAGGAGGATTCGCATCGTGTGTGCGTGTGGCTGTAGGTTGTGACAGGGTTGGGGCATGTCGGCTTAGCGATCTCCACCGGCTTCCCGATAACGAGACCTTGATTGAAGGGGACGCAAAATGGCCGACCTGTGGTGACCATTTTGTCTTTGGACTCGCCATGGCGGGCTGTGTGTGAAATTGAGGGTCCTAATAGGATGAGAGGAGGGCGCTTGGCCCCCATCCTGCCTGGCACGGCCTGCTGTCGGGAAACTGAGCCCTTTGTCCCCCTACCCCGTTCAAAATTGTCAAAATTAACCACGCCAAAAAAATACTCCAAGCTAGTTTGGCCACACCCTGAAAAGGCCCACGTCCGAATTACACTTGCAATCGTCGCATACCTTCAAATCTGCATATTTGCGCGCGCACACACACACACAGACGATGTAGCACTGCGGGCATCAAATTCATGCATCACGGGTGAAGTGGCGCGTGCGCGGCTAAAGCTAAAACGAACATTTATTTTCTTAATTATCTCACTACGCGCCTTTGCAATCATGGTTTTGACGACCTCGTCCGTTAGGCGAGCGCCGCCGCCTCTCTAATCTCTGGGCGGGTAATTGAATGTGATTTTAATAGCGTGTGTGTGTGTGTAATCCAAGGCCGTGTGACGCTAGAGCTTGTTTTGCCGCGTTTGTAGTGACGCACGCTGCTAGCTTAGCATTTAGCATTCGAACCTCAGCTCCGGTCTCGCCGCCATTTTGTGACATGGCCGTGGCAGGATGATTTGAATTCAAACATCTCCTTTGGATGAAAATTCAACAGATGAATCGGCTCGCGACTGAGCCGTATTTCAAAGCGATCCGTCCTAATGGATTTTTTGTTGTTGTTGTTTATTTACGCACGGTCTGAGCGTTTCTAATGTTTGGCTTTAGCAAAGGCGTGCATGTGTGTTTTAGCGGCGCGCCCGCCGCTCCCACGGCGCAGCTTTTGTCTCAGCTCGGAGGGCAAACACGCACTCGCGACTCTTTGGGCGCATTTCCTCCCTGCGATGATATGTTTACCAAATACCTGTTTAGAATGCGACGCTAGCGATGGCGGCGGCGCACACGCGCTCGCTCCCCTCCGGCCCCCGCCGTAAATGTGGGGGTATTATTTGTCAGGCCTGGCAGTGTCTCCAGGCTGCTTCAGAGAGATACAAGGAGGCGAGTGATAAGGAGAGCATCAGAAGGGCAGTTAATTGCCTGCAGTCTCCGGGAGCCGGGGAATATTTAAAATCTATGGGATTAAAGGCAGATTAAAAAGTGCAGAAGCAGTGGGCCCAATGGCGCTTAAAGATTGCAATCAGCAAGGGTAATGGGAGGGGGAGGGGGGGAGAGGTTGGGAAAACACGAAGCAATGGAGGGGGGGGGTGGCAGATAGGAAATTTTGACGCCCCGGGTTCCATCTTGTAAGCACGATTCATCTACGTGTAAATCGTTTTTTTTTTTTTTTTTCCCCCCCCGCTCCGCGTCGGAGGCCTGCGACGCGCAGCTCGTCGTTCTTATCGCGCCATCGGCGAATTAAAAAAAGCGCCGCTTACTGCTGCTGGGATTAACCATTTGAAGAAAAAAAATGACTAATCAAAAAAGGCTACGCTGGGGAAAAAAAAAATGTCAAGTCAGACAAACTAAACAGCATTAACGCTAATGAGTTTATCTTTTTTGAGGAAAGAGCAAGATCCTGAATCGTAATCCCGTTAATGACCACACCCTAAAAAAAAAACTGAAATGGTAATTTTTTAAATGTAAAATCCGCAATTGTTTCTAATGGAATTTCCAGGCGCCGTCATCCAAATCAGATGCCAAAAAAACATTTTGCCGCCGTCATCTCTTCCGCCCTTTGGAGAGGTTTGCCTTTGGTGGAAAGATTAGCCTTATAAATTATGCATGGCGGTAATCCGAGGCGGCGATAGAATCTGCGGGGGGGGGGGCGTGCAATTGCCGTCGCTATAAATATGAAACAGATGTTGGTGACATTTGAAGAAAGTCCAGTCGGACCCCGCCCGACGTCGCCGTCACGACCCGCTGTCTAATCCCTCACGCGGATGATTGACTTTCTGTATCAATCGCCGATAACGGGGGAAAATGAAAATCCAGTACATGCTTTGAGATCCAATTTATTTATTTTTTTTCCCTCGCACATGTAAATCGAGTTCCTTTCACGTGAAGTCGCGGCACCTTGTAGAAGAAGCAGGCTGGACTCGGCTGAACTTCTACCTGGCCTGGCCGGTTGCTGGCTCTTCTTTGGGCCTCATGATTTTTCTTTTTATTTCTCTTTGTTTTTTCCGGATGTAATCTATTCAGTGCGTGTGTGTGTGTGCGCGCCTGTGTATGTTGGCCTGTCAGTCAGAATGGAAGTGGAGGTCTTATCTCTTCAGCACACGAGACCCCTAACCTAACCTCCTCATCCTCACTCCCAGTGTGTGTGTGTGTGTGTGTGTGAGATGTGTAGATGGTCACGTGGTTTGGCATGCGAGATGGCGACGCGCACGCACAGGTAGCCATCCCACCCCTGAGGCTGCAGGGTTACCATGGCAACGGGCGCCCGCGTGGTTGAATGACACTTTGCTTAGATTTATGAGGTCATCTGCCGTATCTTGCGCACGCACGCAGGTGAGGTTCTATAGATTTGCAGCATCTTGCAGATGAAGCACACACACACACACACACACACACACACACACACACACACACACACACACGCGCGCGCAAAAGAGCAGTGAGATAAGCCGTAATTAGACAAGGGGAGTGTGACAATTAACCTGCCACCTCCCACAACAGCAACACACACGCACACACACAGGCTCCTTCCCTCGGGCCACAGCGGCGTGATAACAACGTGGCGAGGAGTCGGCGGGCGCTCGCGTCCACGTGTGAAGGGATTTTCAAATGTTTGTTTGCCAGCAGTCTCAGCGTGTGTTTGTGTGTCTTTTGGGCTGTGTGTTTATGTGGATACAAGATGTCCGCTCTTGCCAGGTCAAAGAACGGCGTCTTCATCATGCAAAAATGCTGCTTTGATTGATGATGAAACTTTCGCTTTTTGGGACCAGCGTGTTAGTCAGCGCTTGTCAGTGGTTTGAATGATTGCGGCAACATTCCAAAGGCAAATTTGGAGGGTGCGTGCGTGCGTGCCTGTTGGCGCGCGTGTTCATCTGCGCGAAAGCTATTGTTTACATTTGAGCAACACGACGCGACTTTCCTCAATCCGGCCCCACAAAATCACAATGAATGTCGAACCCGATGACTGTGACTTTTGACTTTGAGGTGTGCTGACTTTTGCTACCAGCTCCAATTTGTGAAAATGCTGCTTGGAGCAAACTTGCCGGCCGACGGCGGCGTTTTGTGGCTAAGCAAAGGTGACTGTCAAAGTTTGCTGGCAGGTGCTGCTGCTGCTTTTTTTCTTCTTTTGACTTCAGAAGTCAGAATGTTTGAAGCCTTCTCATCCTCGTCCCCTCCCAGTAAAACAAACATTTGACGGCTTTTGTGGGAGCTGTCGCAAAGGGTTTGTAGCCGTTCGACGACTCGGCGGCGGCGGCGGATCTCTCGGCGTAATCACCTTGACACCCGTCAAGCGGCGTGGTGAAACAATACTCGCAAAATATTGGCGAACGCACATCAAGCGGCTTAGAGGCGACGCCGCCTCGGCCGTGACGCTGATTTGCACTTTCATGCAAATAAGCGCTTTGTAGTCTTGCCTTGAAAAGCTCTTATTAAATCTTACTTTGCATTATTTGCCCGTTCCGATGGGGGGGCGGGGTAAATCTATCAAAGGCTTCACAATTCAATAAGTTGTTATTTTTTCCTTGTTCTTCTTATTTATTCCAAATTTTAATTAACTTTGGAAGACGTTTGAGGCAGGGCAGTGAGTGAGCGAGTGAGTGAGCGAGCGAGCGAGGGCTTTGTGACTCCTTCAGATCGTCTTTGCCCCTCCGCGAGGCGGGAAGGTGAACTTTTGAGTTGTTCAACTGATTCATCGCCCAAACTACCGCGACACCTGCTTTGAAATTTAAACATGTGTTTTAATTTTTTAGACCGCTTTTAAATTGTGACAAAAAATGGTCATTTACAAGATAACAATGGTTCATCCGTGGGCTTGTTAAAGTTCTCACACCTTGTCACGAGCTGAAGTGAGCGATGGACCGCCAAGTCAAACAAGAACCAGCGCTATTTTTAACTTTTAACGCCGACGAGACCCCGCTGGGATTTGGGGGCTTCTGGGCTGACTCCACACTCCCCCATTTATTTCTTTTTTTTCCGCCAAAGAGAAAATTCTTGTCCCCGACACAGATAACAGCGAGCGCGCTGGCTCGGAGGCCGGCGAAATGAATATGAATGGCGGCGGCGGCGGATGCATGCGGGGCAACGCCGGTCCTGCCGGGCGTCCTCCCTTCCCTAGCAAGCGAAATGCGGCGCTAATGTATGCTAATGCTATGTAAACACGGCCTGATCTCAGCGCCAGACGAGATTGACGCCAGTCGCGCAAAGCCCAACGAGTCGCCCGTGAGCGCATTGAGACGCCTTGACGCTCGCTCCGTGCAAACCGATAGTCAGAAATATTTGGGGGGAAATATTCAAACAAAATTGGGGGGGGGGAATCCAAATAGCCATCCATGTTGTTTTCTTTGGAAGAATCCAACAAGTTGATGATTGCAAGTGCAAGTGTACGAGGCAGGTGGCTGCTCACCTGCACTTGACACCCGTCAGGGAGTTATCTCGCTGCGCGTGTGTGCGTGCGTGCGTGCGTGCATGCGTGTGTGTGTGCGTGTGTGCCGTTTATCAGTTAAGCCCCAAACAGGGAAAGTTCATCCTCTGTGTAGATGCTATCTGGCCGTGTTGACAGCCGCGAGTCTTGGCTAAGCTGCTGTGCTGAGCGCATGACAAGAGCCCGCCGCCGCCACCGCCGCCGCTGCTTTGTGCATTTTTTTTTTCATTTTGTTTTTACACCCCTTGCAATTAATCAGCGCACCAAGTGCGGAATTCCAAACACGAATTTCCCAGCGGACCGACCGGTCGGACCGGCCGGCGTTGATGGCACAGACGTAACTGTTTTTTACTTGGCAAGTTAAACGTCCATTGCACTTCAAATACCTGTTGGCGCACCCCCAACAAAAGACAAATCCTATACATTAATTCTGACACTAATGATGATGACAAATCACCATGATACTTTTCAACATGCCGGCACAGCCCCCACTTCCTTTCCCCAACGTTTCAAGCCTTGCGACGCACCCGCGCTCCTCTGCGTACACCTTAGGAAAAAAAATAACTCCATTCATTCCGTTAGCAAACATAAAACAAAGCCATTGTGCAAAAAGTGCCATTCCGCTTGAATCTGGCAACCCCTGGAGGGCGCACCACCGTCTTATTATACGCCCCAAGTAACCGTCCGGCCGGGACGCATGAATGCACGCGCTCAAGCGCACCCCTTCTCCTCAGCCAGGGAGGTAACTCTTCCCGCTAATGCTCCAATTAGTCTAATGGGAGGCGGCGGGCAGGTGGAGGCCCGGCCCGGCGCGCCGACGCCGGACGCCGTCGGGAGCGGTGGCGACCTTCCGCTCACGTCAAGTGCCCTGGTGTGTGTGTGTGTGTGTGTGTCATTAAAGTGTGCAAAAATGCACTGGCAGTGTTTTTCCGGCCTAAGAGGCTTAGCGCACTACCTCCATCCGCCACCCGGATATTTCATTCCTCTCCGCTTAAAGTCGCTCTCGCTTCAGGAAAGAAAGAAAATAACACGACGCAGCAGATTTGGATGCCCCCGCCCCACCCTTCCACTTCAGCTTCAAACCAGCATATCCAATTTCAATTAGCTTATCTTTGCCACCTTTGTTTGCCATTGGAGGCCGTCACCATGTCAGTCCAGCATGTTGGATGGTGAAGGGGCGGGGGACGCTTCCAGGGGGAACTCCGCATCCAAACTGTTCAACCAAAAAAGTCATGTTGCCACTGAGTGCGTTTGTGACTCTGTGTGTGTGTGTGTCGCTCGGTTCTTGTCTTCTGGCGCTGCAGCGTTTGTTTGAAATGAAAATTCCCGAATGTTTGAGGGATTACAGCGGATTGGCAGCGAGCTATCTGCACACTTGTCCTGTGTATGTGTGAGTGTGTTGAAACTAAACAACAAAAAAAGACATTGACCTTGCTGGTCTTCTGACTTCTCCACATGCACTTTGTTGCAGTTTGATGGTCAGCAATGGCGCAGAAAAAGCGCTGTCGCGCTTCATTGGCCGTGAGAGGACGTGATTGTGTGTGTGTGTGTGTGTGTGTGGGTGCCGGCGATTGTTGTGCTTGTGACAAAGCTGCGGGTCTGACCTGCATGAGAACATAACAGCTTTTTTTTTTTTGTGTGTGTGTGTGTGAGAAATTCTTCTCCGCTTTGGCGTATTGCATCTGTTATTTGTGGGCTAAATACGCGAGTGAGACTTTGAGTTGCGACTGTAAACAGCTCAACAAGCGACTTTGCGCTGCTCGCACTCTTGACCGACTTGACGCCCTCCGTCATTGCATTCCCTTCCCTGCTGGCCAAAGTATTTGATTTCATTAGTTTTAACTGTTGTTTCTTTATTAACGATTCAGTCTGATTTTCAGTGCTGCTCCGGCATCTGTTGTGGCATAGCACGGTACTGCAACTCTCCATCGGGACTTAGAAAAAGCAATCAAAGCGCGCAGTTGAAAAACGTTCCTCTGCCGGTCGGCAGACTCTGTCTTTTGTTCTCGGCCTCAACAGCTCTGATGTCACACGTGAAGCAAAACTGTCATCACCTCCACCCTGGAGATTGCAGGAGAAGCTTTTGATTGGGAATTCATTTTATCTCCCGCCGTGTCCAATACGAGCAACCCTCACGACCGGGCCCCCACCCGGCGGACTCCCCGCGTCCGGCCGCTATCCGCGAGCACGGCGCGCTCATCTCCATTTTAAAAAGTCTGTCCAATTCTCTTTTCACGCCACCCGCGCTGGCTCTTTGTCCGCGGCGGGATGAAAGGCGCCACTCCACAATCGGACGGCGGAACGTCGCTCGGCCCAATAGTTATCAGCGCCCTGGCTTGTCGCATTTCCATCACTAAAGCCGCCCGCCGAGCGCCGCGGAACTCTTCGTGACAATTTTCGACATCTTCACACACGAGCTTCGCTCCAGCTCGATTCCGATCCGACCTGGTCATAGATGGCCTATTTTTCTTGATTTTCTGGGGTGGGATGTTTTTTTTTCTCAGCTAACCAATAATTCCAGAATTAAACTAAATGACTACAGCCCCCTCCCCAAACCGGAACGCACACGTGCACTTTTCTAATGCTAATGCTGCTAATACGCCGAGCGTGCGTCCCCGTAAAGAAAGGCGGCGGATAACAAAGAGCACGATAAGTTGTGTGACAACTCAACAAAAAGTCCAAGTTAAAGCCCCGGAAGGGGGGGGGGGGGGGGCGGATTGGCTGAGCGCGACACGAAATGGAAGCGAAATCCAAATCCATCCTTCGGTGCGGCGCCTTTTGTCCGGCATATTTTTCATATTTCTTCTGATCACATTTGTTGTTGTTGTGGAGCGAGGACAACTTTGTGTCATAATGGCGGATTATTGGCAACTCATTACAACGCCGACATCAACTAATGTGTGCGTTATCCGAGCTCCTGCGTGTTCTTGTATTAGCGAGACGTGAGCCTTCAACTTCTCGGGGCCCCAATTTCTCATTGGAATTTTTCTCGCCGCTTTCACGCCGTGGCTTGATCCGTCAAAGGCTCTTCCCGAGGCCTCGGCGCCACGCGGCGCCGCGACACGTCCGCCAAGGTTCAAGCGGATCCTGACAAGGCGGGCGCCTTTTCTCTCTAATTGAATTCTTTATCTTTTTTTTCTTCTCTCGCTCTTTCACTTTGCGGCTGAAAGAAGTTTCCCCCAATGTGGCAGGCAGGAAATCACCAACTAAGTTTTTGTGCGGAATATTTTTCGGTCATTATTTTTATTTGGATGAAATATCAGCGGCGACACGCTACAATTTGTGCGCTAATTAGAACGAGTTCTGTCGTTGCTGTTTGAAGAGTTCAAACGGAGAAGAAAAAAAAAAAGCCTGCTCGCTAAGCCTCAACGGTTAATAAGAGTGAAAGAAAAAAATCATTTGAGAAGGCACGGCACGTTTGAAAGATAAAAATGTCAAATTGCATTTTTGTTTTGTGTGAATCTTGCTTGAATTTTTGCTATGCAGTTGAATTTCGCCAGGTCAAATATTCACCTTCTCTCAGGGGACAATGAAGTCACGCGTTTGTCATTCTGCGTATTCGGGCCTGGATTTTCGCTCGGCAGGTGGCGCCGCCGCGCGTCGACTTCACAAGACGACGAGTCGTCAAAGTTGAGGCTAATAACGTCGCCGTTGACATTTAACGAGTCCTCGTCTGCGCGTCGGACTTAAGCTCTTCGCCGAGCGCACTTTGAAGTTCATAAAAAGCAACGTGGACGGCGTTGGACGTTGCGGGAGGCGGGCGGCGCCGTCTTCACCGTTGCCGCTTTTCACGCTGCCGCCTTTCATGTGCTCGCTATCTGGAATTAATTGCTTTTTCAAAGGCGCCGGCCAACGTAGCGCACGTTGAAATGTTTATTTTTTTTCCCTCCCTCCTGCATTTGTTTACCGTTTTTGCACACGCTAATGCTCTTAAGCCGCACTCGACTCACGGGCGGCGCCCTGCGCGCGCTTCCGCGATGCCGCTTCCGTTTGCAGCCCATCACGCAACCGTTTTCACTCGTTATCGACCGTTCGAACCGTCGGCGAGGCCCGGATGCTTTTTGTCTATTTTTGTGCAAAAGGCGGGCCCATGCGAAGACGAGGCGAGCTGGGCTGGCGCCGCGTACGTCTGCGCGACGCCACTGTCGCTAATGTGTTTATACAAGGACCCTCACATTCCACGCTAAGAGCCTTCGCTAAGGGCCTCTCGCGCACACACAGGCCCATTCTCAAATATCCATTGTGGCATTATTCCATGGCAAGAGGGGGGAGGGGGCGGGGCGCTTTGGGTGGGGAACACATCCATCATCGGCCGGCGGGCCCGTCACATTAGCCGGGACGGCTCCGCTCGGCCTTCCTCTTTATGCTAGCCGACGGCTAACCGTTCCGTTAGCTAGCCGCCGTTGATCACTTGTTCATCAAATCTGACTATTGTGCGCTAGAGTACATGAGGATAAAGCACTGCTTTTGTCTAAATGACAGGGATGGCAACTCCCTGATTCAAACCTTTTGAGCCGCTAGACGTACATGCTCACCGCTAGGCTAGCGTGCTAATCCGCGCGAGGAAACAAACTGAAAAACGTTTATTTTTCCATCTTTTTCTAAACGCTTTTCAATAACCCGCCGCCGCCATTGAGCCGTTGTCGTGGCGACAGATAAAATGGCATCTGCGGAGGTGAGCGTAAAAAAACAAACAAACAAACAAACCAAAAAACTGGTGGAGATCCGTCAGCTATTGTGCGCGCTGACACGATAATCCGCGCAGGTGTTGTCTGGCGGTGTCAAGGCCCTTTTCGGCGACGACGGCTTTCGGAGCGCACGCCACTCGGCGAACGGCGTGTTTTGCCGTCACCTGTCACTTTTACAGCGCCCAGATCCCCTTACAGCGTCTTTGTGTCGCCCAGAGAGCCAGCTCCTTTGGAATGCTAGGTGCCGGTGGAGCTAAGGGGGGGGCGGGGGGGCAGGTAAGCCCCCCACCTTGTTGCGGAGCCTGCGAGGTGTCAAGTGGGAGACTTTCTTGTCTTGTAGCGGCGCTGACACGCTAAGAAAGCGTGTCAGACGCTCTTTGCAGGTTTGTTTGTATTTGAGGACGCGGCGAGAGCTTACAAAAAGGAGCCAGCGTGTTTACCTTTTTTCCCCCCTCAAAGCGTGTCACACATCAGCCTTATTAAATTTGCAAGCAAAAGAAAAAGTGTCGTCAAAAGCTTTATCTGGCTCCTTTGTGTCAGGCCGTATCGCGCTGCACCGGGGGCAGGAAAAAAAGAAAACGAGAAAGATAAACAAACCACAGTTGGATTTGTCGTCGTTTTGCGACAGCCGTCAGAGATGCCTTATTGTCCGCAAGCCAGCGCATCAAAGCGGGCAATTCTTTCCTGAGATGTGATTCTTCTCATCGAGCCGATGACATTTGTTGATGTTTGATGATCAAGTACGAGCCGTCCTTTCACACGATGCAAAGGCGCTACAAACGGTGGTGCAGCACCCGTGGACAGACAAGTTTGTCCAACAGTGTCTTGATTTGCTCCAAAACGTTCAAATATTTTTTTTTATTATTTGGAAGAAGGCAAGTTGTCCTCAGAGAGCAAATTAGAATGCAAACTTTGTCTTATTCAAAGCGGCAATCCAAGGGCAAAGTTAGAGATCAGTGCTGTGTCAGCGCTGCGCTTAAACCAGCCGCAAAGATTAATCACAGGAAAAAACACGTATCTGGCGCTCGCAGCGGTTCAAAGTGTGCCTGCCTGCCTGCCGGCTGGCTGGCTGGCTGGCTGGCGCTTGGAAACAGATTAAAAAGTGTCTATGAAGTGATGCATTGCAATTGTCATTGCGACGGTGGGAGCCATCCTTTTTTGCATAAAAATCCTCTCCTCCCTTTTTTTTTTAAAGTTTTCTTTTGCGAGATGGAGAAGTCGCTAATCCCGCGCGTGGTCGCATTTGCATCGCTGGCAAATAAACAAAAGGCGCTTTTTTTTTTTATCCGGTTGGGGGGGGGGGCGGGGTCAACCGCCGGGGTTAGCTTCGATTGATGAAAATGTTTTTTTGTAATGACAGAAGGAAGAGGAGGAGGATGAAGAGGAGGGTGGCAGAGGTGAGTACAAGCGAGGCCGCGTGACCCGCGAAGACCAGATTAGAGTAGCCGAGATAGCCCGCCGGGATCGATGCAACTTATCTGCCGCGTCGGTCCGGCTTTGTTGATGACACCTGAAGCTTGAGCATCCGGCTCACCTTTGCCTCGCTTCGCCGCGCCAGGAATGACAAGCACGATGACGAGCCACGGCGAACCCGCGTCCCAAGTATGCGCGACGGTCACGAGTCGCGCCGGCAGAACCGGTTCAAAAAATATCCCGCCGGACCGTGACGTGTGCCAAGTTTGGCGGGAAAGTTCGTCCGACGCCTCTTCCAAAGTTGAAGATTAAAAAAAAAAAAAAAAAAAGTGCGGCTTGTCTTTGGTCCTAAACGGAGGCGCTTTGCCTAATTGGAGCCTTTTGACGTGAAGCAGCGAAACAAAGCGCAGATGTAATCGTTCCACGCGGCTTTTCTTGAAAGGACACAAAAATGTCGGACATGAAAAGAGGCAAATCGGCCCAGTGATCAGCCGGCGCATGAATTAAGGCGGCGTCATTGTGCGCGCCGTGTCGCCATTGTGCCGCACCTGCGCTGATAGAATACGCCGCCGCGATAACCCAGGCGAACGGTACCGGAGGTCAGCCCGCTTTTTTTCCCCCCTCTCTTTTCTTGTGGGATCAGGCCGGCTTTCCGGTTCAAGAGACGAGACGAACGCGGCGCGGGCCTTTGGATTAGCGCCGAGCGCTAATCGGCGTTCGTCCCACCTCGAGCCGCCGCGCTCGTCTTCACCTTCTTTCATTTCGACGTAAGCTCGCCTTTGTCGCGCACGCACGCGAGTACGCCGCCGTTTTAAGCACTCGTGACGACTTTGCCGAGCAAGTTCCTCTGCGGCGCTCCTCTGACGACGTCTCAAAAGATGGCCGACGGGCGGGCCGAACGGTAGAAATTGTAAAAAACAAAATGGGAGAAGATGAAACAAAATACCGTCCAAAAGAAAAGAAGAGTCAAAGAACTCTGAGCAAATTTAAATTGGAAGAAAGTTTGCGGCGCCTTTTGGCGTGCTAAGAATGGCCGTGTCAGCGCCCCCGTTGTCCCCGCTGACGTGTTTGTGTGGCGCTAATTCCCGACGGACGTTTGAAAAGTAAATCCGCCCCGCCCTTAATTGCATGCCAGGCGACGACGGTTGACGAGCCTCCCTCCCGCGACCCGAGCCGAGCCGAGCCGAGGAGGCTCACGTGTTGAGGTCAATGACGGCGGCGGGATTAAGCGGGGGGAACTTTTAATTAGAGGGCGGCGCTAATGAAGGGGCCGCCATTGAAAGCCAAAGAATTGCCTCTTGTCATTATCAAAGCCGCCGCTGCCCAGGCCCAGGCCAAGCCACCTGGCCCGGCCCAAAGCAGCCAGGTGCACATTGCAATCCCAATGGTGGACATTTAGCCGCCACTACGTAGAGTCACCGGGCCCATCTTTGGTTGGGGGGGGGGGGGGTACTTGTGCCATTTTGCTGATAGGCTGCAAATCGGGATTTCCCGCTTCAGTGCGCTCGGCGAGCTAAGCCATCCGAGCGAGGACGCTGGGCAAAGTGGCGACGCTGATTTGCACACACGCACGTATGTCACTTTAGTACAAGCTCATCAAATGTGTTGCAGTGGTGGAAAAAAAAAAGAACTCATCTTGGCATATTGGATCAGACAAATATATTTATTATTGTTTATATTTATAGCTATTTTAATATTTAAATTTTATTTCAATGCATTTTTTGAAATCAATTCATTTGCCGCAAAAAGTCATTGCGAGTGCAGCAAAGTGGCAACCGCGTCACGTTTGTTCCTTGGAAGGTTTTTTTCTTTTTTTCCCACTTAAGCGCTAACGTTAGCTTATTAAGCTGAGCCCGCCGCTCATAAAAATCCACCTGTGCGTGCCGCCAAAGCCGCTCAGGTCGAGACAAAAGCCCAACGCTGGCTTTTCGCTGGGCGACGCCAATCGCCAGTTCCTCGCAAGTGCGACTTGACGCTACTTTCGAGCGTCGGAGAACTTGAGAACGACGGAAGAGCAAAATTGTTGGCTTGAAGGTTTTGTTGATTTTTTATTTAGCTCTTTTG
The DNA here is from genome assembly GCF_054491065.1 of Syngnathus leptorhynchus. Lineage (NCBI taxonomy): Eukaryota > Metazoa > Chordata > Actinopteri > Syngnathiformes > Syngnathidae > Syngnathus > Syngnathus leptorhynchus. The sequence goes on from NC_141215.1 coordinate 6,707,518, forward strand.
TCTTGGGTTTGTGCCGCAGTGCATTCTGGGAGGATGATAAACGGCACTGCTTGCACTTTAATTAAACTTGCCCAAAAGTTGAAGGGGGGGGGGGGCGGCAGGGGCTGCAGCCGTGCCGTGAAAGTGGGCAAATGATCAAATACAAATTAATTAGTCTTTGGAGCAGAATTGCATTCAGGAAATTAAAAGATACCCGCCGCCGTGCCGCCGCCGTCGCTACGCTACGCACGCCTCACTGCAGGGCCTCGGTGTCATTACCAACTCCCCCCCCCCTCCAAAAAAAGTTCAATTTGCCATATGTTGGAATGTCCCCTGGGACGCCAGCGCCGTTCCCAACCGGGCCAAAAATGCAAATGGGACCAAAGGAGAAAGTTTGTAAAAGCACCTAAAGCGGCAGAAAAAAGACAAATTGAAGAGCGAGCGGGCGGGCCCATTTCTGCCCACCGCTTTGCTTTGCTGTGACCAACGACATCATCATCGCGCTTGGCGTCGAGCCACTTCGCGGCCACGCCGAGTTCATTAACGTGCCGGACGTCAGCCGGGGCGACATAATAGTACGCCTCCCAAAAAAGACTTGACATTGAGATGGACGGATAAGTCATTAATTGGTTTTCTTATTGCCACAATGCAAGCGGGAAGGTCACGTCGACTTTGGTGAGGAGGGGGGGGGGGTGGTGCGAGCAGCTTCATTATGCGGTGGGGCGGGGGCATAAAAGGGCTGCGTGCGGATGCAAAGTCGATGGCAGATAAAAGCGCAAAAGTAATTACACCTGAGACCGGGCCGGCGCGCCGACACGCCGGCGTCTTGTCCCGCCTCGCCTCGCCGTGTAATTCCGACGGCGAGATGGACGCCCGCGATACGGCGCCGAGAGGGAATTCGGCCAGATAATTAGGCGTGATACTCGCCGCCGCGTGCAAAGGTGGGCGCCCAGATAAAACGCTCAGCGGCCCATAAACAAAAAGGGCCGCAAAGGACACCACGTGCGCTAGCCTGGCCGCTAGCCTGGCCGCTAGCTCGCGCTGCTTGCGTTGTTGTCATAAATCGGAGATGAGCTGCAAATTTCCAATCAACATTTTCTTTCTGATTTTGCACAGAGCAACAAGTGGCGTTCGCCGGCCGGCTCGCTAGTCCATCAGCGCCAAAGGCCTCGCCACACCTTGATTTCCTCTTTTCAGATAAGAAACCGCGCTGGCCCGGCCCGGCCCGTATTTTGCTCTCACACGCGATACGCGATAAGAGCGCCCCGAGAAGGCGTTTGCGGCGTCTTATCTGACGCTCGGGTCGGCTTTAGAGTGGTTGACGCGCTAATGGACGCCGGCCGGGCGTATCGATCGGCGCGGAGGATGTGACTTAGAGACTTGATCAGATGGGCCGATTATGAAATGTCCCGAACGACGCTTGCGGTCGGGACGGCGCCTTAATTCTCACGCAGTGTGCCGATTGCCATGAGCAATTGTGCAATTGACAGCAGAGCCTTCGCTCTCTTTCAAACAAATCCAGCTATTAGCAATAATCGCATCGATACTTTTCATTCTGGGCGGTCTCGTTTAATGCAAGAAATAATCACATCCAAAGCTGCTTTCCAAATCAATCAATCAATCAAGAAATAAATATAATGATAAAATAAAAGAAATAATAATATCACGAGTCTCGCTGTCTCCCAAATGCAGCCTGTTAATAAATGCGCGACTCGGCGTGCCGCCGCGCGCGCATTTATTAACAGGCTGCATTCGTCTTGCTGACGGCGGAAGACGAGCGCGATCCCAATCGGCCGGCCGGTTGCAATTTATGGAGCGTGCTCTTCCCGCCCCTGCAATCGGCGGCCTTTCACAAATAAGTAATGGCGGCGCGGCGGCCTCCTCGCTCACGCAAACAGCACATCCATCTTTTTAGGATTTCCAGCCCAACCTTTGATTTGTCCTCACCTGAACAAGAAAAAAAAGCAGCAGCAGCAGCTTCAGGAAAAATGCCATCTGGCGTACGAAATCCAAAGCAATGTCGCCCATCAGAAAGCACGCAAAGCCAAGCCATTTGCTCCAGACGGCCAATCCCGTCGTTCATTATGTTTTGCCCGCCGCCAAAGCCTCCACGTTCAAATATGGTCGATTCCGTCTTTGACCTTCCTCTGCACATTTTTCCACTTCATCCTTTCGAACTTCTCAAAGTTTTGCCAATAAAGAAAGAAAAAAAAAAATGCCGTTAAGGATCTCGCCCGCTATTTTTTGGTCCTAATGAGTCTTTTCTCGGGGCTTAATTAAAGTGTTTTTTGCGTCTTTTGTTTCCGCGTCCCCTCGGAGACGCCAAAGTCTTGCGCCGGCTCGTTTTATTTTTTTTCCCGCCGATGTTATCGGCTTGTAATTGCGGCATAATTACGAGAGGTCGCTCCTTCTCCCGCGACGCTCGCCGGGGTCCGAGGACCGACGATGAGTTTCCTGGGCGCCGAAGTGAGTTTATTCTCACCGCGCGAATGAGGAGCGGGCCGCATTTGGATCCACGTGATAAGATTTCGGGGGTTTTTTTTGTAGCGCATAACTAAAAAAAATTCAGAAGGAAATGTCGCTGACCTACTTTAACACAGGAAGAGGAAGTCGACCTTGGTCTCGCCTTGCTGAATTACTCAACTTGATTTTTATATTCTTAAATTTGGCTCCATTTTTTTTCTTCTACTAAAGGCAAAAAAAATTCTCCATGAATTCGTACGTGTTAGTATAAACATTTTTGGACCGTCACGATGAGATATAGTTTCCTAAATGATATCGATAATCCACTTTTATTTATAAATTCAACAGAACCAGATAGAAATACCCCCAAACTTTCCCCAACATTTGAAAATATGAAATATCGCCAAATGTTTTTTTGTCTTCTTGCACATGACCGTAATATCTGCGACGTCGGGCAAGGACGTAAAACTGCGACTGGCTCTTCCTTCTGCGGCGGCGGCTAATTACGGGTGCAAACTCCTTGTCATTGCAGCGGGAAGCTCTTTAGGTAGCGATTCACCCCCATGAATGGAAGCCTAATTAATCCACTTAATCTGCTGCATGAGATTATTGCGCGCGCGCACACACGCTCACGCACACACGGCTGGCCTGTCGCTGACAATGGAGAGCTGCTGATAAAAATATATATACTGCTATTGAAAGCCAAGGGGGGGGGGGGGGGCGGGGCCAATAGATAAAAGTGTGTGTGTGTATATATATTTCCATCCCAAATTGCATGATAAGGCCTTGAGCTCTCCATCACGCTGACAAGGCGCCATAAAAGCAGGTTATCCTCCTGCTGCCCGCCGCTCGCCGCCTGTAAATATGACAAGGTGCGCTTCCTGTGATTTAGAAGGCTACTTCCTGTTTGCCACGCCGTGTCCTTGACGCCAACGTGCCCGGGAATCCGCAAATTTGCTAATGGCGCACTTGTGTTATCAGAGATGAAGCCGCGATAAGGTCGGAGTGGATGACGGTGGCCCAGATGGGGGCGGTGTTGATAGTTGGGCCGGCGTTATCGTCGCAGAGGCGCTGGAGCTTTGACACCGCTCGCCACCTTCGGGACCGTGTCGGACTCAAAGCGCCGATAGCGGGAACTCGCCGCGGATTTTCTCCTGACTGGATTCACTCGTCGAGGCGTTTTTCTTTTCGGCTACGAGTTGAACGGTAATTAGACGGTCGAAACGAAAACGCCCGCGTCCTAACCCGTGATGAAATGGCGTGTTGACGAACGCAGTCGTTTAAATACAAATGGCGGTGGCCCGAGCACATCCAAAGCATTTACGAGCGAGATGATTTATTTTTGCACTTGAGTGAGAGAGAAAAGCGTTGAGATGAGTCCAATTGTCATTCATGAGTGCCATCTAGCGCTTGCTTTCCTTTTCCGTCCTGGGAATCTTTTCCCGGTCTGACTCCCGTTCTGCCAAAGTTTTTGAATCAGTTGGGCGAGGCGGCCATTGCTGCCCCCTCCCCTCCCAGAGGAGCGTCCATGGCGACGCTGATTATGTCACCACTTAGTCCACTAACTGACACTGATGGGTTTGAAATGCACTCTGGGTCCCAGCGGAGGCTGTCACCCTAGCCAGCCCCCCCCCCCCCCCCCTCCCTCCTCCCCATCCCGAGCTCTGCAACGGCCGGGTGTTGCGTTACGTCGGAGTGACGGCAAGGCCAAGTTCAACGGCTCTCAGATGGGACGAGGGAGCGCGGAGGCTCTTGTAACATCTTCGAGTCTTTTCCGTGCATCCGTCATATGGGCTTGGGTCATATCCAAAGAGACAGGCGGCGCGCTTTAGGGAGGCCACCTCTGGCCCGGACGAGCGCTCCGGTTACACTCGCACACGGAGCGGCCGAGGCCCTAAAAGCCTGGACCGGCACGACCTCCGACCCCTGTCGCAGCTGGACTGGACTGGTGTGACTGCTAGCGAGTGACACTTTGCGTGTCCAAAACCAGAACTAGTTCAATTTGCCGTCAGGTGAAGAACCTGTCAGGTTTTGTCACAGAAGTGAAGTGAAATGTCCAAAACTATCCTCACGAGTGGCTCCAAAGCGCTGCATTTTTATTTTTTTTATTTTTTGCAATTCTGTCGTTTGCCGGCCGACTAAATCCCAATGGAAGCTGAGCGGACGACTTTTTGAAGAAGTTGTGATGACTTTTCCATTGTTGCCGTTTGGAGTTGACGTTAAAACCGGGGAATGACGACCACTTTGCGAGGGAGGGAGGGAGGGAGGGGGCGAGCCCAGGGGCTTAGCGTCAGGGTCTCGGTTTTGACTGCGAGAGCAATTAGGTCATTAGCGTGAGTGCTGACGTCCGGATTAGGCTCGCCTCGTCGCTTTAGCAAACAGGCGGCCGTAACAATAACGCCAGTAACAATACCGGCCGCAACAATGGCGCCCGCCAGGAACAACCAGGCGAAGTGGGCGGGGCTACTGCTTGGGCGGCTGCTCCGCCTGGCTGATGTCCTTCACAGCTGGCTTCACAGCTGCCAAAGGGCCTATTGTACACTTCCTGGGCCCCCATTGTTTGCCGCCGGAGGAAGTTCGCTCTTTTCCGCAACCCTGTCTGAAGAAGCCGGCCCCCCCAAAAAATGGATTCCCTAAAATAACTCAGCAATGCACCGTGTCATTTTCCAAATCGCTGAAGGGGTCAAGTTCAGAACCAGGTCAAATCAAAACCAAGTTAGGGACTGTCAGGAACCGACGGGAAGCAGTTCAGAGACTCAAGTTAATCACTTTTTTTTTTAATGGTGTCGCGTTTCTGGAGGTCGTGACGGGACGAGCGCCACAATGACGCAGGTGCGCCATTCAGCCCCGGACTTGATTAAGAAACGGGACGGGACGGGACCCCGTGTAGTTGGCGGATTCCCTTACGGCAATCCGAGCGGCCCCGACAAAAGGCCGGGCGGACCCGACCGAGCCGCGGGTTCCGACCCCTGGACCTCCGGGGCCCGCCGGAGGCCCAGGCAGAGCGGGCAGGGCAGGTGTTCCTCGCCCGGGAAGACAAAGTGGCTGCCAGCGTGGCTCCGTCGGGGGAATTTCATCAACTTGACGGACTTTATGCGAGTGTCAGGAACGAAGTTGCCCGAGCGGCGGGGTCGTTCCCACAGCCTCTCGCCGGTAACACAAGCGCAGCGTTTTGTTCGCCTTTTTGTCGGCCTCCGTGTGTGTTTCTCCGGCAAGTAACAGATACAAGACGGTTTCTCGTCAGCCCGTCCGCGCACTCGATAGCGGACGGCCATTTTGGGCCGGCGGAACGGATGACGGGCCTTTCCGTTGCTTTCAATGGGAAAAGGCCATTTGTCTGCAGAACGGCAACAAGTGGACTTTTTGTCCGCTCGCCGAGACATAACATAAACGCGGCGGCGAATGTTGTGTTTAATTACGGCCGGCCGGTCGGCCTACCAAACACGGCCGGCGACATCAAAAGGTGCGGCGCTCAGCTGAACGCCGCTGCGCCCGGCGCGCCAAGGCAAACACGGCCGAGGCCAGAGGAGAGGCTTCATTCATTTAGGGACCCCGCCCCTCCCCTCCCCTCGGGGGTTCAGTGCGAGGTTAGTCAAATAGAGGCAGCGCCGCCGGTGCGCACTGTCCATTAACTGGCAAAACATGTGTGGCCATTGTTTTCATTCACAGGCTGACCTCAACACCAAAACACACGGCGGGCGGTCGGCCAGCCTTGCAAAATGACTCCGATAGCAAACATTTGTCACCATTGCGTCCAAATGAACAAATCCATTTCCATGGGGAATTGCGTTCAGGAATTTTGCCAGTATCCCACATGGGAGTCTTGTTGGCACCACTACTTTTGTCTAAAAGAAATGCCGGGCGGCCGGCCGGACAGCGAGACTTCCGCTGCGCTGCGGGTGTGGTTGTTGATCCAAAAGAAATGCGGCTTTCGCTGACTCTGCAAAGCAAACAGCGCTGTGGGAGCGAGCCGTCCCTCCGTTCGCAGCCCCGTCGCTTCCAATCAGGCCCCAGATGAGACTCCCAAAGCCGCCGCCACCGTCAAACGTCACCACTCAAAGCCATCGTTTGAAAAGAATTTAGGAAAGAAATTGAAATCCAATCATCGTAATTTGGTTTTTTAGTGAGGACGTCTGCCTACAAAAAGGTCACTTTTTTTATTTTTTATTAATTAATTGACTAAAACAGGGAAAGAAATGTCAACCCCCCCACCCCCATCTATTCCAAAGTTTCCGCGTTAAGAAGTTGGGATTATGACCCAAAGGAAACACTTGGCAAGCAATTTGAAGGATTTGTCACCAAGACCAAGAAGAAGATTTAAAGTCCCGACAATCCAGCCCTCCACCTCCCATCACAAAAAGTTAAGAACATTGCCGGGTGAAAAAAAGGAGAGAGAGAGAGAGAGAAGAAAATAAGCAAGCCTTTTCCTGCTGGCTGTCCATGAACACTCCCAATGTTGCTTACGTAACCTTTGACCCCTCTAATGCATTAATTGAGGCGAGTCCATTTGGGGTGAGAAACAGGCAGCCAGCTAAAGAAATACAAAAGAAAAGAAAAAAAAAATCATTTCATTTAATTGACATTGACATGATATGTAGTCATTCATCAGTGGAAAATAAAACATAGATTATTATTCTTATTAAAAAGCTTAATGGCGTTAGCCGGCCATTAGGAGCCCGATAGCAAAATGAATGTTCACCCTGGGAGCAGCTCCCTGACCTCCACACTTGACCTGCATCTGCGCGTATCGTCCAAACTTTTGAGGAAAGTTTCTTTCCGCAACTTTTTGGTGTCTTTGAGGCGTCAGGTAGACGCAGAGTCATTACGGCTTAGCTTCTGGCGCTTCTCGCCGTTGACGTGCTCAACGTCTTATTGCTAAACTCCCAAAACGCACACGCTCGTGTTTGCGCCAGGGAGGCAAAAATGAGCACGTGTAACAATAAATATTTCCATTTATATGCAAATGACGATCTGGTGACCAAGAAGAATGGATCAAGCTCAAATGAAAAAAGCAACACACCCAAAAAAAAATAAAAAAAGCGTTTTAACCCGAAAAACGCGTACAAGAGGTCTGATCGAAAGAAAAAAAAAAAAAGGGATTTACGCCATTTAAAAAAGAAATGTCACATCATTTTATTCTTTATCTTCAAGAAGAAACTTTTGTCTAATTGCGGCAATCTCGCACATTCCGATTTAGCGGCAGATGGAAAACATTTGTTTTGAAGCATAAAATCCTCTTTTGCCCGAGAAAAGAAGCCTTTCATTTGTGTTATCTTTGGTCAAAAGTTTGGGCCCGCAAATCATCTTTGACTGCATTCTATTATTTTGACGGCTGCCTTGAAAGCAAACTTCTGAGTAGTTACTTGAAACTGCGCGCGTGTGCGTGTATATGTGTGTGCTGTGCTTAACTGACTTCCTCCCAAATTGCTGACATAATTACATGAATGTCATTTTTTATGACTTGCAGTAGAAGAGGGTGGCGGCGGTGGCGGCGGCGGCGGCGGCGGCAGTGGCGGCATCTCCACTGAAGCAGATAATTAGAGTCGGAATAAAGCAGGGGCGGAATAATTAATACATCAAAACTAGATGAACTTTTTCTAATTATTTTTATTTAATCTCCATTCTAATTATTGTTCTAGTCGGCTGAGCCAGATTGGCTGGCCTCATTCACGGCTGTGAAATGCACCCGTGGCGCTCAATCCGCACGCAGCCAAACATCAACTGCGCCGGCAAATGGCGGGGTCGCCCCCCCCCCACCCCACTATGTGATTGAACTGTAATTTAAATTCCGCCAGTGCAAAACAAACAATTTGCTTCCACCTGCCTGCCTGCCTGCCTGCCCGCCGCACTCCTCCTCCTCCTCCGCTTCTTGTCGTCTTCTCAGCGAATGGATTTGTTTATCGCGCTCAGCTTGTTTGAAATGAGTTTGGTCATTAGCATCGTTTATCGCGCCGCGTGACGTCCCGCTCTTAAAAAAAAAAAAAAAAAAAAAAAGTTGCAATCTGACAAGTCTTGTATTGTTCCAAAGTCAAAGCTTTGCATTTTGAATGGAAAAAAATTGGAGTCTAGCAATAACTTATAAAAAGTTGTTTTTAAAAAAGAAAAGAACAAATGTGTGGATGTTTTGGGGGCAAACCAAGTTTTTTTTGGTGCTAACTTTCTTGTTTTTGTGTGCGCCTTTGAAAGCGCTGAGTCGGTGAGATGAAAATCGACGAAGAAGAAATGCGCGGGAGATGCTCTGATTGCACAAAATGAAAGCGAGAGGAAAAAGAGGCGGCGCTTGTGTTGGGGTGGTTTTGGGTGCGCGTCAGATTAGGAAGCAATGCAAGTCAGCTAAATAAAAAGCCAGAGCTTCATCACAAGCATGAAATTAAAGTCGTGCGTGGCGCCCAGATTCCAATGGAAATAAAAAGTCGTGTTGACGAAATTCAAATTGCCGCTTGATGAATGCACAAAACAAGATCAGATTTAATTAACATCAGATTTAATTGAGGCTTTTGCAATTCAAGATGGTTTTTTTTTTTTTTTCCCAGCTCCTCAGTAATTAAACGCCGTCTCGTCGGCCCCGATTGAGGCCACAAATATATTCCACTTATTATTATTATTTGCATTATTATGATGATGATGATTGTGCCTTTATGGTTAATTTGGGAATAATTTAATTAAAGAGATCATCTGCTTTTGGAGGAGATGCCACGCAGCTTTCTTTGCTGTCTGTCTGCCACTGATTGAGCGAGCTTCCTCCGATGCTCCTCATGAAGCTCATTTGCGGTGAGAACCTTCTTGCAGGTTCTGCTGGTTTCCTTTTTTCTCTTTTCTTTCTACTCCTTCACCTTGTTTTGGTCGGAGAAGGCCGGATCTCCTGCCGCTTGGTGCTCAAGCGGAGGCCGTCGAGTCCTGTCAAGGGGTGCAGTGACACCCTGTGGCCGGGTTTGGCGGCGCAGCCAACACCTGGAATGTCAAGGCACACCTTAGCCTATCTGGTATGTGTGTGTGTGTGTGTGTCATATTTGGACGCACAGGTATCTGCGGCGTCACGCTCCGTTAGCGATGACGTGGGACCTGCGCGTCTTGTTGGGGAATGCGGTTGGAGGCCTCACCTGGACTTGACCCCGGCGGAAGTAAAACAAATAGTTTTCCACCTGGTGACAAGCAACAATGCTGTGGCAGTTGGGAATTCTGACAGCCAGCAATCATCACCTGCAACAAGGAAGTGTAAAAGATTGATTCATAGCGTGGAAGTCAATGGACCTTAAAGTGGAGCCGTTGGTTGTGCATGGTGAAATACTTGAAGCGTGTGCAATTGTTTGCCATGTTCAGCAAAGTGTCCTTTCAGGCCGCACGGATGGACGGCGGCGGCAGCTTTTGCTTCCCGCCCACCCCCGAACCGACGCTTCAATTAGCCATGGCGACCTTGACCGTGAAGGTCAGCTGGCTTTGGAGGGAAAACGCCTCACAAGACCACGGCGAGGAAGATGGATGTGTGTGCGTTTGCCTCCCTGCCTGCACGTGTGTGTGTGTCTCTTATCTGTGCAGCTTGCTGGAGTTTTAAATTATTCATCCTCCTCCTCCGCCTTTGCCGCCTTCCACATCTCCATCACACGGCTGCCCGCATCCGCCCGGGGAGCAGGCGGTCGCCACGGCAACCTTATCGGAGATCGCAGATTTGGGGCTCCAGAAATGAAATAAAAGAGGAAATTGGCTGTATTAGCATAAGAGGAGTCAGCCCGGAGTTGAATACACACATCAACACACACACACACCCACCCATGCTCCCAGCAACAGCCCCACCCACCCTTTCCCTTTCTCCTTATCTGATGCCAGCTATGTATATATACATAAATATATATATATATATATATTTTTTCTAATTGGACTCTCCTTTGTTCCTTCATGAAGAAGACGAATACGTGGGGGGAAGTAAAGCGTCGAAGCGGCCGCCGTCACCTCTCGCCGTGTGTGAGTGACAGCTCAATTTATTCCCCTCCTCCTCCTCCTGATTTTGTTTGGTAGGTGTTTATTTGCCGCCGTCGAGTAACTTGTCTCCATCTCGTCGGAGCGTCTTAACAGCCAGCGCATAGGAAATGCCCGATTTAATGTGATATCTTCGTGTCAGCGGAATATCGACTGGATTCATTCCTGTGAGTCGACTGGCGTCATTAAAATGGATCAAGTCAAAGGAAAATCGACAAATACCTATATAGGCATTAAGACCTCCAAATGATTCGATTCTTTTTCTGATCATTTCAAATGTCAATTGTCTTTATGTGTCATATTGTTGTGAGTGGCCGTCGTCCTAATTGTGTTTCCACCCATTGGTTTGTGGGGGGGGGGGGGACCTCTGCTTCCACGGCTGCCAGCCATGTGGGCCGCAACGCCCCCACCCTGCCTTCTCCCCTAATTGAAGTTAAACAGCTGACAAATCGACCCCCCCCCCCCCCTCCATCCCACACGCCCCCGCCCGCAGATGCTTATAAATGTCAACATACGCTCCCACTTGGACTGACACTCCCCCGGGGACAACAGCAAGTGTCTCTTATGCTAATCACTTATCTTCCTCTAGCGGCCAGCTTTTGGTGCTGAAAAGAAAAAAGGGGCTCAGTCGGCGGGGATACGAGGAGATGATAAGACCACCGTGTCTCAGCTGGGCCTTAAGTCACCAAAACTACAGTTGGAAGTCCAATCCTGACCTGTGGAACTTCAAAACTGGACTTAACCTGGATGCCCAGAACCCAACCATAGGTGGGCACAACACACTCGAGTCCAAAAACCTGCAGAGGAGTGCCAGAGCTTCTTGTGCTCTTTGTGCATCTCACCACTTGGCGGCGCCGCCCCAAACGCAATTTGAAGTGGCGCTCACACTTCCTCGGTGGTCCTCGCTCGCCTCATCACCGTGGAAACGCCGGCCGGCCGGCCGGGCGGGCGCCTGTGGCAAAGGCCCGCCCACACGCCGCCACCTCGCGTTTGTGTGTGTGCGTGCCAATACGTCAGGTTGGCTAACAGGAAGTGACACGGCGAGACGGGCAGACAATGGATCTGCGCCGGCCCCGCGTCCCACGCCGGTTCGGACTCCCTGGCCCGGAGCAGATAACCGGTCCGGGATTCCGTCCCGGCCGGGCGTCTCCTCTGAGCGTGGGCGGGTGCGAGACCGCAGGGGCTTGTGGGTAGCGGCGTCGAAAAATGCTTGTCCGGTCAGGCGGCAGCGGTCACGGTCCCATTGGCGGGACTTCACGCTCCCGCGCTGGCTTGGACGGCGGTGGGCCGGAGATAGAACCTTTGGAACCAAAGTGATTGTCAAGAGGAGGAGGCCTTGTGTTGCTTCTTCAGATAGTCATTGCTCAAAGCTGCCACATCAATGCGAACTTCCATACTATAAAGGCAAAGGCAGTGCTAAGGATGAAGATGCTCACAGCGGAGGAGGACCTTACTTTGTTTGGAAAGGCGTTTAAGAAGAAAAGTGAAGCCGAGTCTAATGCCGAAGATGAGCGTGATGGTGAGAAATGAGGAGGAGCGACAACAATGACAAGATGGCCGCCGCATCACAATTGCCGTGTGAGGATCACGCGAAGACGAGGAAACGTGGGCGCCGTCTGGCTCTGCTTGAAAGGTGGACATCAGGCAGCGGCGTCCTGCGGCTCATCTGATTGGCCGGCGTGGGAAGCCCACCACCGTTCCCCGGGCGGACAATCCGAGCAAACTCGGACACGGGGATGCCGGCGCGAGGCGCTTGTTCCGGGGGCGGGATTTGTCCCACTTTTCCGCAAGCCATGGCCAACGGGGTGGACTCGGGAGATTGCGGCCGCAGCGCCGCTTTCCAAACGGGCTTTTCTCTTAGCGTGCCGTTTGTGGCCTCGCCGCTTAACGGCATCACCGACAAGCGCCCCCGACACGTCTTCTCCTTTTGTCTGCTTTTTGCAACTACTTCTTTTCCTCTTGTAACTTGTCAGCCTCTTCCCATCTTCACGTTTGGGCCTTATGGAACAAATAAACGGGATTGACAGTGTTTTCTATAACGAGCGGCGCTTTGGATTTTGTACAAATGGAGATTGGTGGTGAAAGCTGCTGTGCTTGAAGCCAACTCCCTCCCGTGTTGACTTTTGTCCCCCATGATGCTGGGCTGACACCCGTGTTTCGGCCAGACTTCCCCCCAAGCGTGGCGGCGGCGGCGTCTAGTTCCGCTCAGTCAAAACAAAACTTGTTACATCAAAAGCCGTCCTTTTGCCGACCTTGTTTCGCCTCTCGCCATCCGGGTCGGCTCCAAATTCCCCAAAAGCCCCCCCCCCCCCCCCCCTCGCACGTGTACAAACAAGGGCGTCTCGGTGGGCCGCTGGCAAACAATACAGAAAGCGCGTGTGGCGTCTCGCCGTGATAAGATGAGCAAGGTAATCAATGCTGTAATGAAGGAGGGGAGGGGGGGTGGGCGGGCACCCTTCCTATCGCATGCCCCCATCAATGCAATTTCAAAAAGTGTGTCAGTGTGTGCGCACGCGTGCGCGGCAGCGTGACGAACACGCCATCGCGTGCGTGCCGGAGATAAGCATGAAATAATTGCGCCGTGACAGCCTTGAATAATGTCCAAATTAGACAGAAGGTGCACGTTATTCCTCTTAAGGCAGGCAGGCAGGCAGGCAGGCAGGCAGGCAGGCAGGCGGGCCGTGATGATGACGACGAGGATGAAGATGATGTTGCTGCAGATAGCGCCTTCTTCAGCACAACAATCAATCTTGTGCGTACTCACGACACAAAGCAGACGCGCCACCTGCCCCCCCCCCCATGTAATAGGCCTGGCTGGCTAAGGCCATTTCATGTTTTGTAGCTTGCGAGCTAAGCTGCGCTTTTGCCCGGGAAGAGGAAACGGCGAGCGATAAGGCGCACCGGAGGCCTTTATCGGCCGGCGCGCTCATTTCCAGTACCGGCGGCGTCCGTCATCATCAGTGTCGCCATTAGCCCCAGCATCGTTAGCGGCGACGTTAGCGCCGGCCTGACTAATGACGTCTTCTTCGTGCTAGCTGCCTGCCGCAGTTCCAAAAGGTTGGAATGTGGACAACACAACCCACACACGCATCCTCCTTTTGGTGGCACGGTTTGGTGATGACATCATCACCATCATTGGTGAAGGTTCGCATTCTGGAACAAGTGATGTCGAATTCCAGCCCCAATTGGAAATGTCATCCGCCTTCGACCTCCTTCCTCGCCGAGGGCTCCCTCTGCGGCGGAGGCGCCCGGCTGGCGGCGGCGCGATGAGGGACAGGCGGAGAGGAGGCCGAAAAGTGGACGAGATCAAATGGAAAGATAAGCCAGGAGGAAAAATGGGAAAGTGGATGGATTGCCACGGAGGAGATGGGTGGGGTGGCTAGGGGGGGCGATGCTATTGATAGGAAGGTGGCAGCCATTTCCTTGCCGCTGCTATCGGAAGACGTACGTTACCGTGACAACACGGAGACGTCCGCATGAAAGGCGGAGGCCCGAGTTCATCCACTTTCTGTTATCTACGCACACGCCGAGACAAAATGGAGGCGATGCCAGCAAAAGTTGACAAAATGGCGCCTTCTTCCGTTTCTCATTTGGCCTTCTTCAAAATGGTCAACTTGGAGCCCCAAAATGGGAAACACAGGCGTGCAAACCTTGCTTCCATGCTAGCCACCTGTAGCCAAGGAAAATGTCACATTGCAGATGGATGGATGGCTGCTAAAGTCCAGCTAGGATGTCACCTAATGGACCGAGTCAGATCTAATCACGGACACTCAGTAAAGTTTCCTCTCCGGCTTTCAGTCGGCCGAGAATATTTGAGGCGGCGTGAAACTCCATCCCGCCGCCTGTGCGCCATCCAATGACGTGTTCAATAATTCACCAACCGCTGATCCTATTTGGATTCATTGCTTCCAAAAATATTGACTACCAATGCTCAACTTTGAATGTTGCCATGAATCTGGTCCAGACCCGCCCAAAAGAGCCAAAGATGTGGCCAGGCCGGGTCCAAGTGCCCTGCCCTTATTAATTGGGTGAATGTGATTAGCAGGTTATCAGAAGCATCACTGGAGCTGTCGCCGTTATCTCCTCACGCTTCCCGGGTCGCTAGCGACAGAGTAGACCAGTAATGGGACTGGACGGCCGCTAGATGCACATCAGGTATGTGGATTCAGTTTGTTACATTAAGAAGAAGAAAAAAAATCAAATAGAGCAGCTGTTATTATAAAAGTTCAACAGCTCACTTGAGCGGTGACCTCTAACCAGGCCTAACTAACGCGTGTTGTAACCTGCGCCTTCATTTTTCACACGCTCAATGTGGGCAACAATTTAACGGAGCAACACTGACCTCTTGTGGTATAACGTAGTACTGCACTTGAACATGACGTCATCGGTTACTTCCGGATTCGGCCACGCGTAGTACGGTCACCGAGAAAGCTCAATTCAGATGGAACCAAGCGTTTGGGGTCGACGTTTCAGCTTTCCCATTACCCATTTGAAACAAATGTGTACAAAAACAAATCATTCAAAAGCACACAAAACTATTTGCAAAGATATTTTTAAAAACTATTAAAAAGTGTCTTTATTGTTGCTCAGCAGTGTTGGATTATATGTATATTTTTTAAATGTAAAAAATGCTTTTATTGTTGCTCAGCAGTGATGGATTATCAATCCAATGACTACTTTTCATCTGTCCCTTTTTGCTCCATTAATTCCTTGTGATAATTAGAGTCATACAAAACGTAAAAAGTTATCAAATGAAGAAAGAGCACGTACATGAGTTGAAATATCATTTCAACACTTTTTTGGAACAGTACAAAACAAATAGCGGAAATGTCGAGAGTGCTTTCAGTTGGATACAGTTTCACCAGCAACTTGGTATAAAAATAAAATTGGCTCGGATAATCCATCGCCGTGTCGAAAAAGTGGAGCAAAGTGCAAAGGCTGACGTAGGCCGCGCGGCATCTTGTGAAATCTCTGCTCTCCCCTAGCGCATCTCGGTCTTCACCTGCAAGGTAAACAGCTGCCAGACCAGACCAGACGAGACTCGGTTAACGGTGAAAGAAGGCCCGTGAAAAAGCAACGCAAAGGCGCCACGCTGACTTTAAAGTCGTTGATGTAGGTGAGGAAGAAGCAGACGAAGCTGAAGGACACCATCCACTCGCACGCGGCGCTGGCCATGTGGAAAGGATAGTCCTGAGAATACACGTCAGCAGAGCCGTCACGTCAGCGAGCGCCTCACGCACGCTCATCTTCGCCAACCCACCTCGCTCTTCGTGTCTCTGTGAAGGTGGTTTTGTTTCACAAAAAATGCACAAACGACGGCTCGGGGGTTTCGGTGGTCAAGGGGAAAAAGCTTTGACGTGGAAAACCATCTTCAGTTACGCCAAAGGATACTCGGGAAGAAGGCCAGCGAGGCCACGACGGCCACCACCAGCCGCGCCCGGCACACCGCCGCCGACGAGCAGTACGGGAAGGAGCGGTAGGAAATGACGGACTGCAGGAGGATGTAGAGGACGCCCGTGACGAAGAAGAGCAAGGCGCCCGTGTCGTGAACCACCGTCACCGCCGTCTCCTGCCGAGCAAAGCCAACCGCCGGACTGTCAAAAGCGCAAACCGGGGCGGACGGATGTGGAGACTCCACCTGGAACGTGGCCACCACGCACATCCCCAAGCAGGCTAGCAGTCCCAGCACCAGCGCCGTCTTGTTCAGTCGTGGACTCGCCCCCGTCGCACCCTCGCTCATCTTCTCCACAAACTTGAACCTGGCGTAGATGGTGGCTATGCCTACACACGTACGCAAGCGGGGCCTTTCCTTTACCTTTCGTTTTCTTCCAAAAGCAGAAGTGAGTGGTTTGCAGGATGTGTGACTAAAGACGTCTCGTGGCTTTCTTCTCAGAAATGTGTGACTGACGAGAAATGACTCAAAAATGACAGTTCACAGCTGACTCCGAAAGTTCCTTGTGTGACTACATTTGGTTGGGCTTGTTTTTTTTTTGCAATACGTGTGGAAGAATACCTGCACATGCAGAAACAAATGTCATCAAGCCGAAGATGCAGCTCTCCGGAGGGCTCGCTGCCGTGTCACTGCAAGTTGAGAACACTCTTAAAAGTCATTTCTTTTTCTTCCCCAAATGAAAACGGGGAAATCAAAAGTTGCTTCTGTCCTGTAAACGTTACAAAATGATGTCGCGTTCTTAAAAATGTCTCTCACTCGATCACATCAAGTGGAAGACACTTTCAGTTTCCCTTCTGGAGAAGCAGCGAGAGAAAGGAAAGCTGGAAAACGAAACTAAACTTGTCAAAAGTGGACTTTAGTGTTTTTCTAACAAGTCAATTGAGAGAAGCTTGTCCCACCTGATGTAGGGAAACAGCACGTCCACGTCGCGTCGAAACAACGCGATCACGTAGGACACGATGAACGTGCACGACGACCACACCACCAAAAAGACGGGCAAGAAGCAGAAACCTTGCGTGAACCACCACATGGTAGTGCTCGCGTGGATCCGTCCCGGGATGACCTTAACTTAAGAGCCGGGTGGGCGGCGGGGGTGGGGAACAAGTGTCCTATTTCAAATCCGTTAGTCACGTGATTGTCTTCCTCAAACATGCCTCCGCTTCGTCACGGTCCTCCTCCATCTTCTGCATCACTCGCGACGTGATGGATGACCCGACCCGCGCGTGTGCTTGCTGTTTGTCACCAAAATGTTTGAAATCCAAAAGTTAACCTGATTGTGTTTGGAGAGGAGGCAAAGATGACAAAAGCCAGCTAAATCCCGCCTGCCATTTATTCATCATCTCCTTCCCAAAAGTGCTTGACGGCAATGAGCACCACCTCTTTTAGTCGTTGAGCACATTTGATGACGGCTCCTCTCCAACCTGGTCCTCGTGTGCAGGAGACCTGTTGGACTTTTCAAGCTCAAACTGAGATGGCTGCGGGAACTTTGATTGGTAAAATTGGCCCAACTTCTGCTGCACTTCCCTAGCTTTGCTTTGGGTGTGGTCAAGGTCATCGTTGATGCAGATGAACTTCCTGTTGGAAGAAGTGCAGAAGCCATTCAAAGACCAAGACCACAATTGTTTTATGCTTGGGTCCTCTCACCTCGGATTTTTCTGGAGGTCACTGAAAATGCGATCGGCCTCCGCCACGTCATTATGAACCATCTTGAAATGGACCTCCTGTTGTGGTCCAACCTTATATCTGTTGGCAAGTTGACGTATCAGCAGAAGCCTCGATGGAGCATCTGTTTCTCTGTCAGAGGAGTTCTCACCTATATTTCTTCCGGTCTTTAAGGGCACTGCCAATGCGATCTGTGACCGGCTTGCAGTTCATCACGACTTCTTTGGTGAGCTGAAGTTTTTTTGCGCAGCCGCCCAACTGAGTTTTCAATCTTGTAATGTCCTAAAAGGAACCACAGAATCTCGGATGTCTCGTTTGATCAAAATAACTTTTGGTCCGGCCATATCTCAAGAAACAAACCACCTCGGGTTTGGGCTGCTTGTGGATTTTCATGGCCAGATCTTGAATCTCTCCAGCGGACAGAACGCCAGAACGGTCTTTGTCGACGGCGTCGAACACCTCCGAGATGTTAACCGGCCGCCGGACGCTCATCAGGAAATAAAAGTAGGCAAAGGCAAACTGCATGTCGTCTGGATGACGCAAACGACGACTGGAGGTCCTTTGAAATTCTCCTGGGAATCTGCGGGAATAGGAACAAGGTAGATTCAGCAGTCAGGAGGCCTGGAACTCGGAAGTGGTCAGCACTCACGTGTCCTGCAGCTCCTGCATGACAAGCTTGTCAATCATATAAGGAGCGTGCGAGATGACTTTTCGGCTCATGCCGCCAAACTTTAAGTTGTATAGCCCGTTCACGTGTTTCAGCGTGTCGGAAAAAGTATCTCGTAGCTTTCGGCCAGTCATCGCGCCGTTGCTCTCGTAGCTCAGAGCTTTTTGGAGACCGTGGTCCTCGAGTAGTTCTTGAAGAAATGTCTCGTAAGAAAGGAAAAACTCTCGAGGTTTGTTGCCCAATGGAGTGTTCCAATCTTTTGTGTGGATTGGTTTTTCTTCTCCATGCTGGTCGCTTTGGTTTTGAGGATCTGAGAAGAAGCTTGACCTCTGACTGGAAGGGTGTCCATCACCAGTGCTGCTTAGAGACCTGCGTTGTCGTCCTTCAAACATCACGTAGAGTATAGGTATTTCAATATTCCCATTGCGTTGCCAGTGTTGCCGGCGCTACCTTTGCAGTCTCCTCCGTCCCATTGGCATTTGGCATTGTTGCACACTTGGTTGCACTGCCCGTTGTTGATCAAGTATGATGAACACTGTTTTGAACAAGGGCCTAAAGGCCAGCTGAGATAGACCTCCACGGAAGAAATCATCAATCAATCATCAAGCCATCAATCAATCAATCATTGGGAATGTGGATTACTTTCTGGCCGTCGCTCGGGCTGTAGAAGTTGTCCGGAAAGACGTCTTTGCCAAACATCATGTCATCGTTGAGGTAAAGAAACCTCTGCGAGATTCCCGGGATGCGGTGAATGTGGCTTTCGATGGCGCGGGAGTTGAAGTTTGGGAGATGGCTCGCGTTCAGGAAGATTTCCTGTCATTCACAACAAATAGATGAGCTTTAGGCATTTCAGTCAATCCATTTTTGCACTTTGTCTGAAAACAAACAGGAATTTGTTGCAATAAAAAAAGTCCATTCAATGAAATCTTACCTGATGCGTGACAATTGAAACTCGTGGGTTTTGAAGGTTGAGCCAGGAGGGAACCTGCCCGTTGGTGACGATGAAGACGTGTCGCACCCAGGGAGCGTGTTTCTCCAAAGAGCGTAAGGAATACATGAGTGCGCCGTTGTCCTGGAAACGGTTGGGCGTCAGAGAATCCCTGGTCTCTTTTTTGGGCGGGACAAGCTGGGAAAAAAACAACACATTTTGGGGATCACGTTGCATCATGTGAATTGGCGGTGTTCAACCTGTTGGATGGCGCTCATGTTCCAGAATAAGTAAACAGGACTGATGGTCACTTTCTTTTCATCCACTTTCAGTTCATTTTCAACAGTTTGGAGATCAGTCAAGTCTCGTGGAGTTCTGAAGAAGAGCAGAGCGAGGCTGGCCTCCGGGTACGACTCAAACTGAGGAACACATTGATATCTTCTTAATATCTGGTCTTCGGTGGGAAAACGGAACAAAAATAGCTTTACCGCCGTTATCGTTTCCGTGATGGCCCTCGGCAATTTGCCCCGCAGTTCCTCCGACACCTTGTAGGAGTTTGGGAAGCCGTGCAGGTAGCCCATTGTCTCCATTTGGACTAGACCCGGAGCCGCTTTGTCCGTGGTCTGGGAAACAGGACAGAGTGACGCGGTGACATCGCGGCCAGACACAAAATAAGATAGGTGAGAAACAACATTCACCAGGTAGCTTTTATAGACGGATAAAGTCTTGTGTCGGAGCGTTTCCGTCAAGGCCTTTTCAGCTAGAAGACAAAGCATCAAGTTCCGTGACCGCTCGGTCGGGGTGATAGAATCCGACGGCGTCGCTTTACCGTCAGCTTGCGAATGGAAAAGGACCACGGTGACTTTGGCCCAGGGTTGCCGGGGTTTGGTGAGCCGCAGCACCGCCTTGGCAGTGGAGAAGGAGGGCAAAGCCACGGAGAGGTCTTCAGAGGTGGTGTTTTCAAGTAGACCGGGATCAAACACCACCATGGGTGCCACCACGCATTTGGACAGCGGGCATTGTGGCTCGGCACTGGAACGGAGAGTTTTTCAGACAGACTTTTGATCCGGTCCACTTGGTTTGCCTCACCTCAGAAGTCCTTGCTCTATATCCAGTTGCTCTTTGGCCACCCTCAGGTTCCTCAGTAGGGTTTCGTCTGAGCCATTGACCCAGGTGTATACCAGATCGATGGGAATGGGTGTACATTCTCTGGCAGAGCAGAAGAAATGCAGACGACGTCATAGGTGTTAGCGCAATCTTGTCATCACCGAGACGGACGGTTGTTGCTGTTTCTTCACCTGCTGTGGAAGGTTGTACACGGCGTTTTGTGTTCTTCCAAAACGTTTGTCGACCGGTGGGACAACTTCTTGTTTTCTTTGGTAACGTCATTGAACTGGTAAGAGCTGTCCGGATGCTGCCTGGGTACAGGCTGCATACATGAGAGTAATGTCTGGTGTTGATTTACATTGTCCTGACATTCGTGCGTGGGATCTCAAAGCCATCTCGGGTCTCGGAATGTACCCGTTTGACTTGCGACGTGTTTGGCTTTGGCGGTTCACGAATGAGCCCGGTTTCCTTCCGCAATAAATCAATGACAAATAATAATCATCATCATAAATAAATCATTGGATGTATACATGGATTTAACAATTGACAGCACTGTGTATGTTAAAATCACATTCAGACATTTTGGATCAACCAGAGTCGACTCACCTTTCCTTTTGTTTGGCTTTGGCGGCTCGCGACTAACTCTTGTAAAAGGATTTCACTTTCCTTTCAAAGTAAATCATAACAAATAATCAACCATAATAATCATCATAAAGAAATACAATCAAGGTAAATCATAAAATCATCAATCCAATAAAAACAAGCTCATTTAGTCCTTACTATTCAAAGCACATTCCAGGATTTGGACTCACCTCTCCTTTCTGTTGAAAGCCCAGCATCCCGAGAATCACAAAGAACGCGCAGCAGAGCAAAATTCTGCACCGCCGACCAAAACAGATGTACGACAGCCTCCGAAATGGCCTGAGCGCCATTGTGACCCGTGCCGAAAGGTTCCTGACGCACACATTGAAACACACACTTGACGACATCTAAATGATCAAATGATTCTTCCTAAATATGCTTGCTGCTTCACTCTGTGGGGGTATTTTCTTCCCTCAAGATTGAAACAATTTGAAGGGCTTTTTCACACTGCACTTAGGCTTGATGTTGGGATCATGGACACTGACTGTATCATCAAATGGCATTTTTTTCCATCTTGTTTTGACACCTGCAAAACCTGCTGTGAATCTTGCAGCGCAAGTACGATGGAAACAATCCGGTATGACGAGAACAGTCAACTTAATTGCACGTCCCGTATTTTCATGTGTCTTTATTTTTGGTGTCTTTTATTCTTTTGTATTTTGTTAGTATTGCGCAAGAACACAACTTTCATTGGTCAAGACAGCGATTGCCTCGGTAAAGCATCTCTGGTTGACTGGGTCGGACACTTCTGTATCCAAGGAAATACAAAACTATCAAATGCAAGCCTTTTCTGACAGTTGGATTTTATTTTCCAATGTTTCGTCAAGTGTGAGTCGTCGCTTGCAATTGACGCAAGAGAAGACGGGAGAACCGAAGCATCCTCCCTCAGTCCGTCACGCTATCCGCGGATGGACGCGACAACTGATGGTTGACTTTTCAAACTTAAAGATGTATTGTCAATTCTCCAAACATGTTCTTCGTGGGTTTTTTTTTTTTTGGCTACTGGTATGTGGAGACAGAGAGGTAGAGAAAGAGAAAGCATCTCTTTTTACAAACTTTGGAAGAAATGATTGTTGACCTATTCTTTTGAGTATAGGCGGACAGCGAGCCTCGATGTAAAACACATGACGTTAGCACCTCTTTCAACACCGACAATGACTACTTTGCAGATAGTTGCCACGCTCGACGTACCACTTGAACATCTTTAACAAGATAGAGCTTACCTCACTATCTCCTGTCTGCGTGGGATGCTCAAGGCAAAATGCACCTGACCTTCTCTTTTATAACTTGCTGGCTGAGTAGGACGTCATCATTTGTTCTTGGAAAAGGGTGGGGTGAGCAGCCGCTGCCATCACCCTGTAAAACCGCCTGTGCTTTACGCTGGCACTAGTGAGAGGAAAGTTTTTCATTGAGTGAAATAAGTCTGTTGCATATATAAATATATATATATATATCTATGAAACAATGTTTGTGACAAATGTGAAATGGAACAAAAAATATACACCTACACTGAATGGCTTGATTTTTTGGGGAATGAGTTTTTATTAGAATGGTGTGAATAGTATCATCCCATGCTTTCCATCTGTTATTGTTTTCAAACAATTGTATTCATAATGTCCATTACTAGGTATCGGATCATTGGAAGGTGTGTTATGGCACTTTTAATTGCTAAATGATTGTTGCTGCTTGAAGCCAGACCGGGTGGAGACCAGGCGGGTGAACCACTCCCCGCCGCTAGAGGGCGACAAACCTCGGAGGCGGGATGGCGGAAACCCCGCCGCCGCCGTCGTCGACGAAGAAGTAACAACACGTACGGCTGTCATGTGTGCCGACGGTCGGTCAGCTGACTAATCCCGCGCTCTTGTGATGCCCCGTGTGTTTATTGAGCTGTTTTGACTCGCTATTGTCGAATGAATGCGGCGCTATGGTTGGCCCAGGAGAGCCATGGTAGTCGTCAACTCGGTGTTGAAGCTTCTTCAGAGGCAGACGTACACTTGTCTGTCCCACCGTTATGGGCTCTACCTTTGCTTCGGCGGCATCGTCCTCATGATTGTGTCCGCTTTCCAGTTCGGCGAGGTAAGCTGCTCCCTCACGTTGGAGCATTTCAACAGCTTCTCGTCGTCTAATCTTAGCAGATGGTGTTCTAAAATTCAGCCTCAAAGCCAAATGAACTGAAATGCCGCCATTTGTCAGCTTGACTGTACTTATTTGGAGATCTTTTACGTTCTTGAATCTTTTGAAGCAAATTCAGTTGTCAGTATTCACCAAGAAACTTCTATAGGAACTTCCTACACAGTTCAAAGAGCAGCGTACTAAGGAGGAACTCGAACACTATCGTCAATATTTCAGGTTGTGGTGGAGTGGAGCCGGGACCAGTACCATGTGCTCTTTGACTCCTACAGAGACAACTTGGGCGGCAAGTCATTTCAAAGCCGGTGAGCACGGTTGGGTTTCTTCAGCCTCAAATCCGCACATTACTTTGCACTTGTCTGATGCCTGCGCTTGGTTTGTCATCTCTTACAGGCTCTGCCTACCCATGCCCATCGACGTGGTGTACACGTGGGTGAACGGCACCGACGTGGCTCTGCTGAGGGAACTTAAAGCTGTGAGAGAGCAACTGGCAGAGGAACAGAGAGTTCTGAGGTAGCCCGACAGACAGCTTTTGAGTCAAGGTGCCGCTGTGCCTCTATAATGTGTTTATTATCCACATAGAGAACATCTGGGGAAAAATTCAAGCGAGACGACAGAAGAACCCAAAGTCAGGTAATACTCCATGCCCCGATACTTTTACAATCGTTGGTTTTCCTGACTGCTGCGGCACACCCCTCCAGGGCCAAAGCAGAATGTTTGCTGTCCCACTGCATCGTGGCGCCCATGCTGGCGTTGGAACCCGCGCTGCCGGCCAACGGCACGCTCCGGGAGTTGCCGGCGCTCTCGCCGGCGCTGGCGGACGCCAAGGAGCTGCTGCAGCTCCGCAGGCCCGTTCACCCGTCCACTGCCGTCTCCGTGCTGGTCTTCAATTCCCAGGCAGACGGTGGGTCTGAAAAATAGCCCGCCTGATGATGAGATAAATAAATGGATGTGGAATCCCCCCCCCCCCCCCCCCCTTCTCTCAGCTGAGAACGCCTACGTAGAAACGTTCAAGGAAGACAAGAAATTCTCCGTGTCCCGATGTTACCTAGTGAGTTTTATTTTAATGTCCTCACCTGAGCTTTTCAAGGAAGTCGCGTTTCCGTCACTGTGTCCTGTTTTCCGCAGACCACGGATAAAGAGGCTCCGGGTCTGATTCGCATGCAGACGCTGGCCTATCTCAGCGGCTTCCCGGCCACCTTCAAGGAGACGGAGCAGCTGCGAATCAAGCTGCCCTCATTTGTCACCGACAAGATAAAACAGGTGAAAAAGCCAAATGAATGGAAAATTGGCTTGAAACGCTTCACAAACAGCGGCTGGTCAAATAGGGCTGAGGGTTAAGCCATTGAAAACAAGCAGCAGGTGGCAGCGTCGCACTCTTTCCGACATCGCCTCCTGCCGCTGTCCAAAGATGAGCGTCACATGGTCCACTTTTACAGCACGGCGGGCGCGTTAACGTACGCTGGCGGGTGCGTAACGTGACTCTTTCCATACATTACATGAACGCGGCTATTCCGAGACAGTGCCATCATCCTCGAAGGAGGCTGGAAGCTTATATGGCTAGATCAGCACGGATTACGTCAAAGCAAACAGAACTCCATTTCATCTGCCCTTACCGCTTTGTTCCATTTCAACCACTAAGTGGCGCTGCGTGGTGTTTCCTGGTGTGGCCAAGCCCATTCTGAGAAAAGTGGTGCTATTATTAATAGCTGATGTTGAGACCAACACTCTCCTTTTGACGCTAGCATGTGGCATATTTATACTTTGGATTGTTTGTGTACTGCGCGTGAGTGAAACTGTTGACACTGGCCGGCGATGAAAGGCGTCTTTGTGGATCCGCCACGCTCGATGTTTGTGTACACGCGAGAGCGTTATCAGCTCTACCATAAGAGATGCAACGCGATCCGGGCCGGCCGTGCCGTAAGACTCGAGTAATCCTCCCCTAAAGGCAGCGAGAGGAGGAGGAGGCGGCGGCGCGCCAGATCATGTGAGACGCTCGATGATGGAGTGAGACGGCGAGCGGACGCTTTCCCGGGAAGCTTAGATTTGGAAGGGTTGGGGGGCTGGCTCTCGATGGCGCCCCTCACACATACGCTCTATCTGCAAAGTATGTGGTGGTGATGACATCACAGAACTTTCCAAACTAAATCCATTTGCTGGTTATATTTAGCAAATGAGCTTTTCGTTACGACGACATATCGAATGTCACTTTGGATTCAAAGAATTGCGCTTGATGGGAGTCTGAAATGGAGGTCCAACCGTCTGTCAAACGTTGCGTTCCTCAGTTTGAGCTGTATTCGGAGGCCAGCATCGCTCTGCTTCACCTCAAAGGCCCGCAAGACTTCACCGACCTCATGCAGAAGTCCAAGAAGAACCTGACGCTGGATGGGAAGGAGCTGACCATTAGCCCCGCCTACCTCTTCTGGGACCTGAGCGCCATCTCGCAGGTAATGACTGGAGTCTCGCCACCTCGCTTTACAAAAAAAAAGATGATATTCACAAATAGTATAGTCCAAGCAGGACGAGGACGTCTCGGCCAGCCGCTTCGAGGACAACGAGGAGCTGCGCTACTCCCTGCGCTCCGTGGAGAAACACGCGCCCTGGGTGCGACACGTCTTTGTGGTCACCAACGGGCAGATTCCCTCCTGGCTCAACCTGGACAACCCTCGCGTTTCCGTGGTCACGCATCAGGTAGCGTCCCCCGTCGCCTCGAGGGCTCCGACAAAGGGTTTTCCAAAACAATTTCCCGTGAACGGCAGGAGCTGTTCTCGAACCGCAGCCACCTCCCCACCTTCAGCTCGCCCGCCATCGAGAGCCACATCCACCGCATCCCGGGACTCTCGCAGAAGTTCATTTACCTCAACGACGACGTGATGTTCGGCAAAGACGTCTGGCCGGACGACTTCTACAGCCATTCTAAAGGACAGAAGGTAGCGCGAGTCCGCGGTTACCGCAAATATACGAGGCGTAAGCTTGGGTTCCGTGCAGGTGTATCTCACCTGGCCCGTTCCAAATTGTGCGGAGGGCTGCCCGGGATCCTGGATCAAGGACGGCTATTGTGACAAGGCCTGCAACAACTCGGCCTGCGACTGGGACGGAGGCGACTGCGCTGGTAAAGATACCTTGCAGGCTTGGAACATTTCTGGACATTTCCGTAGAAATGAGAAATGTTTCTGTCAGGTGCCGCCGGGAGCAGCAGGTTCCCTGTCGGCGGCCCCGGCGAAGTCGGCGGGCAGCTGTGGCAGTTCGCCGGCAGTCAACTCGGCCTGGCCGCAGCCTCGTACTGTAACCAAGGTTGCGCCACCTCCTGGCTGGCGGACAAATTCTGTGACCAAGCCTGCAACGTGCTCTCCTGCGGCTTCGACGTGGGCGACTGCGGCACAGGTGACCCTTCGGGCAAATAGAAGTGCTTTTGCTTCAATTGCTGATCCACTACGCGTTTACGCCGCAGAGCATTTTGGAGAGCTGCACCGCGTCACTCTCCTGAGTAACCAGACGGCGTACGTCCTCCCGGTCGGAGAGATCCGACCTTATTTCAGCTTCGACGGACTGGCGCACAGGTAAGGTTCTGACAAATTTACAACTAGCTTCCCATGAGAAATGGAAGTAGACTTTTTGTCTTCTCCAAAGGGTCTCGGAGGCCCACGTGAGCGACAACCCCACGGTGCGTCACACCTCCGTGGCCAACAAGTGGAAGACCATCCACCTTCTGCTCCACCCCGGCCACAACGCCAGCACGCTTCATTACAACATCACCTTTCAAAGAGAGGACAGCACGGCGTTTACCAAGATCTTCAGCGTCGCCGTGGACACGCGTCAGATCACGCCGCTTAACAGGACACAGAGCGCCAGGGAAAGCTCCAGCCGGAAGCCCTCGGTGATGACGGAAGCGCCCTTCGTCTTCTCGGACATACCGGAAGACAAGAGGGCCCCCAAGGTCGAGAAGAAGCAAGCGGAAGAACTGGTGGCCGTCGTAAACGTTCCCGCTCTCAACGAGTCGCTCTTGCCAGCTCCCGTGCGCAGGGAGCTTCAGAAGCTGGATGAGAAACTCCTCAAAGGAGACATCACACTGAAGGGTTACAACCTCACTAAGGCTCAGCTGCTAAGAACCCGCCGGGAGGAACGTGACGGAGACCTTCCTAGTCTGACAGAGAGTCCCAAAACTTCCAAGCTCCTGAGCCACATTACCAAATTGAAGAGCACCGAGTGGCAAGCGCAGCCCCGCCACGTTTCTGCGGTGGGGAGGAAGCTCCAACACTTTGTCCCGGCTGACAGAGGCTTCCTGCCATGGGAGAAGAAGAAGTACTTCCAAGACCTGCTGGAGGTGAGGTCACAACAAATCATACTGCTAAGATCAAGTTGGCGACCCTGGTTTAGGGATTGGTGAGATGGTCCTGAAAGCTCTCGTGATTGTTGTTTTCGACAGGAAGAAGAGCGCCTGCAAAGGGCGCTGACGTACGACACGGACGGCGGCGCCAGTGGACGCAAGTTGCGCGACACGTTTGCCGACTCGTTGCGCCACGTCAACAAGCTGCTCAACCGCCAGTTTGGCTTTGCATCTCGCAAAGTCCCCGCGCACATGCCGCATATGATTGATCGGCTGGTCATGCAGGAGCTGCAGGACACGTGAGCGACCCGGCCGAATCGCTCGCGGGGGCGAGTCACGTAACCGGCCTGTGACGCGCCGGGCCGGGCGCCTCTTAATTTCCTCGCAGATTCCCAGACGACTTTGACAAGACGTCGGCCCACCGCGTGCGCCACCCGGACGACATGCAGTTTGCCTTCTCCTACTTCTATTTCTTGATGAGCACCCAGCAACAGCTCAACATCTCTGAGGTCTTTGACGAGGTGGACACCGACCACTCCGGCGTCCTGTCCGATCGCGAGATCCGCACTCTGGCCGCCAGGATTCACGAGCTCCCCCTCAGCCTGCTGGTCGGTCTACTAAACTTTTTTTTTCTAAACTTGATTGATGATAGTCTTTTGAGAGATAGACCAAAGACACATTCTTTCTCTTCCAGGACCTTA
This sequence comes from Syngnathus leptorhynchus, assembly GCF_054491065.1. Classification (NCBI taxonomy): domain Eukaryota; kingdom Metazoa; phylum Chordata; class Actinopteri; order Syngnathiformes; family Syngnathidae; genus Syngnathus; species Syngnathus leptorhynchus. The sequence goes on from NC_141215.1 coordinate 6,735,550, forward strand.
CAAGCTTGGAGCAGATGCTGATCAACTGCTCCAAGACACTCCCGAAGAACCTGAGCCAGCTCCACCTGGTGAACCCTACCCAGGAGGCCTACTACGACCACAGCATGGTGAACGGCCACCTCAAAACGCGTACGCGAGTTCCATTTGGCGCTTTTGAGTCACACGATGGATTTTGTTTTCCAGCCGCCCGTCACGAAAGGCCTCATCGTGCACTGCACGCCCATCACGGATCGCATTCGCAAAGCCTTTGTGGACCAAAACAAGTACAAGTGAGTAGCAATACCGGCGTGTTCAAAATCCTCCCTCGCCGGCTTTTAAGACCTCGAGCGCTACTCGCGCAGGTTTGAGATCAAGGGCGAGGAGGACATCGCCTTCAAGATGGTCCGCACCAACGTGTCGCACGTGGTAGGCCAGCTGGACGACATCAGGAAGAATCCCAGGTGGCGACGGTCTCCGTGAAGATTTCCCGTTGATCTCCCTCGCTAACACGCTCGGTTTTGCGGGTTTGCTCCCGCAGGAAGTTCATCTGTCTGAACGACAACATCGACCACACCCACAAGGACGCCGCCACCGTGAAGGCCGTGCTTAGGGACTTCTACGACTCCATGTTCCCGCTGCCGTCGCAGTTTGAACTGCCCAGGGAGTACCGCAACCGCTTCCTTCACATGGACGAGCTCCACGAATGGTAGGTCGTATCCGCCACTTGATTAGGAACGGAACAGAAGCCAGTGAATTCATAAATATGTGGGCTGATAAGTTTAGAATGGGGGCGGGGGGGGAGAGTGTCCATGTTGTGATCATTAAAAGCATAGCAAGGACGTCAAACACGGGCGTGAATGGCGTAGCTGTGAAAGCAACAAGCTTTCCCCGGCGGAGGTAATGAATACGTCTCTCAGCGCGTGGCAGCTGCTAATAATGGCAGCATCATAACCTCGCAAGCACCCGGCTGACTGTCAGCGCACCGGGCCGAGTGTTGCCAGCTTGTCACCATGGGGATCCTAATAGGGCGAGGGGGCGTCCAAAGACCCCCCTCGCTCGGGGTCAATGTCGGGCCTCACACAGAGACTTTAAAATTAGACGAGCCCCCTCAGATGGAAGTGGTAAGCCGAGCCTTTCATCACCTCCCCGAGTTTCTTTTGAGCAAAGTGCTGCCACCGCTGGATGCCTCCCTATTGCGTCACCGGCTTTTTCTTTTGTTCATCTACTCGCATGTCCGTTAAACCCCCCCCCCTGTCTTGCTTCCAGGCGAGTCTACCGGGACAAGCTGAAGTTCTGGACCCACTGTGTCCTCGTGGCGCTGGTGGCCTTCACCGTCATGTCCTTCTTCGCCGAACAGGTCAGTGTCTCACACGTCTTCGGCGTCTCCCCATTGCCGTGATTTGGCCACCCAAATTCCCATCCCGCCGGCTCATCCGTCTCATGTGTGGCGAGCCGTGCCAGGACCTGACTCGGCTGAAACCAAAGACAACCCCTCCCCTTTGGGAAGACTCCATGTCTCCCAGAGAGTCAGTCGCCTTGCGCGGCCGGAAACCAAGCTGGCTTTTGACCTCATTGTCAAGAGACGCTAACACCTACGCTGACCTTAAGCCATCCCCGCCGCTTCCCGCTAACCATCCTTTCGCGACCGGAAGGCTTGATATCTTGGTCAAAACACATTTCTTGCGCTCCTCCGGTATCACAATGGCGTACTTCCATTTTCTCACAGCTGGTCCACTTAAAGCGCAAGCTATTCTCCCGTCGCCCAATGGCCAAGCACGACAACCCCGAAAGAGTTTGAACCAGGAAGTCCCCCGATGCGTCTTCGTTCTCTGAGGATCCAACTGGATTTTTTTTTCTTTCGCTATTTTGCACTCCTGAGGCTCTCTATTTCATTTTCTTTCTTTTTTTTTTGTTGGAGGCCGTGAAAACGACTACAGACTAACGATTGGACACGGGTTCCCCAAGCGCTGGTTTCTTTTGCGTCAGGAACTGTTGGACATTTTGCTACTCGGTACGTTTTAATGAAATTGTAAAACAAGGAGTCGACCGTTTCCAATCATGTCTTTGACAATATGGGACCTACAAGTGCCTTCTTTGTTGCTTTTACAAATGTTTTGTCAAGATGTCGTCTACTATTGTGTGTGTGTGTGTGTGCGTTTAGGACTCAACGGGCCTTTCTTGAATGTGTGTTTGTCGGTCACGGCAGCTTCCTTCTCGCGCGCGTGTCCCCGTGGGACTCAGCAGACTCGCTCTAATGTCTGAAATTCAGACACATCGGCTCTTAACTTATTTTTGAGATTGTGACGTTGCCACGGAGACCGAGCGCTTTTTAACTGTATGTCGCCGCCCTTTACGAGTCGCTTGCTACGGTTCTTCCGACTGAAATAAAATGTGTCCGGACATGTCCATCGCTCTCTTCTGCTGTTTCCCTAAAGCACCACGACAAGAGAAATGCATGACAAATTGTTCCGATAAAAGGGAAGCTTCTGTATTGCAGTGATCAGTAGAAAACTCGTACACAGGTTGTTTTGGTTTTCAATATTCACAAGCACTCACTGAATTCACCCCAATTAATCATGTTTAGTCACGTTCATTGTATTGACCTGTTAAAAAAAAAAAAAAAAAAAAAGGTCCAAAAACGTTTTCAGATGTTTGTTTTTGAGCATTTTTTGTAACTTTGGGCAAGTTCGTCGTCTGCTTTCAGGAGCGGGGAACGGTCCGCCTCGCCGTCAGTCGCGGTGGGCGGAGCCGGGCGGCGTGATGCTGAAGACGCGCATGCCCAAGTGGCCGGCGATCTGACGGCTCACCCCCGTGAAGTAGCGCGTCAGGTCCACCAAGGAGATCACCTGAAGAGTTTATAGTTGTTGGCGTGAGAACAAGTAGGTTGAGCAAAAGCCAGAGCCTTTGTCCCACTCTGAAGCTTTAACAGGGCTCTATTTTGACTCATTCTGAAGTACTGACCGTGGCGATCCAGAGGACGACGTACTCGTCGACGAAGCTGTCGAAGAGCTGGTTGAGGAAGAGGAGCCCCGGGCCGACGAAGGCCGTGTCTGGCAGGTGAAGTTCGCTCTTGGTTATGTGCGCCACCTGCGTCGAGCAAAAAACTTTGTCGACCTTCCACGCGGCGCAGGAGTGTCGAGAGCAACCCACCACAAGCTTGTTGGAGAGCTTGGCGATGACCATGCCGAAGGCGAGCAAGTAGAAGCAGGGGTGGTGCTCAAACAGCTGAGTAGACGACTTCTTGAAAATGATGAAGGCCAGCGTGAGAATGAGGCCAATGTGCAAGCCGGGACTCAAACCTTTACTCGCACCGCCATTGAGAATGACGTGGAAGAAGTTGTGGCAAGCGTAGAGGGCCCCGCCGATGATGCCCATGATGGGGAAGACGTACAGTTGCAGTCCAACGAGGGGCAGCTTGAAGAACAAGACACAGATTGAAGATCGGCAAGTGGACAACCGCCATGCTGCTGAAGGAGCCCGTTACCGTGGTTTGCCAAAGGCTCACCCCACCAAAGGCGGACATCAGGTACATGATGATGATGGCAAACTGCACCTCGGTGACATCCACCCTGTCCGGGAGACAAAGCGGCTGAGGAGGACAAACGCAAGTTGCCGTGCGCCCGAGTCAAGGGTGGACTCACTCACAGGCCAAAGCGAAGCGTTCCTGACACGTAGGTCTGCCAGTGGGCGCAGAAGAACATGAACATCCCGATGAAGCCGCAGAAGAATATCCAGTGCGGGTATCGGCCGATGCCGCAGGAGATGCACGTACCCACGGCGACAAACACTGCAGCAAGATAACGCAAGACCTCAGCAACGACACCGCGGGGAGCCTCGAGGCTGGATCACGGAGCACCTGTGGAGACGGCGTCGCAGCCGTGGTCAAAATGCTCGTCGAGGGCCGATTCGATGTTGGTCCTGCGGGCCTGCTTGCCGTCGACGGCGTCCAGAGACTGGTACACGAAGAGACCCAGCGCACTCAGGATGAAAGCCCATGCTGGAGCCTGAAGGTAAGATTCCATTGACCAAAAATACACTTAATTCATGCGTGTGTGCAAACAGATCAAATACTTTGTAGTAGAGAGAACATTTATCGATGAATTGAATCAAGCGTATTTAACAAGGGAAACATGTCGGATCGGTGGTGGTGTGACATCCACGGGATTTGAAAGACTATTTTTAACGCAGAATTACCAATAGCGCTCCGTTATCACTGTTAATAAACTTTGTCCAAGGTCGCCTGGACTCACCTCCTCCGTGGCCGTGGGGCAAAAAAACACCAGCAGGAGCGTGGAGGCCATGTTGACCAACAGGCCCGCCATACTGAGCGCGTTGGGGGCCACCCACATCGGGATTTGCCGGACCAGCCAGTTCCAGTAGATCTGACACGCCGGATCCAGCAAAGAGCGACCCGAGGGGCTGTACTTGTACACCTCCAGCTGCTTGAGCTGCGCACTGGACAGCGGCTCCGAACACAGAAAGTAGGCCATCGTTTCTTCTTCAAAATGAAAAATGTTTGAAGCAAAATAATAGAGGCTACTGAGCCTGCATCCAGGCTGCTGGCCTTCTGTAGGTGACAGAGAAGAGGAGGCGTCAACACATTTTCCAGCGAAAGCTTGACAAGTCTCTACCTGTTTTTTATGACAACCTTGGTCGTCATCATTTACATGTCAATTAGGTGCAGGGGCACGCCGCATTGCATGAATTCACAGATGATGATCCCTCCCATCTATCAGGGAGACTTGACAAGCAGCCTCGACGGCAGGAATGCTTTTCGAGTGTCATTACCATAGCGCCACACCAAGCCCACGTTGTGCAATGTACCCATCAGTCGCTTGCACGAGCGCATGACAAGAGGAATGCATGAAAAATAGTTTCTTTATTACAAACTCCTACACACATATTCTTGTTAGTAAAAATTTGCCGTCCAGTTATATTAGCGAGCAGTGAAAAATGGCGGTTGTACAGTTCAAAACGAGAAAGTCACGTGTCATTTTCCAGAGTAGAAAACAGAACCTCAAAATATGAACGCGCTACCACAGAAGAAGAAATCCCATCAACCTGAATAAGCGCATCAGATTCGCCGGAGGAGAAATGTGTCAATCCCATCAAAGGGAAACTTCTCGATTGCAGTTCTCAGTGGAAAACACGTACAAAGTTTTGGTTTGCAATATTCACAATTATTATTCTTTTTTGTAATTACAAGAAAATGAATTAAGGCGAATTGTATACAATCACAATATTCATTATTAGCCCTTAAGGGAGAAGAAGTCAGAAAGCAGAAGAAATGGCGATGACATGAAAACGCTTTAAGTAGCCTGCTGACCAAAACACCTCACCGGAAATCTTAATCCTCCTCATTGAATCACCCCGATTGATCGCATTTAGTCACAGTCATTGTATTGACCAATTAAAAAAAACAAAACAAAAAACAACTTTGGTATTTCACATGTTTGTTTTTGAGCATTTTTTAACTTTGGGCACGTTTTTATTTGATTTCTTTTTTTCTCAGGCAGAGGTGATCACTCGGTCAAGGCTTGGGGTGCGGGGTCTCTTCTCGATGTCATCGTCGTCTGCTTTCAGGAGTGGGGAGCGGTCCGCGTCGCCCTCCGCCTCCTCCCGCCGGGCAAGCCGTCAGTCGCGGTGGGCGGGGCCGGGCGGCGTGATGCTGAAGACGCGGATGCGCAAGTGGCCGGCGATCTGGTGGCACACCCCCGTGCAGTAGCGCGTCAGGTCCACCAGGGAGAGCGCCTGAAGAGTTATTAGTTGGTGGCGTTAGAACAAGTAGGTTCTCACCAACCCGTTTCCGTAAGTTTTGCACAATCAATTGATTACGACACGAATGAATGAACGTGAGATTCTAATTCTCAAGCGCAAGACAAGGAACTGACCGTGGCGATCCAGAGGACGACGTACTCGTCGACGAAGCTGTTGAAGTACTGGTTAAGGAAGAGGAGGCCCGGACCGACGAAGGCCGTGTCCGGCAGGTGGAGCTCACTCTTGGTCATGTGCGCCACCTGCGTCGAGCAAAAACTTTGTCGACGTTCCGCACGCCGCAGGAAAGAAACGACATTTCAAGAGCAACCCACCACAAGCTTGTTGGAGATCTTGGCGATAACCATGCCGAAGGCGAGAAGGTAGAGGCAGGGGTGGTGCTCAAATAGCTGACTGGATGACTTCTTGAAGATGATGAAGGCCAGCGTGAGGATGAGGCCAATGTGCAAGCCGGGACTCAGCACGCTGGTGTCCTGTGCGGCGGCGGCAACGGTTAGATGGCGCCACATCACGACGCTATTCGGCAAAGCTTACCGCCACAGTGGAGCCGTTTTTACCCACGCCGCCATTGAGAATGACGTGGAAGTAGTTGTGGCAGGAGTAGAGGGCCCCGCCGATGATGCCCATGATGGGGAAGACGTACAGTTGCAGTCCAACGAGGGGCAGCTTGAAGAACAAGACACAGATTGAAGATCCGCAAGTGGACAACCGCCATGCTGCTGAAGGAGCCCGTTACCGTGGTTTGCCAAAGGCTCACCCCACCAAAGGCGGACATCAGGTACATGATGATGATGGCAAACTGCACCTCGGTGACATCCACCCTGTCCGGGAGACAAAGCGGCTGAGGAGGACAAACGCAAGTTGCCGTGCGCCCGAGTCAAGGGTGGACTCACTCACAGGCCAAAGCGAAGCGTTCCTGACACGTAGGTCTGCCAGTGGGCGCAGAAGAACATGAACATCCCGATGAAGCCGCAGAAGAATATCCAGTGCGGGTATCGGCCGATGCCGCAGGAGATGCACGTACCCACGGCGACAAACACTGCAGCAAGATAACGCAAGACCTCAGCAACGACACCGCGGGGAGCTTCGAGGCTGGATCACGGAGCACCTGTGGAGACGGCGTCGCAGCCGTGGTCAAAGAGCTCGCCGAGGGCCGAGCTGCTGTTGGTCCTGCGGGCTTGCTTGCCGTCGATGGCGTCCAGAGACTGGTACACGAAGAGACCCAGCGCACTCAGGATGAAAGCCCATGCTGGAGCCTGAAGGTAAGATTCCATTGACCAAATACACTTCAATTCATGTCTTTATTTATGGAGTCTTTTGCGAATGAGTTTCTTAGAATTGAACTCTGAAAAACATGAAACTCCCGAGTGCGCTTTCATCTGAACAAAGTTTTATCTTTGGGTTTCAGATTAAAAGGTGCATGCTTTTTATTGCACGGTGGCAAGACAGAAACATGTGTTTCGCATGAAGTGTTTGTTGCTTAATGAGTGATTAATCAATACAGATAAGTGTGCAAACAGATACAATGTGGACTTTGAGTGAGTAGTAAGAAACGTAATTAGCACTAAAAGCAGGGTGAACCGGTCCAGCGCGTGTCGTTTATCCAGGAGTAAAGGTGATGCCAGATTAGTGGCGTCAGCACTGCCGATGACGTCATCTGACGTGTCGTTTAGCAACTAAGCTAACTTTATGCTAAAGTACTCGCTTGTTGGGATCAACAACAGGGGCGGCAACAGTCCTCCGCATTGTCGTGTTTTGACATCCGAACCCCGCCGTCCCCCATAAGCGAGAGAGGCGGACAACCGCACATTCATGACGGATCATCGATCCTGACAAATAGATGTGATTGAGATCCAACCAGCGATCAATTAACAAGGAAGCACGAAATGCTCGTTTGAGACTTGTTTACACGTAACAGCGACTAAATCCCCGAATTAAACACAGACAGAAGGGATTTTCAATCCTATTTTGAACGCCGAACTGCACTCTGGTATTACTGTTAATAAAGTCTCCCAACGAGTTCATTCGACCAATTGATTGAAATGGTCAAATTCACATTGATTTGCTCAATGCGAGAACTTGATTCCGCGAGCGGGGTGTCTGGAGAAACTTTGTCCAAGGTCGCCTCAACTCACCTCCTCCGTGGCCGTGGGGCAAAAAAGCACGAGCAGGAGCGTGGAGACGATGTTGACCAACAGGCCTACGATAGTGAGCGTGTTCGGGGCCACCCACGTCGGAATTTGCTGGACGAGCCAGTTCCAATAGATCTGACACGGTGGCTCCACCAAGGAGCGACCCGAGGCGCTGTACTTGTGCTCCTCCAGCCGCTTGAGTTGCGCGCTTGACAGCGGCTCCGGCCACAGAAAGTGGGCCATCGTTTCTCCTTCAAATGGATCGTGACGAGATCCCGCAGGCTCTTAGGGAAAGAGGCTCAGACTCGGCTACCTTCTCGCGGCCAAGTCCAAAACATTGCAGTGCATTTGGCCTGTTGAGGAAGAAGAATGTGCCTAGGCCATTTGCAAGGCGGAACCATGAGCGGGTGATGACGGTTCGGACGAGTTTGAGGGAAGGACCGGAAAAGGGAGATTGGGCAGGGAGCGCACTTCCGCTACAGCGAAAAGTTTTACCGATTGTTTTGAAAATCTGCCAGTAACGGTAGGCTTGACCAAACGCACAAGACAAGTGACCACAAAAACGTTTTTAATGAACAGTGTTAGTTCTCAAAATGCGTATTGTTATGGTGGCTTATAATTGTTTAAAATAAATATTTATTTGACGTATAAAACCGAGTGTAAAATGAGAATTACTTTGTGTCTTTAGTATACTGTACACATACAGTAAATCCAAAATTTCCACGATATTCAAATTTAAGCAGAGTTGGAGACACACTTTCATTTGAAGTAGGAAAATAACTCTTCAGATATCCAGAAACAATGCCATAGTTAAAATTGCCATTTATTGTAATCCATGAGTCATAATTACAAAGGCATGCGCATGTTTACCGAGCTTCAATTTTTTTTTTTTTTGCCAGTCACCAATAATAATCCGAAAAATGACAAGATTTCATGCAGAATCAACCACTTTTTTTTTTATCCCATCCGCTTTGCCCTCTTCTTGAGTCATCGACACATTCGTTTAGCCAACAGTTTTCTTCAGAGACTCCATACAAAGACAAAACAAACATTTGTTTATACATGCCCCGCCCCTCAGAGTACCCTCACCAAAATAAAGAACATCGTAGTTTTGTATTTGTAATGTTTTCCACACATAAGCATAACAATAAGAGCTGCTGACATGCATCCGAGCTGATTGAGACGTACAAATAAAAAACAGAGGGTGACACAGCATGCCACACAAAGACCAGTGCGCCTTCCTCCTCCCCCCACCATCCACTCCTCCATCCCCGCATCCAGGCTGCTGGCCTCCCGTAGTGGTTGGGTGTAGGTGAGAGAAGGCAGGGGGTCACTCGTGGCAGCACATTTTGCAGCTAAAGCTCGACAAGTCTCTACTTGTCTTCTTCGACAACCTTCGTCTCCGTCATGTACTTGTCAATCAGGTGCAGGGGCACGCCGCGTTGCATGAGTTCATAGAAGGTGAACCCTCCTATAAAAGGGGGGACAATGTGGGAACACTCGTGAACAAAGTGGGAAGGAAGGCGTAGGTCGTCCCGTTTCAGTTCTGCTTTGCTCTCGTGCATCGTGAGCCCCAAACGGTCGGTAGCAAGCAGCATCGACGGCAGAAATGCTTTTCACGTGCCACTAAATCATAGCTTCACGCTCAGCCAATGTTTACCTGAAGCATTGGCCTCTGTGTGCTTACAGAGAACTTCAACTGGGGGTGGCAATAAGCGACACAACTTTTTGGAGAATGCTGCTTGTTGTAAAGTGAGTGGCGTTACATTTAAGGCTTCCACAGGCCATCCTCGTCCCAAACCGACGACATGCAAGTGGTGAGTAGTTTTACGATATTTTACTGTTTGATGTAGCGTTTAACTTATAGTTATGCTTTTTTTTTTTTTTTACTTTTTTTTTGCAGTGCATCTACAATGCAAGATTCTCTCAAAAGTAAGTCAGTATTACTTTTTGTTTGTGACTTAAATGGGTTGGTTTATTCCATCTTAAACTATTCCAAACAAAGTAGAACTGACCTGGGACACAAGCTGAGGCTTTGCACATACAGCCGCTTTGCCCAAGACAAAATCGTTGCGCACAAAAAAAAAAGAGTAACCATTTTGTTCGCTTTGCTTTCAGTGCTGTAAAACGTCCGTCGATGGCAGCCACGAGAGGACAAAAAAAGGTACGTCAGCTCTTGTTTCCGTACAGTTTAGCAAACAATTTACTCACCTCGTGTCGTCTGCACACAACACTCACGAGTCACAAAATGGCAACCGACGCAAATTACAAAAGAGACTTCGAAAGGAGTCCAGCCGTGAGGATTCATGCAAATCCCATTACGCTAAAATGGCCGCCGGGGGGACTTCCTGCAAAGGGAATAGCGGCCATAGTCCCAACCAGCAACTCAAAGTTAGAAGCAGGCTGACGGCGAGATGCATCATGAATGACATAAGCTTCATATGCCAGATCCATATGAAAGCTTACCTTATGTGAGAACAAACATTCATAATTCTTGAGTTTGGACTGGGGGGAGAGAGAAGAGAATATGGGTTAGCAAAAATGTTTACATGGGGTTACATGTGTGCACCAGGGGGGTGTACCGCTGTGAAAAACTTTTTTATATGAGGAGTTAACAAGTGAAAGTGGCACCACTGTGGATCCAAAATTGCTGTCAAGTCAAAGAAGTGAGGATGGAACTTTTTTTAAAGGTGAAATTTGACACATGAAATGACATTTAATCGCTACCTGCTGGTGTCGTTAGCACACCGTGAGCGGAATAACATTAGCTCGTTTTAAAATGCTTATGTAGGTAAAAGGTGTTAAAAAAAAAAAGAGAGCGAGAAACCTTTTGCTCTCAATGAAGTTAGCTTTTGGTTAACCAGCTACTGTATATTTAAATTCCAAAGGAGCCAACCAATGAATGCATGTATCTCTGAATGTGTTTTTTTTTTTTCTACAAAAACAACACATGATGGAGATATATGCTGTTCATTGGACATGTTGCTTGAGTATTTCATCTAGCTTCTGTGTTAAAAACAACAACAACAACAACAGATACTTACATTTCCTTAAACGGCAGCCATCTTTTTTTTTCCCCACAACACACATTTGAAACTGGACCCTACTTTGAACTGGCCTCCCGTCACTCTCTAAATCACTGGTTACTTTTATAAACGATTGTTTTTAATGGAACTGAAAGCTCTGCGTCCACGCTTACCCTTGACCTCCAGTTTACACTCCACCTGGGCTTCCCCCAAGTCGTTGCTGGCCCTACAGGTGTACATGCCGCCGTCGTAAGGGCTGGGTTTCCTAATCTCCAGCGTGCACACGCCCTGGTTGCTAAACATGCGGTAGCGAGGGTCCTCGCCAATGATCATCTTGTTCTTCATCCAGATCACTTTGGGCTACGGGAAGTACACAAAGACAGGGTTTGACTTGGCAGGGTCATTTTTGCGTGCTGGCTTCCAACTTGGGCCGTTCCTACCTTGGGGTGGGCACGCACGCTGCAGTTAAGAGTAGTGTTGTAGCCAGCGATGCCAAACGTGTTGATGAGCGGCTGCGTGAATTTGGGAGCCTCGTTGAAGTCGTGGTCGTTGAATTCAAAGATTTTCAACTTCATGTCTGCGGGTGGAAGAGTCAAAGAATGGAGTGGTGGCAAGTGGCCATGCGATCGAACTTCCATCCGAGAAAATTCTCTGACCTTCTTTGAGGATGAGGGCGCTTTTCCTGGTTTGGGTGGCCGACTCGCTAAGTCCACACATGTTCTCAGAGAAGACCCTGAAGTAGTACTCGTTACCGACCACGAGTTCGGTGATAGCGATGGTCATGCGGTGGTAGTGCTCAAGGCACGTGTACCATTCCTATGTTCGGAACATGAAACGTGTCATTGTGATGAGCAAACATTTGGCCCAAGTTCTCCAAATGTATGGCCTACCATAGTCTTCTTGTCTGCCTTTTGAATGGTGTAGCCTGTTATTGCCGCATTGCCATTATCTTGAGGGGCAGTCCAGGACAGAGATACATTTTCTCCCCAGACATCTTCGATATTCACCATCTGGGGAGGACCAGGGAGGTCTAACGATCACAGAAATGGGAAAAATGAGCCAAAGGTTTAAACGGCAGTGAACGTTTTTCTTTCCACGCTTTGTTATTTCCTCACCTATGATCTGGATGTCCATGTCAGCTGTGTCCTCGTGGCTTTCTACCTGCACCTTCATTTGATACTTCCCAGAGTGACTCCGTTCTGCTTTACGAATGAAGATCATGCTGTCACAGTCCGTGTTCCGAATGCTCACGGCGGCAGGATCAATGGGTTGACCGTCCTTCAACCAAGTCACTTTCGGCCTCGGTTTGCCCTAGATGGACGTCGTCATTGACTCATGTTGAATGATTCTGAGAAAAGAACTTAACCTTGACAATCGCTTACCATGAACGGCACCACAAGGTTGAGAGTTTCGCCAACTCGTCGAGTGTAAGTCTGCTTCAGGTGTCGCGGGAGGCGGATCTTGGGTGGTTCTTGATGCATGTCACAAAATTGAAGGCGTAACTTATCTTTGAGAAGCAACTTTCATTTGTCTTTGTTTTTTCCCCTGGCATTATTTTCCTTACCGATAACTTCCTTGACAAGAACGGCATGCTGAGTGGTTCGTGGCGCACTAGCTCCCGCAGCATTGACGGCCTTGACTCGAATGAAGACTTTCGAGTCGGGCTTCAGGCCTGCGATGGTGTATCTTGTCTTATCTATCAGTTCGGTGTTGGCCGGTACCCAGTCTTCAGCTGTCGCAAAAGAAACGTTGCATCTTTTTAGCCTTGAATTCTTTCAATTCCGTCAAGGATAGCCCAGTGTTTGCGGGGCAACGGGTCGCCTTACATCCTTCAAGACAGTACTCCACCAAGTACCCGTCGAGACCGGCGGCTCCGATGGTTTCTGGAGGACGCCACTTGACGGTCACTGTTGTGTCAGTCACGTCATCAACCACCAGCATGGTGGGCTCACTGGTCACCGCTTGGAGGAGGATGCAAATATCAGACTTTTGTTACACAAGCAAGATCAACACACGAGGACATGAGCGAGGCGCCTCTCTGTCTGCCAGCCTCTGCCCATTCTTTATTCAGAATCATTTCACTCCTACTGAACTCTCTCACCTAATCTCCTAAACCTATAATCCGCAGATGGTTTGGCAGTGGTTATAAAGACCTTTTTTAATATCTCCTTAAGCTCCTGCGTGGCCAATGAAAATCTTAGTTAAATGCTTTGGATGGCGGTGAAACGGGAGGCAACAGCTGTGTGCATGCTGTGCCGAGGGCACATCAAAGGCTTCTATTCAACCTGAACCAAACAAAAAAAGGCATGACATGCTGGTGACGTGTTCAAATAAGATAGTCCAGAGAAACGATGGCATAGAGAGTGCAACCGTTGTCCCGGAGGACATTAAAAGGGTCGTTTGGATGACTTACCCAGCGGGGTAAAAGCTTTGGATGGTTCACTGGGCTTGGACACCCCAATGGCATTGACGGCAAATATCCGCACTTCATATGGCACGCCTTCAATCATTTTCTTGGGTTCGTACGTTGTCTCTTTGATGAGGTCAAAGTTAATTCTCATCCATCTTGAGCTCTGCTTCTTTTTTCTCTCAATATAGTAGCCTGTGGGGGACAAACATACTTCACCTTTTTGCTGCGCAATAAATCTGTGAGGTAGATATTTGGACATTTACCTAAAATTGGTGAACCTCCATCATATTTGGGTGGCTCCCATGTCATGGAGCACCAATCGCCTCCAATCACGGGGACCAAAGGCGCCTCTGGAGAATCAGGGATGTCTGCAGAAGGAAAATGTGCTGTGAGCTTTTTGAGATTCCTTAAAGGCCTGCGATACGTTTTTGTCGTCATCTCTTACCTACAACCTTCAACTTGATGCTAGCTGAGGCTTCTCCGGCCTCATTTTGGAGGACTAATTTATAGTTGCCCGAGTCCTCGCGCTCCGTGATATCAATTGTCAGGCTCGTCTGGTCAACGTATGTTTCAGCTCGGACTCGGTTGCCCGCCTCGGCGATAACCTGAGACAGAGATGTGGGCGGCCATTCCTTTTAGACCTCCCGAAGTCTCGTCCACCCAGGCTGCGGACAAACGTTAGATACTGACCCTTTCACCTTTCATCCACACCACCTTGGGGGCTGGCTCTCCACTGATGGGGATCTCCAAGCGCATCTTGTTTCCAGCTACAACTGTCACAGTGTTGTCTATGAAGTTCAACCCCTCCAGGTGCACCTTTGGAGGGTCTGAAGAAAATTGTATACTCATTACTTGAGTATTTTCTGGTGTGTGTGATCGCAAGCCATTGAGTCTTATTGGAACGTACCAATGACATTAACCTTCGCAGATAGACTGTGTGAGTACCCCTCAGGTACAAAAGTGTAATCTCCAGAATCGTGAAGTGAGCTAACTTCAATTGAAAGTTCGTGAACCCTGCAAAAAAAAAAAAAACCTTGAAGTTATTCATTATTGAACACTTTCGTTTTTGTCGGTCTAACATTGAGGTCGTACCTATTTTTGTGTGAAATCTTGATGCGGTCGGTTTCCTGGATCAGCTGTCCGTTTCTGTACCATCGGCCTGGGACGTTTCCTGGAGAGATCTCGCATTGCAGTTTGAGAGGCTTGCCCAACAAAACCTTTGTATCCGTCAGGTCTTGATGGATCTTCAGTGGTTTCACTATTGACCAAGAGTTGAGTTCAGCTTACATTTGAAGAAAAGCGGTAAGAGCAAGTCAATGAAGCATCACTGTATACATACGGTCAACCTGTACATGAGCCTCTGATGAGCCACCAGAAGCCATGATGGAGTATGTCCCAGTATCTTCCAGGGATGCGTCGTCGATCACCAGGTAGTGTTTGTTTCCCTCGCACTTGACTCTATATCTGGAGCGAACCCCTGTTGGAATCTCCACACCATTCTTCATCCTGAGATGAGAAAGAGCTTCTAGTTTCCATGTTGTTCTTCTCCCAATTTTACACCATCATCTTACCATTTGACTGGGGCGCCGTCCTCTGTCACCTCACACATCAGCTCAATCCTCTCATTCACTGTGGTCGTCACGGGCTCGAGACCTTTTGTAATCTTGACCGGCAATTCTAATGTCCAGAAATGATGATAGCGCTGAAGAAAAGGCTGAGCGAGGTCCACCAAGGGTATTAAGGAAATGTTTGCTTGCAATACCTTTGACAAACAGCTCTGTGGAGCACTTCTCGTCTCCTGCTGCCACAGAATATGCCGCGTCGTCATTCAGAGCACAGTTGTTGATGACCAGGATCCTTTCTGTGCCCTTATGCTCAAAAATGTACCTAAACGTGATTCGTTAGTCAGCTTGGCCTAACAAGTTGCTTGAGCCCCTTTTACTCTTTGTAAAGTAGGGAAGTGTCAAATCATCCGTTTTTCAGCATGCATCGTGCACATCGGATCAGACAACAACGAACACAAAGACAAACGGATCGACTTACTTCCTTTGACTTAAGGTCAGCAGCGGTGCCAGAACAGGGCCAGAGCACACGGAGTGTGCAGGAATTGATTATGGCAGACAGGAAGGAGCATCAAGACATGAGACAGACAGACATAGACAGAGAGACATCATGCCTGGGGGTGGGGAGAATGACAGGAAGTCCTGGTGATGGAACCAGAACACAGCGGTAGCCTCCCAAATGGCTTTAGCTTGGCATGGCATTGACTTTGACTTTGAAATTAGGTTTCTTGGCAAGTCTTGCGTCTTATCTGTCCTAGGTGGCACACGCACTGAGGGCATTTATCTTCACTTTCTTGTTGTGTAATTCACTAGAACTTGACCTTATCTACTGTCATGTCAATGCGACGCTCAGTTAAAGACCTGTGTGGGAGGTACCGCCTTCTCCCCTGTACGGAAGCATACAAAAAGCAATTAAAGACAACAGTACGTGAGAGATTATCACTCAAATGTAGCTCTGCAGTCAAGGAAGAGCCACATTGAAGTCGAGAAGACATCTGCGAGACAACCGGAAGGACACGGTTCCACAAATGAATGGCATCGTGTCAAATGCGCTTCATTTATGTGTGTTTTGGGTTTGACAACATTTTCGTGGCACAGTAGGCGACATACTTGGGACTGGGACGGATCTCCACTCCATTTTTGTACCACTTCAGGTCGACCGTGGGGTCAGTCAGATCAACAGAAAAGCGGATCTTGCCACCTTTATCTACCTGATACGCAGGGTCCAGTTTTTTTGCAAAGGCTGCAAAATGCCAGGCGTATTTTCGTCAGCATTGGTCCTCTCTGGGTTTACAATGGCCGGAGTGATTCTTCGTTACCTTCGCTCTTTTTCTCCACTTTGGGAATCTTCTTCATTCTACGCAACAGGCCTCTCAGATCCGTTATACCATACTCGAAGGCGATCTTCTCATATTGATCCGGACGGGCGTTCTTCAGGATCTCCCACACGTCCACCTCGGGAGCGTCGTCCTGCTGTTTGTGCTCCCTGGGGGTGTTGGATATTGTGTGAGGGCCCACAGTCATGGGCAGGTGTTTGCAACACGTCTTGAGGAAATTCAACGGTAATATGAGATTCTATTTCCTCAGGACATGTCACACAAAAGGATGGGCTTCATGCAAAGTAAACCTGAGTTTACTTTGATCCTGGACATTTTTGGTCTAAATCCACCTCGTCACGTGTACGACAATCTCGTTGCATTTTGCTTACCATGACCAGGTTTTTTTTTTTTTTTTTTGTGTGGCTACCAACAAGTAGCCCGGTAGACATGTTCTGGTCCCCTAGAGTACATTTGGCTATTGGAATTGAGAACCATTTTTTTGCTGATTGCATTGATCCAGTCAGGGAAGCTCGCATAGTGTTAGAATCTTGGAGGTGGGTGTCAGATTAGATTTGTGAGCTCTTGGTTAGTCAACCAATCGACAGTTTGCGTTAAGAGAAATTTCAGTCAATTCTGTCTTTCATGGACATTCTTCCAAATGTTAGCAACATGAGCAAATGTTATTCCATTCTTACTCCTCCTGTTTATTTTCGGCCATGATTATGTGGAAAGCCGAAATAAACATGGCTGTATTTGCCTTGTATTTCTCACCTGAAATAGAACGACAATGTAGCGATAACACTATTTTACGGGCATCATTTCTCTGTGGCTCATCTTTAACAATGGGAAACGGTGCTCCAAGACCGTTTCCGTCATTGCTGACTGCAAGAAGGAGCCGGTCAGAATGTTGCTTTCAAATGAAGTGTTACCAAGCTACTGTACGCCAACACTCTTTGTTCGTCCAATTCGGGGAGACCCCGTCATGCTGGGGACTCGACCAGATTACAGTACTCACCCGCAGTAAGGTCTAATGCTTTTAATACCTATGGTTTTGGCTCTACTAACCTCTGTTGTCTGAATATGTAGGGGAAAAGAAGAGACAAGCCCAAAATAAATGGATCATTTATCTGGTCGTCTGTGCTTTAGCTTTAGCCTCCATTGTAGGCATCGTTGGGATTATTTGGAGCAACCAAGAGAAGCGTGCTAGACATAGGCTGGCCATTCCTAGGGTGGCTTCATACGAATCATTCTTTCAAAGCAAAAGAAGCAAAGACAAGTGGAAGAGAGGGCAACATCCACTCAGCGGCTGAGCAAATGATTCTCACCTATGTTTAAGGAGAGCACTAAAGTCAAGCTCCCCTGCATCTTCTTGGCCATCCGTGCTGTTGTTAACAAGGGAGAGATTAATACGGATATCGTGAAACAGGAAAAACAATGCTCAAAGTACAACACAAAGCCAACGCTCAATCAGCGTATTAGCTGTGAGCTAACAAGTGATTGGTTCTTACACAAGACCTCAGTCTTTGGTTTTGAAACAAGGCGCTTTGTGTAAGTCTCGCGTCCAGGGTGACATTGACGGCGCAATGGCATCACGCTGCTTTGTATTGCCTTCCGTACACATTGTTTGTGGGTGATTCTTAGATATCGGCCTTTAATTGTCTAAAGGCGCTTGAGTTGGATCGATTGTGTCAATCGTGTCGTACTCTACGCTTTTACGGGATTCTACCTTTGTGTTGCATACTGAATACACAATCCACAACCTAACGTCTTGCATTACCTCCTCTTGAAAGCAGATCGAATGTCGATACTTTGCGATCCCCCAGCTGGAAGACAGCGGAACAAGCTCACGGTTACTCGTCCATTGTCTTGACGAGAGGGCCCGCTCGGTGCTTTGACCCACCTTTCACTTCCAGGTCAAAGGAGCAGCTGTCAAACTTGTCCTTGAGGCTGACCTCGCACCTGTAATTGCCCGCGTAATTCTCCTTGGCCTTGATGATATGCATCTCAAATGTGTAGACCTATCCGAGAAGATAGCGTCAGAGAACTCCCCGTCTGATAGACGCCGGAGGCCAAGACCGACCTTGGTGTTACGATCAAAGATCTCTTTGAGCTGCAGGTGCTTTCCTGTCTTGCTGGCCAAGTCCATCCATTTTCCCTTAAACCACTTGATGGTGGGTTTACGGAGAAGGTCTTTCGCTTCCACTTTGGCGACAAAGGTGATGTCCCCACCTTAGTCAAGACAAACATGGGCATTATTGTGGACGTCGGGTGTGCACTTTCCATCCCCAAGCGTTCTTCACGTCCTGCTTACCGACTGTCACCGTGCCGCTCACGGGTCTTTCTGATAGCAGGGAGGACGTCGGCGGGTTCTCAGCTGGCTTTTCTGCCGGTGGGTTCTCGATGGGCTTTTCCAGTTCCTCTGGGGGTTGGGATTCACCCAAAGACCACACTGGTTCACATTAAGGACAAACACAGTTGTAGATTTTAAAAAGGAGCAAGTAAGTCAATCATTTTGGTCGGAACCACATGACAGCCGCCCACCTTTTGGTCCTAGCACTCAGACAGACAGGACGACACATTTGGACACGTTCTATCATTTACACCAGCAGCAGCAGCAGCAGCAGTTTAAGCGACATTGAAAGCATGAAATAGACATGGAGCAGAAAACTTACTTCTTATGATGTCCAACATGAGCGACGGAGGATCTTTATAAAAGCAACGCTATTCTCGATTCCCGAGTGTATGTAACAATATCAACAATGGCTAGTGACTGTGTCTACCACTCAATTACCTGAGTCTTTTCTCCCCATGGAGGTAACAGGGACGCTATCATCTAAATAAAGACAAAGAGAGATTTACAGCATCGTGGCGGGAATCGTACTGTAAAGTCCGCCGGAGCAAGCACACGTCAAGACAAAAAAAACAAAACAAAACAAAACAAGCGATTAGTTTTGTGGGGTGGGGGGAGTATTGATCATGAATTGTATCTGCTGTTTGACGGGAACGACTCAAAGGGCAAAATTGAAAGTGTAACCTGGAGTTAAAAGGTGGCTGTTAATTTGTTAGCAAGGGGACATCCCCACTTCTATCTGCTGTACACACCCCAAAAACATGTCTGCCAGCATGTTTCCTATGTTCTAATTTTATTTTAAGGGGGGGGGGGGGATATTTAGTGATTTAGGGAAGGTGACCGCGTTTGTCAGAAACTCTGTCATGGGACTGAGCAGAGGCATCTTACTAGGCAGCTCAATTGACAGTTTCTTGAGTGAATTGGCTTCCTCTGTGAAAAAAAGCACAGTCATCGCGGAAAGTGATCAGGCTAGGTTCACGTATAGAAATAGAATTCACTCGAGATTTGAGCAAAACGGATGACAGTCTTCCAACATGACCCATCGGAAAGGATAAAGGCTAATACCCACCGAGCAAGATGGTGCAAATCTCGCAAAACGGGTAAACGTCACGACTCACCTTTTCGATAAATCGCATCCATAGCTAAAGCAAATTCTTTCCGGTTTTACGTAGACCAAATACTTTTGGTCAATCTTGCGTATATGTTCCCATTTCGCTTCCGCCTAGGACACTTACCTTTCGCGCCTACCTTGACCTCCTACCACGCTGGTGCGCCCAGAGCATACCATCTTTAAAAACATCTTCACATTTGCGTGGAGAGAGCACGGCGGCACGCTAAGAACCACAAAACACCACAATCATACCTCCTCCACAGAGAACCCGCAGGCCCGGCATAGTGAATTAAAAATCGGAGAATACGTGTGAGGGACTGCACACCCCAAAGCAACACGTGACGTGAGTTGTGGTGGAGGGGAGGGTGGAAGAATCGAGGTGGTCAAGCTTTTACCCACCTGGGGGCGGAGAGACCTCCAGGGCAATCGCGGGGGGGGGCGAGGCACCGTTACTGTCTGGTGCGACACTTTCTGAACATGTGACAAATAAAGCGGCCAATGGATTTGGATGAGCACAAAAGCTTTTCAAAGCACGCGTGGTGCCGCTTGCACTCCCGTGTACGCCAAAAAGACAACAGCACACATAGTACACACATACTTGCTTACACTTTGATACACGAGACAAACACCAACAATGTCATTTCTGGCTTGCAAATTTGTATGAATGATGTTCCCCGGTTAACTATAGATGACTACCAAACTATCTTGCAAAGGTGAAGTCATCTTTGGGTCACCCCGTTTGAGACAGTGCTGGCTGTAGTTGTTCTGCAAAAGTCCCTGGGGTATTTTTAGTGAGGCTTTCGTAGAACTTCTCCCAACATGAGCCTCAAGATGCTGCGGCTCCAAGGTCAAATCCCAGCGGCGACGGCAAAATGCTCGTCGCTCGCCGCCCACCACCCCCAACCCCGCTCGTCCTCGCGTAGGCCACCCCGGCGCGTCAGCTGAAACAACAGTGAGGGATCAGCTGCTCTGCGACAGGAATGTTAGAGATGCTGACAGCTCGCTGGTTGTCACAGCGGCTACGTCCCGTATTGTCTACGAGAATCAACCTGTCTTAAGGTTTCAGAGTTCCTCTTTGGGAGATGTTGTCTGGTCTTCTCTTGCAAAGTCAGAGTCCCTTTCTGTCTCTCTACGCTAAGGCAAGGGGACGCCATTAGAACTGTTGTAGGTTTCGCTATCATACGATACTTTCTTTCTCAGATCCTAGGTCAGCAATGGCCAAATGGGTCAAAGTGGTTCCGTTCAAGCTACGGGTTTGTGGCTTCCTACGTTGGCCTGGATCTTTCTGTTTGCATGGGTTTTCTCTAGATAGTCCAGAGAATCTAGTTGCTACATATGGCCTTCCATCATCCAGTGACCAATCCAGGGTTGATTTTTGCCTCTTGCCCCAAAATCAGCTGGGAAGGATCCAACTCATCTGGATATGTTATTTCCAGTCCCTCAAAGATACTATCTGTAGGAATGTGCCCCATGTGTTTACCCAACCAGAGACAAGTCTGAGTCTGTCTGATCGTCGTCTGAAGGTGTGAAGTGACAAGCGGAGACCCGTCATCGCTCACTCACCTTCCGGCTGTCCGTTTGCCGTCTCATCTAAAAGGAGAAAAGACAGGAGATATCCATTACGAAACAGTTGGGAAGCATTTGATGTTATTTGGTTAACTGACTCCCAAAAGTCTTAAGTGATTAAGACGGTGGCACACCAACTTCTCCAAAAACCACAGACAGCCCACAGAACCACGGGACCATGGGCCAGTGCACAAAGGCAGCTGGACTTGCCTCTGCTTTTTATAGCTCCAGTTGTGGTCACCTAACCTTTATTTAGGTGTTTATAGTCTTGCGTAAAGACACATCATAAATTGCCAAATTCCATGCATGGCGACATGTTTTTATGGAGCTCAGCGCTCCACCCCGAGGTTTAGTGGAGAAGATAAACACCGGGAAAGTGATAACAAACATGAGATGGATGAACATGAAGGTTGGAGACCTTTGTCTGGCATGGATACACCACTAACTTGGATCAAAAACCTCATTGGTCCTGCATCATCAGATCCTTGGAGACCTCAACTCGGTTTCCTGCGCATTTGCTGACTGCGTATTGTCTTTTGAGGGCCGCTTCTCCCGTTGCCGTCTCATCTTCAGATATTCCTGAATTTGACGATTCCCTGTCAGCGTTCCTCCGCCACCCAAAATTAGCGACGAGGCTCGCTTCCAAACAATGCGTTTCTGGCTACCGCCGCGCAATCCTGCAGGGTCACATCATGCGGGCCCAGAACGAGGCTCATGGCCTTAGAGATAATGAGGGGGCAGAAAGGTTTTGTTTTACCTCCGAGGTCTCCCAGTTCAGCTGACAAGGTTGCAGGTATTTTCAGCTGTCGCCTGTGCTGGCGCTCAGACAGAAAGGGGCTCACCGAGGCTCCAACTGTTGCCTGGTTGCTTCTCCTAACATAGACCAGTCTTTGAATTCAAACGTCTGTCAGAGCCCTCATCAATCCCGCCGTCGCGCTCCTTTGGCGGAATTGGATGAGATCCCCCTTTTGCCTTATGACAAACTGTCTTGAATTACGAGACACGAAATGGAGGAGGGAGCCATCTTGGAACTCTGCCACAAGAAATACTGTATCAAGCGGCGGGCTTCTCGGCGAGTGAAACCCAAGACAAAGCAGCACGAGGTGAGGACAGTAGTTGAAGGAGGCAGTGCTTGGGGTCAAAAGGGGTGGCTGCCCTTTGAATAGCTGTGGGGTTGTCAGAACTGGTGCCTGGCCAGGAAGGGGGAGGAGGCTTGGGTGTCAGTGGAGGGAGGGAGGGAGGGAGGGAGGGAGGGAGGGAGGGAGGGAGGGAGGGAGGGAGGGAGGGAGGGAGGGAGGGAGGGAGGGAGGGAGGGAGGGAGGGAGATGGCAGGGAACAAGGGATGGGGATTAAAAGTGAGCTCATTCCAAACTATTCCAGGGACAAGAATCTTGGCCCCCCGAGAGGTACTCTGTCGACCCATCATCTCCTGTTGGCATCCAGAGTGGGTGGGTCGGGGGGGTCGTCTAAAACAACAGCTGGTCCGACCCATTTGAAGAACAATGCACATTTACAGTATCTGCCGGGGGATGTTATTATTTTGGGGTGATGCTGGTCGCCGATTGGATCCGTGGATGCGCATGGGAAAGTCACCTTTGTAGCAAATTCTCAGTGAAGATAAATGGCTTATGACGCAATTCAATGCCACAGATGTCTTTACAAACAAAAGCCAAAGTCTTGTTTTAATGAGGCCAATTAATGCGATGAAAAAAACACGCCCTTTCTAGTCATACTAGTCAATGAGCACTTGTCACTCAACCAGGATCTGCACTATTTACTTGCTCCGCCAGCTCATAGCATCCCCTCACACTTTGAAAAGAAAATCTCAATATCGTTTATGTATAGATAGTCTTCTGATAAATCACCGGTCCTCGAGGGGATGGCAGCTTTACGAGGGAAAAACAAAACACATCAGCTCTCCCTAAAGTTTTAAATGTACTCTTTACGGGCATATCTGATCTGCTAATGGAGAAGGTAGAAGTAATAGCATCGCATAACGACAGACAGGCGTGGATTAAACAGGAATGTGGATGGACGTGATATTGCCAATGACAGATGTCTTCCAAAAGAGGGGGCGGGACCACGGGGATGCTTTTAGACGCGGTGTCTAGTTTAATATGGACTTTGCCATGAATCATCTGGGAGACACCTGGAGCAACTTTGTTGATCCCGAGTCCGACCACCGTTTCTGCAGGGACGCTGCTCAACCGATGCATGCATCGACCGTACAACACCAAAACCCAACCCACCGCCGTTTTTTTTTTTGCCCCTAAAACACTCGGCCGGTGTTTGTCGTAGTCCCTTCTGCAGCCCTACCTTTCTTCGGGGGCTCTGGCATCTTGAGCCGGGTCCCAATTAGAGCGTCAGGCGGTCAAGAAAAAAAAGCGCAGCTTCCGAGCTGTGGAACTCAACGGCAGGTCGCCGGGATGAGGCGCGGGGAGTCCACCGGCAAGGGGGAGGGGGGCGGCAGGTAGAGCGAGAGAACGTCGCTGCACTCGGACGAGAGTGATGCGAGATGAGGAGAGCACGGTGGGTTACGTTTTGGAGGTCTTGGCGGAGGGGTGGGGGAGAGGAGGAACACTGACCCATCCAGGGGGGGGGGACATGGCTTTCAGGCCTTATATAGATAGATGGCACGCTCCTCCTCTCCTCTCTCGTCTGGCCCACAGTGAGCATCTCAGTCCTCAGCCCTTCTGCGACCACGCCAGCTTTTTGGGTCCGGGCGATGCGAATCGTTCCACGTCCCAGCCCTTAGTCAAAAGTTGTTATTGAATGAGAAAACAGTAACTTTTCATATTCTATAATGAGAGTTGCTGTCGTCGATTCCTCCAACTTTTTCGGTGTCACCAAAACGTTTGGTGCTACTTTTCTTCACATGCGCCCCAAACGGTTCTTTTCGAGTGTATTGTCAGGGATTACTTTCAGGGCTGAATTGAAAGATTATTTATAGCCAAAGGATGGTGTATGTGGGATGGACTGAAAATAAACTACAGTGCCCGGGCGGTGACGCGCCCCACCCCCCCCACACACACCCCCCCCTCCCTCCCGCAGTCCTATTTGCGGCCATTGTGATTAATTCAACACACGAGTTGCTCTGCCGCCGATACTTAGAGAGCCGCTCGACAAAATGGATGTCCACCAGGACTTAACCCGGCACCGAACCTCCGCACACTGCGTCTAATTTTAGAAAGCGGTGATGACATTTCCACATAAACAAACAGGAGCAATTGAAAATATCAACCTTAATATGTACTTATTAAGTTTACAGCATGTGGCCTTTCTTGGTAACAGACACTCGCCGCCTGCCCCCGGGGGTTGGCCCATTTATAACCGGCCGGGGCGGTGGTGGGCTACAGCAATAAATGCTGGGCTTAGGAGGGCCGGGTGTCATGTGGATGCAAAGGGCTCAAAACCATTTGGTATTGTCGGCACTGCACCGAGAGTTCACATCACAGGGGTGATTGAGCCATGAGGTCACCGGAGAAGGTGAGGGAGGGGCAGGGGCCAGTATGGCTCGTCAAATGGAGTCTAGTGACACCTTCTGGTTCAAGCAACAAATTGTTCTTTTTTATTAAAGATGACGTAAAAACCCGACTCGATATGTAATGTTGACTCCGACGATGTGTTCACGGGCCGCTTTGCTTTACAGTTCCCCCCCGGCGATGTTTGTGCAGCAACATCAGCGTGTGCTCGCCAAACTGGTACGTGAGCTTCTTCTTCACCTTGACGATCTCGCCAGAGCGGGCGTAGTTCCTCAGCGCCCGAGACATCTTCTGGTAGGTCATGGGCCGCTTATTGCCTTTCCTCTGGCCCCACAGCGCCGCCAGCTGGTCTTTGTTGTGGGCGGAGAAGCGGAAGACGCCCGAGGACGACGGCACCCAGGACACGCAGTGGGCCATGGCGGGGTCCTCCAGCATCTCGAAGAGGAAGTGAAAAAGACGGAGCTTCCTCCCTGCGAGAAGCGGTCAGTGGCTTCGTTTTTTTTATATATATATATATTTTTTTTCAAATCTCACCCAAGTTCTAAATACAAGCCAGTCCTGAACCAGTTGCAGCTGAGGTTTGCCAGTATGCAAATGCGCTGGCCGGCACACTAAATTAGGCAGGCATCAAGTTCCACCCACAATAGATCCCTGACAGTGTAACACCCACATCTGCGCCACACCATTTACTGTTAATCATTTCCTCAAAAGCAACAATTCCCAGAAAATAACTGGCCACATAGCAAACACTGCGGTTATCTAATAAATGGTAGAAAGAAAAAAAAGCGCTTGTATTGTTTACGATCTCTTTGCTCCGAGGCGGAAAGCGCCCCGCGGCAATAACCGGAATGAGGTGAGCGAGGCAAAAAAGGAGAACTCACCACCGGCCGCCGCCGAGGCCTGCTGTTTGCTTAATTGTCTGGTGGTCACGGAGGCAGCCGGCGTCTCGCACGGCACCGCCTCTGGGCCACCTGGGATGCTCTAGCGCAGGCAGACAAAATGACAAAAGTTCAAGCCAGGTTTTGACACATTGTGGCGCTCCAGTTATTGGTTACATTTTTGGGATTTAAGCTTGAATCATCCTTCAAAACTGCGCCTTTGAAAAGCACATTCAATTAGCTGGATAATTAACACCATGTGATGTTTCAATGTATTTTTTGTAGGAAGTCATTTTTTTTAAGTTCATACGAATTTTTAAAAATGTAATATGTACCGTTGTTTTTTTTTTTTAAATGACAAGTATTTTTGTACCACTACAGCATTCTTTTAGTGAAACATTCTTCAATGTTAAAAATAATTTTTCAAATGTCGTAAATGCTTACTGGTGGCTCCAAAGGCCTCCAGCATTGCTCCCAAGTTTGGTCGTCTACGGCGCTCGCGTCCTGCTGCGCAGCCGCTGTCAAAGTCAACGACACTACATCAAATATGACGTTGCCAATAGCAACCACGCTGCTTTTTTACCGTTGTCCGTGTTTTGTCTGTGGTACTCCTCCAGAAACTCTAAAATGACCTCCAAGTCAGACTGAGCCTCCTGGTAAGAATCCTGCAGGACATTTAAGAGTCAATGATTCGATATTTTGCAAAGGTGATGTGGCTTATCGCTCATTACCATCCCCGCCGCTCTAGTTGATCCGAATAAGGCGTGGAAAGTACGTCGGGGGCGCCGTTCTTATACCTACCTCCCCCAAAGGGAGCGAGGAGCCCGCCGCTAACAATGAGCTCCATGCCGCAGCAGATGCGGCAGCCCGTCAAGAAAGGCTGACCACATCCTCCCCTCTGGGCCCCGATAAGGCCACGTCTGGAGCCCGCCGCCACTCTCTCAGGAAAAACACACTTGCGGCCATATTTTTCCTCACAGGATGTGTCGACAAAGTCGCAACGGCCGTCTTTAAAAATGTCAGCCCCCAAAGCCCCTTTTGCTTATCAACATGAAATTTGGTCTACCATGAATAGGCCTCCCCCCCCCAAAAAAAAATAAAAAAATAAGCGCCAATCAGAATGGAATCGCGGCGCTGAACATTTTCTCCGAACAAACTGGTTCATCGAGTCCGTCAGGAACACAGCAGGTGCGTGAACGACATTCATTTATGGCTTGTCGTAGCCTCAACAGCTCCTATTCTGACAAATTTGAATCAGTGTGAAGTGAAAAGATGGGACCTTTATTGAAAAGGACAAACAGTCAAACGCTCAAATACAAAATGAAAACACATGATTTTTTTCTGTCATGCGCTCTTATGTTAAGACAAAATTGGCACCTTTGATTAAATTAGCCATCTGAGCCTTAACCTAATGTTTTTTTGTTTTTTTTTTAAGAGTGTTTTTCTTTTTTAAACAAAGGTGAAAACAACATCATAGGGTTTTAGGGGTTGATTTTGATGAGGGGAACATCAATTTGACAAACTTGGTCATGGTGTCCACTTCAATTTGCAGAGTCTGAAGTATTTCAACAAAGCGCATCGAAAGCGCCGACGTGCTCCAACTCCTGCGCCAGGCTCTGCGCGGCGTACCAACTCTGCCAGTCGGGCGCCGAGGGGCCGCAGTAGGTCTGCGCGGCCACCGGGCCGGGCAAAGTCCCGCCGGGCGCCCGTCCTGAGCCCAACCTGCGCAAGATCTCGGGGTTGAACTGGTAGGTGAGTTTGCGCCGCACCTTGACGATCTCGCCCGTGTGCCTGTAGTTGCGCAGCGCCCTGGCCATCTTCTGGTAGGTCATGGTCTTGCGGTTGCCCTTACGCTGGCCCCAGCACTCGGCCAGACGCTCCTTGTTCTTGGACACAAAGTGGAAGGTGCCGCTTGCGCCGTCGCTCCACTGGATGGAGTCGCCCATGTCGGGGTCGTGGAGGGCCTCGTGGAGGTACTCGTACAGGCGCAGCTTCTTGCGACCTGCGTGAAAAAGACATGCGAGCTAGCGACGAAAATCTATACCGGCGCCTCGCCGTGTACGTCACCTCGGCCGTTCCTCTGCGCCGGCCGTTGGGACGAGTACAAGTCGGCGGGTTCGCTTTGCATCGGCGGTACTTCGGGCAGCGCCTGCGACCACGTCTGCTGCCAAACCAATAATTGGAGTCATATTCCCAATGAACCGATATGTATATTTATTGGTATTTTTTTAATATATTTTACAAGGCGCTATTTATGACTCACCGCCCCGGAGTCGTGCCAGTCGCAACCGGGGGTCGCCGGCACGTCGAGGTGAGGGCCGACCAGGCAGTAAGACATCTGACACTGCTGAGTGTCGTAGTACGCGTAGTCTGAGAAGGCATAAATCACTCAAAAGCCTCCCAAAATATCAGCCAAAGAAATGTGAAATGCCGGGATACCTGAGTCGTAGTGGC
Source organism: Syngnathus leptorhynchus (assembly GCF_054491065.1). Taxonomy (NCBI): domain Eukaryota; kingdom Metazoa; phylum Chordata; class Actinopteri; order Syngnathiformes; family Syngnathidae; genus Syngnathus; species Syngnathus leptorhynchus. The sequence goes on from NC_141215.1 coordinate 6,763,594, forward strand.
GATGAGAGGAATGCCGCTGGATAACGTCGATGGCATCCTGGAAGTGTTGCTCCATGTTGTCCAAGCAGTGCTGCGACGGTAAAGTTTTCATGGACCCCATTGATTCCAAGTGCATTGTTATGTGCTCTCACCATCTCGTAGGAGTGAGCGTGGCCCCGGGGCGAGGAGATTCCAGCCCTCATCGGTGGACGCCGACCTCGGACAGGTATCAAACATTTTTCGCTACCTGTCCGCTGGCATAAATAGTCGGAGGACGCTCGATTTAAATGCGCTAACGTCACACGCAGCCGTGATACACTTCTCTTTTTTTTTTTTTTTTTTTTTCTCTCTGCGTGTTGTTGGGAGGCAGTGGTACAGTAGATACGCCAGTATTGAGATTAAGAGGGAAAAAAAAAAACACAATGAATCTTTTTTTTTTGTGCTGGGAATCTGAGCCCGCCGATTGATCGGAAGTATTTTATCTTTTGTGCAACTGCCGCGCGTAAATTTGCATGACAACCTCAACCACTGCTGATCGCCATCGAATAAAAACCACAAGGCGACAGGTGGAGGGGAAAGCCACTTTTTTCTTTTTTTAAACATAAAAATATGCAGAGTCCTCCAAAAGTATTGGGACAGCAAGGTGAATTAATGTTTGCTTTATTCTGGTTTCCGATCCAAAGAATATGAGACAAAAGTTTAAGATACCGGATGAACATTCCTATTTGTTCTATTGCGCCAGGTCTTGTGCTAATCGACGTTAATGGTTAACACAACTCAACGTGTCAAACACACAACTCTTCAAATAAACACGTCTTTTTTCCCCTTTTTTGAGAAGTTCATTTAACTCTAGCGCCGCGTTTTAAATATCAACCGACTTGGCGCTCAAGTTCCCCTTTCGGGCCTGTTAAGTGGGCACCCGGACCTCAACCGTGTAAAAAAAAAAAAAAAAAAAGGGGGGGAGGCGGTGGCCGCAGTCGAGTCGCCATATGATACGTCATTGCTTTTACTCATGACAAAGTCGTGTTATTGTGCTCACACACCTCGCCTCATTCACTTGCAAATGTGTGTGTGTTTCCTTTCACGGCTGATTACACAAAGAACCACAAAGCTTTGCTCCCAAGACTTGTTGACCGCTTTCCTGGTGTGTATGTGTGTGGAGGGGCGGTGCAGGGGGGTTGAGGGCTACGCCTCCATAAATAAGCCACCCACCGCAATGTGTCAGGCGGCGGCTGAAGCGTGACGGCTGGATGCAGGTGTTTTGGCGACGTGTTATCTTTTTGGGAAACTTGTTGCTCACTTCATCTGGGACACCGGTCGAGAGTTCACAGAGCAGAGCGCCATTGTTTTTTTTTTTTTTTAATTGACACCGTTTGTATCAATTTAATGAAACTGTGGTAGTTGAATTTGCAGGTGCGGTCTATGTTTTGGTGTGTGTGTGTTTTTTTTTTTCCTCTCCCTCTTATCAATCCAAACAAAGAAGCGAGCGCATTCCTTCCTCTTCTTCATTCAATAGCCGCTTGCATGATGGCACAGTCCACACCATTGTTCTTCTTTCATATTTTTTACAGTCACTCGGTGTGAAAATGAAGAAGTGTAGCAAAGTCAATCTCAGAAAATCACACACACTCACCCACCCAAAAAAAAGCAGCATTGTCTTTTCTTTCTTATGGAAAAGTTGAAGAGGAGGTCACTTGGGTGGACGCTTAGTGTGGCCAGCAGATGGCAGGAAAGAGCTTGACTTTGGAAAGGAGACAATAGAATGATGACTGGAGATATCGTTTATTGAGATTTATTTTGTTGTGTGAGCAAGCTTTCAACTCGCGTCAACACAAATCATCTTTGCCCGTTGAAAAGAATAGAAATGTCATTTATAGATTCCGTCCTTCCCCCCCCCCCCCACCTGATAAAAACAACAAAACGTTTTTGTAAAGTGTTTTGGATTAAGTTTCATGATGGAGAGACACAAAAGGCACAAAAACAATCCTTTCTCTTGTTGTTTGGTACTGTCAAGGCCATGAGCTCCGCCGTGAGCTGAGGTAGCACAGCCTGGCCTCGGATTGGTGAGTGACATGGGTGTCAGGTCCACAAAATGAAACTCCCTCAAAAGCGATTAAGAGAGTAGGGAATGAGCGAATGATTCCGAAGACAGCCAGAGTCTTATTTCAATCCTTCTTTTCTTCTACTTCCTGCAGTAGGCCACGGCACAGTACGCCATCACGCCCACCGCCGCCACCAAAGCGGCGCCTCCACACAGCAGCACCGGCAGATCGGTGGGACTCGCCGCTTTGGACTCCTCCTCCGAAGGAACGTCCTGGGTGATCACTGGCGGGAGGACGGATGAGGGAGGGAGCAGGCCCGGTGCGGCGGGGTCTTCGGCGGAGGGCGGCGGGGTGGAGGTGGCGGAGGGCGGCTCCAGACGAAAGACGGGCAACGACGTGAGCGGTCGCATTTGCTTGAAGTCTTCCGACGACAGCTGCAGGTCCAACACGCTAGTCTGAAGCTCCTCATCTTCCTCCTCCTCCTCCAGGTGTACCATGTCGGAGTTGGACGCTGGATTTCCGCCGTCGCTGCTGTCCAGGCTCTTGGCGTCCTCGCGGTCCGCGTCGCCCATGGTGGACCACGACTCGGCCAGCAAGCTCTCGCTCTGCCAGGGTTCGGGACTCAGGGTGGCGGCGGCGGACCCTTCGCCGGACTCGACTGGAGCGTTCCCCTCCAGAATGGCCGCTGCGGGGACACAATGCAATCAGGTCAGCACTGAAAGCTCAAACTCAAAATGTAAAAAAGTAGCATATAAATACATTCAATTTAGTTTAAAAAAAAAAAATGGCAGTTTTCACGAGTATATTCCAAAAATGACTACAGGTAAAATAATATCACGTGCCACCACATCACATATGGGTGTGTCTCTCTTAAATCCCGGGGAAATACCCACTCACTGCAGGGCTTATTTTAAGACTTTTTCAAAGTTTCCATCATGCGCGTGCCTCCAACATGACACCAAGGTGACTCCACTTCAGCCGGCGTGTCACGACGCCGACCGTGGAAAGTATTCGCCGGCCGGCCGGCCCGAGCCCAGAATAGACGCGACTTGTGTCGCCTCGTGTTTGCTAATAAACATCACGCTTGAAAGGGGATTAATAATCATCACTTAGTTTAGCTCATTAGCTATCGAGTCTCTCGCTTATGCGCTCTATTGACTCAACTGCAGATTGTTGATATAGTTTGACATTGACAATAATCCATAAAAACATACAGTCATGACAATTGCATAGAATGTAAAGAATTAAATAGCCACATCTTTTTTGCTTCTGCTGTGTGCGCCTTCATCACCAGAGGGCAGTATACTACATACAGACACACAAAGAAGAGTTTCACAAGTGACTCGATAAGCTTCAGTAATAATCCCCCCCACACGCACGCTTTGTGATCCTCCTTAACTTGACTTTAATTGGATTGCCATCGCTCCCATAAAGAGTCACGACTCAAAAGTACATACTCGGTTGGGTTCACGTTATGCTAATGAAGAGGCTCGCGTTCATTCAAGTGCACGTTTACCGTTTGCCCTTCACTGCACTGACGTGACCCATCGTGACCTTTTGTGCCACTTGTGTGTCCACACACAGCACACAAAAGACAATATGCTGAAATGACTTGTTGAAACTTTTCGACTCACACAGAGAAAACACACGAGCATACCTGTATGTCGCCCGTGATCTGGCACACGTGTTTGAAGAGCAGAGTGCGGTGGCAATTAAGACACACAGTCACACCAGGCGAGCGGCAGGCAGGCAGGCAGGCAGGCAGGCAGGCAGGCAGACATGCACGCTAGGTATCTGATGCACAAATAACACAATGTTCAAGCTCCCTCGCCCTCTCTCACCCGCCCGCTCTTCCTTCCAAATCCATGACATAACACTTGGCCATGCATCTGCTGTGGGTGACTCTGCAGGAGGGGGGGGGCGGGGGAACTTGAATCATTCATCAGACTTTAACCTGGGTGTAAACAATAACAATTGTGAGTTAATGCTTCACGTGATAGAAATCCAGAATTTCTTCTTGTACACATTCAAGTTCAAGATCCCTTCAGAAGTCTGATAAAATGTGTAGTATAGATTTGGTGTTTGATCATATTCTTGGATGCGATATGTTATTTGTATTTTACTTAGCGTCTCGTTAAGGCAACACAAATGACCAGTTTATTTCTTTTCATTTCAAATAAAAGTTTGGATGAATTAATCGAGGTGATAGAAACGTCACTCTCCCTCCCATCCCCGCCTCCCTTGCGCCTGATTGGCCATAAAGCAGGAAGTCGTCACGTGACTTTGGCAGTCAGCTGACCGTCAATTTGTGTTGAAGACGTCTCTTCCGAGTCACGACCGGTTGGATTAGCTCAATTGTCGTCCACTGCGCATTTTTCGGGTGAATCAAAATGTTGCTCCATGATACCGCCAGAGTTATGTGTTACAGTGCTGCATTTTAATCAAGTTTTATTGACATTTGTGTTTTCGTTGAATCGCAGGCCCGAGCTAGCAAGCAGCAACAGTAGCGACCATGGCGCTCAGCGATGCCGACGTTCAGAAGCAGGTAACCTAGACTTTTTTATTTTTATTTCGAAAATTATATATTTCACAAACACATGTTTTGCCAAGAGCACCTTTATAGTTCTTTTTGGTTTGTTTAAGCGCGTGTTTTGTTTGCCAGATACCGCTAGCATCCTGCTCAATGACATTGAGGTAGCGCCTGGAGGTTAATGATAACATAAATAAAAACATGACAGTTTTTCTGCTTTGTGTGTTTGTGTGTGTGTGTGTGTGGGGGGGGGGATTGTATTGTTATTAAACGTAGACTGATTAAGTCATCTTGACCGGTGGTCACATGACAATCACATGAGAGGGCCAGATGAGGAACTGCTGTGTATAAACAGTACAAGAGGAAATGTATCAATAAATGTAGGATTTTAAAGCTGACACTCTGACGACTGTTTGCGATCAGTGACTGAAATGGACGCAAACATTCTTCACGGTTGTGAGAAAAGCAGCCGCTTCACAGCTCTGTGTCACGAAATATCTCTCTCGTCAAAGCAAACACTATTAAAATAAATGAAATAATTGCCTTGGTTTTCCCCTTCATATCTGCAGATCAAGCACATGATGGCCTTCATTGAGCAGGAGGCCAATGAGAAGGCGGAGGAGATTGACGCCAAGGTATGGTCGCGATGGATGGATGCCTTTTTCGAAACTTGCTGGTAAAATAAACATAGCCACTTGCGTCCTCTCCCCCCGCAGGCCGAGGAGGAGTTCAACATCGAGAAGGGCCGCCTGGTGCAAACGCAGCGTCTGAAGATCATGGAATACTACGAGAAGAAGGAGAAGCAGATCGAGCAGCAGAAGAAAATGTGAGCGGTGCCGGCACAGTGCGAATCCGCCTTTCCCCCGTGATTGCGTTTAGTTGTTGCGCACGGCACAATGGCCTACTGTGTGACAACAACGGCCACTTAGCACGCTAAACCGAGCCAACGTGTATGTCATTTGTCTCCTTAACAGTCAAATGTCCAACCTGATGAACCAGGCCCGCCTCAAGGTCCTCAAGGCCCGGGACGACATGATCGCGGTAAGCCGCGTGCTCCTCAGTGGCGCCGAATTGGGTTTTAACCCTCCCTAACTTTCAGGAAATGTTGAACGAGGCCCGTCAGCGGCTCGCCAACGTGGCGCGAGACCCGGCCAGGTACGCCGCGCTGGTCGACGGCTTGATCCTTCAGGTTAGCCAGCGCTTGACAATCACAAGGAGCGATCCCGGCCCCTTAAAGACGCACATCCAACCTATACACGGTCCACTTTGTTTCTTCAGGGTTTATATCAGCTGCTTGAGCCCAAAGTGACCATCCGATGTCGTAAGCAAGACGTCCAGATGATGCAGGTGAGTCTTCGCTCTTCTGGTCCCTCTCCGGAGATGACATCATCACATCATTGCGCCTCTCGTCGGCTTGCAGGCCTCCATCCAAAGGAACATACCCATCTACAAGGCGTCGGTGAAGAACAACCTGGAGGTCCGCATCGACCAGGATAACTTCCTCGCTCCCGACGTGTGAGTGCCGCCGAGCCGCTTTTGGTGGCTTTCCTCACAAGAAGCAAATAAAAAAAACAGAGCCTCTTTGACAGCTCCGGAGGCATCGAACTCTACAACGGAGACGGCAAAATCAAAGTGTCCAACACGCTAGAGAGCAGACTGGACCTCTTGGCTCAGCAGGTAATGCAAGCAGACAACAAGCTGCACTTATTTTTCAACATCAAGTGAATTCAATCTCATTTTTGAATGAATGGAATTGTTTTTTGTCAATTACTTCCCCCCCCCCCCCCGTTTTGTCTCATGATCTTGTGATATTGATCATTTTCCATCAGAGCTGGCAAACAATCCGTCTTTTGTCCGTGTTTGTCGCCTTGTCTGCAGATGATGCCCGACATCCGAGTGGCCCTTTTCGGCGCCAACCCTAACCGCAAGTTCATGGATTGAGAAGCCCCGCCCCCTCGTTTCTCTATTCCTTTCCTTTTCTATTGTTTTGGGTCACATTCCTGCGAAAAGGGGTGCTTTGTCGCCGTTATTATTAGTTGTGTGTGCGTGTGTGTATGTATGTGTGTTGCTGTTGCTGCATTCCTCTGTGCATGAAGGAAGGCCACCGCCGTTACATGAGAGCAGGGACGGGGTGACCGTCATGACGTAAGTTAGAATGCTAAAGGACTTTAATTTATTCTTCCGCCGTCTGGATATGAGCTGTTCCGTCTAAATTACGTGTGTGAACATGTCACGTGCTGTAAATGTACAATAAGATAATAAACTCTATGAATGGTGATACTACGTCATGCGTGTCCTCGCAGCGCGCGTGCACACACACACACTGGCGCGTACACACTCGTCATTCATGCCGGGCTCGTTAGTTAATCACATGCTATTTGTCAGACAAAAATGCCTCAACTGCCGTTGCGCCCAGTGTTTTGCTGACTTGTTAGGCAGGGACGGACGGGACAAGCGCAGTCGTGCGAGAAGACGGCGGAGCGGACGCATCGCTTCTTGTGAGTACTTTGACTTTTTTAGCGTTGCATTTTCTTGCCGGTTGTCTGGCTTGTCCTTATGTGTACTGTGATGTCATCGACAAGGAATGACATCAAAATTCCCCTTCCCAAAAAAAAGCTAGTTGGAATCATTTGATTTGGGGGATTAAAGATTTTGAGCGAAAAGGAAAAACACATCTTTTGTCAATAAAACGACATTTTGTGCACAAACTACTAAAATGATTCTTTATGGGGAAAAAAAAAAAATCTGATTTGGATAAAAGATTTCATCAGCTTTTGTAACAATGTGGTTGTCATGGTAACTGTCTACAATTCAAACACTCCTGTAAATTGTATCATCTTCTGACTCTTGTCTAGTAGTGAACAGCGCCTACCAGTGGCTTCCGAGGGCATGGCCGCCTCCCTCCCCGGTGCAGCAGTGTCCCTCCTGTGCTTGGCGGTGGCGTCGGGAATGCTCGACCCGAGCCGGCGGGACCTTCTGATGCGCCAGGAGGCGTCCAGACAGACGGGCGGCGGCGTGGCGCTGACGCCGGCCGAGCGCCGCTTGGATGCCGAGCTTCGGCGGCTGAAGGAGCGCGAGATGGCGGCCGAGCCCTTCCCGCCCGCCGTCCACTTCTTCGAGGCCAGGAGCCTCATTCGTGACAGTCCCGTCTTCAAGCTGCTGCAGAACATGCCCAAAGGTGACCCGGCGGTGCCGAGCGATGATGTGGTGCACTGAGCCGAGCGCTAACGCGAGACACCCGCAGGCGGCGCCCTGCACATCCACAGCTCGTCCCTGGTGAGCGCCGAGTGGCTGGTGAAGAACGCCACGTACCGGCCGCACTGCTACGCCTGCTTCACGTGGGACAACTCTGTCCGCTTCGTCTTCTCTTTGCGGCGGCCGTACCCGCGCTGGGACTGCTTCTACTGGCAACTTCTCAGCACGCTCCGAGCCAAGGCGGCCGATGCCGACGCCTTCGACCGCAGGTATCGCCCGGCACGCCGGTCGGTGCCTCAACTTTACTACTTGCTAATATTGGATGGCTTTCAAGCTTGATGAGCCATCTCACATTGGTCACCGACGACCCGGACGGCGAGTACCCGGACGAGGACGCCGTGTGGAACAAGTTTGAGAGCGCCTTCATTGCCAGCGCCGGGCTGGTTGGCCACGCCCCCGTCCTGAGAGATTACCTCCGGCAGGGCTTGCTCGAGCTGCACCGAGACAACGTCATGTATCTGGAACTGCGCAGCGGCCTCTCCAGGGTCTGTCTCAGCATTCCTGGAAAATATGACCAGCAGGAACGCCACGTGATGTTTTGTCGCATCTCCTTCCAGACGTACGAGCTGGACGGAACCGTCCACGACAAGACGTGGGCGCTGAGGACATTTCGAAATATCACCAGGACGTTTGTGGCCGATCATCCCGGTTTTCTGGGAGCTCGCATCATCGTAGCCGTGCACAGGTGGGCGCGGCGCGCGCTCCAACGCTTTCGTTGCAATCCGTCGCCGCTCAAAGCGCCCGCCGCCTGCAGGTCATCGAGCTTCTCCGAGGTGAAGGCGGCCGTGGAGGAGGCCGTAGCGCTGCGCAGGGACTTCCCCGACGTGGTGGCAGGATTTGACCTGGTAGCGATTGAGCTTTTTCGCCGTAGCGATGTGACACGGTGGGTAGCTCTGCTCTTGTGCGGCAGGTGGGCCGGGAGGATAGCGGGAGGCCGCTTTGGTACTTCAGGGACGCTCTTACGCTGCCGGACCGGCTGGGCGTGGCGCTGCCTTTCTTCTTTCACGCGGGAGAAACCGGTAGTTTTTTTTTTTTTTCCCCCCATTCCCCACAAAGTTCAATAACGATCAAATTTACAATACGTGTTGTTCGGCAGACAAGGAGGGCACGGAGGCAGATCAGAACATTCTGGACGCTCTGCTGTTCAACACCAGCCGGATCGGGCACGGCTACTCTCTGGCGCAGCACCCTCTCGCCAAGGAGATCTCCAGGGTGAGCAATGTTGCGGTGGAGGTGTGCCCCATCTCCAATCAGGTCCAGTACGCCTTTGTGTTTTTTTTTTTTTCTTCCTTCCTTTGAATTGTCGCTGTATTTGTGTTCTAACCAGCTTTGCAAACACGTCCAGCAGGTTCTGAAGCTGGTCTCGGACATGCGCAACCACCCGGCGGCGGTGCTGATGTCGGAGGGCCATCCCATGGTGATCAGCTCGGACGACCCGTCCATGTTCGGCACGTCGGGCTTGTCCTACGACTTCTACCAGGCCTTTGTGGGCATTGGCGGCCTGAAAGCCAACGTGGGCACACTGAAGGAACTGGCCCTCAATTCTATCAGGTGACGTCAGATGGTTTCTTTCCATGTCCGCACCGTCACGCTAACAAGGGTTTCCTCGTGGCTCCCGTAGGTACAGTTCGCTGCCGGCGGAGCTCAAGGACGCCGCCACGGCCGCGTGGCAGAGGAAATGGGACGCTTTTGTTTCGGCTCACTCCTGACAGCCCAATGGGAGCTTTTTGACCACTTGATGGACTTTATTGCCAGCACCACACTTTTGCCTGAACTTAGTCACACCCGAGTGATTTCTACTCATCGTGTAACCACCAGCGAGTCATAAAACAAATAAAAAGGACACCACGTTGACTGGCTGATTGGACTGAAGCGATTGAGAATGATAACATTAGTGACCACCAGAGGACGCCATCAACTGCTACAATTTCAAATGCAATTTTAATAGTTGATCAATGGAAGGTTTCTAGCACTTGTTCATCCTTAAATGGTATTTATTTTTTTATGCTTGAACATTTTGCACTGGTAAAAATACACTGACCAAGTAACTTTTATTGTCGACTTTTATTTTCATTTGATGTGTATATATATATATAAAAGAGAAAAGCAAAAGAATATCTACATGCATTTTGGAGCTTAAACTTGTTCCCTCTGTGGTCAGGTGGCGGCGCTGCTGGGGTGCAGCGGCTTGACTCGGACGCGTCGGGACAGTCCCAGACGAAGACCCTGACCGGGAGACCTTGCGGTGGGACTCTGTGATGAAGGAGGACTTTTTCCAATTTGACCTACAAGGTGAGGGAGAAAATTCCGAACTCCTTTTTTTTCTTTCCTCCTCACGCATGCTTGAACCAATTGTAATAACCTGGTGGGTTCCATTTAGGAATCCTGGCTCCCGTCGGACTGACTGAGACTGGCGGTTTGGACACGGCAGGTTTCAGCATCGGGGGGCTTCTCGGCGTTGAGGGTGCTGCGCATGCTGAAAAGACAAGGAACTATATTCAAGTGAGACCACAACAAAAGTTGTCGTTTTCTTGCCACCCTTGTTTGGCATCTTAATGCGAAGGAACTAGGTTGAAGTGGTCACCACTGTTTAAGCGGTTTACTGCCGAGGCAATTTTAGTGCTGTAAATCGAAAGTTAGTTGAACCTTTTCCGGGTTGCGCTTTCAGCTTCGGCGGCCGTCTTTCGCCGGCGGGACGCTTGCGCTGGTCACACTGCTCCTTTTTCTGCCGCTTGCTCTTCACCGTGAACTCCTCGTCCTCACTGAGGTCCTCCTCACTCTCTGAATCTGAAACAGCAGTCGCATTAAGTCAAATAAATGCACAAGTGGGGTGGGGGGGGCTACCTGGCGTCAGTTTGGCCTCATAGTCGTCATCATCCTGTGGGCATCTGCTTTGCTTCTCTTTGGAGATTTCATCCAAACCTAAAGAAAAAGTGAATTGAGTGATTTTATTTCAACAACAAAAAAAGTGAATTGAGGCTTATACCCAAAAGTGACGTGTTTGATGGGTGCAGGAAAGCTGTAGAATCCCAATGACATCTGTTTGGAGTTGTTTTCACCATTTGCAGTCACACAACATGGAATCCCACCTTGACCAGCAGCAGGCGCTTCTGCCCTCCTTTCCGTGTCGCTGCTATCCAGCAAAGACAGCGTAATTGCCGCCTCCAGATCCCGAGACGGCAGCGTTTCGTCCAGACCTTTTCTGGAAGACATTTTTACAGTCATGCAACTAGAAGGTTTGTACTTTGTGTCCATTTTGTCTCCTGCTTTACCTGCTTTTATGGATCTCCTGGGTGGCCTTTTGGCTCCATGTGTTGTGCTGCTCCTGTTGTTTGAGCTTCTTGCCGGGTGGAGGTTTCACACTTACAAAGTCTTCGTCTGACATTTAAGAATAAAGTTGAATTGCACTGTTTTGTTTGTTGAAATTTCTGCCACGTCTCAAAAATGAAGAAACATGTACTGCATTACTCATTTTGTCCACACGACGGAGCTAAAATCACGTGCCAACAATCCAAATCAATATTGTACTGCATTGAATATTAATCTTAACACGTTTGCCAATCATTTTCAAGTTGTTCTCGCTTTTTTTGTTTTTGTTTGCTTTAATCTGTGTGCAGTTAATCTTGCGTCCGGCTAGTCCGTGAGTATGTGTGAAGATACAACACACGTATACGTTACGTTCTATTTTCATGATTTGGCCCACCGTCGTTGTCAACGTCCATCGACTCAGAGTAATTGACGTTCTTGGTCTTCCTGCAAGCAAGAAAAAGACAAACACCATTGAGTGGCAGGCAGGCAGGCAGGCAGGCAGGCGGTGGAAGCGCTGCACAAGTGGCGCACTCCAAGTGTTGACAAACCTCGCCGGTCGGTCCATTTGACGAAAGCAAGCTCGTTTGCTTTGTAAGCTTGAGACCGGATGGATGTGTCGACTCAAGTCTTCAATGCACCCAGACGGCCTTGGAATAATCCTCTTTGCGCTTTTGTTGTCAATTGGATTTTTTGAAGCTTCCCCGCCAGAACGGAGGAATGACGAAAAGCCATATCCGGTTTCTTGGCCACTAACTTTCGAGTAGGCCCCCCCCCCCCCGCCTACAGAGTCCTGTTCGAGGCGTGGCTCGATGCAAGGGCGGACCTCGACTTTCCACTTTTTTCTGTTCAACGATTTCGTTGGCAGTTTCAAGGGGTCAGTTATTAGGGAAACCACATGACGTCACAAATAAGAGTTTCTGTTAAGTTTTGACCATGATTAGAAGGAGCGAAACAGTAAAAGAATCATCAACTATACAGGAGGAGCGCCCTCTGCGGGAAACATGTTGTACTGCACCCACTCCACTCATTTCTATGAGCCCAACTAACAAGTTGTTACCCTCCCACTACCTAATTCAACCGTCTAATAACTCAAGACACGGATTAAATTATTTTTGCAATATAATATTACGTCTCATTACACTTGTTGACCTTATCTAGTCACCGAATGCATAATACTACATAGTAAAAGAAAAAAGGAAAACATGTTGGCGTCGAGATGTGCAGGTAACGTGGAACTTCCACTCTTGCAGTTTGGACAGGAGCTTTGGCGTGGAAAACAACATGCAGGTAAGCCACCTTTGTTGACATTCTGCTATGATAGCTATAGCGAGCAACAAACCAACAAACTCGAGGAGTTCTATTCATGTCTTAAGTTGTCTAAATGTCTGCTTGTTTGTCTGACAAGCCTTCGGGGAGGACGCCAGCGGCTGGCTACCTGCTGCACAGTGCGACCCAATGGACTTGATGAGTGAGCAACCAACATACGACGCCGTGGAGGGAGAAAAAACGGTGCTTACGTATTATCGGGAGGACCTTTAAAAAAACGACTCAAAAATTAAAGTAAATTATTTATTGAAACGATAACATTACATTTGTAATTCCGGAGGCCAGAACGTCGCAATTGCTTCCAAAAGTGACTCAAAGACATCAGTACAGGCAACATGCTTCCGCCACATGAATTCGGCCAAATACGACTCCAAATGGTGACGTGCAGTGCCACAGTGCTTCTTGTTTCGCCACTTTGCCGATCCCCATAGGCGTTCCACTGTCTGCGTATGAGCCCCGGTGTTCGGATCCACAAAGTTGTACTTGTGGTTGACGTTGAGGTGATGAAAGCCTAACCCTAACCCTTTTCTCCTGAAGGAACACAACAGCCTCTTCCTCAGTGCGCGGTAAATCAAAGATCTTCATACTAACCAACAAACCATGTGAAAAAAAAGAAAAAGTAAAAATCAAAGGTCCTCCCGATAATACGTAAGCACCGAAAAAACATTAAGTGCAACTATTTAGTCCGTTGACCATGAATTTAGACCGAATAGTGTTAGATTTTAATGAACTATTTCACGTGTAATTCATTGAAATAAGGCGTGCAAAAAAGAAACAAACAGACCTAAGGTCCTTGAAGGCAACACGAGCGAAATAGGGTCAGCTGTCAATCATAACTCCATTATTCATTAGTTTCAAAAATAATTGAAAAAAATATCTACCTCGTTAAAAAGTCTCCATCTTCATTATAGTAGGTATGATGAAATAGACAAAACAAAAACTACATTCAAAGTCCAAGGAAGATACTTTGCGATTTCTCAAAGCTTATCAGTAAAAGTTTACTACTACAGGAACTGGCACCAAAGGCTCTCGGAAGACTCGCTTCAAACCCAAATGAGTCTTTGCAATGCAGGCTCGTTGTTAAAAAGTCCATTTGCAAATATGTGACAAAATGTCAATAGTCTATTAGTGTGTACAAAGTTGTGATGTTGCGTGATCAAACAAAAGCAAGTCTGTCACGTGGTTGTGCTGATGGCGCTTTAATAATGAAAGCGCTCATTTAAAGCTGCTCGTGCCTTCAAGAGCGCATGTAATGTGATACATATTGATCGTTCCACATTGCCTATTAAAGAGTGTGTGGTCGTGTTGCATATTGATCGGCGCGTAACGTGGCGGGATCTGCCCTTCCGCTTGAAATATTTGATGGATGAAGAGGTGAATAGAATGGAAGGAGCTACTTGATGAGGTGTAAACCAGGGCCGCTGATCAAAAGCTAATGTCTGCTTGGAATGTCTGTGGGTGAGTTCCACCAGATCGAGGGAGCCGTCTTCAGAGATTGATTGTCATCCATCGGTAATGACCGCTCGAGTCTCAAGGCCCGCCCCGGTCCACTTCCAACCGTTGTGTTTCGCTTCAGAGATTTCTAGCGTCTTGTCAGGTCTGCTTTTGGGATGGACCGATTATTTGCTGGTCTTGTAACGGGTACGTTTGACTTTCACGGACTAGATGGATTCAATCGACTTGTGCTCAATTCATTTCCAGGCCTTGTGTGGAGAGCGACCACACGCTACAGTCGACTCGTCACGTCTGCTTGACAGTTTCACCTAATATCGCACGGTGACAATAAAACCAGCGTCCTTATCTGCACCGATGCACCTCACAGCAGCGTCCAAATATGCAAAGGGAAAGAAAAAAGCGCAGAGCAAGCGTCTTGCTCGTCACGGCGACACATTGTGTCTCGGTCACGTTTAATAGATAATTCACACTCGGCTGAATATTGAACGCGCGGCGGCGGCGATGTAATTTTAATCGACGCCCGCAGTGGGACACCCTCTCACACGCCCTTCTCTACTCTCGCGTTTGTTTCTCAATTTCAAATCCAAGTCACGCGACGGAGTTGCGAAGGACACCCTCGTTCAGTGATGAGTCATATTTTTCACATTGATTGCCATTTTAGATGGAGGCAAAATATTGCAGTAACCTTTCAAGACCACCGGTTGGCACTGTGGTGCGAAAAGTCAAAAACTTCATACAAACTGGTGATTTGTACAAATGCGCGACAAATAGAATACTGATAATAAATCAGAAATCTTCAAAGTCTTGCATTCCAAATAATTAAGGAAAAAAAGATCCATTTTCTCTTCTTCCCTATATCCACACAGCTGCCACACTCAGGATCATTTCCCCTCTTTTTTCCTCCCCTCCCTCCCTTTTCATTCCCATCCAGATCTCCAAAAACACAAGAAGCAGATTTATTTTTTGAGGAGAGATGCTAGCACGCTAACGACGCATGCTACATCCTTTGTGCGGCATTTCAATGTGGAAACATTTCGTAGTCTCGTTTAAAACGACAAACGTTTCAAATGGAGGCAAAGTCTCCTTTTTGTTCCAAACGGATTTCAAAGTAATTTCAGGACAAATGCATCACGTGTGTCTTCATTCAAGTCAAAGAGAGTTTTGTTAGCTCCTCGCTGTTAACGAGATGCTCATCGGAGCCAGGCTGCGTTAGTCTTATGAAAATTTCACGAGGCTGTCATCTTTATTTATTTTCCCCAAGTTCTTTTTGTTTGGACGGGGTTTTCTTCTTGTTCTTGCTCGTGGCCGTGCCGCACGCCTCTTGAAAAGAAGCGATAAAACGCTGCTCTTATCTGCCGCCCTGCAATCTGCAGACACTGCAGGCCGCCGCAGCCGCCTCCTCCTCCACCTCCTCCCTTTTCTTCTTCCTTCTTTCTCCTCCTTCCTTTTTCACGGGCGCATGAAATGTTGCCTAGCGCCGTCGATGGAATGTTCGCTGTGGCTTTCATAATGCGCCAAACAAGGTGTCGGGATTTAATGGTGCGTTCAGAGTGGAATGTTTCATGCAGCGACGCGGCGGCACGGGAAAGCCACTCACACTTTTTCCAAATTGGCCTTCGTAGTTCTCATTGCAATAATAATGAAGCGCTGTTGATAAATGATCACATTTAAGGCCGGGATTGGCAAGAATTCTCAAGACGGAGCCAACTGAGCCTAAAATGGCTGCTTCAAGCCAAAATGGCAGATGGCAATTTTTGCGTAGCACCACCTTTGGTATCGGTAGCGTAGTATCGGAGCAGTTTCCCTAATAGTGTTGATGTTGTTTAGGCTTCGAGGGTGGAATTTTCCAAATAGCCTTTGTTGCTCTGTGTAGGTCACTCAGTCCTCATCGATAAGTCCAATCAGCTGTTCAATATTGTGACAAGCAGCTGATCTGGTGCGTGTTGTGCTGGCCAGCGTGAGGCAAGCAAGGCCGCCGTCTCTGTCGCCTGGCTTTTCGGCTGCCGGCCTCACGCCCGAAGGGGCCTCGCTCGCTTCATCGCCCGTGCAGCATATCGTGGGTGTGTTTGTGTGTTTGTGCGTGTGCTCCTACAGGGAGTGCTAAAAGCACAGCGCAGTGCGCCGCGCATCATTTGTTTGATAAACGAGCCGAGTAGCGCAGTGTCGACGTGAACGGAGGCCGCTTAAAAGACGCAAGAGGGAGGTTACCCAATCTCCTGCCTGTTAAGATCTTCTCGCTGACATCAGCAGTATTTTTTTTTCGTTGGTCTCCCAGCAAAGTGACAATTGGAGCAACACGGTCTGCTTTCTTTCCCGTGCTAATTGTTTTGCCGGCGTTCCTTTCCGCAGCCGCTCCTGACGGAAGGTCGCGTCTCATCGACGGTCGCCTCGCCTTGGCATCGACTCTCCGAGCGACACGCCGGGGGTGCGATGGAGTCGTAAAAAGTGGTTGATTGTTTGGAATCGCCCCGCGAATAGCGGCGCCTCGGCGAGGTGATGCATGGCCATAGCGGCCGACATTTTGACGGATGGCCCATATTGATAAGTGCCCGCTCGATAGTTCACCGAGTGACGACCTTGAACGCGGCAATCGTAATAACGAAGCAAAGCTAGCTAGTACGGTCAAAAAAGAAACAAGAAATCAAATCAAAGTACATGAAATAATTGATGACTCTAATATGTAAGCCATAATTGTCGGGCCACATTCCCAACTATTTGCGTGGCTTCTCCCTCCCCTTGGGTGTTGTTTTTCCCGATCCCAGCTGGTCCCAGCTGTGTTGTCAGATGGGCTTTTATTTGCATGGCCGCCCGCTGGGAATGGCGAGCAAAGAGCACCGGCGCCGACACATTCGTGCTCATCTCAGCCACAACTCCGTCACTCACGCGCAAATAGTTCACAAGCGTTTTGGCGTGGCTCCTTTCCGTTGTTCTGTCGCCATTATTTCAAGCAACCGATTTGCTTTTCTCTGCACCACGGTTAAAGTTGAGGTGCACCAACCCAAAAGCTAACAGATGTCCAATCCTCTCTCCTTTCTTTTCTTGGAGACATTTTCTTTGCCATAGATTGAAAAGCCATTACTGATAAGACTCGCAGGCTACGGTGGGAAGACAGAAAGAAGTCATTATTAGAGATTAATGAGTTTTTGGGGGGCGGGGGAGTGTAAACGTCGAGCGGTGGGCCGCATTGTCGCCCAGGAGACAAATTGCGCTGTTTTTTCTCTTTCTCCTTTCTTCTGTCTGTCACGCTCGGCGGCTCACGTTTTGGCTCCTTCGCTCTCAAATCAAGTGGCGGACGCAACGAGGAGGGATCCTAGCTCCACTTCATTATCGCCCACGTGATTATTGGCTAATGGATCGATGGCGGGCACGTTTGCCGCCGGAGTTGAAATATTAATAAAGCGCTCGGTGGATGATAAACTATCCTCATGTTGTTTGTTAGCCGAGTGACGTCGCGAGCGCGTCATCCAAAAATCTTCAACCTCTCCGACGACAACAAAGTTAGTCGCCAAGTACTTTTGGATTTAATCAGGAAAAAAGTGGACGTCGGCGGACGATGGCAATCTTTTCCCCATCATTTCATCTCCTTTAATCAAATGGAGGGAAATGATATCAGGCTGCCGCTGAAGCGTATCCCGCGCTGGAAGAGTCCACGCGCGGCATTCCGAGGTCGCAAACGCACACGAGATGGATTATTAATGAGTTGAATATGAGACGGATGGAATGCTCCAGATCGTTATCAACGGGGTGGCTGACTCGTGCTAATTGCGATTGCCATCGACAGGACGGCCACAATCTGATAGCGGCTTTATTATTTGCGAGATCCGTGCTTGTATCTTAAACCCCGGCCTCATTTTAATGACGGAAGTCCATGGTTCAAAAGCTATTTCGGCGCCGAGCAATATCGGCTAGCGCCGTGACGTCAATGGGAGTGCACCACGGCGCGATCTCGAGCCCAGTCAATTTTGCATCGATTGTGTTGTTCCCAATCACTTTTCCGCCAATCGATGCCATATTTTATTTATGTAACTTCTTGTTTTGCTTCTGGCAAACTTGTGCTTCTTCCTCTTGCTGCGCTTTCCGTCCTTTCGGCTTCCCCGTCCCACCCCTCCCAAGACACGCTGGGGTCTCGCCCTCTATCTCCCGTCTTCTTCCAAGCACCCGGGACGTCCCTGGAGTGACCTTGGGGGTAATGAGGTCCTGAATACGAGTCAGTAAACTCGCCCCCCCCCCCCCCCCTTCCAACCATCACTGACCCACCCCTAACACACACACACACACACACACACACGCTATGCTCAACCCACAAAGAGAAGGAAGGCGTAGTGGCAAAGCAGGCAGGGCAAAGCAGGACAACGGATTCCGATGAAAAGAGCTTAGAGGACCCAAAACACTTTTCTCCCGACCGTGCCGATACACAACAAGCAGACCTCGGGTTCAAGTAAGTGCGTCGTCGTTTCGGAAAGGCGGGATGTGAAGTCGGGGCCGTTCGTTGAAGTTCGAGAGGAAAAGTTTTTGATGAAGCGTGTCCCGGCCAAACTTTTTTTTTTTTTTTGGGGGGGCAAATATTAGTGGTTTGAAGACGACCTGGTGTCTTCAAAGGTAGCGTTGAGGCAGTATAGTGGAACAGCGGAAAAGTTCTGGCTCAATACGGCTTTTTTCTCATTGTTTTGTGTAAAAGCCACCCAAAATCTTTTGGTGTGATAACTCCAGCCAATTTGTGCATGTAAAAGTGCGCCTTTATTTTGTGATGCGCATCACTGCATGCGTGAGTGTGCGTTGTTTGACGCGGCCCACTTTTTTCCCAGGATGCCACCATTTGGGTCAGGCCTGAGCGGAATGACAAACCCTTAGCGGGTGTATTGTATCGCCGCCGTCCAGCTGCCGTTGCCATGGCCTTCCTCGCCAAACACTTATATGCATTCCTGCTACAGACAAAAGCCCCCGCTCCCCTCCCCTCCTCTTTCCACCCCCTTCAAAATGAGGTGTCAACACTCGGATGTGGTTGGAATGAAAAAGGCGGATGAGCCGGAGAAGTTTTGCGAGGAAGTTCCAAACACAATGCGCATCGGAAGGGGGGAAGGGGGACAAACAAGTCTCGGACCTTTAAGGAGACCTTTGGGAACGACCACGTGACTCCGCCTATAGAACACAAAGGGGCTTCGTCTTCTTCTTGAGGAGCGCTTCTCCACCGAGGAGCAACTCCGGGTGTCCCTGTGAAGGCGGGGGTGATGTGAAAGGGTCTCTAAGCGTGGGGAGGAGGAGGACAGGGGGGGGGGGGGGGTCATGAGGATGCTCACAGTGAGTGGTGCATTCACTGACCCCCTCCACCTTAACCACCATTCACATGAGCAGAATGAACCTCCGTGGGGAGCAGGGGCCCTCTGAGGAAGAGCGCCCGATTGAAAGCAGGGGAATGAGATGGGGGGGTCGTGGAGGGGCAAAGATTCCTATTCCACCATGCTGAAGAAGATGCCAGTAGCAATGACGTCCGCTTATCACTTTATTCCGAGCATACAAGTTGGCCAGACTGAGCGGGCACCCGAGAGTGGCCTGTTCAAATATGAGGACATCAAATGTTGCGTGAATATGTCTGCGGTGTTCACAAATTCGGGAACATTGGTCCCGAGCATTAGTATTCCGGCCGCTACGCTTGCTGCGAGCCGGCTGCTCTTTGCAAATAAACAACCAAGCAGGCAAAGGCAACTTAGCTTTTCTCTTCCAGGTTTTTGCACTTGTGATCCTTCCTTAAGTGGCTTTTGTAGTCTCATTGGATATCTGTCACTTTTCTAGTACCGGGACAAAATGTGACTTTGGTGGTGGTGGTGTCTGAGTTGCCGTTTTCGCACTCTATTTCCTTGTTTGAAATGTCAAAGCGCTCACAGTTGAAGGATGTGCTTTTTGCTCTGGCGCGCCATCCTTGACGGATCAGGGATGTCCGCCGCTCCCCGCCCCGCCCCGCCCGCTCATTCCAAGTAAATAACCGCCGCCGGTGTCGGGAAATAAGACTGTCACGACGTTCCCCCGAGCGGAGTGGATTGACTCTGTTGCGCGTCTGCGAGCCGGCTTTGATACATGGAAGGTCGCGGCGCTGACACCGGCCGGCCGGGAATTTCCTCCCAGCGTGTTGTTCTTCGTCACATTTTTGCCGGGTATTAAAGCGGACGTGTAATTATGTGCTCATACGCAGAAAGAACAACACGAGCAATGCTCCAGGAGAGCCTCTTGCATCTCAATTGAGGAAAGTCGGCGGCCATTTTGCTTTGAATCCGTTGAACCCGGTGACACGCAATCGGGCGACTGTGTCTGTCGATTTTAACAGGAAAAAGTCCCATGTGTGGAAGTCGGACATTTTGATTTGAGCGCCGTCAAAGTTTGAGGATCATTCCGCGGATTGGCCGTGAACTCCTTTGCGTCCAGCAACTCGGGCAATAACTCTCTCCAGCCACCGGAGGCCGGTGTGGCGATGATAAGGTCATCTTCGCAATATGTGACGGCTGAGACGGAAAAAAAAGAAAAATCCATTTGTGCGCGCGGGGGTCAGCGAGGGGGCGCGTACATCACTCGCTCGGCTCCAAAAGAGAATAAGCGCGGCCGAATCAATGGGTGGCCAAAAAAAAAAAAAAGAGAGAGCCGGGCACACACACACATCCAGCGAGCGTGTCCGTGTGGCCCCTGGCAGGTAAATGGCGAGGCCATCAGCTGCTTTTGTTTGAGACCAAAAGAAGAAAAAAAAAAAAAAAAAGAGGCTCAATAGTGGTATGAAAGGCCGACGCCATTACGATGGATCGTGAGGGTCCTCTGCTGACAGCGACACCGGTGGGGGGGCCAGCAAAACAAAACAACACCATAAAAAAGGCGCAGTACCCTCAACACTATTAATAGTCAGATTTTTTATTATTTGACAACAGTGAGTCAATTTAATTCAATTATTTAAAGTACTAATTTATTTCTTTTGAATTATTTCCAGTAATGAATAAAATGATCCCCCCCTCCTTGATCACAGAGTGTCAAAACAAGCGTTCTCACGTCTGAACTCCAAATAAGTCGTAGAGCGAGCGAGCGCTTGATCCCGGCGAGCTGCCTCCTCCTGCCGTTATTTCCATTCCAATTGACCTTGACGAGTGCTCTGAAGCGCTGAGAAACGTCCTGGAAACGTTTGCGAGCCTTTGGTTTTTTCAAATGAATGAGAGCCATTTGAGTGGTGTGCCGCATCCGCTACCGGCGCTGCATTTATTTTTGTCATCTTTTGTATGAGGCGTGAGACGGTGGCGTGGGTTGCGCATTCAGCCTGTCAGGTTTGCCGTCCATATTGTCGGCGTGGGCGTGCGGCTGTAGTCGTCCTCTGAGTAAAATCCAGAGAAGGCAGCGTGCTCATCACCTTGGAAAGTGGAAAGAATTCAATCTAATAAAGCCAAAGTGATGTTTGACTGCGTGTGGGGCCTCAGTCAAAGGCATGATTTGTTTTTCCGTTCTTTCCGTCATGCCACAAGGTGGCACTCGCGAAACAGCCATGTTGTAATTGGTATCATAGAAGTAGTTGTTTGTATTTGGTGATGCAAATGGACCAAAGCCAGCTTTCATTTTTTGAACTCCTTCAACTGCGTTAAAATGATTCCGTCTTTGCAGACGAGTGCAATTTGTATTCTATCCTTGCTGACAGATTCACCTCCCGTTTTATTTCACTATCAAACTGGAATCTCTGAAGCGACGTCCGCTCACAGATCACAAAAGAATGTTAAAAAAAAAAAAAAAAAAAAGGCTTCCAAATAAATCCTGTGCAATATGCAATCAAATGAGATGTTCTCACTCTGAGCGACTTTGTCCAAGGACGCCAGCCACTTTATTGCCCGGGATCAAACGCGGGCACGAGTCGCTTTGCATTCCGCTGTGCGCCTCCGCCGTTGGGGGTTCGTCTGGGATACATGATGGCTTTGGATTAGAACCAAGTGGAGAACTTGTAATGCTGAATGATGCCATTTCATTTCAAATAAACACAGAGAAAAAAAAAAAGTACTCCCCCCCCATTGTGTGGGAGAGCCCGGATCAATAAGGCAAATGGGTGGATTGATAGCTGCGAGTCTCAGCGGACCCACTGATCCCCAAGAGTGGACTCGATGCCATCGATCCCCACGTCCACTAAAGTTGGCTGACGACGCGCTCTGATTGGTTAATTGGCAAGGGCCACAAAGAGATAGCAAACTATGTTTATCATTTCATCTGTGTCTCTGTCACAGTCAACATGGTTCAATCCAAAGGTTTTTGTGGATACTCCCAACCCAACCCAACCCAGCACAGGGTGGCAGCTTTTCCCGCAGATATTCAATGGTCAAAAGAATTTCATTTCGAAGATAGCCCGCACAGCCACAATGGTCCTCCAAAGTTCCGACTCCTCGGCTAAAGTTATTCGTTGGCGCGTGTTTAAATTACATGAAATCTCGTCAATAGTTCTTTTGGTCCAAACACACAATACCCCCCCTTCCCCCCCAAAAAATCCTACGAGTTGCCAGAGGACAAAGGCACGACAAACCCTTAATGGAAGTCATCCCAGTCCCGCCATCTAAAGCCCCAGACGCCGTCTTATCTTCAATACCCTAAAAATCTCTTTTTAGTGGCAAGATGAGGATTTTTTTTTGTGGATCCTTTTATTGCTTTGTCCTGATTCAAAGTCATGGCAGCCACTGGGATGAGTTTCATGTATTTTGCAACCAGTGTCCAATCAATGGCCCGTCCGCCTGCTCAATGACAGCAATTTCACATTCAAAGTCTGTTAAAAGTTAAACGCAAGTTCAGCGCCATTTGTTCACTCAGATGTTGCTCTCCCCGCCGAGGAAATGGGATTTTTCTTCTCTTGGTGCAGAAATTGGCTCCAACGAAAACGCCCACCGTCCAGACATCTTTGAATGTGGTATCATAAAAATATGAATTTTCCTTCCATTGTTCCTCTCTAAATGTCATTCTTGCCCCTTCATCGTGGACTTGACAAGTAATTTATCGCTCATGTCAAGTTTGGCTGACACAAGCCCACGTAAGCGTTGGATTGCAGCGCCGCTTTTCAACGTTGACCCCGAAGTAGCACGTCGCCTCTGGCGAGCACTCTGTAACATTTTTTTTTTTTTTTTGGGGCAGGATGCACGGGCAGAAGCAGTGGAGCGCGCGAGCCGCCGTCATGGCCCTGTTGGTGCTCACCGCCATGGCGGCCGAAGGAGGCAAATCCGATAAACAAGGTGCCAAAATAGCTCACGATCGAATACGCTTTGACGAAGCGGCGTTTGAAGGTGTTTTTGGCGCCCCCCTCA
Organism: Syngnathus leptorhynchus; assembly: GCF_054491065.1. Taxonomy (NCBI): domain Eukaryota; kingdom Metazoa; phylum Chordata; class Actinopteri; order Syngnathiformes; family Syngnathidae; genus Syngnathus; species Syngnathus leptorhynchus. Next base: position 6,786,786 of record NC_141215.1, read on the forward strand.
GGCAAGAAGGAGCGCAAGTCGGACTGCGGCGAGTGGCAGTGGAGCGTCTGCGTGGCCAACGAGGGAGATTGCGGCCTGGGCACCCGCGAAGGGACGCGTACCGGTACCGACTGCAAGCAGACCATCAAGACGCAGCGCTGCAAGATCCCCTGCAATTGGAAGAAGAAGTTCGGAGGTCAGTTCAAGTGTCCATAAGAGTTCTCCCAATTCTCCAAGAAAAAAAAAATCTCACTCTGTGCACTTGTTCAGTTTTTTTGTCCCGCTGCTGCTGTCAAGGTCTACTCGGCCGACTTTTGCAGTCTGAGGCGCTCCCGTTTGAAAAGGCTTGTTCTCAGAAGTGACGGGCCAATGTCTCTTCTGTCCCCCGAGCAATTTGGAAGTCTTTCTTGGTCCCGAAGCACCTGACAGGACACTTTTTGGGACGAGACGTGTGTGCTAACGATACGATATCACACGTGACTTTTTCTCCAATTCCCATTCACGCCGATGCAATTCGACCGATCCGATTCCCTCGGATGATGATGCGATCCAATTCCCGCCGCTTCAAGTTCACTTCCACGCCAATGTTTTGTTTTTTTCTCTCCCATCCGTGAGGTAGCTCGAGGATTGGAAAAAGGTGTCAGCGTGATGCCGTTTTCTTTTCATTGTAGTTAATCTTGCGTCCGGCCAGCCAACCAGCCAGCCAGCCAGCCAGCCAGCCAGCCAGCCAGCCAGCCAGCCAGCCAGCCAGGGGCTTCCTGCCAGATTCCCAGGATGCTTTTTCAAGTGGCCAGGACGTCCCCATGGGCTCCTGACAACAAAGCCTTCCCCCCTTGATGAGCACCCTGGGAATTCGCCAGCACTGACAAGAGGGTCTTTCATTAAGTGCGGCCCCTTCCTCCTCCTCTTCGTCCTCCTCCCTCCGATTTCCAAAACGACGCCTGGAGAGATATGAGCACGTGCAAAATGGGATGCACGGCAGCCCTTTCAAATTAAATGGAAGGCATCTTCTATCACCGCCGAGCACATATGCGCGAGTTATTTGAGCGGAGAAGATTGTTTCTGTCCGTTATTTCCGGGACCTGACAGCAGCCGGGACGCTTCTGATTGGGCTCATCTGTTAGCGGGTGCCGTCACATACGTCGTTCCGTCCGTCGCCATCTGTTCCAGTTAGCTACGAGCGTGAAGCAAAGCGGCATCTGGCGAGCACAATCAGCGATTGAGATATTGATTTTTTTTTTTATGGCAGGGGAGTGCAAGTACGACTTCCAGGCGTGGGGGGAGTGCGACCTGAGCACGGGCAAGAAGAACAGGACGGGCGTGCTGAAGAGGGCGCTGATGGACGCCACCTGCGCCCCCACCGTCACGGCCACCAAGCCCTGCGGGAAAGTTCCCAAGGCCAAGTTGCAAGGTGAGCAAAAGTTCCTATCCCCTCGGGTGCGGCGGAAAAAGTCAGGTTTGTTTGCAGCGTGTAAAAGTCAACTTTGGATATTCACGACTCGTCTTTCCCCAACACCTGTGCTCGTTTCAAGCGAGACACTTGCACAATGTTTGGCACCATGACAGTGTTCCTCCAGTGTTATGGGAGTGCGCTGACAAGCCCCCCCCCCCCGACTCCCTCGCCGTCTCCCCTTCTCGCCATTTCACTTTCTGCTCTTGAGATTCGGCAGTCGACGAATGTCTCGGTGTGCCGTTGTTATTACGGCAATTAGGTTGTTTTTCAAATAGACTCCCTAAGACTGTACTCTTAAATAAATAAAGGTGTCAGTGTTGGTCTCAGTGAAGTGGGGGGCGGGGGGAGCGAAGGAGGGGAGAGCCGAGCGGGCGGTTTTCTCCTACGTAAGCCCGGCTTGGAAGTCGGCGTATGAATTATGGATGGACACGTCCGCGCCTCACATCCACACAGTACGGCTGTCTCTGGCGCTGTCTGCTAAAAGAAGCCAAGCTCACCAACGCCAGCCAAACACTCCTGCATGCTGATGAGACGCCATCAAGTACGATTGCGATACGATGCCCTTTAATTGTAAACTCCAATTGTGCCCTCATTACGATTCATAAAACTATGGATCTGTCCATACTGTACGATTGGCTCATTCTGACTCGATTCCAGTTGGCTATACTTGCGATACGATTCACTCGATTATTAATGTGACAATATGATTTCTCCAATATGATATGATACATTTCACTTTGTCTGAAATCTATTTGCGTCCAATTACGATTTTCTGATTCTGATCTAATCTGATCCACAATGCCATGTCAAGTTACAGACGTGTACGACGCTTCCCTGTGATTACTACACAATACGATTCACTCAAGTTGTGTCCCAGTACAAAAGGATTCCCTCCGTTCGTGACAGCAAGCACAATAGCAATCACTCCAGAAGCATCGCAGGACTTTTCTTCTTCTGCTGATCAGATTTTTCTTCCCGGCCCGGCTCCAATAAATGCTCTTTAATTGCGTGTTATCCTTCCAAGATGAGAACTGGTGATTGCGCCTTCATCCCCCGTCGCCATTAACGACGTGGGCCCGCCTCGTTGGCGCCTCCTCCTTAGCGTCAGCGCCGTCTGAGGCGAGGTGAGGAGGTTAACTCGCTATTCAAACGTAATCACACGCTGCTAGCTTCAAACTCCCACCTCCCTCCTGTCAAACAACGCGCGGAATATTTGACAAGCCGGCTGGGAGTGAGTCAACGGCCTTTTGTTAGTTCTGCAAACCGGGACGCGATTGACCCGCAAACGCGGCGCGGCGACCGCTGCCAAAACGCCGCCGGGCGCCTTATCGCGCTCCACAGATGCACGCCGGGCTTTGCGTAACCCCGACATCGGGCCGGGCGGACGCTCGCATTAGCATGGCGGGCAGGTGCGAGGGCATCAGAGGTCAGAAGTTGTTGTCCCCGAGGACAATGCGGAATAATGCTGGTAGCCGCTTCATTCCGCTCGCTTAATTAGGATTTGATATTACCATTTGTGACTCAATTGAATCGGTAAATCCCGCCGTGTTTATTTCAGACAAGGAATTAAAAATACCTTCCTCCGGTTTGTGGACTTAACTTTATTGTCATGTCGATTTGGTGAATTAGAGGCAACGACGTGCTCTTGTCGCAGTGCATATCGTATGGCGTAATGCGGCGCCAACAGCAGGCGGCGGCGGCGGCGGCGGCGGCGGCAGCGCCGCTCCCGCATCCAATTCAATTCCCTTTAATGACCGCTCAGCTAAGCCGGAGGAATTCGATTAGCTCAAATGTGATTGGGGCAACATAACAAGCTGCAAGGACACAGAAACACACTTGAGGCACATAAGTATTCTTTCTGACACTTGGATTCACTTGTTATGTTTGTGCGAGGATTTTCATGCACACAATCCCCAGCAGTTGCTTATTATGAGGCAAAGTACACAGGCGTCGCAACGCAAATGCTCTGTTTGCTATTTCGTTTTTTTTGCGTGACAAACAACATTGGCCGTAATTGCCGTCCATCCATCTCCCGGCTCGGCTTATTACAAACACTGAAAGCGTTGTTTATTAGAGCCCGGCTGGCTTTTTAAAAAATATATTTTATTCCACAGGCGTAGCTTTCAATCTGCATTTCCCCCGCGCTCGGAGGAAGCAAATTCCCGAGGGGACCAAAGTGCCTGAGCCGGTTTTTTCCCCACTGCCTGTTGGAGGATCCAAAACATTGCGTTCCTTTACTCATATTTGCATATTTGCTTTTTTTAGCGACACCAAAAATTGGAAAATGAGACTTTTTTTTCATGGGTCAAACTTGTCCACCAAGATGCACTTTGCGAGCTAAAATTGGCTGTGAGGGGGGGGCTGAATGTTCAAATCCAAGATGCAAGGGTCCATGAAAATGACCCTCAAAATGGCCGACGGGCAAACAAACAGGGTCGCTGCTGAGCTTTGCCCCTCAATCTACTGAAATTGAGTTTGATCTGCAATCTGGCGATGCTTCGGGTGTCTCGGGCAATCCTTTGCAGAGTCCTTTCCTTGCGCCTCTCCTGGAATTGCAAACACAGCATCCCGCTGGAGGTTAACCATTTTTGTTTTTGTTTGTCCCCCCCCCCCCTCCCTCGCCACCTAAGCCCACTGATCCGTCTGCCGGGGGCCAACTGTATCTCATCCATCCCTTTCGCAGCCCACCTCATCCCCATCCTGTCTCCTGTGGTAACCCCTCTGCTCCTCGAGGGAGGGGGCGAGCGGGGGGGGCTTATCTCCCGACCGGCAGACACGGAAAATCACATCTCAGCCTGACATTGCTGCGCTTGCCGCACTCTTGCTGCCTTGTGTGTGTGTGTGTGTGTGTGTGTGTGTGTGTGTGTGTGTGTGTGTGTGTGTGTGTGTGTGTGTGTGTGTGTGTGTGACAGCCAATTTCTGCCCGCCTTCATTAGAATGGATGCACATGTAGCTGTCACTCAAACAAGCCTTTGAATGTTTGGAGTCCCGCTTCTTTCGAAAAATGAACTGAGATCTTCTCTGATTGCTGCTAAATTGGAAGCACGTGTACAAGACAGATGAGTGACGCGACATGACGAGAGATATGAGGATCCGTCATAGTCTGCGAGCGGAGCGTGGTGGCAAAAGTTTGATGACTTGCTATGAAAACAGAAAACTCTCATGTTAAAATTGACGTCAAAGCCCAAAATTGCTTTCGCTGACTAAGACTGAAACTCGGCCTATTATGACTAGATGCACCAAAAAAAGCCGTCTAAAAGTTCTTATTTTCCTTCTCTCGGTCCTCCAGATGCCAAGAAGCAGAAGAAAGAAGGCAAGAAGCGAGAGCGCGGCCAAATGGACTGATGACGATGAGGAAGAGGCAGTGGCTGAAGAGGAAGATGAGGGCGATGACGTCCACGATGTCCCGTAGCGGGAGAACGCCCGTGAAAACAAGACCTGTAGTGTTTATAATTAGTGTTATCTAGAAACAATGACTAGCAGAAAGTTAATCACCTAATCAGCACCGATCCACTGGAATATTTTATCCTTCTTTTTGCTGCTTTTTATTTGTCGATACCTCAATTTACCCGACCTCCCCTCCCATTTAATCCTGTTAATCCTCATTTGTGTTAACATCCTTCCCAGCCCAAACCCCGCTTCCTTCGTTTTCCCAGAATGCAAATAAAGGAATAAAAGATGACTATTTTTTTATTGTTTTTATTTTCATCCTGAAAGAATATGGCACAATTTTTAACCACTAAGATGCATGAAAAATCATCAATATCGTTGTTCCTGTACAGAGGGGGGGGGGGGGGGGGGGATAAGAGGTGGCATTTAGGAAGCTATGAAACACACGTATGTACATTTCCAATTCTTACATATATGTCATAAATACTTATATATATTTGTATTTACATTGACTATTTTTCCCACAAGTAACACACACAAAAACATCTACAAACAAAAAAATGCAGCTGGCAGTGGGGCCAAATTTTTTTTTTTTTGTGTCCACTTTTGGCATTCTCCTGCACAACATTGCAAATCATGCCCACAGAAATGCACATTATTATTATATTACTCAAATAAAATAAAAAAGAATTTTAACGCACAAACTTTCTGAACAGTTTGCAACGGCACATTTTGTAAACGGATTATAAAATGTGTGTGAAATGTTGCGTGTATGCAGGGGAGTCTTTGGAAGCCTATTTGGAATCTAGATCACGCACGCACGCACGCACACACTGCAAATATGGACACAAATGTGACAGCTGTTAAATGAAAGTAGCTCTAGCTCAGAGCTAACACACTCGTTCGTATTCAAGCACACAAAGAGCAATTTTGTCATTCCCTCGAAGGCACTTTGAAATTGCTCCGTACAATCTGACGATATTTTCCATATTCTGTCCAGTCTGTAAAATGTCTTTGCGTCATCCCGACTTTTCTTCCCACATGGGAATATTCTAGCCCTTTGACGAAAGCCGTGTGAAGAGGAGCCCGATTAGCTCTGACGGCACGACGATAACGATGTGGTGATGTGAAATAACAAAGGTTGTATTCTGAATTTTCCAATGGCACATTTGGCATGTACAGATTGGAACAACGGCAAGGCCAACATGGCCGACGTTCCTTCAGCCTATGTCAAAGAACCCAATTCATGTTTTTATTTTATTATTCTTATTTTTCTTAATGTCTTTAAAAACAAATCAGTTCTTCCTCCATTTCATCGTCAATACGTATCTATATTTTTTCATTTTTATTTGATTTATCGCTGTTCAGTTCATTGACTTGCAACGGAGGTCTTCCACGCCACTAGAGGCAGCACACGACCGGAACGTACTTTCCAATTTCCATCCACATCGCGGGACGATGAACATGGCGGCAAAACCGTACGTGGTTTGTCCACCCAAGGAAAAAAGACGACATTTTTGTCCTGGTAAGTGTGTTAATGTTACTTTTTTCACCACGTTTGTGTAATTTACCACGTTACCGAAAATAAACAGAAAATACATGTTAGCTTAGCCACGTTTTCTGTCCGTTATGATTACAGAGGAACTTGGCGTCGCCAACAGACATTTCGGTGGATCAAACGACACAAATACCCTTTTGGTAAGTGTAATAATATAACTCGTGTCACGACCTTGATAGAGTGAATTACATGTTGTGAAGATAATTACATTTTAGCAAGAATTTGTGGTCCGGTTTTACCACCATTCTTCCTCTCCCAAAAAGAAGGCGAAAAAAGAAAAAGTGTTCTTTGAACTAAATGTTCCCTAGAATTTTTCCTTATCGCTTTTCTGCCATTTTCGCCCACCAATTTTCATATGAAGTTTTATTTATTTGGTCCTCCTTCACCTCGCTAGGGGGACTGCATGTAAAACGAGATGGACACGAGGACAAGTCGACAATAGTAAGTGGAATATTTTTTCTGCTCGTGATACTTCAACGAATTAAATCTTTGTTATAACTTATGATAATTCATTACATATGTATGTATTGTGAAGTACATGCTAGGTAGAATTGTCACAACTGCAATAAGTGTTGTGTCCTTGCTGAAATAAATAATTCAAATCAAATTGCATTGAGATGGAAAAATCACTGAATAAGCTAATGTTACTTTTGTATTACATTTTATTTACTGCCACAGCACTTAGGGGGAGCATACAAGCAGGCAATATGGGGCTTTTTTGCCATGTTTGAGAAAATGTTCTTGCTTCTATTGCTTCTTATATTGTTCTTCTTATATTGGTTTTTGAGAAAATGTTCTTGCTTCTTATATTGTTCTTATGATATTGGTTTTTGAGAAAATGTTCTTGCGTCTTATATTGGTCCTCGGTTTACGACACACGGCTCTTATATTTACAGCGTTTTTTTCGACCTTAGCGGTTTTGCGTCGTAAGAATTGTAAAGGCGTCGTAAGATTCGTAATGCGCGTGAGAACTAGTTGGTGCCCGCGCCGGAAGAATACACCTGGCTGTGGACCGAGGAAGACGGCATTACCCACTCGTATAGTATACTATATACGCCATTTTGGACAGTTGCGTCGTTTCTCTTTTGCAACGCCCCTTCCAGTGTGCAAGCCAACCACAGGAATAAAGGTAAGGAATTGTTCTCTTTTTTTTATTGCTGTACCACAACCACAAGAATAAAGGTAAGGAATTGTTTTATCTTTCATTATTACCGTACTGTTGAATTTTATTACTGTTCCGACTTGCACCGAAATTCGGTTTACGTCGCCGCATAGAAACGGATCAACGTCGTAAACCGAGGACCCCCTGTGTACTGTATTACTGTATTTTTCATGAATGTCCAAGAAAGCATTGAAGCAGATAAATAGACAAAATGCTGCCCTTCCTTCCACTAGTGAGCATTCATACGCTCTAGCTGAGCGTGTAATGGGCCAATTCTGAACAGTAAATTGCTAATGTGTCTGCTAATGTGCTAATTTCTTACCACTCTTGATGAGTGGTTTTTTTGTGAAGGTATGTACACCAAATGCTAACATGATGCTAATTTGAATGATGACATTAAAGACGCAAAAGTAGCCCTTTTGAAATCACAAGCCGTTGAAGGTGTGATCCAAAGTTAACTCCACACTTGGAGCCCACAACCACACATCAGCATACATACACACACATTGATCCTCACACTAATATGCTCTGAGCTTTAGCTACCTGTTAGACGCTGCTGAGATTCCTAATATGACAGCACGAATAAATATGTTATTAGTTGGTATCAGCAAAAATTATTCTGTTCAAAACAGCTTAAATTGATCTATTTTTGTTTTTGAAGGACTGTCAAGAAAAAAAATCCAAGATATGAACAGAAAATCTTTACGTGTAGAATTTAGCAGGATTCTAGTTTTATGGCGACAGAATGCTAACTAAACAAGCCAAAACAAAAAGGGCAAAAAAATCCAGTTTTGGGTTTTGATGAAGCGATCTTTGTACAGTTATCTACAAGTGTTGTTACTGAACTTAAAACGCGTGAGGTTTGTAAATTCAGGCAGCCCTGTTGTCCCGTTGTGGAGCATTAAAATGTAGCCTGTTTCCTACCGATGCTATGATTGCTTGTAGGACATTTCAGAATGTTTGTAAACAATAGGCGCTGGAGTGCTTTCGGATGGCAGAACGCAAGTGACGAGCACTAACCTAAATTTGAAATGATGACAATCATTTTTGTGTGGGCTTGCACTGCCAGTTATACCCCAAGAGTATTCTCTAACTTTATTTTCTAATGAAGTAACTTTTGTACGAGAAGGTTGAAGTAAGTGGGTCTGAAAATGTTTCTCATAAAATGTTTTGTTGCGTCGTCTTTGAGTAATTTTACAAAAGTCAATGTTGACCAGCTTGTTGTCCACTTCACTCCCGAAAGACAATTTCTGTCTTATTTATATGAAAGTCAGTAACCTCAAATTCAAGAGCTTGAAACCTTCTTGGTTCAATAATGATATAATAAGAATGTGTCCACCAACCATAGCTTAAAAATCCAAAATCAAATATTAGTCACCACTCAATGCTAGGCGAGGCTCATTTACAGCTGATTGTAGTCTGCCAGCCTTTACCCTGGATCTACCCTAACCGATGGTTTGAAATGTATTGTGATTTCCTGAATTAGTCAGCCATTTCCTCAGTCATCATGTTAACAATGTTTGAATTGTTATTAAATCTATTTTGAAAGATGTTTGAGCTATGTTTTTTTTTTCTAAACTGGTCTGCCTTGGTCAAATGATGTTTTGTTAAATACTGGTGACATCGGAGTTCACTTGGGCTTTTGCCTTCCGTAAGTACTTGTGACGTCATGAAGAAATATCTTTTTGAGAGAGATGGTGGAAATGGTAGAATGGACGGTCATTCACACATAATATCTGCACTATGCAACTCTCTGAAATGTCTACCTAGCAGAACGAATGTTCTTGTACTGACAGAGCAGCAGGTGCTTGAATGTCTTTTTGAAGGTGGCGTTGCACAGGGCGTAACAGGCTGGGTTGATGGTGCTGTTGATGTAGCACAGCCAGTAGCCCAGCGTCCACACCGTGTTGGGGATACAACTGGAGCAAAAAGTGTTGATCAGCACCATCACGTTGTAAGGTGTCCACGTGGCCACAAAGGCTACTAGGATGGCCATGATGGTGCGCGTCACCTTCTTTTCCCGCGACGGAGCCGCCTTCTTCTTTTTGGCGGGCGGCTGCTTTGTCATCTTTACAATCTTGCGGGCCACGTGGTTCTCCCGCTCTGAGGCCGGCACAATCTCCACCGTGGCATTGGATGGCGTGTAGCAGTTGCCCTTTGGGGATTTGGCCTTGATCTTGATGCAGGTCAACTTGGAGACACCCGCCTTGGCACGCTGACGGGGTAGCGGACAGCCGGGTTCAGGGGCAGAATTGGAGGCCGAAGGTGGCGCATCCTCATCCTTCACATTGGAAGCGGCCGCGCTGCCCGAAGTGGAGTCATTGGAGCTCTCCTTTTCCTCGCCGGCTGCGCAGATCTCTCTTGTGGTGTCGTCACCCTCGGTTTCCGCCTCAGCGGTGGAGGAAGGCGCTTTGCCGTTCTGCATCCTGCCGTCATGCTGGTTGCCGCCATCCTCCGTGTTCTGGCTCTGGGAGGCTGCCGTGTTCTCGGCCGGTATATTGTTGTTGTTGGGTTTGTTCCTGCGCTTGGCGGGCGACAAAGGCTCAGCGGTTCCTCCCGATGGCTTGCGATTATCCTTCTTGACGCGGCTCTTGCTCGCCCTGGAGATCTGCCAGTAGAGCTGAATCATGATGATTACGGGCAAGTAAAAGGCGGCAATGGCGGTGCCAAAAGTGACGGCTGCGTTTGAGAAGAACTGAATGTAGCATTCCTTCTCTGGCACTGTCCGCCCGCCCACGATGAACTGCCAAAAGAGGATAGCTGGCGCCCACAGGATAAAGGACAGGACCCAGGCAGCAGCGATCATCATGCCCGCCATCTTGGTGGTCCTTTTTACAGGGTAGCTGAGTGGCTTAGTGACGCAGAAGTACCTGTCAAAGCTTATGATGAGCAAATTCATAACGGACGCATTGCTGACCACGTAGTCCAGCGCCAGCCACAAGTCGCAAACCACCGGACCCAGAGGCCAGTACCCGATGACGATGTAGACTGTGTACAAGTTCATGGAGCAGAGTCCAATAATGAGGTCGGCGCACGCCAAGCTGAAGAGGAAGTAGTTGTTGACAGTCTGCAGGTTTCTGTTGACCTTTATGGAGAGCATGACCAGGATGTTGCCAATCACCGTGACCAGGCTGAGGGAACCGGCCACCAGCACAATGAAGACCACCTCCACAGTCTTGTAAGAGCCCTCGCGCTCCTCTGCCGCATCAGTGTCGTTGCCTTCTGAGGCGTTCCAGTAGCTGAAATTCAGTGCATCCATGGCATCGGCTCCTGCTCATCGACACCTCCCACTCGCACGGAACCTGCGGAGGAGCACAAAAGAGAATTTGTGATGAAAAAGATCTTGATACCGTTTGAAAAGAAAAGTGCTGTCACTTAAGCGCATTAACATTCTACTAAGCTGACACGCTGCCTGAACATCTGTTTGATAACTTCTGAGGTAACAATTGTTGAGGCAACGCTTTCCATTGTTATGTTGTGTTTTTAAATTGTGCTGTCAAGGCACCTGCAGATCTCAGGAGAATATGACATTTAAATGGTAGAAAATAAATGGAACATAGAATTGGTACTGATTAAAAAATGATAAAAATGAAATGGGAAAAAAAGAGAGAAATTGTTATTGTGAACCTAAATTACACTTCCTACCCAAAATGCTAGACAGACCTGTGTGTTTTCAGGTACCAAATTTTCAAATGCCATGTGAAACTCGATTCAGCGGCTGAATAAAAATTTTGAAAAAAATCACTAACCATAATGACTAAAATGAGTGATGTTTGTGATGCATTTGAGTTGACAGTTGTGAACATTCACTTATCTGCAGTGCCAGAAAACCCCAGCGGTGGCATTGGGGCATGGAGCTAAGCTGGCCTAATCCCCATAAAATGTTTAACGCCGCTGATTTACGCCAGCTAAGCACGGCAATACAAACGGGACACACTTGTTCCTCGCCCAGTGGATTACAGCGACAGTGCAGATGGTCGCAACACAGTCCCAACGGGGGATGCTCTTTAGCCTCCACCTAAGCCCCGACGCACCTGAGAGCTCGGACACTCGCACAGGAGTCCAAACAAATCCATCTGGCGTCGCCGTTGTCACTCCCTCCTCTTTCTTTGACTGGCTGCAACATCTCTGCATGTCCCCGAGGTGCCCAAATGGAAAGTTTTTTTTCTTCCTTGCCGTCAACTCCAGCATGCTGAGTGAACGGTCGCCTGGGGAGATCTGCGATGACTTATCTTAGCGCAGCTATCAATCATTCGCCTCCCCTACCGCGCGTCCGGCCCAACCTCATCAGAAAGCTGACGCCAATGATCGCACCCTTTGACTGATGAACATAATGCCTGTGCCAGCCTCCTTTCAAACCGACATACCTCACGCGGATGCCTAAATGGCTTCTTTTGTCTCAGGTATTAGCCTTCTGGACGCCGCCGTGCGAATAAATGAGCTTTCTGTATTGTTCCCTGTTCTGATTTGCAGTTTGCTCGCTAGAGCCGAAAATTGCTTATGGCCTTTGGGGAGCACAAAAAGGCCAAGCTCGCCCTTTCACAGCCACCTTTACCCCCTGCCTTCGGTGCTTTACACAGGTGAGCAGAGAGCGAAAGCAGTGAGATGACAACACCGGCCTTGCCTTTTTAATTTGAAGCCGCGTTAGCGGGTCAGCGCTTTTTCCTGGCGACACGCAACAGGTGGCGCTTGATGCCTGCGTCAAGCTCACCATGTGATTTGTGAGCTCGGCAGCTGTGCATTTAAAACAACCCATACGGACGCGTCTCTAATGCTCTGAGTTCACACTTTACATCTGCGAATCCCAGATAAATCCCCGGGGCACCTGCGCCCCACTCCCCTCATCCCTAGCGTTTGCATTTCCATCATTGGCCGGCGCTCTCCATCAAGGACTAGGCCGGCGTTTATTTGCCATTTGCTGACGCGCATGACTGGAATGCCAAAGCTGTGATTCCAGCTGCACAGCTGGGACATGGAGAGTATGGCATGGGTCTGGGATGCTCTCAAGATTTCTCTTTTTACAAATCAAGAAAGAGGAAACCAGTTAAAACCCATCAACATAGATGGGTCAACATAGACTTGCAGTCTACAGTCGTATGCAAAGGTTTGGGCACCCCTGATCATTTTACATGATTTTTCTTTATAAATCATTGGTTGTTCAGATCATCAATTTCAGTCAAACGACTTGGGATTTCTCAAGGACCCCCGGCAGTCCATGGACTAGACGTCAACCCTGAGTCAATGTATACAACAAAAATCCACACTGACGCTTGAGCGATTGGTCAACCAAACAGTGAATGTTGTTGCAGCTGATTTCTCATTTCCTGTTCCCTGTTTTTGGAACCTAATGCTCCAGCAAATACTTGACACTTGACTTTTGAAGCTTGGGAGAAACCCTGGATAGAGGACAGACAAATACCTCAGAATCCAACAATTAGCTCTGCAGAGTTTGTGTTCTGGTAACAGAAGTACACTCCCAATTTACATCTTCTCTGTAAACCATAACCTGGGAGTATTACAATCAAGGGTACACAAATGGACCTTTATCCTTTTCAAAACTCGGTTCCAGGAGAAAAAAATGCACCTCTTTGTACTGTACGGTATCCGCTCGCCTGTGGATTAAACCTCTGTGTTAAAAAAAAATAAAATGGACTTCTCCTGTGCAGCTATTTCTATACTGGCTGCAGAACAGTATTCAACCCTCGAAAGTGTGATTAATCATGTTTGGCACCAGTAGGCTTGCGTGTGTTTTCTATCAGAGGCAAGGTTCTTTAAGGTCGCCGATTGTTGCATTACAGATCAGCGAATATCTAATTTCAAGAGCCGAAGTTTGCCAAATGGGTTTTTGCCAAAGGTGTCAAACATATCTCCTGGAAGCAGGACTTAAGTGGGGGATCAAATCCTGACAGGTGTAGCATCATCCCTCCGCTAATCTCTCGGCACGGGGATAAATGAGAGGCGGGTTTCGAGAACGTCGCCTAAGTGGGTGCTGTCACGATGCGGCTCGACTTGACGGACCGTCGGTCAAGGATTAACATTCCGTCGGCTTTATTTCCAGCGCCGGCGCGGGGTGCATTGATGCGGACTCTGATGGCCACACGGATTGACGGCACCACGTCGCACTCACGTCTGACACTTTGTCACCATCTGCTGCCTGTTATGCGATGAAGGTGTGTTTTGCCTCGCTTGTTCCCATCTGTGGGCCCACCGCAGTCAAGACTGAGGACTGTAAATAGCACAAACTGTCCAAGGGCAACGTTTGCTTTGCTTCTTTATCGCTTTGCTGTGAATCACAAGAGGACGTGTGGGGGATGGCTGGCCAAATGCTGAAACAATGAAGTGGAACAAATCACCCCCCACTCCACCGCCGCCGCGCCTGCCTTTTCTCTGTCGCTGCTATCGGCCGCTATCTTAATGAGTGCCAGCTTTCCATCGAGGGCGAGTGCAAGCCAGCCAGACGAAGCAATACATCGCAAGACGTGGAAGGCACATGCTGCGGGGGAACCAGGCTTTGCCATTAGGAATATTTAAAGTGACACCAGTCTGTCAAGAGGAGACCATTCCAGGGCTTGTTAAACAGTTAAAAGTCAACAAGTACCTTTTGTGCAGCCACGCTGCTGGAGTATGGACCTTTGCTTTTTTGGTTTGTTTGACCCAGTTAGTTTTATTTGCTAGTGCCATCAATGCCCCAAATTGGATCTAACAGGATTTAATAACCACGCCACAGATGGTGACCTTATTGTTAGTGTGAAGCAGATCAAAAACAAAACAATGTAGCAAACACTTTAAAACGGCTTCAGCTGAAACCCCAAAAGTAACACAATAGTGCAGAGCCTCTTCTCGGCCGGCTCTCCACGTAATGAGCCTGCTCATCGGAATGCACGCGAGCCGAAGAAACAGGTGAATCCCAGAGGCAACGTACAATCTAATCTAGCAAGGGCGCGCGCTAACGGCTTTCTTAGGAAATGATTGTAACGGGCAACAAAGATAGGAAGGCGCATTATGCGGATGCATTATGACGGTGTTCCCAGCCTAGCGGAGGATCCATTTCCTCTGAGTTCACTGGAGCGGAAACAAAGGATGCCTGTCAGCAGTCAACGAAGGCATGTTTTGTGGGATTAGGTGGTGACGATTTAGGAATTCTGCATTTGCACAATAGTAGTAAATGCATCCATAGGGTTTTGGCCATTATGTGTTCAACAACACAGCATGTCTAATGATGGCACTGTCGGAGTGGATTACGTTTCATTCCTCATGCTGGCGAATTAAAAAGTATATTTTAGCGCTAGCGCCATCAAGCTTTTTCTGTTGCTGGTGCTTCCCTCTTGAACGGCCTACCCTTGAATAGACACTAAGAAACTTTGAATCACCTGGAACCAGTCCGAATCAAAGGGGGAGGACAGAAGAATCTGGAAGACTCTTGTCAACAGCCAATACCCCAACAGGGGGTCATGGCGGATCAAGAAGTAGTTTGGACCAACAACCAAAAGAGGGGACATCTCTCAAGCCACAACTTGGAAAAGTTTATTTGTAGCCAGAGGATTGCTATTAACAGCTGCCGTGTCTTGCTGATATCTGATCAACTTTAATAAGACACTAAAGCTCCCCGCTGATGTGAAGTGGAAGCAAATTGCTGCAGGTGAGGCAACATAAGACATCCCTCCTGCCCTCACGCCTCTTCTCTGGAGAAGATATTATCTTTCGATGTATGGAAATGTGCTAATTAAAGGCAAATCAGCAGAGGATTCCTCAGTAAGTTATTATTGCAAGATTACATTTTTAAATTACACATGCAAGATGGTCTTGTCTTCATCATTGGCAGCAGCAGCAGCAGCTTTTTGTCCCTTTGTTTTCAAACGATTTTATATTTTTCCGGAGGGGTCTTTTTCAACAGCTGGTGAAAAGCAGCCACAATATCAAAAGCATTGATAGAGGGCACATTTTATATGACTATGATTCTTGGAACATTGCAGGATGTTCACTGAATTCCCCAACCAGTTTGCGGTGTGTGCTCTTTTGACACACGGGCCCCCCTGCGGATTCCCACGGGAACATCAGTCATTTACTTTGATCGCATGATCGCAGCTTGTTTGTCCGTGTTAAATGCCATCCTACCGGAATCGTATTTTGACAGTGAATACAAAAATTGGCACTGACAAACCTTTTGAAGAACAGAATTGGGACTATTGAAGTGGCCTTTTTTGTACATTTTCAAGACTTGGAGCCCCTGTGTTGTCAAGGAACATCTGTCATCTAGGAACAAGCTTCATGTTACTAACTCTAACCCAACAATGCAACTACCAGAGTGACCAAATGTATGTTGTGCACAGAGAAACTTTATGGTGCATATTTTCAATTTGGAGCCAGCCCACAGGTCAACCACGAAAGGAACAAGCTTCTCCTCGTCTCATATTTTTTCCTTTGGTCATAAAACCCAGGAAGTGAACTACCAGCCTGACCAAATATGGAGAATTCAGTTGGGCCCGGGAACCTTTTGCCAACATTTTTTAGATTTAGAGCCCACCTGTCAGCCAGGAGTGAGCTCCTCTCATTAGGTTTTATTTCCTCGGACCGACTCTCCACAGAAGCACCGCTGAAGACGGAATTCTCTGACCTTGGTGTTGTGTTATAGCTCACTGCACACTCAATGAGACATTATCCAGACAGTGTACCTTTGAGTGGAGAGAAGCCAAAAAAGAAATAGCCTTGCTCCCCGGGGGTGGTCTCCTCCCCGGCAAATATACGGCCCACTATTCTGAAGGCAATACAAAGCCCTTGGGCATGGACAACAACACACTGGAGGTTGTTGATGGGAAGGCAGTATTCCTAGTGCGCTGTCTAAATATTTATGTTGTATCTTGGCAGTCATCTGTTAAAACCCGTCCCCCCTGTGGCCAGGTACCCTTGAGACAAGGAGGGAGGGAGGCGGGGGTGCAGCGCTAGGAAATGAATGCAAATCTGGAATTATATCTCCGCGGCTGAAGATCGCAATCGCTTTCATTTCCTGCCTCATGCTCGTCTCAGTGTGACATCTCGAGGTTGTCTGGTGACCAGTCCTTGCACCCTCGCAGGATGAACCAAACAGCTTGGACTGGAGTGGAAGATGACAAAGAACAAGAAGACGGATGGACAGATGGACGATATGGTGCTACACCAACCAAGGTGGCCCCGACGTGAAACCCTCTTAACCACTTTTACCCCGGAGCACCTCTCATCAACATTAGCGACAACATTAGCAGCTAACGGGAGGATACCAGATGTTACTTCACCACAATCTGAACTCTCGACGTGACAAAGCTTCAGGCACCATGTCAATGGATCTGATCTTAATGGACATGTCTTTCGATGATCTCTCAGGGCAAATTGACTTGCTGCACAGTGGTTGCAAATTACTGGATTCAGGATTGTTTAGCAATTTGTTTGGTGGCCAAATGGAGAAGAGACAATATTACTGGTGTTGGCCCTCAATCCATGGATTAAGAAACATTTCTGCTTCATAAAGCCAAATCCTAAAAAACAAACGCACCTTTTGAATTGTTACTGTGGAAACACGAGGGGAAAAAAAAAAACAGCAGCTGTTTAATAACGACATTGTCAACCATCCTCGCTGTCACTGTCCCTCACGTTCCTGCTTGACAGCTTTATTCTTTGAGGTGGGAATACTGCCGGACTGCCAATTCTCCTCATTCTAGACAACTAATTAGCGTTTACCCGAGCAACAGCGGTGTGTCCATCTTGATGGCGGCGTCAACAAATTGCCTGCGGCCATGCGCGCCTCAGCCCAGGGAAGCTTGCTGTCGTTTTTGATTTTCCTAATTTGCAAATTTTGATGTCATCTGCCCTAAAGGCAAAATCCATGGAAAAGGCCCACCGTTTGACCCAGTTTATAGCCAAGATCATCTTCGTTAACGACAAATCTTATGTCTTTTACGGAAAACTTACGCTGGGCTCGATGATACCCCGACCACCACCACATCAGAACAAGCTTGAAGACTTTTTCTTCTGAACGGATGCGTTAACTCTGAGGTCGTTGGTGATGGAACGGAAGCGACAGTTGTGCATTATAAGGTTGTCGTGGAAATTCCCAGGAATGGCCTGCTTCATAACAATGTCAGGAGCGTTTTCCTGTTCTGTAAACGTTCATATGGTAGGAGACCTTCTAGCTATAAAATACCTGACTCATACTAAGTGACTGTATTGCGCTGTAGTTTTTGCTATTCTTGGCAGAGGATAAAGATTGTATACCTGAGAGTTTTATTGTCAATGTACTTGTGCATGCATGAATAAAGTAGACTTTTTTTCGATTTAACAGAAAAAAAAAAATTGCCCGAATAACAGCTTACATCTGGAAAAAATCAGTGCACTTGTATCTCAAGGCCTCAAAGTATTGAGTGGTGATCTATTATTTGCAAAGTTTTGCTTTTGGTCCTGTTCCTTAACCCTCTACAAATAGTGTTCACTGTAATCGATTTTTCTATTTTCCCCCTGTCGCTTAATCCCGAAGCAGATATGCAATCACAAGCGGGCTCGATTCAAGTGGCAGCGAAAGCGCTGCCAGTCGGCAGCGTCTTATTCCCGCTCGCCACAGGTCAAGTTGTAGCAATGTCAAGCGTCAAGCTAAGATGCACTTTGATTGCCCGCTAATCTGTCCGCTACCCGGTCTTGACGTCACGCGCCACAGGCGGCCGCGGGAACACGTTCACAGTTGCCTCGATGGTCCCCGGCCAGACGCAAGGACAGAAAAGCACCTTGTCTTGTTTTGAATAAAAGAGCATTGTTGTAATTTGACGGAGAGTACGACGGAAGCGATGTCGAGTGACGCAGCGGTGGCGATGAGAGCAGAACGCGACTGTTTGCAGGGTTCTTATCTTGATTGCAAGTGCCCTCGGTAAACAAGGAAAAAGGGCCGCCAGGATACACCGGGAGAGCTTATTTGACGACGAGTGGAGGCACATAAACGCAACATGAAGTTATACGGGGACAAAGCAAATAGCACACACAGTGAGTGATCATTGTCTTGCTGACGGAAAGAACACACTCCCTCTCATGGCTCATTTAAAAAGGGAGAGGAGAGCAGCCGGCAATTCTCTATTCTCACAAACTGCCTGGGAAATTAAAACCACTGAAAAGCTTTTATTTTTTTACTTCGCTGTTTGGTCGAGTAAATCTGAGCCATAAAATCCAGACAGCAGCTTCTTACATAATTGAGACCACTGTCTAAAATTCAATTAAAATGACCTCAAAATACTATTTCTTTATTTCCAGTATGTTTTCCTGATATACTTCAAATAGTCGATAGTTGAGGAGTTATGCTCCGGATCAAGACACTGTCTATTTTTAGAATGTAACCTTCACCAATTCTATGGCGGCTATCTATCCATTCATTTGAAATGTCAACACTCCACATTGCAACTGCGTCTCTGAGCCTTTTCGTTTTCTTCAATTCAATTGAGCTAATAGTCAACAATGTGTTGTCAAAAGTGTTTTAATGTCACCTTTGACTTGTCCAAAATGAAACCGACAAATTGACCGTTTTTGCTGTAGTAATACCTTTTCAGACCATTAGGGGCAGTCAGTAGAAGAGGAAAATCTGAGTTATTTTGTTTTCTTTGGTACTGGTTTCATGATTTTGATTTGTTTATTCTCCAAGCTCCCTCTGTTGATTTTCCATTCCCCTGCGGAGCGCTACTAAATGAGGTGTAACACACATGCGTACGTACACACATGCAAGACACACATTTAGACAAATACACACATGCACACACGATACGCCACAAGGGTTCCAGCCCAGAGGGTGGGATTTAAATGATGCCACAATTGATTTTAAAGTGACAGCAAACATGGCTCCATCTTTTGTGGGTCAGTCAGTGAGTTACCATGGAAACAGAAATACATTTATGTTTCTGTTGGTGAACCAAAGATTTCACGGGAATGCCGCCATTACTAAGAAATGAGGGTTGGATTAGCAAATAGAGTTCTTGCTTAGCATGAAACCAGTACAATATTATTTTGAGTATCGTAGTCACATTTATGTCATGTTCATGTTTTGACTTTCTTTGATGTAAGCGATGTAAATTGTACCATGGCGAAAGGGGTGCCTTAATGTGTCGCCACCGCCATACGGGGGCGCCAATTGGCACTTGGCGCTATCAGCCATGTGCAGCGCTCCCTCAGTTCTCGCTGTGCTCTTTTGAAAGGGTTTAAGAAGATAATAAACCACTTATGAACGGCTGACATTTAAGCAGCAACATGGCCGCGTGTGCACAATGCGGTCTTTCCGATTAGGACATTACATATGAGGTCAGCACCCTTATCAGCGCTATAAACGATCCCTGAGAGCATTAGCATCATTAGTGAGGGGGTGGGGGATTTGTTGTGCGAGGTGGGCTTCTTTCAGGTGAGTCTATTGATCCGTTTTCAGACTGCAAACGTAGGAGTTTGCATTCTTTGCGCCTCTTGCGTAACCGCCACTACTTTTTTTTTTCGAAATCTTTTTTAAAGCAACGTTGGCCCGTGCGGGCGTGATAAAAGACGGCTAACGTTTAGCGCTAGAAGAGCAGAAGCACCAGTTACAAGTGTCGGCATCACAAATTCATTTCTCGTGCTTAAAAGTTTCATTTAATGTTTTAAGCAACAGCTTACCTTTGCTAATTGTCATTAGCGCTAACCAGATTAATTTGAATAGGTTCAGAACAATTGATCAAAGTCACCCATGCTGCTGTCTACTTTTCGTCGCCATTGATTCTTGCAGATGGAATTAGAGAACATGCATTTTTGTGCGTGTGTGTGTGATTAATGCATGTCAGAAAAATGGATTCGATCAAAGCGTTTGGACTCCCCAGAGCTCATGATTCCATTTCTTTTGCTTGCCGCGTATTTCACTCTTTAATACAGCACAGACGGGCAGATTAGATAAGAAGCATTCCCATTCTTTTTATGAATATTTGATTCCTGGCAGCTCAATTTCTCACGGATAGCTCTAATTTATAAATACACGTCTGTCTTTTACTTTTTGTGTTATTTGGGTAAAGACTATAAAAGCCACACGCTTCACAAACTCCAAAAACGCACCACTAATGCCGATTGACAATAAGGCGGTCACGTGTAATCATCCCCAAGAACAAATTTGCCCAGAATGACTGGGATATACAATATTTGACATCACATAATGGTCCCTCCTGGAATGATTGATCCATTAGAAGGATTTTCCTGGTCCGGGATAAATTGTACTTATCGATGGCAACTGATTTTCCATGACGGTGGTTGCATAATCAACACTCAATTTGATCAAGTCTTTTCTGGAATATCTGAGATATTCCACTTTCTTAATAGTGTTTCCCAAAAGAGGGCTGCTTGAATCAAGGCCTTCCGCCCACCATTGATCCAACCTCGCTTGCACCCCGGCGACCCAGATTCATCGCGCCGCGTGGCCTCGCATGTAATGACGACGCTACGGCCGGCGACCACGCGTTATCGACGTATGACAAGCGCCTCGTGCCTCTGTGATGAATCTCTTCATATTCCTCGCTTTGAAAGCCCACTGAAACTAATTTGCTGCAATGCGGGGTGACACTCGATGCGTCGTTTGGGGGATTTAAACGAGCTAGATATTGCCCAGAAATGCTTCAACGCTAATTGTAGAACTAATAAAGGGTTATGGTTAAGATACAATATCAAAAACCCACTGAATCATTTATTAGGAAATTATTGTGATGTTTCTTCTTTTTTAACAAAATGACCGTGAACCTCAGAAAATGAATGGTAGATGAATAATTGCCCCGGTTCTTCTGGAATTTGTTGTGATAGAGGGTCAACACGGGAGAGCAAATACAATTTGTTTGATTCGTAGGATGACAGTTTTCGGAGCGATTCCACAGTGCCACGCAATGTCGACTGTTCCGAGTGCGTGCCATTATCTGCGGCTTTCACTCTCGCTCTCGTTTCTGTCCCCGCCAAAGTCGTGGGCTCGTGCCATAAATTTTCATCACACGTCACAGATGTTGACATTTCATTTACTCTGCTCCGCCGGGAATCACCTCAAATCAATTGTAGGCAGCTGAAAGATATGCAAAATCTTCCTAACAGGCATGCCCGCGGGGTTAAAGGCAAGTGAACGTTATGTGTC
The DNA here is from genome assembly GCF_054491065.1 of Syngnathus leptorhynchus. NCBI lineage: Eukaryota > Metazoa > Chordata > Actinopteri > Syngnathiformes > Syngnathidae > Syngnathus > Syngnathus leptorhynchus. The sequence goes on from NC_141215.1 coordinate 6,808,453, forward strand.
CACTTGAGATTAATTCGAAGTGACCGGAATGCAAACGGCGATGAAGCAAACGGTTGAAGATGTAATTCCCTTAGTAAAAACGTTAAAAAAAAAACACTGTTCTTTTTGGTTAAGACATCAGACAAAAGGACAACGTAATCGCTCAAAGGTTCAGGTGTTACAGGCAACAGACATTTAACCTGACAAATGCTTCACCTTTGACAAACTGACGCTATTTACTCAAACCAGCGGCATGTAACTCGGCGGCCGCGCAATCTCGTTCCTCGACCGTCCTGCGAAGTCACAGCTTTTGTGTCGTAGTCGAATGAGATCACCCGACGCGATACACGCAAGGTCTTAAAAGTCAAAATAGAATCTCCCGTTTCCGTACGTCCGAAATGAGTCTTATCTCCGCGGAAGGTGGCCCATCCATCAGCGATTCCTCGCGGCTTATCATTCTGGCCAAGTTCAATCGCGCAATGATGAAGTCAGACATTCATCAAATGCTGACACCTCACATTCAAGACCAAGCCGCACGACCTTTTCCACCATCGCCAGTTTGGCTGTGCGAACTAAGTGCATCTCAGAAGCAGTCGCAGAACCGTTCTGCCCTCCCGGCCGACTGCCTCTGCATTCGAGTTAGAATTTACCGAATGATATTGACACGCTGAATCGAAACCCACACAAGAGAGTGTCGTTATACACCGAGCATCCCAGACGCGTCGCTTGAATGACTCGGCAGTCACGACATTGATCCAACGAACGACCGCCAGAGCTTTCCAGAAGGAAGACGAGTGTCTCTCTTATTCATTTATTTATTTATTTTTTTACTCCTGCGGCGTGTCATAAAATACTTTGGGAAGACTTTGGCTTTTTCTGATGGATGAGCACGAGGCTACCAAAGTGCAGTAAGCCAGCTGTGACGCTGGAACGAACGCAACCCATCATTCCCTCTTGTATTGTCAGACAGGACATGTTTTTTTTTTTTCTATTTCGGGGGTAGTGAACTCATTTTTTCCCAATGGAAAAACAAAACAAACATAGTAGCAAATGCTTTATAAAAAGCTGTTGGCTTTAAACTCAAAAGGAGAGGAATGTAAAATATTCGGTAGGAGTACGTAAGAATATCGGAATTAAAACTAATAAAAGTAGAAAGACGTACATGGTGCTGGCATAAAATTCGTTTTTTGTTCAATACATTGTATCATCTCAAACACGTTTGCAAGGAATAATATAATGAAAAAAATATTACCGTAAAGAAAAAATGCCAGTTGCCTTTCACTTAGCGATGCGCACCTCTCGCGCTCACTGGCGCATAGCTGCCATCTTGACAGCAAGTCACCCATAAAATTGCATTTTTCATGTTGCCCACACAGCGAGCGGCTCCAACACGGATGCAAATTAGAAGTGTCCGTCGGCAAAGGCAAAGAGGTTTCACCGAAGATTATAGCGAGGGCGGTAGCGCCTTTTACGGCTGTAATGATGATAACGCTGATGAATGGTAATGATGCGAAAGAGCGGCCTCATCACGCTCGCTCGCCAGGCCTTCACCGCCACCCTTTGTCCAGGCACAATGCGCCCGTAATTCCCTCCAAAGCACCGCTAATGTTCCGTCTTGTAACCTCGCAGTGCAATTACATGGGTGATCCTCGCTCGCCTTTTTGTCGGGACTCGGGAAGTTTCAGGCTCGTTCTCCCCGGGCACGTTATTGCCATTTTTCTACCAACGGATAATTACAAATGAAATGGACCTACGGCAACAACGTGGACAAGTCAGACATTTCAAGGAATATTGCACAATTGAAATATTTGACTCGGCACTCAGCAGGCAGAGCTGACCTCTGTTCAAACTTTGTTGCGATGTGTTTCATGCTTGTTTCACAGAACGGGCGTGTCAAATATCAATCCCATCGAATTTACATGGCTAGATTACATTAATCAGCAAGTTCCAATAATGAGCTGCGGGGCTCCCGCGTTTTTCCTCGCGTCTTCATACGCCAGCCCAATCTATACGACATACATAATTCATGTTCGCGGTAGCGCCGCCATAAATAGATTTATCATCACGCACTAAACGAATGCCGGAGTGTGAATAAATGTTGAAGGGACACCATCTATCTCCTGTCTGACACACAAGTGGATTTAGCGGCGTGAATAATTCAGAGTCGGTGAGTGAGAGAGACAAAGGCCCGGTACGTCACATGTTGCTATATCAAAGAGATATTTGGAGGTGCGGACGCTTCCGTCGGCCCACTCTTAACGCGCACACCTAATCAATGGCCCGCTTCCAATAATTACTGTTTACTTGAGCTCATTATTCCACCGCTAGCAAAGAAAGACGCAGCCGTAATTGGCGGTTGCCGGGACGGCGCTGCCTGTTGTGATGCCGTGAGCGGAGGTCAAGAGTGTCCGCCTCTAATTGTCTGACGTGTGATCCAAGGATGGACACCAAATCGGGCGTGCGTCGTATGTTGACATTTAGCGGCTAATTAACAGAGCGACCGGTCGCAGGTGCTGCTGCTATGTGGGAGCGCTAATCCGCCCGAGCGAATCCCAGTGATACGGCGATGATTAAAATGTATAAGCATGTCGGTGGTTTTCAGAGAGGCCGTTTTCAACATACATGTATGCATATAAATCCACCTTCTGTCTCTGAAACTTTTTGATTAGGAGACAATGCATGCAATGAAGTGAACGGCTAAAAAGCCAGTTGTGGCTTGTTCCCCCAAAGGTTTTTACAAAATAAACTTAGTAGACTTTTCCTTCATGGATTTCAATTTTGTACAAACAGGTACTTAGTTGCAATCATATCAGCTATATATATGTAAGCTCATGTGTAAAACCGAGTTTACATTTTTCATTAAGAAAGAAAACAATAACTCCCAAATACCAATGCTAGCATTTTTTGAAGCAGTACTTCATTTTTTACGTACTATATAGTAAGTTTCTGACTAATTGGCTGTCACTGGCAAGAAAATAGGAATAAGCACAGGCCATCGATTTATAACAATACCATTACTGTATCTTGTTGCCCGCTTATTTAAGTTGTCTGTGTCAAACGCACACAGAAAACACACACACACACACACACACACTTTCCATTTTCTCTTTATCTTTACATTTTCCGTCTCAAGGCGCGCAGGACTCGCACACTCTCGGTGAGTGTATCTTGATTAGCGCCCGCCTGTGCAATTTCCTGCTAGATTATTGAGACGGATTCGCAAAAATATCAATCAGAGCAAGTCGGCCGCTTGAAAGTGGCTTTCATTAGCGGTCAGACACTTTTGTTCTTGTCGCGCACTCAAGGGCAATGTCATAGACTGCACCGCAAGCCCGTTAGCTCCCTATCTCGACGGTGACAGGAAGGAGTCCATTTCGCAAGTGCAAAAAGGAAAAGTTAGTTTGAAAGCTAAATCAGTTCAAAAACATCATGACAAGCTAACGCTGTCACATAAAAATGCAATTACGCAACAACTATGTCCACAAATATTTCAAAACGCTTTCATGTAAATACACATGAGATCAAAGTGCTGTCACGTCAACAAACGGCATCAGATGAAAAACTCCGTCACGGGGGCCATTACGTCGCAATTTGTTTCGACTTCATGACAGCCTGACGTTGGCAGCAGGCAATTCTGCTTGACGTATGATCATGCGAGCGGGCTACAGGTGGCAACGGCGCACACGTCGCCACGTTAACGTGCGCCACGACGAACGTGGACCGACCGTGGTTCTTGCGCGCGTCGCTGAATAATAGCCAACTTATTTCGGCTCGCCGGATTGATAGCCGCGAGCGCGAATCAATCAGGTGCGGTCCGCGGGCGCGCACTCTGTCTGTTGGTGGCGATACGGATAACATGTCAGAGGACCTTCTCCATCATGTCACTTTAAGCGCAATCAATAGTGCTTCCCTCACCGAGAGTTGCTCTTCTTCTCCGCACTCCGCGATCGATAACCCGCTGACCGGCGGGGCTCCGCAACACAAAGCCAGGCGGCATCAAACGCTCAGTGCACACAGGTGGATGTTTTATTTATTTTTTTCCCCCTCTCTCACCAATGTTGAAATGCCAAAGTAACAGGTGGCACTATAAAAGACCACTTTAGCCAATAGAAGCTCAATAGTTGTAATTTTTGGATGTAACAAGTCTCAATATAGACGGAATGATGATCTCTTATGCTAGCTAACGTCGAGCCAACTCGCAATCACAAACTTATTATAGTTCAATGTCACCCGCGACAAAGAGTGCAAAAATAACCTCAGGGAACGAGCCAAGTACTGAGTCATCATATCCGGAGTCAAATACAGGATTATTGGATACACGATCTACTTTAGAATTTTTTTTTTGTGATGACAAACATCCACTTGATTCTTCAATTATACAAGCAAGCCCGTGGCCTGTGTTGTTGGAGACGAGCATGCTCTAAAAAATTCAACAAGCGCATATCTGCACGCCTGCAGGGAGGAGGTGCGCATCTTAACGATGGCATTAATTGCCTGGAGGATGTCGCTCACTCATACATATTTGACACTTTTAGCCGCATGCTGGCGCCGTGTCTCGCCTCTAATGGATGCCGTTTGGTGCCTCACCGCATACGGATCAGCCCCCCCCCCCCCAACGGTGTGCCCTACCCCCCTCGCCCCAACTAGCACCGCCGCTTAGCCTCGCCATAATGGCAAACGAGAGCCCTCGACGCCGGTGTCGGGCCATCAAACACCGGTCGCAAGTGTGCACGACAGTGCCTGATAACAAAGCGACAAGTGGCCCCCGAGTGCGAGCGCGTCGGACACCGTGTCCTCTCACAACCGCCATTATGCCAGTTCTCGTGCAGTGTCAAATGGGATGCGTTCAATGACTTTTAAAATGCTAGACGTCGGGGGCAAGGATGCTCACCAGTGCATGCTTGACCGTATTTGACCCACATTTGACCAATCATTAGGGATAGGATCGGATATATGGGTGGCATAGTCCTCACCACTGGTCCGATTTATTTCAGGACACATCACACGGTTCTGCGTCACAATATGCTGTCTTTTTTTGTGCTTGCATTTTGAGAGTTCTCTCCCCTTCAGCAATTTCAGTTTGAAAATGTGTTGAAGTGTAAGAAAGGCAACGCTTAGCATTCTTTACCTGAGACGATCTCTTCCCGCTCAGCGATTAACCTCTCGCTCCTGCGGCTCTGTAAAAAGAAAGAAAAGAAAAATGTTTAACTCTCGTCGAGAGGCTCAAGGTCTTCATACCGGCCAGACGCGTGAGCCGTAATAATAAGTGAGACTGAGGAAACTCGACTACATCAAGGAGGACTCACTACTGTCTTTGGTGTTCTGCATAATGAGAAAGTATGCATCATTTGCATTTGCGTGTCATTTGCGCTAATGGATGCTACCAGCTAGGCTGAGTAGAGCGCTGCATTATGTAAATGTAGCGTGTCTGTACATTAAAGTAGAAGCAACGAGGTCTGAAGAATTGCTTTTTACAATTCCGAGACATCACTTCAGACCTGACTGTCGGCGGGCTTGATCCTGTCGAGATGGATTTTATTGTGCTGGTACTTACAGGTCCAGCAGAGCTGCTTTTGCATCTCGGAGGGCGGGCTCAAGTGCGACTTGACGCCAAACGGGCCAATAGGGAAGTGAGGGGCGGGTCTTCCTCCAGCTCTGCGGTAATTCGTCATGGCTGCTGCGCAGGGAAAGCCGTAGCGTTAGCAGTTAGCATCTAAGATGAACCTAAGAAAGTATGTACTCTCGATCCTCATGGATTTTTATAGTACTACTCTGGCATTAGAATTTTGTGTCCCTACGTTATTGCATAATAATGGTGTTTGGAGCAAAACGCCAGATTTTCTTGATTTGGAGGATTTTAAAGATGCCGTTGAAGGCTCTAATGAAGGTGAAGATATCAGAATGTTGTGTGCGTGTTTGCTGAGGAGATGGACTTTGCTGATAATGGCCTTAGCCGTTGTTGTCTCATCACACGGCCTTGTTTCCAAACTAAACAGCTGCAGCGGGGTGGAAAAAAAACTAATGAGCGTCATTCCGGGAGACTCATGGCGAAAACGTGCCTAATGATCATTGCCTCGGCATCTCTAATTCATTTATGATGTTCTCTAATCGTCGCCGCTTAGTCTTAAAACGACGTCAAACGTCAGATTGAGGATCCGAGCTTAACGGATCTCATCGGCACACGGAAGGCCCGTTAATAACGTCCCTCGCGGTTGGAAAAGTGTGCGTGGGCTGACCCCACGCCATTGTGCTTGTTTGCACTCCATCTCCTCCATCTCCAAGGATTACCTCTCACCCCTTGGGGGGAGGCTGACAAAGGAGCAAAAGAGGGGGCGGGGCTTGTCTTGCAGGAAATCTGCAGGCCTCATCATCAGTGTTGACTGAGATCACATCTGCGGCTAGAAGAGCAGAACGCTGCCAGCTCACACTCAACACTCCAAAAATTCTTGTAAAAAAAAAAGATGCTTCTTGGCAAGGTGTCCAAATGAAAATTTAGGAGTTGAAACATTTGTAGGCTTGTGCAATTCATTGCACAGATGACAATATGCGTCAACCTTGAAGTAAAATTTGACGTTTTTACACGAGGAACTTAAAGCATTGTCGGCCAAACCTTACTGGGGGGAAAGAGTACTTGTTTTCAGCAGATAATTGAGTTTTGCGGCGGAACAGCTGCCATCAGGCACCTTGGAGGTACACGCATATATAATTAGACCCTGACGAGCTGCCAGCAAATTCACCGCCGATTGCGTGACGACGAACACGGCTTATTCGGCGTGTTATATATATATTTTTTACCTTATATGAATTTATGAAGTAACTTTGGGAAAGTTTGTTTTTCTGGGAACATTTGGCCCACGTTCGGGTGGCATTAGGCCAGATGAGACAACGTTTTGTGGCATGAGCTAACATGATGTTGGCGTTATTTTAAAACTAGCAGAGTGCTGTTCTTGCCAATAAGCAAGCAACGTGTGAAAGCGAGTGAGCTCAAATATGAGAGAGGTGATAAATGAAAAACAAACGCAAGAATGTGAGGAAATAACACCTACGTTTGGAAAGTGTTAGATGCAGCAGCTGATTTACTTTCTAAATTCAATCTTATTTAATGTCATTTATTAAACTTTGTTACTTAGGACTGCGACTTTTGATAATGATTTCAACCTTTCTTGAAAAGTGTGCCGCAGATATAGGCCTTAATTTAATTTACTTCAATTACTTCCAGCTGGAATATATTTTTGGGACATTTTACATTTAATTTCATTTCATTCTAACTTTCTCCTTTTGTCACCACTGCTCGGGACGCATTTTAAGAGCGGAAAGCGAGCTAACCCCCTTCAGGTAATCCAGCAGTGTAATCCAATCACATTTAAACCCTGTCGGAGAGATATTAAAGCCTCACTTTTAGATTAGTGGAGTTCAGTCTTTAAGCCTTTTTAGAAGGAAAAAAAAACCGAGCGAGTTTTCCGAGCGTCTTGGATGGCGTTCTTCATTTGCATTCGCTCACTTCTTCAATTTGCCCTTTTTAATTGTCTCAAACCTCCTGCAAAGTATATGATTATTCTTCACAGTGAATAATTGCACTGAATCTACTCCAGTGACGGGCTGCGTGTTTGCTACTTGGGCCTCCACTGGGGATTTAGTCCAACCTCTTAATACCGCCGCCATCACCAAGCAATTATAGACACCATCAGTGCTATACAAAAAGCAATGATAACAGAAGTCGGCCATTTTTAAAAGTTCCAGTCTGCAAATGCACTTTCTCCCTTCTTGCGCGCGTGGAAGCAGTTGGTGGATGTTGGCAAAGTGTTACAGAAAACAATCGAATGCTGCTTCAGATGTCACCTCGGCAGAGGTATTAGCGTGCTGTCTTGCTATTAGCGAATTTAGTCCACTTGATTAAGTGATATGCCGTTAATCCAAACAGAAAACAGGCACGTGATTATTCCCGCTCTCGTTTCACGCAGATATTGACACTAACGTCTGATTATCCCGTTTTAATCCCGTGTCGGGATTACAGTGTATCGTCTTCTCGAGACGCTGTAAAGCTTGCGGGGAAAAACTGTCCCGCCAATTAGCGTTTGAGTGGGCGGGAAAAGAAGATGAAGGTGATGCATTTCCATCCATGTAATGCATTTTTGGCAATGCAGCACAAATGCACAACGCCAACTTTTTATTAGCTTGTAACCTTTATCACCATGCAATTTTTCCCCCCCCCAAATCCCATTAATCCCACTTGGAGATATGCCATTTTTGGAAAATGTCATGTGATAGCGCTTCACGGATTTCTCTGGAAGAATGAAGCTCAGAATAAATTGGATGGGTGGATAGATGTACGTACAGCAGATAAATCGACGCACCCCTGTTCAAATGACAGTTATTTGGAAACCTGGAATAAAATGAGACCAACATGCAACGTTTGTAACAGTTTGGTTAACCGATGTCTAGATGCACTCCGTCAATCAGGTGGGAAGACAAGGTCGTCTCGCTTTCCTGCAATTTGACGCACTTTACTCGCGGCATCGATCGCAGGGGCCAGCGAACCTCAACCAGGTGGAGGTCTCATCCCCCAGTCACCTATAATTGGAAGCGGTTAGCGGGGCGGGATGGGTCGGGATTACCAAGCAGCTCGGTAGCGGCTGTGGCGGCGGCCCGTTGCCAAATGAGACTCAAGCGAAAGTGCCGATATTGACTGGCTCGGGGGTCAGGCGAGTCGTCTTAATTGCTTCGCGGGATAGCAAAGTTCCCGTCAGACTTTGTCAGTCACAAACTTGACACGAGTGGAATTTTAAGCACTACTACACTGGCTCATTATGAGACCTGTAATTAACGCTTCATTAGCGGCGCAAAGGTCAACCCGTTCCACTCCGACCCAGAACGTAAAGGTTCCAGCAGATGCAAACAGCGGCTTATCCACGGAGATGCTATCTATAAATTATTTCTCTGCTTGTTGGACTGGTGTCGTGCTGGTCATTTATTTCCCAAATGCTCCGATAAAAGGTTGATATTCGCAAGGGCTCTCCTGGAAGCGGCAATGCAAAACAGTGTCACGCATATAGCCTAACATCGCCCGTCGTCTCGATTGCTTGGGGACGCCACGTGCAAAAGTGAAGCGTCTCGAACAGCGACACTCGGCCCGACTTAAACGACCATAATGAATATGGCCGCCGCTCTGTCAGGTATTACATTCTTGCGACTTATCCAACAGGAACCCATTCCCAGCTCCGTCTTCCCCGCCGTTAATTGCAAATTACGATGTCACTTTTCTCGGGTCCGTCGCGACGCTCCCCGAGAGGGCCGCTCGTCCAATTAACTGCCGGCTGCTGATTTATTTGGGCACTTCTTTTCTCCTTTTGTGGACCGGCTCGCCTCCCACTTCATCATTCCGCTTACCCCACCTACCTCCCATCACCGTAGGTATCCGCCCGGTTAGTCGTTTCTGTAACGAAGTCTCAGAAAAGTCACGTTCGTGTCCATTTAAACGCAAAGGTTGGGGGAAAAACCGATCTTCCCTGAATTACTCCCTTCTCCGTCTGCTTGTCACGGCATTGATGAAGCATCTGGACCTCCCTCGACCCGGTCACTCCCACCTGACAAGCCGGGATGGGCGGCACCCAAGAGGACATGAACGCACTTAGACACATTTTCATCTAGACGCTGCGCCGTGTTGCTTCCGTTTGACCCTCCCCCCTGTCACCTGTCTGTCATGGTCGGCCGCTTCCCGCCAACTCAAAGATGCTCTCTGTCTGCCAAGATCACTCGCTCTTCTCACCAGCTGTCTAGCCTTTATACGGTGTCTCATGCAAACACTGTTTGAATTCAACTCAAAGGAACAGTTGGACCATCGCACTGAGCCAGTCAATCCACATCATTGCGTCAGTGGTGCCTCGAGATACAAGTTTAATTGGTTCTGTGACAACACTCTCAAATCACCTCTCCCAACTGAAACGAACAGATATGCAATTAATCAGTTCCAGCACCCTACACCGTCCCCCTTCAGAGTGAGTCTTTTTCAGCATACCTCACGCTATGCTAGGGAGGCAGGGCCACGTTCACATCACTCAACGTTAGGTGGATAAAACTCGGTCATCTATGGCGCGACGGAGCATGTCCGATGGTTGCCATAAATCCGCCGTGTCTCTCGGTAGCATGCCCATGTTTGATGTTACTCCCGTCGTCCCGCTTGGCCATTCCTGGGCGGGGGGTGCCCCTGTCAGCAGCTAAAGTTATGACATCATGAAACCCTCATAAGCAGCCGCCGTTGTTTTGAGGTGAAGGAGCATCAATTTCACAGCGGGAGGGCTCCGCTGCCCGGCGGATGATTTGTGAGCGCTATTATGGCGTGAAATCGCACCAGAAAATGAAGACAGGAATGAGAATGTCGCTGAAGTGTGTACCTGCTGAGATCCGCAGCAAATGGTCCAAATATTGGACACGGCCATCAGCAGAGAGGAGGAAACCAGCACAGAAGTCTTGCTCTTCCTTATTTCCAAGCTTGACTGATGAATTTGAGGCGTGAGATGGCCGTGTTAGGGAATTGGAACAGGAGAAATGGGAATAGTATATATTCCCATCATGACAATTGCAGATAAGATAAATGAACAACGGGAGTCTTTGCAGAAATGCACCTCAGTGTGTCTTAATTTTACATCATGGTGCGAATCCAGCTTCGAGTTTGAGAATCTGCGCAATAACCAGAGACTAGATGATTTATGCCACCACAACTCATTTACAAGACGAGCCGGCATTAGCTACCTTGGCGTTTGACGTCCTTCACCGTCGCCATAACAAGGTTAGGCTTTGAATTAGAAATTGAGGCGGCCCCGACCTTCTCCGCAAATTGTCGGTCTTGTGACTTCCTACTTTGCCCTCGCCATCAACAGCGGCTTCTTTGATGTAAATACGCTGCGTGGTGTAGGTCATTTGTTAATTCTCAAGCGACGGGGCTCCTTTTTTCCCAGGAGGTCAGCCTTTATTGTGTTATTATTCCAAGCGATTCCTTAACCTTGCCGGCGCAGGCAGGGAACCAAACGCCCTTTGGAAGTATACATCCGCCCCCGTAATACGCAGTGCTTGTTGAGTGTAATTGACACGCATGTGGCGAGACGAGGTGTTTAAAAGCAGCTGGAAACGTGCTTTCCTGCGGTCGTGCTGCTCTCCAGGGTTCGGCGTCGCTCTGAAATTACACTTTGAAGGCGGATTTGAATTAACGGAGCGTAAAACAGAGTCAGACTCTCTGCTTATCAGCGGGGTATTATCATGGCTATCATCCGGTGTTGGCGTAAAAGAAGGTGTGATGGAAGCGTTTCATCAGTCCGCCTGTTTCTTTACGTTTGCCGAAGAGTGTAGTAGGCAATAAACTTAGGCTTTCACGTGCTTGTGAAACCATCCAGAAGGTTGTTTGTGTTTCGCCGTCTCTGGACTTTGTCGAGTGTCTTGTTCTTGTCAAGTCACAAATTCCACAACGGCCACAATGACCCAGTTTGCAACTTCTTGCCTCTTTTTTGCTGGCGCTTCTTCAGAATGTTGACTCAGAAGGACACCCACGACCCGTCCGTCGTTCAGTGTGCCCTCGGAGAGGAAGCCAGACACTTGCGCTGTTGTTATCTCCTCCAGGAATCTTGCGAGCCTGCTTCCTGTGGCCCCAAAGGCGCCTTCAAATCAGGACCTTGCCAGAACGCCTCTTATTTTATGGCCATCATCTGGACGCCGTCCCGCGTTTGTGGAATAGATACAAAAGGAGACACTGTCGATAAATCCAAGGCGCCCAAGCACGTAAAATGGAAAAGTGCAAGTTTACAATGCTACAGAAAAAGGACATAAAGAGCTCTTCTTCCCGTGCAAAAGGTCCATAAAATTCAGATGACAGCGGAGGTCTCAATTCCAGAAAGTTCCAGAAACTCTGCCAAAGTTTGACTTTAGTCACAGGTGCTTCGAATCAACCAGCAGGTAAATGAGCTGGCTCCAGGTCTCCTTATTACACGTAAGCCTACTTTCCCCCAAAAACCCGACGACTGACAACGAGTCCAAGATGTCCACCTGGAACCAAAGCAGCAGTTTTCCTGTGTCTTTTTCACAAGCATGGCTCTGTGAGAATTTTCTACTCGCGGCCGACCCGCTCTGCAAATTTCACGTCACCAAGTGAAACTCTGGGAATAATTAAGAGGCGTGCTTGCTGGATGCACGGCAAGGCTGAGGCGCACCTGAGGCTTTTTTTTTTTTCTTTCTTGGACCGGCTTCCACTTCCACAGAATTCCCTGGAGGATTCCACGCTGTTCGCCTGCACATGCTGCTGCTGCTACTGCTGCAGCTCCTTTGAATAACATCGCAAGTGGAAATGCTCTCAATTCTGAGTGACACAATTCCAGCTGCTCCTGCTTTAGTGTCTTGGGTATGAAAAAATGTAATTATATGCAACAATTAAGCAACAATTATTTCATTGACTTTCTATAGATGTGAAACCAGCTAATAAAATGATAACGATCTTGCGTTGAGTGCATCCTATTTTTTTGTTTTTTTCCCGTGAATATGCTGACAAACGCTGCATCGATTCCTGGGTTTTGTGTGAGCGTGTTTTGTTACAAAGGCAATTACCAAATGTCGTTTGTTTGCCTGAGATAATCACCCCTCCTGCTTTCCATCCGTCCCTACGTCGCCTCACCAATCAATGGCCACTTTAGTGCTACTTCACATTGTGAAGCTCCTCAATCACTCGGCATCTTGATAAGGAGCTAAAAGGGCCTCGGCGGCCATTTGTCGGCGCAGACGAGAACGTGGCCTTTTCTCACGTACGACTGCTAGCTTTGGTTTTCAGTTATTCCAAAGGAGGGTCCATGCAATAAATTGTAACTACTTTCAAACAAAGGAATGATATATTTTTATGATGTCTTTTTATGATTTTCGTACGATACTCAATTTTATTACCCGAATAAATTCGGTACGCTAGTACTGTTTTGCAACAAGTTCGCCTGACCTTTTGGTTTTGCAACGTGGCGGAATTTTGGAACTCTGCTGAAAGCGTGTCAATTTTTTATGTTTTTTATGACTTCTATGAATTCTCCCAAATTGCGACAGACTTGAAATGTCTTGCCAAAAGCAAGTCTGAAACAATAGCAAACAAAGTTAAATAAGTCTGGCTAATGCCTTCAATGACTTGACGAGATAATTCTTGCACAATTTTGGTTGCCTTCCTTCCAGAAAATGTCAAAGTTGAAAAGAATCACTGACAAAATCAAATTTTTATCCATTTTCGGCAACCTCGTTCTCTGATTGCAAAATGTTCTCACAGCACGTTTTCATAAAAGGCGCCTTTTCTTTAATAATGGCAGTTTGCGGCAATCCAGATGAGCGCCTTTCGCACTTTTCTCCAGTCCTGCCGTGTTGACCACGATTAGGACGTAGAAAGTGTCTTGAGGTGTGATTAAAAGCTTCCTCTTCAATAAAACACACGTACACGCACATCTGGCATATGACTGATTGCTAATGGCGTCTCCTTGTTGTTGTAGACTTGGCTCGAGCGCACCCCGACACAGGACGGATGCACTTGATAGTCAATTTATGCCATTAGCAATCACTCATACCCGTGTGTGCGTTGTATTAAAGAGGAGGCATTTAATCACAGCCGAACACGTCGGTGCACCGTCAAGCGCAGGACGTCAGGGCGTGCTCGAGCCGTACTGACGACAATGAGGAAACATCGTTCGCAATCGGTTTTTATTAAACGGGAGGCATTTAATCAGATTTGAAGACACTTTCTGCCCCCCCCACATGCACACACACACGCACACACATTGTGATTGCAACGTGATTCATGTTCCTCGAGGGAGCCCCTCTCCTTGGCTCCCCTGCTGCAAAATGTGTTTTCTATTGAAAAGTAATAAGCCGTCAGACGTAGATCTTAATCTGTCTTCTAACAAATGACTCCGGCTGGCAAACTCGTCATGAATTCTGGCTCTTGATTGATTGTTTATCCTTGATTGCAGTGGAATTAAAAAAATAAATAAAAAATAAATAAATAAATATGTGTGTGTGTGTGTGTGTGTGTGTGTGTGTGTGTATATATATATATATATATATATATAGCTGTTCTTTGCAGAAATAAATGCCCGTGATTGCAATGTTGTCTGTCTACATGTGTTGCTGCACTCTTTGCATTCAAATCTTCATTGCTGCTGTTTACTAGCCATGCCGTTGATATTTTGCATTAGCATTAAATTAGTGGAGAAAAGGCTAAATTTGCTGGAGACTGGCAATTAATTCAAGACATTATATCATTTCAAAGAATCTGCCAAACTGAAATGAAGTGAGTTGAGTCAGTGCCAGCACACAGCACTAAAGAGTTCATGCTTGAGAGTCAAAGAGAGAAAAAAAAAAAATCAAAAATTGACTCCAAGCACCACTGCACTGTCAGGTCACAAATTGTCTTTTTTTTTATTGTAAACTCCCTCCTTTAGTTACCATAAAAATGCATTTTATGAATTTCTTCAATTTATCCTGTCGTCCAGATGCCAGTTTTGCATATGTGAGTGACATTTTCTTGGCTAAAACACTCCAACCAAAAATTGCACAACCTTGATTTGTCTCAACGGGGAGAGCCACTCTTCGCCTTGTAACTCCTCACTCAAAAATCACAAAGCTCCTAAAAGGCAGCAATTCCCAAAGCAGTAAGCCAAGCAGCTGCGTCCCTTTAAAATTCATCCACCCGGCGTGCACCTTTTTGCCCGTGCGCTTTTACGCACACAGGGCGCACAGACGCGCAGCCACAAGGAATGCGCTCGGCACGCTTGCGCCACCAGCCGTGTGACAAGCGCCGCATGAATATATGCTTTGGTTAGCGGCAAATGGCGTACTTTAAGAAAAGAAAAAAAAGAGACAAATGGATTGTTACTTTGCCTCAAATGCAACAAGTAAGGAAGAGTTCTTTAAATTCTTGAAAAGATGAAAAAAATATCATTCTTTGGATCCCCGATGCGTTTGCGCGTGCCTTTTGGCACCAGAAGATGCGGAGGAATTAGCGGAGGAATTAGCGGAGGAGTCCGCTACGTTCTTTGGGCACCTTTGATGCGTCACAAAACGGTCTAAATCTTTGTCTTGGCATTTTTTTTTTTTTTTTTGGCCAAAGTGTTGTCGAGCTCTTTGACATGCCGCTATGCAGTTGAGCTGTTAGGCTCAACCCCCCCCCAAAAAAAAGTGTCGTCTTACCTGCTCTTATGCTTTGGTCACGCTGTAGGCATGGTTCTGGTTCTGGAGCGGGTGGAGTGATTCTCCTCCTCTGTTGCTGCTGCTGCTCGTGTCGCTCCGCTTCATGGCTTCGTGCTGCCCGCATGTGAGCGCGCATGCTTGTGGAGGCGAGAGGCGTCTTGGCTTTGCACAAGGAACTGGGGGAGGTGCGTGAGTGAGTGAGTGTAGGAGAAGAGAAAGAGAGGGAGAGAGAGAAAGGCGCTTGGGCTAGTGATGATGCTCTTCATGCAAAGAATGAACTTTCATTCGACGGTATTCAAAGTGGACCCCCGAAGAAAAAGAGATCAATGTGGTGATTTTTGATTGACAGCTAGCAAATTGGCAAGCGCCCACAACTTTGAATGTGTCATACATGTCTTTATTTGAGCTTTTAGGTCGGAGGAGGGCCAGCAAGGGTGCTGTCACGTGTCATGTTCCATGCAGATGATTTAAATTGAACACGGAGAATCCCATTTCAAGAACACCACTCTGTGTGCAAAGATGTCTTTTTTCACCGTCCGCTCGATCTGGTTTGGTCACGCAGCACGTCGTGGCCCGTGAGTTCACATTTGGATGGCAGCCTCGTCCTCCTCCACAAGTTTACTAACAAACTTGAGTGTGCACATCAGTATTCACCGTCAAAATCCGTGTGGGGAGGAGAAGTTGGGGGAGTGCGCCTGGTCCTCCCACGTGAGGAAGACGAATAGTCTTTAATCAGTAGAAAGTTTGCGCTAAATTGTTTACAGCAGATTGGATGCGTCGCCTGCACCTAATCCAAAATGAAAACAATCAGGAAACAACTCACATGTGTGCACCCCTCCCGCCCGGCCTCAAAAAATAATCTCCATTTTTTTTCATCTCAACTTGATTACCGGCAACAGATGCGCCAACAGTTTTATTTTCTTTAATCTGGGACCAAAAATATGAATGTTTACTTGCTTACTAACGTTGCCACTCTGCTTATTTGTATTTTTGCATCTACATTATGATTGCTTTGTTTTTTTTGTGTTTTTTTGCCTTCTGGAAAGTGTGGAAAAACACCAAATCAAAAAAGCTTTTTCTGTTCTTACTGAAGTACTTAAATGTCAGAAAGTCGCAATGATTAGTTTGAGCTAACTCTGTAATCTCGCAATTACTTTTCAGCACTACGCTCCCCTGGATTTTTCTTTGAAGTGTAAAAGACGGTTTAAATTCAGATTTACATTACTGTAAATGTACATATTTCAATAGAATAGAAAGAATGAAACTGTTTGTGCATCTTGATGAATTTATTGCAACTCCTGCTTTTACCACGACTCCAAGTGACGATATTAGTCGATCTTTGCAGAGGATAAAAAATATCTGCTCGTGAGTATTGTTGTCTGTATACATTTATTGACTTTTACTTCTTACTTTATTTGTATTCTATTATTTGTCGGATGATTTGTTTTTTTGCATCACTCATTTTCAGATGGAGAAAGCACTTCATGTATGAGAAAATCAACTGCAAGAATGAGGATCATTACATAAGCAGCACATAAATATCTTGTCATATCATTTTTGGAATGTTTGGCATGTGTATGCTAATTATGTGGTTGTTTTTCCCCCCCCCTGCACTTTGAAGCCGCAGGGAAGGAATCGGTGCTGTTTACTCCCATTTGTCAAGTGATTGGTTTTCCCATTTGGACTAATGGGCAGCGCACCACTTCAGCACTCTCCAAAATGCTGCGGAAGCGCTTGTGACATCCACGCAGACGCAGGTATTTGCCTTTTTCTGTGTCCAATTAAAACCTCGGAAATTTGCCAGAACGGTAATGAAACTTGTGGTGAAGCAGCATGTGGCTTTGAAATGGAAATCAGTGAAAATGTCATTTTTCTCCTCACACTGTGCAAACATAAACAAATGCAATGCTTGTCATCACTTTCGTTTGGCCTATTGTAGTGCCTTTGCCGTTTTTTTCGTGTACTACCCCAGCGCTAAATAATGGTTGGATGGATGGATGGATGGAGGGTACCACTTTTGACCCATTCAAAACATGCAGCAAAGTGTCACTGCTTTGATTGTTTTCTGCAAGGATGCCTCGCTACGGTGAGTAAAAAAACTAATCCTATCAGACGAGTAATGTTGTGTTGTTATAATTATTACGACGCTCTATAAACTGTGGAACAAAAAAAATACACAGCTGCCGATACTCACTAGCATACCGTATGCTTTGCAAAGAATGACTTTTGAAACTGTGGCCGAGCAAAAGTCCATTTCCATATCTAAAATGCCATTTTGAGGGTATTTAACCCTTTGTGTTGACGTCTAATCAAATCAGTCCAAAACAAAAGGGGTAATCCCCCAAAGTATAATGAATATTTGATATGTCTACTTCAGGTAAGTGTCCTGTGGGTTAATTGCTGTCCTTTTTTGGGGCTGTTTCCTTGTCGCCAAATGAGTTGTTTAGCATTTCCCTTTACTTTATGTGAGTGTCCTAATTGCGGGTAATTAAGTGAAGTGATGGCATTAGACGGCGCGGCGGGACAAAGCATCAAAACGGGCCGGCAAAAGGTGCGCGGCATACATGAATACGTCATTAACACTGACACATCCCCGCGGCTCTTATCTTGTTTTGTTATTCAGATCCGCCTGCATCAAAACACTCCACACAAGAACGCTAGCAGCTGCTAGCGGCAGCTAGTGCCCGCACGGGTCCTCTTCTTTTATTCACAGCAGAAGATAGTCCGTCCTTTTCGCGACTTTTATCGGGCGCAGATGTTTTGATATCAAAGCACAATATGAGGCAATTTGACCTTCGCCACCTGCTGCCCAAAGTGGGAATAGACGGATTAAAAAGACAAATCTAGGCAAAGCCAACAGCCATTGTGTACAAAATGAGGAGGCAGATAAATAGGCTCAACTTGGAAGCTTTTACACATAACATGCAACGCTGCTGACAAAAACCTTTGGGTCAGCCAAAAGCATTCATTTGTCAACTGTAAAGCCGCCAGAATGGAAAATTGGCGCCAAACTCATTTTGTCCGTCCATAGGAAATCAATAAAAAACAACTATCTTTATTGAATGAGTCACTAACTTGAGCAAAAAGGTCAAACGTTTCTACGGTGAGGAAATCTGAACTGACCTCATTCAGTTAGTTGTTGTTGTTGTACTAAGTTCATTCTGTTTCCTTTTTTCAATCACTTTTTGGTTCTTTTATCACAAACAGGTAAAAGATGCCCCCCAACCCCCTCTGTTTGTGATAAAAGAACCAAAAAGTGACCTCATTCAGTGTAGCCTCTGGAGAAAACTACTCGGCTATCTCGGATTAGAATTTTGTTCACGATTTTTGCCAGAATCCGTAAAAAGAACATATGCTGGGAACTAATGCGATGCTGTCTTTGGCTTTGACTGCTAATGCTATGCGACTAACGTGTAAGCCTTGTTTGTGTTGACTTTTTTTTCTCTCGGTTCTGGGCGCGAAGCTTGTGTATTTCCCCAAAATGTGGCTAATGGCTGACTTTTTACGATCTCAGCAAAGGCGTCCAATGCAGTCTTTGGCAGTCAAATTGACAAACTGCGGCCAGCTCGCTCGTATTAAATCACCGCCTTGGAATGAGAATCTTAAGGAAAGGCCCGGCGGCAACGTGAACCGGGCGGGTTCTCATTTTATTTTCTGCTAATTATGCAGTAAATTTGAGCGGGCAAATGATTCTGCGCAATCATTTAGAAAATCAGGGAGAGACGACGGTCAAGCTCGCAGTGTCGTATTTATTGCTCCGTGTTAATTTTATCGGTTGTGGTTATTACAACAGAGAGTTTAATCGCCCCGCGAGATGAGCACAAACAGTGTGATGTACGACAGGCGCGCTAATCGCCGGCTTCCCCTAAAAAATAAATTTCAAGGGTTCAAAATTACTAATTAAATACCAGACATCGGTGACGTATGATATGATTTAGCATCTTACGTTAAATTCGTAGTTATCATGTATGTTAAGGCTTCTATAAACTTAATGCCAGACTTCATGGTCAAAAATGAAGGATTTAAGGTGAGGCATCTATCTCCGAGTAGTTCCGATGCTAAAGTGTTTTGCTACGCTAAGACAAACTCCAACACATTTGAAAAAGAAGTGATTTAAGACGATACGTTGGTGTAAAGTTCTCATGAAGATTTGCAAGAATCATAAACAGCAGGAAGCGTTGACCTCCCTCAAACAGACGGAGAAAGGGCGCAAGATGGGGAAAAATGCCCCCCAACCCCCTCTTGAGGAAAGGGCCCACCTGGCATGTGTGGCAAGGTGCCCTCATGCGAAGGTGTTAGTTGGTCTACAACTCAAAGATGAAAGTTGCAGGAAAGTAATTGAGCCAGCCTCTGTGGCAGCAGGTGAATCTGGAGCTTTGTCTTAAATCGGTCGTTTTATCAATCGAGTTTGACATTAGCTTTGCATTAGCGTTAGCAAAGCAATCACAGATCCTCAATAATTGTTCACCGTTGTCTCAGCCATTGTTGCGTGGTTACTCTGCGACGACACCGTATTGAGCCGTAAAAGAGCATTTATCGTTCAGCTGCCTCGCTTTGCTAATACCAACAAATGATAAATCTTAGCCCAAAGTCGTAAAAGTCACGTTACATGCATATTGACCGCGAGAGCTGATTGCAATCCAAACACGCGTTAGATCCCGTGAGCCTTTACGACCTTTTTTGTTTCTTTACGCATTGATATAAGCGCCGCCGCGCCGAGCTCATTGCGGGCTAAATTTGGCACTTTTATGAGCATCGCCGCCGTTTGTGTGAACTTGAGGTGAGAGCGAAACAGAAAACACAGACAGACAGCGAGACCGAAGCGTATCAGGAGACAACAGCCGCCGCTGCCAATTAACTCGCTCGTACAGTTACGACGTCCTCCCAAGTACTCGCGCCCCGGACGCTCTCAACCTTTTGACCGCTCATCCATAAATTAGAAGCCATTAAGTGGTGCACCAAAGTAAGACGCTCATTAAAATATTCATCATTTCTCTCGCAATTAGCACCAACTTAGTCCTGGCGGCACTTTTAAAAGATGTTTGGACACTCGCTCGAGAAGAAAGTGGCAATCATCGATGAAGTTCGCTTGACTTACAACTTCAAGTTTGAATCCCCCCGTCTTTGTTCCAGTCCAACACACAAATGTTTGACTCCACAAGTAAGCAGTCGTCAGGTGCTGAGTTTTATTGACGCAACGAGCGCTTCAAATCACCTTCTGTATTCAAGAACTTCAAAAAAACCTTGATTTGGTATACATCATCATCTATAGAAAAGAAGACTTTGCTGTCTGAAATCCATAATAGATTCTTTTTATCCCCAATAAAAAGCACCGTGATGCAACTAATCACGTTTGAGTACATCAGCTCGGCGCGTTTCATCACTCATCTGGCATTCAAGGTTACGCCAAGTGACTGAAGCGCAGCTACACTTGATTGCTTTTGTCTTGTTGTTCTGCGGCGAGGATAATAAAAATGTGACGCTACCAAGAGGCCGTGTTCACGGCTTTTTTTGCGTGATTAAAATGTCTCTCTTCGTTCGCCAGCAGTCATTGAATGCACCAATTCCGCTGTTTCTTATTTAAAAAACAAAACAAAAACATAACAAGCCACGGTAAGATAACTGCAGAATCTAGAATCATTCTTTTATTAATGGAGGAGAGGGGTTTAAAGTGTTTACATTTTGATTTATGAATCCCCCTCATGCAAGATTAACACGATGTGTGAAATTGAACATGTCAGAGCGGCGTTAGCTTAATTAATCAACGCTCGCCCGTGTTTTCCTCTCATGTGCAATGAGAAAAAAAGCAATAATAAGCAACAGTCCTCTACTTTCAGTTAATTTCACATTTATTCCTTTGTAATGACACCCTGGTGCCGTACTTTAGCAATTAGCTGGTTAGGCAAGGTCACGGAAATGCTATCTAGTTGTTTGTTTTTGTTGGATTTGTTCACTTCAGAAAAGTAACTTTTTCAACAGTGGATACATTTTCTAATACCTTGTATATTGACGTTTGTACAGTGAAGTTGTATTTGTTGGCGGTGTAGTACTGTGTGACTGACAACAGCAAAAAATCGACCGGATGTCTTAGTAGCCGCTAAGCTCATAATGAAATGATAAAAATCATTCATTCTTAAAAAATGCACAGACAAAAACATATCCTGCACTCATTTATGATTATTTTTTCGATAAATAAAACAATCGAATAAAATATAAGGCTTGATTCGCCTCAGTGTATCGAATTAATCAATTTCCAATCAGTAAAATGTAACTTTATTACAATATGAACACGATAAATTCGCAATGTATCATGAGTAATAATTGGTCTTGTATTTTTCTACTTTGTCGTCTTGTTTGCTGCTTTATGATCAATTGAAAGTCCAATGAGCTGGTTAACTTTGCGCTTCACTGTATATCACAGAGAACATTAGCGTGTGTTTTTGTGCTAATGCAGTTAGTGTGTAGCTAAGAGGCCAATCTGTTGCGCTATTGATGTTTCCCTTCGCACGGCAGCAGAATCCTACGGAATTCCATTAAACAAACAAACAAGTGTCGAGGGACAGCGTCCGGCAAATGTTACAGTGCACTCGCAGCACGGACACATGTTAGCAATCTGTTAGCACGCGGGTCGATATTCCATCCATCCCATCTAGATGGCTTTTTCTGATCACCTGCCCCGCAAAATATGAGGCCACGGGAACGGGAAGCGGCTCCCAATCGATCCCGTCGCACGTAATCTCTCTGCCGGGAGAGACGGCGTCGATGTAGGCCATACGCAATCCATCACCACAGATGTGTCATTTCAGCCTGGAATATTGCCCCCTTTTTCCTTTTCGTAAACGCATGATTTAGTACTACGTTAACACTCGCTTCCATTTTTATCTTTCATATATTGCCATGGAATGTTTAAACCCCCCGTGAGAGTTTGCTTTTAAACTCGATTAATATTCATACATGCTAATATTTCTTATTAAATCCAAAGACAAAAATCCCCAGTGACTAGCAACTTAAACGGTTATTCATAAGGAGTCTCGGAGTGACCGGGAATTCTATCGAAAAAAATAAAAATGTCGGAGTTAATTTTTTTTTTTCTTCCCTGGACGGCGGGTGGAGGTCAAAGGCATTTAGCGCTCATTTGCCACTCGCAGTTAATTGATGAGCCACTTCAGCCAAGTTGCGAGCCAACAGAGTATGAGAGGAAGGACCTTGCGTGTCAACGGCGCTTTGACAATAAAAATATGCCAGGCGGGATGAGAAAGAGAGGCGCCAGCGGAACCTTTTGTTTTGCGCCAAAGCCGAGACAAAAGAAAACGTGGCGAAGCACGCGGGGGAGGCGCCGAGGGAGGAATGATGGTTGGCCAAGCAAAAGCGGTAATGGAATTGTCAGAGTCCCACATCATTGATTTAACGGGTGCACCTCCATTACTTTCCATTGGCTCTGTTCACACAATGTGGGTCACGAATACAAGCAGCCAGTCAGGACCTACTCCAATATCAAACGGCAAAGCCAGCAGGAAACCTATTTGGTGGAATAATTGTGCTTTGTCTGGATTTTTTTGCCCCCGAAGTGTTTTTCTTTTTACTAAATTAAAAAATGTGGTGTTGGCATTTATTTTTATCCTGCCCAAACTGGTTTCTTTACCCGAGTGCGAGAGAGAGGAGACGCACTAGCTCAGTAATAAATCTCTTCAGTACTTTTTGACCCATACCCAGAAATCTTGGGGTTCATCTGACGTCTTATCGTTGCCAAATAGCCTCTCAAGCTTCATTGATGCCAATCTGCTGACATTATTGGCTGCTAGCGCTTTCTTAATATCCTGTGCTCCTGCGCAAGTTAAGTTTGGAACTTCAGCTTGCTTGAGTCACGGCCAACTCGTCTTTGTTGACACGCCGCCGCCGTTCAAGCCCTGAAGTAAGCGGAGGCGAGCGGCGTGCTTGAGAAGCGTCGGCGCATCAGACTCGGTGTAGGTGAGCGCGGCTTTTGATAAATAGGCGGCGCTTTATCGGAACAACCTCCAGGAAACGCGAGAACGTGTCGTTTCGGGAGGAGGGGGGGAGGAGCCTCTTTGCTGACGGAAGCCGAAGTCTGCTCGGCTGATAAGACGCGTAGAATGATGACAAACGGAGAAATGATGGCGGGGAGAAGTGGCTGCATAAATGGAAGCGAGCGAGTACGTGATTGACACCATTTTGTGCGTGTGTGTGTATACATATGGCTCACACGTTATGCGGCACTTTTATCTGCATTTCAAATGATGTAGACACGACACAACACCACACGTCTGCTCCGACCGCTTATGTGAGAAATAAAAGCTATTTGACGGAAAAAACTCCAAGGGCAAAAAAAATGACACTTCCCTGACAGTTCACATCAAATTTGTAATGACCCATTTTCATTCACTTAGTACCTCATTTTGTCACCAAACGAGTGAAAATGAGAAGATTTGTCAAGCGGCCAGCCAAGTCAGCGACCTCCATTGATCTCCGCTGAGCCCCACTAAAAAATGAAGTCCCGCCACGGCTCGAAATGAATGCTGCCTGCCATTGTGCCCGAGTGTGGGCGGCCATATTGCCGAGGCGCGCCAAGACGCGCTTTGAGAGAAGTGCGGCGAATGAAAGCGGAGATAGCGAGAAGGTGCTCAAAAGTGCTTTGTGAAAGCTCGCCGCGCAGCAGGGCTAGCGCCCTCGTGCTTCTCCTCCGCCTCAGTGGACTCTTTTGCTGAGGAAAGACCGGCAGACTAGTGGCGTTACACGCCCGAGTCGGGGATAAAACGGAATATTCCATCAGAGACAACTCCTGTATTGCCCTTGCAAAAGCAGGAGCAGATGGGTTGGGCAATGAGCCAAGTGGGTACATTAGCAAATGTTTAAAGGAGAAACAAAAAGATCTGCCCTTAACACAAGTGTCATGGCGATACCAACTGGGCAAATTTGTAATAATACGTCAAAGAAAATTGGCAGTCGTGTTAACAGATTAGCATCTGCGAAGCTAACGAAGCTACTTGGCAGCGATAAGAGTGCCTCCTAGAGGCAACTCTTCCACCTCTTTGCAAAAGAGAAAAAATATGTATTTTAAAAGTTGATCTCGTGCGAGGCAAATAGCACCGTGCAAGCATTAATCGCTTGAATAAATAAAGGTTTGATTCATTTTTTAAAAAAAAATGAATTTAACACTCGGCTGGGTGGAAAAACAATGTTAATGTTTAAATATTGTCTGGGATTTTTAATCTCATACACCCCTTAGGCCACTCGCACATCCCTTCGTGCGCCGATATGAGCGAAAACATTGTTTCTTTTGGCTCTCATGGTCCTGCGGTGAAAGTCTGTCCTTGCCCCGGGGTAGAAAGGACCCCTCGGGTTGTTCGCTTCCACCTTGCAGAGTAAGGAAGCGGCCTTTTAATATTTATATCCGGACACACGGCGGTGACACTTTTATCTGCATTCCCGCCCGCCCTCGCCGCAGTCGGAGCGTCGCCTCAACTCCGGGGAAAGGAAAAATCCTCAACTTTTCCTCCTCATCTGGTAGCGCGTCGGTAAACAAACAATGCGCCCCGGCGAGAGCGCGCCTAGAACCCGAGACGCCGGTGAAAAAGATTGCTGTTGTTTGTCCTCTCCTTTGTGCCGTCAAGTTATTGTCGCTAGCTGCTAATTAGTAAATAGAAGCTCTGACACGCTCCTGCACAGAGCTAATGAACGCCAGAGGTTAATCCGCAAAGGGTGCCGGAAAAATTCTGCTTACTGCCATGCGAGACCAGAAACGGTAGTAGAGCTTGACGATACGATTCTGATATTTGGCAGAATCAAATTTGGATCGATTGTATATCATAACTTAGTTTTCGGTCCCATGAGCTTACGCCCACAACATTTGACCGTTTTACTTGTTCTACTCATTTTAAGAGAGAAACTTAAAACCCTTCAGGCATCTGCAAGGACACCTATTGCGGAAATAAGTCAAAATTACTATTCATACACTCAGACTATTATACAAACAACGTCTCGTGATCACAACCATTTCAACAATTATTTCTTGGAAGGCAGACTTGGATAATGAGCCACATGCTGCTTCACCACGTATCGTTCAAATGCCAAACGTCAATGACCGCACGGAGTAACACGATTGGAAAGAAGTGGTGGTGGTGGAAGCTTGGGGGAGAACCAATTGTGCAGTGTCACCCTGCATTAAGGAAGCAATAGATCCTAGTGGACCTCCCACCAAGGCCCTTCCCCACGGGCACACCCCACATTCTCTCAAACGTGGCGTGTACATGTCACAACATTCCATTTTGGAAAGGCGTATTTGGCATGTTCTATAACGTCACCCGTCAGCTCCACGTCGTATACCATTTGCTGTATGTGTACTGGAAACGTGTAGGTCCATTTTTAAAAAATGACAGTTTGACTTTGCAACAAAGCATTTGACGTTTGTCTCATTAAAAAAAAAAAAAATCTTACTTCAAAAGAAGTAGGAAGCCGGCCATTTGGTTTTCAAGCTGCCATTTAAGACAAAGCCTTGATTTTTATCTGATTGTTCCTAAACTTCAACCACGTTTGCTAGACAGGCAGGTCAGGCAAGATTGTGTGAATTTTGAGTTTTTCTCATTTCATGTGGGTGGATAATGACGGCTACTTTGATGATTCGCAACCAAACTGGGGCGTATAAGTACGTAGTATGTGTCAGTGGCCTGTCACTCAAAACTTTTATGCTTGTTGTTTTGGTGTGTGGCTGACACACATATACAAGCAAACGGAAAATGAGATTGCTGTCTACCTGCCGCTTTTCAGCATATTAAAAGAAGTTTGCGCCGGTGTACACTGTTTATCCTTCTAATCGCATTGCTCTTTTGATGGATTCTCGCGCTATTTTTCTATTAAAAAACAAAACAACGTTGCAGCCGCGCAGGAGAGCTGATGTTCAAAGACAAACTGCCCAATTTTCTTCGGCGACGGGAAGTTTTGCTCACCTAAGACCGAGCCAGAACTCATTAAATGATTATGTGCGCATTGTTTGGCAACTGAATAATTCATGCTTGCTTGATTACCGCCTTTGAAGGTTTTATTGCCGGGCGACATGCAAAAAAGGGAGGTAAGGGTGCGCGGGGGGGGGGGGGGGGTCACTTCTCACTAGTCCATCAGATTCTTATGTAAGTGTTTATTATTAGTATTAATATTCTGTCTGTTGGTGGGTTAACGTTGGCTTTGTGTCGCGGTTGGGTCTCGCATACTTGCCTCTCGTCACCCGCTCTTCGTTTGTGAACCGGGGCGGGCGGTGGTTGCCTAGCAACACCATTCGGAAGCGATTTCGTTTCATAGGTCCGGGCGACAAAAGAATTCCATTTTGGGAAATATTTGGTTTCCAATGCTTTTTTTGGGGGTTTTTACTCAATTTTTGTGTCTACCAATTAATTGACACTCAGATAATACACATGCTTTCTTGACATGTTCTTGCACGCTAAAGCCCTCCATATAGGATGCATCTGTTATTTGAGTTTGAATTTTGTTTTTTTTTAGCAATTGTGACAAAAAAGTTGAAGAGGAGTTAACTTTTGAGAGACTTCTAGAATTGGTGGAATTGACTCCAAAGAAAAACCTTCCCGCGTGTTCCTACGTATGGCTTCTGTTGTTACGTAAACGTGGCTTCAGCATATACAGGCGTATCTTCTCCAGACTTCTTTTGTGGTTGTATTTGTGATAGATATGGTGACCAAATTTAATTTTGCTCAACAAAACCGGCTGCGAGGGCACTTTCCCCAAAGCTTGCTATTTCTTAAGACGCAATTACGGCGCATTTATCGCCTCCATGCGTCCTTTCGGGCATACTTCTTATCAAAGGCGAGGCATGCAGAAGTGCCAGCACCTGCACGCTAAAGATTCCAGAAGTTAGGAGGAAATTCCCTTAAACCGTTTAAATTCTGCTTATACTTTCTTCTTCCTCGTCCTCCCTGGGCTATCTGCAAAGCTCCCCTGCTGCTTCGTTGACCTTAAACTGTGCGATGTTTGAAGCAAAAAAGAGCCTCACCTATCCTGGGCTCCCCGCTGAGTCAGCAAGTGGCACCTAAAGCGGGGACGTGACAACAATAACATAACATAGCAACCTTGCAGAAGCTTCCGGATGTAAATACATTGTAAAAAAGCCGTAAAAATCAGCGGTGTAAACTTAATGACGTCCGATTTTAAAAATCTGCAAACCGCGATATGTCTGAGCCACAACTATTGCAGGGTTCATGCTCGTCACCGGAGCGGAATGTCAAAAACAAGCTAGCGGCAAGTGTAATTAACTTGGCCGTGGCTAGCCGCATTTTCTTGCCTCAGATGCAAATCAGTTGCGGATGAGCCCGATTGAATCGCCGCGGCTTTAACGATACTTTGCTCGTTAATGCGTGGAAATGAGAGTGAGGCAGACGTTGTTTACACCGTTGACACTCTGACAGCATTTTCCCAATGTTAGCGGGACCGTCGGGACCTATTAGCGGTCACGAGGCATACCGCAGTCAAAGTTTTGCTTGAATTGAGAGAAATGCTAGCATTTCATTTGAGAACCCTCTAATTATTCTTCACCGGAGCTCCACTGTGACTTCCACTTTCATCTTTAATGCTGGAACACCAACATCCTTTTCCTGTTTGGGATCATAAATAGCAAAAGGAGACACTTTGACTTTTATCAGCGACAACTTTTATTCCTGCTCGCTCGTAAAGTACGTAACGTCCATTAAATTGGGCTTTCTGCAAACATTTCCCAAATAGCCCTCGGAGGGACCTTTTCGGAACTTGGAACAAAAATGAAGAACGGTGAGAGCGAGGGTGTTTTTATTGCAGGAGTCGTAGTCACGTCCACCAAATTTCATCATCCCAGGCGAAACTGGCTTTACGGCCTGAATTTTTAAAAACCAAAATTCAGAGGCGACCAACTAATCGGATCATGCTTCGTTAATGTCTCGCCATCTCATTGTTGTGTTCTAATTAGCTGCTTTGTGTCATTGCGACACATTTGTAACAATTGTACATTGTTTCCCATCTGCTCATTTTTTGCCACCCGACAATGTAACAAATTTACCAAACGGAGGGTCATGACAGCACTTTGTTTATGCATGCTGGATTTCTGCCCCCCACACACTCGAGTTGAGGAGAATATTCCAACTCGCGCTCTGCTGCCCTTGACTTGTCTCTTATCCTTTTCTCCGACTCTGTCAGCACTTTTACATCCTTCAACCTCCCCCTCGCCACCCTCAGCCTCACCCGTCCGTCTCTCATTGCCTCCCCACTTTGCAATATCCACATTCCTGGACAAATGAGCCTTTCGCCCCGCGGCCCCATCTCCGCTTGGCAGAGTGGGAATCTCGGTTAGCTCGTTTCCAGTGAGCGGTGGCGCTTGAAAGGTTTCTCCTGCTTGACTATTCATGTGACGAGACGGAATAGAGCTTTGTCGGGGCTCGGCCGCGGGTCGCAGATTTCCTTTCAGAAGCCAAAACAAGAAAAATATTGATTTGTAATGTACCTAGAATCACAGTGAAAGGTTCCCCCCCCCCCCCCCCCCCCCCCCATGCCAGAGCAAAAATCCAAACTTCAAACCGACTTGAATCTCAGAATGGCAGCGTGTTAAGGTGAAGTGTACCTGCTGCTAACTAGTGGACTCAATTGTTTGATGATTTGCCCACAAATTGAGAACTATAAATAACTCCAGCTCAGAGCTGAACCAAATTTCTAAGTTTGTATTCTATGCAATCATCACACCGCGTAAGCCTGGCAGACATGTCAATATTTAGGGATTTGCTTGTAATTGGATGAAGAGGCGTGAATGAATCGGTCGTCTCAGGCAAAGCTAAAAAGAGAACTGCTCCCCAAAGGAGGAGGTAACAGCTGGATGCTAGGTGAGAATTACAACAGCCTAGCCTCGCCGCAAGGTTGCAGATGGGCAGGAAATAGACACGCGGCGGAGGGAGGGGGACGATCCAGTCGATCAGCGTTGGATTTGATCTCTCAATTCCAGCTATCTTGCCCGCATGCCCCGCACTCGCAGAATCATTTCTATTCTCCCCTTAGGAACATTTTCATGGAATTCACCGTTCACGTGCGTGTTGCCTTTGTCCACGGCATAGTTTGGCATGTGATTTCCCAAGGGGCCTGCAAAGCATGGGCCAAATCACGGCAGCCTCTTTGTCAATGGATTTAAAAAAAAACAAAAAAACTCCAGGTTGGCAATGGCCTTAACCTCACTCGTGGGTCTTTGAAAGCTGTCATTTTCCCCTCTGGTTTGGCATCGAAAGTCCATCGCGGACGGCGTTAACCTGCACTTAGTCTAATGTAACCTTGACTGAGTCCAGACGGCCTTTAGCGTCCGTCCTAAGCGACCGCAGTGATGATGACGAAAGCTAAAGCGATACATTGCTCCCGCTTGGCAGGGAATACCCATTCTCGGACGTTTTTTCCCCATCGCTAACGACCGTCCCGAGTTTATGAAAGTGTTGCGAGAGTAAGGTTCGGATCGGAGTGAGAGACCAGGGAACGTCATGGTGATTTATCGACCTCGAACCTAGCCCACCAAACATCCATCAACACGCCTCCAGACTGCTCATTTGTCTTCAGCGGGATAAACATCAGGAATCATTAGTGCCAGGGCTCCATTAAGCAGAATCTTCTGACTGACTTAGGTTCTGAAAGGATTCGCTTATAGCGTTTGACTTGACCTGCAATCGGCTGGCAACCAGTTCAGGTTGTACCCCGCCATCTGTCCAAAGAAAGCTGGGATAGGTTCCAGCATGTATCGCTGATGACCCAGTTGTTTCCTTTGACCGCCTCAAATTAGCGGACTATGTCTATTGGATTCCGCTGTGACTTTGGGGGATGGTTGGATCCAGGTATGTCCTGATTGAACTTTTTCACTTGCGGTACAATACCGATATTGCAGCCCGGCGTATCAATACCAATGCGATACGAAATGCTACTGAGATTGACTTTTGCCGTTTATGGTCGCTAATAACCAACTTTCAAAGGCTTATCAGTATGCAGCACTAATCCACGTTTGGGAGTCTCCTCTGCGTTCCTTCCCCTCGCCATATGCTCAATGCAGCTCGCCGCCGTCCTACAGGATCCACCTCAGCTCGTGCGAAGCGTGCGGAAGAAGCGCGTAGAGTCGCCTCGGGGTCTCTGCTGACACAAAAACCCAAATAAGGCAGAAATTCTGTCACAACAGCTTCAGCGGCGGAGGATTTGCGGGCCCGTGCTTTGTTGAAAGGCGAGCGCTGTCTGCAGAGAGCTGTGTTCTCAAAGCACTCTACGCTATGTTTAGGCCACGGGCACCGTGCGGGAACGTCTCATTGTTGTGCCCACGCTTCACAACGAGACAAGCTCACCTCAAAAGGTGGGAAAGGAGTAGCCGAGGATTGATATTATTACATGGGGAGGCTTTAATGGCACTCTGCTGATGCCTTAGCTTGGTAATTGCAGGAGGAGTGAACGCACGTTAATGGACAGCGAGGCTCTCGAGGGGAGCGCCCGATAACTGGGAGGTGTGAACACGACACAAGAGGTCACTTAGCAAAAGTTCAACTGGCTTTACTTTATGGTTACGCCAACATACTCACTACAAGTGATCAGACTATTTCTTGAAGCACAACTCGGGTTTTGGTTGAGACACAAAATAAGCTGGGTGGGAAAAAATCCTGCCGAAAATTGAGTATTGGAAAGTAAGTCCAGTAAGTCAGTTTCAAGTGATGCCAAATTCCAGAAAGCCTTTTTTAAAAAAGCATACCCCCCCCCCCCTAAAAAATACCAGTTTTTGTCATAAATGTCCGCCCACCTCGTGAACAACAACAAACAAGCTCGCCGGCTGCTTGTCAGCCGGCTGACTGTCGATATTCTCGACCATTAACGCGTCGCCGCTGACACGCCGCTGTCTCGAGCCGCCTAACGAGCGCTGCAAATGGCCGCCGGTGACAGGGAGAAACCATGGCCAATTTTGTGCAAAAACACGTAACCCCTCTAGGCGGCGGCTGTTCTGGCAGGTGTCAGTCGTCGGAGGTGTGTATTGGACGCCCCCGGGCCAGCCGGAATTGTGTGTTTGCGCAACGCTTGGCTCCTGGGAATCTATTGTCATGTTGGACAATTAAGATGATTTGAAAAGGTTTGAAATCGCTCAGATAGTGACTTTGCCATTTTGTAGAACTGTTCAAATCCTTTCCTGTCATTTGCCATCATTTCCTTCCTACTCTTATCGTTCACGACGACCGGTTTTTGCTCACCGCTTTTCCGATCGTTTCCAATGAAAATGATTGAGGTCGTGACTCAATCCGCCTTTTAACTCGACGACGGGATGCGGTAATTTACCGACAAAGGTGCCACTATTTTTACCGCTAATTACCGCCGTCTCCTCGCTGGCTTCCCAGGAGACCGCAGGCGCTATAGGTGAGGCACAAAGAAAGAAAAGGCTTTGTTTTCGTCCAATGTCACTCCACTACCTTAGCTCAATTAGCCAGGGCGCACAAAGACGCAGACGGCCTAGCGGGCCGGCTCAGGTCTGACACCTCTGGGAGTTGAAATAGCGACGAGATGCTCCTCTCCTAATATGGCCAAGTATGCGGTCCTGTTTTCTGGGTGGGTTGATAAGCGTCGCTATCAGTCAAACGAGCACGTCGGTGGCTCGCGGGTCAGCTGGCGCTGCTTTTAAAAAGATGACTTTTTGCTTTTAACACCCGCCCGGTGTCACCGGGACGTGGCGCCGTGAGAAGGAGCCCGAGGAATCTCTTATTGTAACTGTTACAGTGTTCAAATATTTCACAATTAATTTTACCGAGACTCGTGATAATTTATTCATGCCGTTGGCTTTTACTCAGTCTTTCATTTGACTATTTCATATTCCTGCTTAGTAGCCGTGCTGTGCGTGACTCTTGTTGTTTGAACAACGTGCTGCATTGTTATTCAGAAGCAAAGTTTTTTTTTGTTTTTGGGAAGTAAATGTTAATGAAGCAATAAGATGGGAGAAAGCGTGCGTGCGCGTGCGTGCGTGCGCTCGTCGTGTTGTCGTGCCATCATGCTCCATAATGACTTTGGTGTTTGTGTTTTATTACATTTTAGTCACGTCGTAACATCCCGCTGTTTGCAAAAAGCACTCATTCATCTTCCCGAGCAGTTGATTTGAATCCCCCCCCTCCCTCCGGCCCCCTTTTCCAAAATAAAACCCCAAACAGACCCTCCTCTCCGATTCGTTTTTGCTTATCAGCTTTATTCGCCGGCGGCGAGGAGGCGGCGGCCCGGACGCCATCGATCAAGCGGCTCGTAAATACTCGGAAGGAGCGAAAACTCCGGGCCAAATGATTTGGAGCCGGCGGCAAAACGTGCTCAGTGCCGCCCAAAATTGGTGCCAGGATGGCGCCATTAACGGCCCAGCGTGCCCCCCCCCCCTCATTCCTGTGTGCACTAGATGAATATCTCTGATGATGAAAAGCTAATTTTCACAAATTAAAAGCTTCCATGTGGAAAAGCATGAGCTGTGAATGGAAAGTTGGTGGAATTTTTTTTAAGGGGTAGAACACTTAAGTGGCACCTTCAAACTTCACCATTTATTTGTTAGTTACTTTGGCCTTCGTCTCGAGTCCTCAACGATGGAGTAAAGTGTAGCTTGTACCTTTGTAAGGACAGAAATGGATTGCACTTCTGTTTTTGGACTAAGATGTGAGTGGGATACAAAAAAAAAAAAAAGCAAAGAGCCGACGAGAACAAGCCGAGGGAGGCTTTGCTTATAGAGAAGATGACCCATTGATTTTCCTTTTTCCTTGGGTGTGCTGTAACTCAGATCTAAAAGCATCCTCACCTGCAGCTCTCCCGCTCGTCCCAATAACTGCGTTTACCCTCACCGCGTTGAACTTAAAAAAAAAAAAAAAGATCTGATTGCTCCGCCGTGCGAGGAGTTGAAGTTGAACTCAAAGTATTGATTTCTTTGCCCATTGTTGCTTTCAAGGGTCGCTTGTGTGCATAAATGAGATTTTCCCCAACGCCACGGCTTCAGTAGAACATCTCGGATAAGATACTGGATGAATAGTTTTTGTTTTGCTGAATTTCTGATATTTTGCTCAAACATTTACGATTCGGTCGTACATTTCTGCTATTGTCCATACTTGGGAATGAAAATCCTTTCCAGTCATTTCCCATCCGGCTCAAACTCAGAGGGGCGGCCGGGACGACGACAAAGCTCCGCCTCCTCCCGCCAGGTGCCGGCGTGCCGATCGTGACGCATACTAAGTGCGGCGCTTGAAAGGGCCTTCAAACCAGCCCTCCCTTTCCTGTTCCTGCACTAATTAGGCAATTGAAAGATCTGAGGCGGGCATGTGTGGGAGGATAATTTGTGTTAAAACGGCAATGCGTGTCAGCTATTTATCCCCGAACGCAACAAAGGGAGGGGGCAGCTGTGATCTGAAAGCGCTTTCATGACTTTCCGCCTGTTCCAAAAGCGCCCTTGTTGTTTATTCGGCGCCGTCGGGAACGCGAGGCTCGCCTCTGTCGCCGATCGGCCACAAAAACTCGCTTATACTCTGGCGGGAAAATGATTGACATCGTTTTCTTTGTTTGGACTCTGCGCCGGAGGTACAAATGAAGCGAGTTAATGAAATAACGTGAAAAACATCCTCTTTTTTTTCTTCTTTTTAATCTCAACCGTTATGTCACATTGTCTGATATTTGGACACCTCCTCAGTCATTGTGCTTGCGCCCCGAAGCAGGATTTTCGATGACAAACACTCAAGCATTTCATTCCTAAAAATACCTTATGTAGTTTTGTAGTGTTAGCTCGTCTTCCGTGTCCTAAGCCCTCTGCGGTCACATTATGTACATAATCACGATGCTAATTGAAACTTAGTCATTTGCGCGCTTGATCCATTTGCAGGGGGACTGTAATTTGGCAGGTGTTAAAGCATATGAATTCATTAACTCCATAATCCCCTCCCCTCCACCCCCTTTTGGGAGCGCTAGAGGCGGGGGTGAGGTACATCTGACTTGCGTGGCGCAGCATAGGAATCCTGTTCCTGCACAAACCTTTCTTTGCGCTCACAATGGGAGAGAGACCCCCATTCAAAGCCCGGTGGGGTGCTGGGTTATTCTTCGCCCAGGTTTTGCTACTGCATCAAAAAATAATGGGTTTACCCTGAGTTGTTAATGTCAACCGAAGGAGAGGCGAAAAGAATTGTTTACAGTATACCGGCCGGGCCAGTGTCAGTCGTAAACTTTCAGGCTTTTGTTAGGAAGCAAACAAAAATACTTTTGATTTAACGGCCACAACTTGGGTCACAATAATGACAATTTTCAGATTTTCTTTCTAAACAAGGGATATGTCGACTTGTTAAATCGTCTCTTGGTTAGTCAAGTATGAAATCCCCTGTTCTCTTCGGGGTACCATGTTTTCCTCTGAAAGCATAATGAAGGCCAATGGCTGCTTCGTCCACCATCGAGCGGAAAGCATTTGGTGTGTAATAGTTTCTGCGTTCCCGCCATTAATTGCTTAATTAACTTTTTTCCTTTTTTAATTAAGGTCAGTGTAAGCATGTACACAAACGGCCCCCTCGAGACCCTCCCGGCTCCCTGCTTGTGTTTGTTTCTGATCATAAAAGCCCGCCATTGGTCGGCGCAGTCAGTGGAGCCCAAACAATGTCAAGGAAAGACCTTTAAGTATGCTAAGCCTTAAAATCTCAAAATGTTCTTTGCGCGGCGTGACCATAACCTTTTTCCTGACCCAGAGAATTAGAAATGTCACTAAGCGATGTATTTAAATGTGCGCAAGGTTGTAATTAATGAGCACCTGAGGTGACCTCATTTATGATAAAGTGCAAATCTTGGGTATTTCTAATCACGCCGAGCGCCGGATGATTTTATTGTCTCGTGGGCTGCTCGACGGGGTTTCATTGTGCCTGGAGAGGCTAGATATTAGCTCTATAAATCAGGCCGGTAATAACGTTCCCGAACCACAGATAGGAAGCCTTGATCGGGCTGGTTAACGGCAATAGTGCGGGGGCGTGGCGGTAATCCATTTGAATGGCAAAATTGGTTTGGATTTAAAAGACGACCGCATCGACCCGAACCGACTCGAAGCTCGATCGCACGTGTATTGTATCTTGACGTATGTGTTTATACGTTGAAATATGCGTGTAGCAATTATAATGGCTGTCAATTACGTATACACTGACTGCCCTGCTTCACGCTACTTCCCTGACATCAATTAACGCTGTCAGTGCTTTGACGCCATGTTGTGGCGTCTTCGAATATCGGAGTAGGAGTTTGTGAGTTTATCAGCAAATAGCTGACGATAAATAAATGACTATGCGACGGCGAAAGGTGGAGGGAGGTTCCCTGTAGCGCATAAGCAGGTCGGTCGCTAGTGTTCTCACGTCCCTGCAGCTCGCCATCTTTTTTTTTTCCCCCTTCCCCAAAAGCATGCTTTGTAAAGAGCCGCCGCCTCATTATCTGCAAACACAAACGTGTTACACAGGCGCCGACAATGAGGACGAGCCTCCTTTTATTGAAATCACAATTAATCACGCCGCCACAAACAATATGCCCACGCCGTAATTCATCACCCGCGCTCCCTGCCATCCTGAAACATTCCTCCAAATATTTATGGTGCTCGCCGCCTCGCCCTCTGCGTAATTAGACACGGCTGCCGTCGGCATGAGAGGACGCGTGAAAACGGTGATGAGTTTGTTAATTACCGCGCCGGACCCGCTCGACAGCCGCGCGCTAGTGGCCGCTCCGCATGATTAATGGTCCGGATGCAGAGCGCCACAACCCAAACGGTTCATCTCGGAAGGGATCGGACGAACCTCGCCAACTACACGAGGGCAAGAAATCCCCCTTCACGGGCTTTATAACAAACTCGCCTTGTGCGGGAACAAGATTTCGAGCTGCAACGGTTTTCTCAGTCAACCAGCTAAAATGTGATGGAAATGAGAAATATAGGACTGCTGTTAACGAGTTCTGTAAGTGTTGTCCAGGAACAGGTACTCCAAGTAGGCCACCTGTAGGTGTTAGGCAGGATTATGTTCCTCAGCACACCAACTGAGGGCATTTACAAGATCAATTTGCAGTGGGGTTTGCGCCACTCTCCGATGTTGTGGACAGTGAACCCAGAGATCCAGATGTCGCTTTAAATTTAACACAGGAACAGGAACGTGCGCTGGCAGTGCCAGGGCGGATCGATGCTCAACGTGCGTGACGACGACAAGCAAAGGCTGCGTGAAATGAAAAGCGCCACAAGCTAACGTCTGCTGGTTTTTCTCGGCCTGGAGTGGCCCCTCGTCGGGGTTGTTATTCACACGCTAGCCCTTCTCTTTCTTGGAGAAAACACAAGCGTGACTCCTAATCCGGCCGCAGAGTAAGATTAACTCCACTGCCGGCTGCCCGGAACCCTCCCTTCTCTTTGTTTGTCTATTTCACGCATGCCCTCTTTGCTTATCTCCCGCAGTGCTTAATGCCATTGGTTTTGTTGAAAAGTCATTGCGGCTGTATTGGGCTGTGATGATGCGTTCCTGGAAGGAAAAAGGCTGCCCGCGTACAGATAAGCGTGCCAGGCATCCTCACAGGCTCATATTGCTTTTAAATGAACCGACATGGCTGCCATTTTGCATCGAGCCAAAGCTGAAGGTCGCAAAACTCGCATATTGGACATCTGCGTCCTTTCCGCAAGGCCGTCTCGTCGGCATGCGTGTAAAGTGAAATTTGGTGGCCGTGGCTGTCAAAAAAATAGACCGAAATCAAAGTCTCGCAGCCGGGCCTGAAAGACCAGATCTCTGCCGTTTCGGTGTGAAGCGCATTTTAGACGAACTATACCTCGAGATATGGTCTGCTACCAAATCGGAAACTCTTCTGCGAGACGGATGGGGCAAGTTCAGCTCCATTTTGAAGCGGTTGCATCTTTGATACTTTTTGTTCAAATTCATTCTTAAATTTGGATCAAACATGTTAGAATTATTAAAGGAGGGGGAATTGAATCCAAAATGCCACCATCAGAGAAATGTTTTCCCTCGTTTTTAGTCGACATTACCAAACACGAATATTGTGCGAGACAACAGATGGCTGTTTTCATCATTATGTGTGCTTGCAGAAGTGATGCAATCATAGTTTCTTGGCAAATCCCGGCCGGCCTTCTGCGCTATTCGCCGTGCAATTAAAGCCCACAGCCCCCCAGGAGTTCCTTCACCCTGCCGTAGCTCAGCTCACCTCGTACACTACGATCAATAAATCAGGTGAACGCCTCGGAGCGCCTACGTTGACCTTTTGTTATGAACTTGTTCTGATCGCACACTGATGGAAGCGGATAGATTTTTTTTTCTTAATCAACCGTCCTGAATGTCAAACGGCGAGCCAGGCAATAGTCCCTAAATAGCATTTGATAGGTACATAATGGATACCACGGGGAAGGCAGTATTCATCTGTGATGAATGAATATATATTTATATATATATATATATATATATATATATATATATATATATATATATATATATATATATATATATATATATATATATATATATATATATATATATATATATATATATATATTACGCAACCGTCCGCAATCTCCCGCCTGGGTCAAAAAGTCACGCTGGGAGGCAGAAAGTTGCACGGCGTTGTGTTGTGTTGCGGGGGTTATTAAAAAGTTATGGGATTCACCCTAGGTGTTGGACTCTTACAAAGAGCACATCATTTTAATTGCTCCAAAGCCTTTTCCTTCCCACCCCAATTCCTCAATGCTTCCTCATTTGCATCCAAGTGTATCATAACAACGTGCGTTCTCTTAGCCAGCCAGCATCCCCAATACGGGAAGGAAAATCTCGTATCATATCTCAATATAATATCATATGATATATTTATCACTCGATATTGAAATAAAACGCAGGAAAACGAGAAAAAAAAGGTGTATTGATCGATTTGAAATGGCCTTCATTTCCAAACCGCTGCTTAAACTAAGTTAAGCTGTGACCTCGCTCGAGTGCCATTAGAGCCTCGTTTAATTGACGCGCGTACCTGCAAGCTGATGTCTGGCTACATTTGGGCCGCATCGACTGCCGGCAAAAAAGCAAATTAAAGAAGGGAGAAGAATTTAAAGGAGGGGAATTGAGGAGCAAAATCAATCACTGAAATCAGAGCGAAGGAATCCCTTTTATTTTCCGCAGCCAGTCAGCTCGTTTTTCAACCGGCCTCGTCTCGTTCATTAGTCAGCGAGATAGCAAGCCCGCTTCATTAGCTAGCCCGGACGGACCCAGAGACTTTCTCGGCAAAATTTTCCACATTTAAACGATTCCCAGGTGTCTTAATACCGCATATTAAAAAAAAAAAAAAAGTTTGCTTTCGTCAGAACATGTCAAAACTGTCAAACCCCCCCCACATTACCTTGCTAGTATTAGCCCGTCGTAAAGCAATCGCTAACTTTGATTTCATACATTTTTTGGAATCCAGTGAAACTCAATGCAGCTGAGCTTACCTTTTAAGTAGCATGTCAGACAAAATTATGAAATGAAGGGCTGGAGAACTCCTGGATCTGACTCCCACTCTCAAGAGTCACAGACTGGACGCTAACCGGTTTGTCATATTTACTTAGCTGCGCGGAAACTCTCAAGCTGGTCCTCGGCCAACAAACCCGCCAGTGAGACAAGTCAGGTGGGCCTATTCCGCTTTACTGGCTATTATCAAATGATTTGGGCCAACTTGATCTCAAAGCAAAGCTATGATTTAACTGTATCCCAGTGTCAAGATAAATGATCCCCTCCACACTTGCGTCCGTGTAAAAATACAATTGGTGTAATTGGATCATTCTTCGCAGCGGCGCTCCATAACTCGTGCGTTATGTACCCTAGTGGCAGGTAATGTTTTTCATTATATGCCAGGCCAGTTTTATATATAGAAAACGGGTGGGAAGGGAATTTGCCCGCAGCCGTTTTGCTCGGCAAGTCCCCGTAGGTGCATCCAGTATCGATCGGGAGTAAAGAGAGAGTCCTGCACATATTCGACGGGCTAAATTTAGCGGGCTTAGCAACACACGCACACACAAACGTACAATGACAAGCCTCCTGGAGGAGATGCTGGGAAATACTCACCCAGGTAGCAAAACAAAGGCCTCCCGTCGTACACAAAAAGACAAAACAACAAAGGATTTTCGGCCGCTAGCTGTGGCTAATTGGCCCCAGGCGTCTTCCCACGGGCCGCCAGAGTGACAATCTGATATTCGCCTTTTTTAGCCACAAATCCTCCCCCAAAAAATTCTCAGGGTAGAAGCAATGAACGACTTTGGGGTTCATGACTCTTTATACCAGTTTGGTCATCTCTGCGCTAGAAGTTAACTCTGTTCTATTGACACTGCGTTTTTTTGCGCCCACCCTCTGAGCAAGTCGGCTGATACAAAATGAATTTTTTTTTGCGGTTCCAGAGTCACTTCGGAGAAAAGCGCCTCGGCTAATCAGCACATGAAAATGATGTCAATCGGCCTCCTTCAAAGGCTCCTAATCACCCGCCAGAAAAAGGCTGAAATGTGTCGAGCTTGCTGATCTGGGAATGAAGGTTACATACAATTTGGTCACCCGCTGCC
This sequence comes from Syngnathus leptorhynchus, assembly GCF_054491065.1. NCBI lineage: Eukaryota > Metazoa > Chordata > Actinopteri > Syngnathiformes > Syngnathidae > Syngnathus > Syngnathus leptorhynchus. The sequence continues at coordinate 6,848,189 of NC_141215.1, forward strand.
TGCTTTCCCGCTTTCTCGCTCGCCAAACTTCCAGACGCTGTTTGTGAAATGCGACTTTAGCTCATTAGCCGCTAGGTGTGTTCAGCCGGAAAAGGGCCGCTAGTAATAAGCACGCTCGGTTGGAAAGTTTTGGAATAAAGCTTTAGGTCGGCAGGAATAAAATCACATCTGATTTTTACCCCCCCCTAAGAAAATAATCTGGCACAAGGTGTCATTACGGCAAAGCGGTAGCCCACCTGGAACAAGCCGGCGCTTTTCCCGAGACGGCAATTTAAGCGGAAAGAAAAGCTTCTCATCTCATCGCTACCTGCGGGCTCCGTCAGACTTTGGGCCACCGCTGTAATTACAATTATGCAAAAGAGCCCGCACTGTCATGCCACGGAACAAAGGCAACGCCACCACGTATGTACACTCCAGTCCTCGGGCTAGCCGGTGGAAATACAGGAATAGGAACAGTCTCGCAGCAGGATGAGGTACACACATTTACACTTCCCCGTACCCGTCGTTAAGTTCCAGAACATTGCCGAGCGTGATAGTTGTCAAAACGTCAACAACTTGCCGTCTCATTAGCCCGCCACACTTATCTGATGACGTCAGCGAATCTCAACAAAGGTTTGCTCGAACTTTATTGTTAGGGGGTGGGGGGTGGACTCTCCAGGGGGTGGCTTCCATCTTTGCTATCGCCACTCTTTGGAGCATCTGTTTGCTTCTGGAGGTCACCTTGGAAGGAAAGGAAAGAAAGAAAACAATTGCTTCATTGAAAACAAAAGTCTGTAATCGTCAAATTAATCGTTTTCACCAAAGGCACACGGGTCGAAGACTCCCTCGTTCTGGCTTTTTTTTTAGGGCAAATTTAGGAAAAATTGCTCCTAATCAGCACTCAGTGGCAGTCTCATTGAGCTCATTAGCAAAGTGGCCACTTGATATTCACCTCAGAGGGAAAAAAAAAACCCCGCTCAATTTGGTGGCTTTTATCTGCCGAGTCTTCAATCGAACAGCAGCAAATTGCGGAGATGTTGCGGATAAACCTCCCTCGCGACGATTGATCGGCTTCCAGCTGGTCATTGAGTTTCTCCTCACAGTCGCAGAACACCACCGTTGTCGCTTTTAGGGCTTTTTAATGCAGCGATCCGTCAATCCCACTGCACTTTTTCAACTCTGCTGGTTTTGGGGGTAATAAACCCAAAGCTTAAAAAAAAAAAAAAAAAATCTACCAAGGTGTCTCCTCCCTGGCACCGATATCACGGAAAGGCCCAGCGGCTTTGAATAAAACCGAGACAGATGAAAAGCCAGCACGAGGGAAGAACATCGTGATGTGGGATGGCCGCAACTGCCTGATTTGTGCCTAATAAACTTGTCACATCCTATCAGGCCTTTCCACGGGGGCGCACGAGACCCCTCCAACCTCCCAGCATCAGGCATGTTCAGGGGAGAGAGTGGATGTCCGAGTGATGGATGAGGGGTCTCCATATGGAATCATGATGGCGGGTGAGATAGGTGAACTGTGAGCACCTGTTTTTTTGGGGGGGGTTTTGGTTGTGTCTCAATTTGGTAGCATGTAAGAAAACCACGCTGACCCTGCACCATTTTTAGAGCACGTTGTCACTTGTTACTGGACAGAATTCACCCGAGAACCCAAAGCCGAACCTTAAAACACATCTGCACGGTCCTCTAGAGGGCGCCCTTCCATTGAGCCGCAAATGAGCTATTCAGAGCGCTTTAAGTAGTCGCCGACCACTTTATATCATCATCATCTTCCTCGCATTGGAGTCCGTTGCATTGGTGGGTAATACACCTTTATCTCCGCATTGCAGCCCTCAGTGGAGATTTGAGACACTTTTGCTTGATGGCACCCGGTCGTGGAAAGCTCTACTGAGTGGAAAATTATTCATAACTTGTTTCCTCTTGTGCAGTTTTCTGTGTGTATTTATTTATATATCAATATATTTATATACATATTATTGCTTCTCTCTCAGCCCCAAAGTTGCGGCATTTTAAAGGCTGAACTCCAAGATGTTGCTCATCCACTCACTCGAAATTGCCAGCTGGGAATGAAAGATGCGGACCGCTTCTCTTCTTAGTGCTTGACGTGGAAAATAAATTAAAACTGGCCGCGTCAATAAAAGTCATACAAATCCAGCGTTGACTTTGTTAAAAAAAAAAACAATCTAGTGGTTAAAAAGCCTTGTTAAAAAAAATCAAGAGGCATATCATGTTTATAATAGACATTCATATCTGCATGTAATTACTCAACTGTTTGTCATTTCAAAGTGCAGTGGCATAAAATTGAGAAAGGACAGCGAGAGGTGCGTGCAATATTACAACAAAAAATGTTGGTTTAATATGAAGGAAGCCTAATTATAATTATTATAATTATGGTTTTACAGCTTCTTTCCTATGCGCGTCCATTTTCTCTTTCGAAGCTTTAACTTTGTCAGAGTTGATGCCGATTAAATGCATCTAAATGTTTTCTGAGGGTACAATTCAGTTGTAATGAGATTGTATGGACAGCATAATGAAATCAAAATAGATGCATTGTTTTCGGGGGAGACCTTGTTTTTTTTGTTTGTTTCCCATTACCATGCGCATTAATTTAATATGAGTTGCATTAGTGACTCAACACGTTCACCGGATTACGACTTGATATTGTTATTGCGTACAGACTGATTGAATCCCGAAATAAGTCGTGCATGTGGAAGTAGTCGACTCGATTGTATAATTGCGACGTCGGAGCATCAGTTATGGCAGTGCCGAAAGGCCGCGGGGAGTTCTAATTGAATAAAAATGGCGGATGCGCTCGGCGGGAGGTAAGCCCGGCCCCTCCCCCGGAGGTTGTGTCGAAATGGCGTCGTGTTACGGTGACCAACCTCGCGTAGTGTAGCGCGGCCGCCCGAGCGCCGCTAATGGATTGAAAAACGGAGGCGGTGTGCCGTTGCACCGACGGGAAGAATCACTTTAGGACTTTGCTCAGGCAGAAACCTCACCGCTGCCGTGAATACATGAATTAAATTACCTGCGGGGCGGCTGCTTCTCTCTCTAACGGCCATGTTGTCTTGCCACTTTTCAACATTTAACTTCTAACTGAAATGAACTCAAACACAGTCAAGAAATGCCACCGAAAACTTGGAAATAGCTCGCCGCAAATGCTTTTGACTGGGGAGCACCCGAGTAAAGCATTGAATTGAATTCTCCGCCACTCCCTGTTGGGTCTTCAACATTCACAAAGAATTTCACAGAAGCAGAGAGTTGTCTTCAATGGCTACAACTTTTGCAAAAGGACGGTAGTCAAACAACAACAAGTGTTGCTCAAAAACCGTGCCCTTCTACAGGCTGGCCACTTTTTATTGAGTAAATACAATGGGTGGGGTTTACACAAATTGTCAGTTCAGCATCAAAATTGGAGAAAACCCAGGTGTTATTGCTCAACGACTCATGGCTCCAAACATATTCATCCTGTACCAGGAACGAAGGAACCCCAATGTTCTTGCTTAACGACTCATGCCTCCAAACATGTACATCTTGTACCAGGAACGGGCAAACCCAGATGTTCTTGCTTAACATTCTATAACGGTTGGAAGCTCCCTGGACACAAGGTCAAACTGCCATACAGCAAACATTTTGCATTAAACCCATGGAATCTAATCATAATGTATCACATTTTTCCCAACACTCCCAAGCCTTGACACATTTGTGCTGTCACCTGTTGCTTGGCAGAATGCAAAAGCACGAGGACAAAAAGAAGCGTGATTAAATAAATCCCTGCAGTAAATGACTCTTTCCAACCACAGAGCCAGGACAATTTGCACCGCTTTGGAAAAAAAAACTGCATTATGAAGCCACTGTAGAATTAATGATTTCCTAATCTATCGAAGGCCACAGTGAGATATTGACAAACCGAGACAGTAGCTCCTGAGACCTTATCAACTTGCATCATTGATTTAGACGACATGTCAACTTGTAAAGCGTCTATAGGAAGCACTTGAATTTGAAATTGCTAAATGATGATAGTCCTCTTAATGCAACGGATAGATTGCTTTTGTTTTGAGGGGAGCGGCCCATCCCGTCTCACGATGGCCCAGCAACATCGGTGTCAGGATCCCGCAGACGAACGAACGAACGCTGCTGGACTTTGTCCGGGGAACGAGGGTAGTGCACAGGAAATGGAGGCGCGATGCTATCGCAAAGAGACGTTTGAGACTTTTTTCCCTCTCTTTCTTCAGCTTGAACTGGTCAAGGTAGTCATAACTGTTTCCTCGGCCCCTGCCTGTCCATTTGAATCGATATTCCAAGGATTTTAATGACATTCATCACGTGGCTGCAAATGATCACCTAAAAGGTGCTGCATAGGCTTTTGTATTATTAGCTGCTATATTTGAGTTGTTACGTTTGTGATTTTGTAGAAAGCAAAAAATCTATTATTCTGTGAACCAAAATTCAAACTCACTGTTTATGTTGCTGTTATATTATCTAATAGTAATTTTTAGTAGTCAGGATTTGTGTAGTAATTGAAATGCTATAAAAATAACATTTTCTTTCATATCTTTAATTGTGTTACTATTGGTATCGCTATAGAAATAATATATCTGGGACGAGTATACTAAATAATAATCCTACTAAATGTCAATAACTCGTGTGTCCCCTTTCTCGGGGTTAACTTCCGGGTGACGACAACGGAAGTGCTCGTGCTAGAAAGGCGGATCCCTTTCTGCTAACTTGCATCCCCCTCACACCCCCCCTGCTGATTTATTTTCAGCCTTTTTCAGTTTCCTTCCGTATTTTTGTCACCGTCCGGTTCGAACGAAATCCCGTCCCTCAACTTTTGGGCTATTCTTTTACGTCGAGAGGTTTTTTTTGAACCTATCCGCGACGACAGGAAGACTTTCCCCTCCGCTAGCGATTAAGCTAACTTTTTTTATTTTTTGGGTAACACCACTTTGGAGCAGCACACGCACAAAATGGGGGACAAAGATTTGACTTGGGCGCTGAAAACCGGCGACTTGGAAGAGGTGCAATCCATGCTGAAGACGGTAAGAGACAAGCAGACAGGTGCCAAAAAGAGAGAGGGGGGGGCAAGCTGATGCCGGTGGAGTCACTCAAGCGAGGTTAATGCTCCTCCGACAAGTGGCCGACGTGCGAAAAAAGTGCCTTAGCATGCTAACGTTAGCCCCGCTTGGCTAGCCTCACTAAGTTGATTCGTGAGCCTTTTAATTGCGGGGGATGGAACTGTCACATAATGTCTTTAATGTGCTTTCTAGCTGTCAGGGTCAAAGTATGAGATTTTTTTTTTTACTGTAAATGTTTGCATGTCAGCATTTCGGTAGGTCGCTTAGCTTTAGCATTGTGACGTGCTGTGGGGCGACGTCGCTGACAGGAACGGACCTGTCGTCACCTTACAGCCTTTGTGGTCACTTCTATGAAGAGAAAATGTGATACATACAGTCTATGTGATATGCATGCTTGCTTAGGCTATTGACATAAGTAACTAGTATGATGATGAATGTGTGACCCCTACACAGTGGCTTGTCAGAAAAGCAAGATCTCTGCATTCCATGTAGATGCAAGATAGCGTTGAGTCTGGCTCACAATAACTATTGAGTCACATTTGGAACGTGACAAGTGGCTGCCAAAATACCCGCCACCTCCCATGTGTGTTTTTGTTTTATTTCTGATTAATTGTTGGGATGATTTGCAAATATTAGACCTGTCGTTTAGCTGCCTGAAACGTCAGAGGCTGCACGCGCCTGCCTTACCAAACGTGATCTACAACTGTCATAATGAACAGCTGGAGTTTCATTCTTCTTAGCTGCCCTCTGTTTAATGCACGAGGGTGGCGTTACCTGTTAGGTCGGTCTGTAGCTGAGAACACTGTCATACCAGTCAGCACAATTTAACTAACTTTGTGTCGACACTGGTGGAGCACTAGGGCAGTGCCTTCAAACTTTGCATGTCGCAGGAAGTAATTTGTTGCGCCAAACGCTTGCCCAAGTGATGTGGGCAGGAAACTGGTAAGACTCCCCAGGCGGATTGTTTGTTGATGAACGTGATGTTTGGATCCGTTTGTGTGCTGCCTAAATGGGCTGTCGCGGGAACATAAACAGAGAGTCAATGATTAGTTTCAATCTGAGTGCCGTGGGTTCAGGTCGGTGTCTTTAACGACTGCCTCCCCAATGGGATCAGGTGTTAGCATTTGAGACCCTGCCGTAACCGGATCCACGCCGGTCACACTGATCCACTTTGGCGCTTTGAGCCTTTGCTTTCTGCACCTGCGTCTGAACAAGTGATGTCATCAATTTAGGTGCCCGTATTTAAGTTGTTGTTGTTTTTTTCTTCCTCCTTCCTCCCTCAGCTTGAAGATGTCAACCGGACTCTGGAGGAAGGCGGCAGGAAGCCCCTCCACTTGGCTTGCGACTTTGGCCAGACGAGCATCGTGGAGTTCCTCCTCTCCAAGGGAGCAGACGTCAACGTAAACACAATTTTGTCGCCGCCTTATTTTTGTTCTGATCTCAAATAAGCGTCCTCCTCGCAGGCTACCGACAAGCACGGCCTCACTCCGCTGATCTACGCCTGCCTCGAAGGCCACGCTGCCTGCGTCAAAGTCCTGCTAGAAAAGGTCAGTTGACACGGCGACCGTTCGATGAGGCCACATGAACAGACCCTTCGATTGCAGTCCGGTCTCCATGTTGGAGCGTATGCTCCAGCCTGCTGACTGGTGTCGCTCATTCACAGCAGCTCTTGCTGGCAAACAAGAGGCCTTTTGTGTTCCCAGGTGCACCATGGGACTCGACCTCTGCGCTAATACCACTGAGCCCTTTTTTTCTTTTTTTGTGCCAACTGTGCTGTTGTTGCCATGCAGTGGGTGGTTTAAATTTCACCTCAATAGGTGACCGGTCCGATGTTTGCATGAGAGTTCTGCCCACACACGCTTCAAATCAAACGATATTAGCGATATTAGTGGCTTTGCCTTCCTTCCGGCCGGCCTCAGGTGCACGTTTCAAACGCCAGCTGACATCCCCGTTCGTGTCCTCCGCAGGGCGCCGACAAGAACTTGCCGGCCCCGGACGGCAAGAAGCTCGTGGAGGTGGTCGGCGATGACAACATCAAGGCCATGCTCAAGTGACGGCGGGCGGGGAGGACGAGCCCAAGAGACTGGACTCGGCACACAACCAGGTGGCCCTCTCTTCGCCGCTTTTGTCTGTAAGCTCCGGCGGGAGCTCATCTTACCTGTCTAGTGGTTTTCTTCTTCTCCAACTCCTCTGAGATGTGCTTTCCTCTCTTTTGTAGTTTTTTTATTTTGTTTGGTAAATGGCCACGAGTGGTGGACAGGTGGAGGGATCGCGCTTAAATAAAACACAAGGCTTATTAGCACTTCAAGTCGCTCTGCTACGTCATCGTGTGTTTTCCCCTCGGCATACTGAATTGTACAAAGGAGAGTTTGGGCCACACTGGACAGAAAGAATTGAAATGTGGAATGAGAATAAAGTCCTATTTCTAGATGGAGAAGAGTCGACTTTTCAGCAATCTTCATTTTTTTGCAAAAATAAGACATCTTTTGGAAAGTCTTTTTTTGTAATGCAAGTACATTATTAAAAAAAGTAATTTTTCAGTCCAAAATATGTATTATTGTTCAACTGACACATTTGGTCCTTGATAAATGTTTTAAATCTCTGGCGGGGGCGAGGTGTTACAATTGTAGTCATCGTCCCCCCTTCAAAAAAAGCTTTGTTTTTCCAAAATGGATCTCTTCAACCTCAAACACAACTTAAAAAAATCAAATAAAAAATAGAACTTATTCTCTCTTTTTCTCCAATGTGGGTCCAAGAGCCTTTCGTAGAATTGCACTGTACAAAAGTCACCTGAAAGTTTTGTTTTAATGTTACTACGCCCACTTTGCGTTAAGCTCCTTTTGTATCTTACATATCACATCGTCTTTCCCGTATCCATCGACCAATCACCATGCTGGCTAATGACAACAACTAGGAACACTTGAATTATTTTTTACTTATTCTGGTGAGGTTGAGAAAGTCACTAACAGGAAAAAACAAAAAATACTAGTAGTCAGTGTCTTGAGAATGTTTGTTTTGCAGTTCAATGGATGGTGGGGGGCACCCCTGTAATAAGACCCTTGCTTCTTTTGGTCATCCCCCCCCCCCTCCTTTGAATTTGCTTTGGCTACATGTCAAGTCTGCTTGGACGTCGTCATTTTGTCCGTCGCTCTCTTTCGGTTGCTTTAAAACAAATAACTGCTACAATGTAAAAATAAATAACAACCAAACAAACGCTCTCCGGCTTTGTTGTGACAAAAAGTCTGTAAAAACAAGAATAAAAATATCCATAAACGTTCACTTCTTCTGAGCCCTTTTTGGTTAGTAGTCAAATATTTTTAGATGGAGAAAGTTTGCTTTGTTTTTTTTGTTTTTTTTTAAGTGATTAAAAAAATGCAGACATGATGAATTCTGCATTATTCACTGAGAACTCACGTTGATGCTGCTAACCAAACTTCATCATTTTTCCCCCTACGAGTGAATAAAAAGGTGCCAATTAGCGTTAGCCAGGCTGCCGTTTGTGGTCAGGTCAACACGGGCCGGGGGCGGACGACCGACCCGACTCTCTGGTCGGGCTCTCTGCGGTGATTGGCAGACGCCGTAATTAGCCGCAGCACGTTAAGCGCCGCTTCCGTTGTGATCAGACGGCTCAACGTGCTGTTTAATGAAGTAGCAAATCCTAATCATTAGCATAATTGATATGGAGCCGCCATTGCCTTACGGGCATATTTGCCGCCTCCTCACCCCCTCCCCCATGTGTTATCGACTCTTATGAGTGATGTGTGACTAATCTCTAACTTCTGTCAGATTGCACCAATTTGCGCCTTGTGCTTTTATTGACTTTCTGCTCAGATGAACTTATGCGATTGTCTTTCCGCAACCCTTTTCCCGTCCTCATTTGCCTTGCCGCACGATGTCCGTGTCGAGCCGCTCTGTCTTGGCTCACCTTCCTTTCCTCTTGTTTTGTTGCACAGCCGCTCCTGCGGGCAGGCTGGCTAATTCAGTTGGAGTCTCTCGGGACAAAAAGATCATGTGCACTCTATTAACCCTTTTGCGGGGGCACCTTACTGTATATTTAATGATTATCGCGGCTCGCTCAGCGCACGCCGTTATCGCCACCTCGCGCCGTAATGAATGTTTACCAAACAGTAGACTGGATTTGAATGTTTTCCATGTAAGCAAGGCGAGTAATTTATCAACACCGTCATACGAATAACAAGACTTAAGAATCGTGGAGGGCGGCGACTTTTCAACGCATTTCACTTTACTTTTTTCTTTTTTGCCACTAATTAGCAGATTATTGCAAAGTCAGCATGGCAGCATCACGCTGTCTCCTCACCAGCTCTTATTAGCAAACCTTCCTGTCAAACTTTCCCACTCGGCCAACTTTGTAACCTCCCAAGTTCTTTCCTTCACAGCCGACTGCCTATTCATGCAGCTCAGAAAATAGGAATAAAAATGTTCCATGCCTTGCTTCTCGTTTCCTGACCTTTGCTTAATGTCTTTGTCAGCTTCGTGCTAATAAACAAAATTTGTATCCAGGTGCCAGCAGACAAATGGGCAATCTAATGAAAATGCTGCCGCCACACTTGAGGTGCTCGAAATACATTCACCTGTTTGTTTTCCCAGCTGAGGTAAAAAACAAAAGCGCCGCCTGTATAATTGGCATTAAATATGACTTTGCTGTTCACCACCTGTTCTAACAAAAAAAACAAAAAAAAAACAGGTGTAAAGTTTGTATTTGTTGGCAGTTATTGATTCCGTATGAGGGAGAGCTTTTTTTTCCCCCGTTGCTCTAACAAGCCGCACGGCCGCAGGTGGCTTGTTTGTCTTCATTAAAAAGTGAATATTGCGCCTTTGATTCAAGCCGCGAGTCATATTTCCACGGCTACACCTCTGGGACAATTATTCCGGTTAAACGGCCACTTCGCGTGACACTTATTTCCCCCTACGAGGGTGAAGGTCAAGTCTGTCCGCGAGTCGTCCATCGCAAAGCTTCCGGACGTCGAGTTTTGCTTGCAATGATTTTCTATCCATTGTGAATCTTCAGCCAATCAATCAGCTGCTTATCTCAACAGTAATTTCCAATTTGGTCTCCAGCTTCCTTCGTTTCCAGGTGTTCATCCTTCCAGATGTTCTCCTACCTGTGGGGGTCTCCAGCCAATCAATTTCTCATCTTTTCCTGATACTTCTTCCGCCTGTCACTTCCCACCTCGTGTCCAAGTTGTATTATTAGCTTCACTAATTAGCCCCCCCTGCGCCCACGCTTACCCGTGGTCTCACTAACTACTTCATCATCACTCAATCATCTGCGCCGGCTCAATTTTTCTTAAGTAAATATTCATGAACCCTCTTCCCGGCCGCGTTTTATTTCGGAAAGATTCTACTCAGGCCTGAATCTTTTGCGGAAGCCTCTTGTCCGTCGCTCCTCTTGCTCCGTTCGGCCTCCACAAGTTGTACATTTGCCGCCCCGCCGTCTCATTAATTCCGTCCTTGCGCCCTTTTTGGTTCCTGACTCACTGACTCGGGGAATCACTGGCTTATGTCAGTTAATGGGCTGTCAAGGCCTCATCACCTCTAGCTCTGCTCGCTAATGATGAGTCAGTCGGATGTCTCGTTCGGTATCAGTTGAGCGGCGCCCTTTGCGGAATCCCCCCCCCCCCACACGCATACACTCGCTGCGATTTTTGTGGCGTCCACTTTTAATTGCGCACAGCCATCCATCCGCCTCAGCTAATTATGCTGTCACCAAAGTGTAACCGCTACAAATAAAAAGCTTCAATCGGTGAGGCTGATTGGGTCCCATAATGACGAGATGAAATATCACTTTGCGGCCGGGGGGAAAAAATAAGGATATTAATGTTCAACTCTTAATGAAGGCGTAGGTTTAATTGTTTACCGCCAGACACGTCGCACAGAACAGTTTCCTAAGCAGAGTTACTTCAATTGTGTTTGTTGCGTTCCCCTTGAAAAAAAAGACTTTTTAGATCTAGGAATTATCGTTGACTGCTTTGCCATCATGACTGCAGTTTTGTTGTTTTATTTTATCCCTCCCCCCAGACATCAATGTCTCCACACTGCCCCCCTGTGGTCAAGGCCACCACTTCACCCTTACTCATACGCGTGTGATGTCACCAAAATGTAATGACAAACATTGCACCACAAACGCTGTTCTTGAATTGAAGGACCGGCACAATGCTGAGAGCCTCTCGACCTTTCCTTGTAATGTCGTATCCGAGTGGGCTTGACTAGTTTTTCCCACTCGTAACCTCGGTGTTTGTGTCTCTCTAGGCTTGTGGAAAAAGAAAAAAAATCATATCTACTTGTATTGCCACGTGCAGAACAGCTTGTCGCTGGCACGCACGTACACACACGAAACAAGCACGGTAGATCTGATTTCCTCTTCGGTCGTGGACCTTTTTAAAAGGCAGATAATATTCCGCCGACGTTCTTGAGGGAAATTAAAAAGAGGCGCCGGCAAACAACAAGGCGGCAGATATCAACGTTTAACCCCCAGCCCTCTCCGATAAGAGCCCAAAGCAGGCTTTGCTCTCGCTGGAATCGCCAATGAGCGCTGAAACAAAAAGCGTCTGAGGCTCCGGGCACATCAACGACATTTTTACATCACTTTAACTTTGGAAATGTTATCAACTTTGTCAATATTGTTTTTGATTCTGGTAATGTTGGAAAGCAATTGGCTTCTTGCCGTGTTTGACGGTAATGGCGAGAAAAAGCTTCAGGTCCAGTCGGTGCGCGAGCCGCGCCAAAGAGGGAGGTCGGGTCGGGTCCGGTCCAGACGTCTGATTGGTTCCAGATGACAGACTGACAAGATGACATGAAACTACGGACGGGTGAGCAGATGCGTCCCGATGGCCTCCGAGATGCTTGTGGTGCTTTTGCTCTTCTGCCGCCTGGCGTCCACTCAACATCCTCGCTCAGGTGAGGGCGCCACACTTCCAAAATACTAATTCTTCGGATTGGGAGATTTTGTTTCTGGCTTTGTTCACTGAAGAATTTCTCGCATAGCTTCTGTCTCGTCACGTGATCCTAAAAACAACTTTGATTCCTGCCAAATGGAGGGAAAAGAGTTCAAACGCTCCCAAAAAGTTGAACAGCATGCTGACGAGAAGCAGAAATAAGTCCGAATCTTAAACTATCGAGTGTTTTGCCTTTTCTTGAGCTTGTTTGTGGATTGTCACCCGACTTGAGCTCCGTGAGCCTCGAGGGACCACTCGCCTGCTTTTGTGGGCGGGCCGTAGACGAACGCGTTCCCCGGGCGACTTGACGAAATATCTTCCCTTCCTTTCATCCTCCATTTTGTTTGCCTCGGCGCAGCAAAAAAAATATTTTTATTATATCAACATGATTGATACTTGTTCTGTCAGCTTTGTACCCGGCGGCGTTGCATCCAAAGCGTGGTGCTCCCCGGCCGCTCGATCCTTCCTTCCTGCAGTCTGTCAAAGATGTGGAGCTCTTCTTTGAGGTTAGTGCAGGAAAACCAGCAATGTGTTTCATTTTGTCCTCCACCACAAAATCAAGTTGAATTCTCCATTTTCTTTTCAGATCCTTTTGTCCGGAACGACAATCCGGCGCCAAGAGCCGCTGGTCATCCCCGACCCGGAGCTGGCGTCCCTGCGCTGCGCTCGCTCGCTGGAGCTCACCTGCGACGATGTCCTCCCCAAGAGTCTCCCGGAGGTTCTGCGTCTGTCCGCTCGGTTGGACGGACGTCGCCGCCCTCTGAGCGCGCCAGACTTTGAAAGGACGGTGCTGACGCTGGTCTACGCCGCCCAGACCGCGGCCGCCGCAGCCGACGGGACAGAGCGGCGCCGGGCCTGGGCCCATTCCCTCGTCCGCCTCTTCGGGGTGATCCGGAAGGACCTGGATTTCTAAGTACGAGGTTTTCAAGACACATTTCACTGCATGAGACATTCAGAAGCTGTTTTCTTCTACACTACATGCGCGAGTAATATACAAAGTTCAATGAGTATTTCCCCAATGTTCACATCATCACCCGTTCATTTTATTGATGACTGCACCAATTTTAGCGCTGACGCCGGGCGGAAATGAAAAGAGAAGACAGGAATTTCCTGCCTTTCCTTGAGAAGAATTATGATGAATATTTGAGGATTATTGATTGATGGTGAGTGAATCACAATAGAAAAACTCTATTATTGACTGTAAGAAAATGTCTAAATATTTCAGATAAACCAGTATTTCATGCAGTTTGTAGGTTTATTTTTTCACAGATATATGTAATAACGTGGAGACAGCACCTCCATGTGGCTACTAATACAAATGGATTCATTTCAATCTGGCCTTTGATAATTCTACATTGATAAAGAAATTAATATACAACATATATATTTTTGCTGTACATATACTACTCAAGTACATACAAATGAACTCCAAACTATTCATCAATTTCAGTTCTGATAAAATGTTGTTAAAACACCCTTGTAATGTGTTGGGGTTGCAATACATTGCTAGCCCACCGGACGGCGCCATTTCCCAACGAGTTGGTGACGCGTGTGATTTTTTTTTTTTTTTCCAATGTGGAATGGCACAGTTACCTGACAATGTTTTTAATCCAGGCTCAATTTAGCTATATTATTTAGAATGGGTCATAAGCACAAAGTTAGCTGTTTTGGCCTGTTAGCTTCAGACTAGCATTGAGGTATGGCCAGCACTTGATGGTCCTTTGTCCCTGGTTTTATTTTTGCACGCATCAGGAAAAATGTCGCTTTAACCTTCTGCTAAACTTTCCGATAATCGCCGTGGACGATTGGCCCACCTTAGCCCGACTTCCGATAAGATCTATCGTGATTACTTTTGACAGCAGGCTCTGTCGCAAACTGATCCAGAGGAGATAACTGGAAAATATCAATTCTGCCACTGATGTGCCGCGCCGTTCCCCCGGGGTGGGATTTTCTTTCTTTGCGAATCTTTGGTGGGTGTTTCCAGTCAGTCGGAGCCCCTCGTTTAAAGGTCAGGGGTTCACCTTGCGTGTCATCCATTCCACATGTCAATCACAAGTTATCTCCTGTAGGCCAAACCCAAGTGTCTTTGGATGGTTTTAAAACATAAGAGCAACTTTTTACTAGTCCAAGCATTGCAACATAAGAGTTTGGGAGAGACGAAGGAAGGCGTAATGTACACACGGCCCGCAGGCGAGGGGCCGCAGCGTCATCCATCCCGGATAATGTAAACGTCCGACGGTTGGCAAAGAGCGCTTTCAACACGGCCGACAGGCAGGTGGGAGACGCCAAAATAAACCTCCAAGATGGACTGTCTGCCCTGAAGTGGCTATGACCCACTGCCACTCCTTTAAACAGTCAAAGCAGCAGCGGGAGCCCCTCACGTGCAAACTTACTACCAGACGGAGCTTGTGATCCAGCGTGACCAATGGCCGACTTTCACCGGGCGCAGGGGTTAAGTCGTACCCCTTAGCCGACCTTGGCATTTGATACCGATGCGTGAAGTCTGTTCCCATGTGTCCTCGCCGGGGGGTGACTAGCAAAAGAAGTCGTGGAACCACTCAATCCCTCTACTTGTAAACACCTCGGCAAATGAGTTTGTCCTCGAGGTTGCCTCGCCAGGTTTCCTTCTGTGAACCATCCCCGAGGCGCCGTCCCAGAGGTTTCACTCGCCTGAATACCTTCTGTGAGACATCTCCCAGACAGCCTCCAGAAATCCGTCGGTTCGTCCCTGAGGTCCCCCGCAGCCTTCTGTAAAATATTGCCCATCCCTCAGGAGCAGAAGGCTTCCAAATCAAAACCTCTAGATCCTTGGTCAGAATTGTTTGGCGCAGATGTTCAGTCACTGTTTGCTTTTTGTCCGACCGACGCCTTCCACAAATTAGTACGTCCCGTGCCTGCTGCCTTCTGTCAAACATCCCCCCAGGCACTCTCCACAAATTAGTTGATCCGTGAGGTTCAACCGCTCTGTCAAACTGATCAGATGTGACTCGAAACCCCCAGTCGCCTCCTCAAATTTGTCACCTTCTTGCTTTCTCCAAAGACGTCTCCCTGAGGAGGATGACTTCTGTGAAGCATCCCCAGACCTCAATATGAGAAGCTCCAGACAGCCCTCTAATTTGGTCCATCCACAAGGTTCCCTCCCCTGCTTTCATCTGCAATGTTGCCATACCTCCTGCTTGTTCTTCACAGTGATCCCATTTATCTCCATCCTATCCCGGCCTTAATTAATCTGTCATTTTGCCATCTTTCAATTAACTTAATGACTTGACTGCCCTGTGGACCTCTCGAGCATTAAGTCAGGATTGCTCGAGGTTCTGATCAATAATGAATTCCTGTGCTAAGTAAATGAGCAGGCGCTGTAAAAGGCAGCATCTTTAATTAACTCTCTCCGCCCCTCTCGCCTCCATAGAGCAAATTAGATGAAGGCTCCTCTCCAATATGCTCGGGTCCTCCCGTCGTGGAATTTTCAACAAAATTTCCAAAGTTGGATTTGAAAACATGCTGCGTTGGCATAGTTCATTTGCCCAACCACAATCTGACAATTACCGTCCACCGCTGATTAGAATGAATGTTGACTCAGCATGGCTCGTCTACTGTATGAAAGTCAAATTCCATATTGAATCTACACGACTCGCGTTGATTAGATTCTCCCGACCGGCCGTGTGGGGATGCAAATGAAATACAAATGCGGCGCGCGCAAAACAAACTGTCAGATGTGCCTTGATTATTCCACTAACGCAATCAGTTGCGGTTTGATGGGATGCAAAATGAAAGCCAGATGCCTCTTGGGCCTGGCACAGGATCTTCTACACGGGGGGGGATGCTCCAGCCGCGACTAGAAAACCCATAAGGCGAGCATCCGTCAAGCACGTGGAAAGATCCCACCTGTGAGTTTACCGTGACAGTAAAACTGTGGGGGTTATTTAGCTGTGGTGTGGGGATTGAAGCATCAATCTTGCGCATCTGCAAAGCCACTCTGGCCTGAATACATCGACATGTGCTCCGTCGTAAAAAAAGAAGGGGGGGAAAAAAAAAAAACAGCGGATGATGCCGTGCAAGTCTGTTTTTGATGACTCACCCCGGTAAAGTTTTGTGCATCAAAGCGATGTCTTAAGTAAGTACAGCGCAGTTTATGAAAGCACGTAGCTGAAACGATAGCTCCAGTGTGACTGGCTTCCATTTTGATTTGCCTGGAGTTCCGCCTGCATCAAGCTTCAGCCCACTTCACTTTCGATCTTTGCTTTTTTGTTTTTAACACAAGCGACGATTTGAGAAGAATCGCTTCTTTGTCCTCTTTGTTTTGTTTGGTCCACGACTTGTTGCTGCGCTCATCTCCTTTGTTTTGCCTCAAAAAACAGCTGGAAAAGAGGCTTGATACCAACATTCCACATCAATGAGGAATGTGGAACCCAAACAAGGAGCGTACTGGCATCCATCCAAAAGCATAATAAAAATTCACACCCAATCAGGGAAGCAGATCCTCAAAATAAAACCAGATGATCTCACTTGAAGGTCCACCTGCTTGTTTGAGTCGATCCTACATTCCAAACTCTTAATTTCAATCCCTGTTTCCCACAGGCCCGATTCCAAAAGCAGCCACCGCCTTATCGCCACCTCTTGTGTTTTCCCTGAGAGTAGAATCCCAAATATGCAAATACAAGTCCAAATACTTCTTGTTTTTGTTCAAAAGCTGAATTTGTCTGTGGCTAACAATGGTGAGGGGGGAGCGTCTTCACCGCAGCAGGCTGTCCAAGCAGCCAAAAAGCCACCCGAGTGAAGTTTGTCGCCGCGCATGAGGTTCCGACGTTCCGCCGCTGATGCAGCAATTTAGCAGGAATGTAGTGTGAAAGTGGCAGAAGAAATTCATTGGCAAATTGTAGTCCCCGCTTGAAAGCTCTTGCTGTCTTCTTAATGTCAGATGGGAGGGGGCGAGGAGGCGTAACAGGACACCCGCCCCTCGCTGCTTCTTCTCGCTCTCCTCCTCTCTCAGCTCAGTTAACTCCGCTCCAGAACCGAAACGGCTCCCTTCTCCGAGACCTGGGACTTGCTTGAATATTTTTTGAAAAACTATCCCGCTTTACCTGGATTAGGAGAGGGGGGGCGGGGACGCCTCTGAAAGGTGAGCGCTTCTTTCCAGATTCGGGATCAGGCGGCATCAGGTGCATTTCTGGGACTTTTCCACGGCATCTTGTCAACTTTGCTCCAAGTTCAGGGAGCAAATATGAACATGTGCTGTGAGGTGTGGCGTAGTCGTTCACTCAGCTATTTTTATGATGCTGGAATGTTTCAGGAAAAGCAGACCGTCATGTCTCGTTAGGAAGTTTTCGGGCTGCAAGGCTGGACGTCCCTAATTGTGTCACTTTGGCCCGGCGGGTTCGAGGGGCGTTCGTTTGTTCGGGGAGATGACTTGGGCAGCTGTGCATGGGAAGTTCAATCGCCAGAAATTGTGTGAGAGGGCTGAGCAGATGTCAAGCAGGCTCCGAGCGTCATCGCCTTTTGGACAACTGGAAATCACATTGGCAACGGTTTTGGGAGTCCAGCAGTGTGGGAAACAAATTTGGTGGATATTTTGCAGGAAATGAAAAATGTTTTTTTTTAATTGTCACTATACAGCAGACCAGATGAATTACAATAATATGACTGTTAATTGCAAAATTTTGCAGGTCAATTGTTTTTTTGGTTTTTGTTTTGCCCCACACTGACCTCCCTCATCCATCTGGTGCAGTGGGAACAGCAAATTCCCCAAAGTGTTCCCCTCCAGTATAATTGAAAACTTGATTGATGGAGGCGTGTCTGTCCCAATACATATCTTTTTAAAGTGCACTAAAAGTTTTATCGCCTTGTTGCGATCATCAATGTTTCAGTGCGCATGCATAAGCCATGAGCGTAGAGATCCACCTGCTTGTAAAAAAAAATCGTGTAAAAGGCTTTGCGTTTTTTGAGCCCCACCGGCGCTACGGTCCGCTACCTGCCGCTCGTTAATAATTAAGTTCTGGACCCGAAACCGGGATTGACTTCATCCATTTTTTAGGGGAGGTGCAAAAGATTGGAACGGAATGGAAGATGACGAGATGAATTTCGTGTCATGATATTCCAATATGACTTTTTAATATGATATCTGTGTTTGACGTGTGACCAAATCGTTTTTGTTCCCGCTAACTTGAGCGTTTGTTTCAGGCGGTGCCGTCCCGTCCGGGTCAGCCATGAGCCAATCATCGGCGTCATCGTTGTCGGCCATGCCGCCGGTTCTTCTCGTCCTCCTCGTGAGCGTCTTCTCCGGCGCCGGCGGCCTTCCTCAGCCGCTGCCCCGAGTCTTCCTCTCCTTTGACGGTAAGCCCATAAAAGATGAATGCCTCTGCGCGTTAACGAGTCGGCGTTGCCACATTTTTGGCCGGCGGTGCCTTCATTAGCCGAGCACGCGGCTCGTGGATTCATTAGTAGCGCGACTCGCGTACACAGCCGGCGGCTTTCACGCAAATTGTTTGTTTTTCTTGCTTTATCCGTTTAATATCGCAGATTGCGCACGCACGCACACACGCGCCGGCTGGCGTCCCGCCGAGAGTTGCGCCGCAGCGACCCGCTCCTCGTTAAATTTTAATTCTCTTGGCTTTTTGTTTTATTTAATTTCCCAGATGTAGAATGCCGTGTGAATATTTCAATCGAGGGCGTTTGTGGGTCAGCTCGAGTCATAAAGTCATCAAGTTAGTTTGGGAAAGTTATTTGATGATGCAATATTTGTTGCTTTATAATTATAGTTGTCATAATTCTATTTCTGCATCTTGATGGTGCAATTCTATTCTTTATCATTTCTATTTTCTACTTCTACCGAGTAATACATTTTGGGACGGGTCGGTGTCGGTTTACGTCTTGCTGGGATCGCCCGCCTTAAAATTAGCGTTGAGAGAAAACGCTAGCAAACTCCGCGCCCGCTTCTCTTTCGAGTGAGATGTCTGCACGGTAGCGCTGTGTTTAATTACATCAGCATGTGCGGCGTTGGCGTGGAGAAGAAATGAAAAAAGAAAGCACACGCGCCGCAAAACGAATGTCGAGATCAAGCATCTTTTCACACGAGCTAACGCTAACTCTTGGCGATTATTTGGGTTAGCCGCATTTCTTGTGTGGCTTTAATTGCGGCTTGCCACGGGAAGCCTCGTGTAAGTAAGCACTGCCAGGCCAGAGAAGGAATGTCGGAGGCAGCAACTTCTCAGCGGGGGCCGGGGGGGGGGTCCCGGCGTCAACCGAGCCGCCTCGGGGTCGGATCCGGTGTCAGCCGAGAGGATATTTCGGAGCGGCCGAAAGCCTCGTTTATTGATTATTTTCCTTGCGTGACGACCAGGCTATAATATCGAAGAGTGATCTTTGCTGGCCACCCAAAATTGCCCGCGTGAGTGGTGCGAGTTGACATTTGGTGGGAATTTCAGGTGTTTGTTTCGAATTGAGCGGGCCCCGATTTGGATCATTTGCTCTCATGAGTGATCTCGCCGTAAGCTGCTCCCAAAAACAAGGAATGTTTATTTCAAAATCCAGAGTTCACCTGCTGGGCGGACGGGGTGCCGACTGATTGATTATGCGGCTAGATTTTGCCTTGTTTTTTTCTCTCATCGGGAGGGATGTCAGTCAGAGCTCGCGTGTGCGTTCCTTCAGCTGAAAACATCTTTGTGCTGAGTCACTGCACCGGCACGCACTTTACAAGCGAAACTAAACAGTCCCCAAATTTAATGGCTTCCATCCCGCTCAGGTTTTGACCAGATTGGAAACGCCTCGTTTGTTAGCCCTGCAGGAATATCTGGCAAGTATCCTCCACGTGACAGCAATCGCCTGTATTTTTAAGCTTCACTTTTTGGCGATTCAAATGAGGCAGAAGTGAGAGTTACCCCCCCCCCCCCCTTTCCCCCCACCCTCGCGCAATGACTTAAAAAGGACGAGCAGATGAGCGATCATCCGGTTACAGAGACGTTAGCTTCGGGGCGGCACGCAGAGGTCCCGGCAGGTCGGTGAAAGTTCAAAGGTCAAGGGGCCGGCGGGCGCTGACGGGCCTCAACCTTGGACGTCTTGCTTCTGCTTTTTACTTTCTCCAAATGACCTTCATCCTGCTTCTGATTGGCCCTTATGTCCTCACAGTGGAGGTTTATGTCGCCATCTGTTACCTTGGCACACATTTGACGGCCTCTAAAGGCAATTTTTAAGGCCAAACTTTTTTTTTTTCTTTGTGGGAAGGTAAGATGCTTGCAGCCCAGCTGCTAATTGGGGTACGTCGGGAATATAAACCTGGCTAGCTGGCTTCGTGGTTCACCAAAGTAGCTCGGAACATTAGTCCATCGACTCCAAATTGGAAGAACATTTATTATTATTATTTTTTCTGTTGGCTTGACAACGAAGGAGCCGTTGGATGGGAATGGGCTTATTGACAGTTGGCGGCAGTCCTCAAGCAGGATGTTGATGAATGAAGACATTTTGTCACGAGTGCTGTAGGTCCACTTTCCCGGGAATGCCGTCTGACGCCGCACTTCCTGGGTGGTCCATCCTGCCACATGCCAAGAGTGCCATTTTTTTTATCTCTTGAGTGGCTGTCACTGGCCGGGATGAAAGTCCGGTCTGGTCTGGCAAATTTTCTGATCCAGGGTCCAAAGTCATAATGTTGCCATCGCAAATTCCCGTAAAATGTAAAAATCTGAATAAATTTCCATTGTTTTGTATTTCGATAGGTGCAACAAAAGAAACTAAATGAAACTCTTCAACATCGTCTTTTGACACCAAGATGACGCTTAGTTGCGTCAAATTACACTTTTCGAGATTCCTTTTCTGTCTCTGAGCGCTCCAAAAGCCCCGCCTCCAACATTAGCAGAAACGTGTTCTTTTATGGACTTGCCGACGCTTCAAAGTCGCTTGTTTACTGGCACGGCCATTCCTGGCCTTTTGATCATTCGGACATGTTTGGAATCCCCCCCCCATCAAGTCCTAACACATTTTGGGGAAGGCCTTCTCCCTGCACTTTCTGCTAAGTTGACCATTTTGGGGGACTGGACAGACGGTGGGGGGGGGTCAACTTGTCCTTTCCGCTCCCCCCGCTGTGGTCGCCGCAGCATCGGATCCTCTCGGATTTTATTATGGCGGCATTTCACCGAGGGGTCAAAGTCCCACCTGCCCGCATGCATATTAGAAAAGCTGCCAACTGTCAGAACCCGTATGGCCCACTTCCCCTTCATTTGTTCTGTTTTGTGTCTCCCCACCCCCTTCCCGTCTTTGGCTTTGCACAAACTCCTCCTTGCGTGATGCCAACATGCTTGACTAACGGAGCAACACGTGGGCCCGAGAAACTCTCACGGCATGAAAAGCCAAACAACAAAAAATCTTGTTGTCCGGCCAGGGAATGTGGGAATCGTACGCAAAATGGAATGTCGGCGCGGTGCCGGATGACACCGGACCCGCCGCCGCGTCTGGCTCGTGTCCGAGGAGCCACGGGCGATTCGCGTCCCAACCTGCGGAATGTTTTGAAGGAAACTAAAGATAATTAGAAGCTCAATGGGAAGTGTCTTGATTTTAATTCCTCCCAAAAAGTTGAAAGGCCAGCAAAAAAAACAAAACATACCACTCCAAAGCGGACTTTGTGGACACCCCTTGGAGTCTTTTAATGGATTGACTTTCTGGATAAATTGGACAACATTCCTTCCAGAGTATTGCAATGATTTCTGGTGCGGCCATTTTGACCAGACTGCCTTGTTGAAAACATCCCCGCAAAATGGCAAGTTTTGGTTTGGCTGGCATTCTTTGGGGCCTGCGGTTGGATTGTGTCCTTCCTTGCAGGGTTTTTGAGTTGAACGTCCTCAAGCATTCCTCGTCGTGTTCGCATGGGCAAATGTGAGGAAAAACGAAGTCAAGTCGGAGCGTGTCGGAGATGACTTGGCGCAATTCTGCCTCCTTTGTGTGTGTGTGTTTTCAATTTAGCGTGGCTTGCTCACACCCTGGCAGGCCTTTTTTAATATTCCCCTCATCTGTTTGAAGTTAATGTGCCGTTTTACTGTGACTTTGCTTGGCAGTTAAAAGGCAGGTTAAAGAAGTATTTATCTTTCGTGTTGAGTTGACGTGAAAGTGGCTCTTCAAAACTGCAAAATACTTCTTGGCCAAATTGCAAAGTCAATCACCTTAAAATGGCGTCTTTTAAGTAAAATGGCAATTTTACTGTTCTTTCTAGTCTGGGTTCTTGAGATTTTTTGGGTGCTTTTTTCCACGATGTCCACCAAATTAGATGTTTCAAAGTGAAACTTACTTTGTTGAAAAATTCCAACAGTAGCCACAGCTCGAGTGGTAAATAAGTGAACGTAGTGCGCAAGGAATTGTGGGAAAGCATTCAACCTTGAAACACTTGAGCCTCGCCATCGCAGCCACTTGACGCTAAAACAAAAAGTGACTTTGGCGTTCCGATTGAAGGATCCATGAATATTCATGAGGCTTTATCTAGGCTGGAAATAGCCGGTCTGGGAATGTTTACTTGCCGTGTGAACAATGGGCGCCTTTAATGAGCACAAGAGGGTTTTTTCCATACTGTAACGTCGCTAGCACGCATCCGCAAGTCATTGACTCAACTCGGAGAAAGTGAAAATAAATAGCAGCTTTGTTTTCAGCCAGATCAAATGGAGGCCTTCAAGTCACGGTGGACTTTCTGGATGGAAATTCTATTGTTCGAGTCCGGTCATTAATCCTAGGTCTTACCTTAAGGACAAAAATTGCCTGTAATGGTTCCTAATATACAATGAATTTTGGGGAGTACCTCAGAGGTCATGCTTAGGTACCCTTGACTTTTACACTTTGGGATTATTATTTTTTTTACGTATCAAATGTATAAAGTTTGATTGTCCTTCCACGGCAGAGCTGGAGAGCGCCGCCTTGTCGGAGCACTACACGCTCTCGGACGGGCCCGTGGACTACCGCATCCTGCACGTGGACGAGGACCAGGACCGGATGTACGTTGGCTGCAAGGACCACGTGCTCTCCATGGACATCAACAATATCACACACGCAGTGCAAAAGGTCTGTCTCTTCATATTTTTTGATTTGAATATTTTTGAATTGATTGGATCAACATTGGGTCAGGATATTTGTTGTGTGATCCCAGCTCGCAAGGAACAAAGCGTGCTGAAGCGTGTTTTATGCAAATGACATCCACGTTGACAAGCGTTCGGGGTGCTCCAATAGTGCCATTGAAGCACCCGAGCGCGCCGACGCTTCGCCGAGGGAGCTCTCGACGAGCGTAATGGACGGCGCCAGGCACCTAAACAGATGGGAAAGCGTTGGCGATGCGTTCACGGAGCGCCACCTTTTCCCGTCCCTCAACATGTGTTCCCCCCTTTAATTTCATCACAGCTTTACATTTGCATATTCATGGTCGTCTGTTGGCGTGGTGGTGGGAAGGGGTTCTGGCCATGAATTAGCTTTTCATGTTGTTTTGCAGGTGTTTTGGCCCGCATCGACAAGCAAGATTGAGGAATGCCAAATGGCTGGAAAAGACCCTACGGTAATTTAGCTATCTTTTCATTTGACTTTTTTTTTTTACCTGCTACAATGATTACATTTTTAGTTTTCAATTGTAATGAATATTTTTTATTTTTTTGTTTTTATTTTTACCCCAAATAAAATAGAATAGTTTTTCATTTTTATATTCACATTTATCTTCGTATTTTCTTGTACAATGGCGATGATGAATGAGAAACGGGGGAGTCTTGACATCATTTCTTTTTATTTATTTATTTTTTCTGGGAGCAGCGATATCTCTTTCAGCTGTTGTCGGATTTATCTTTTGGACCGTCTCAGGACTTTGCCCTCTGGGACTTGTCCGAGTAGGCTCGGTCCACATGTGTCCGGTCCGGCCCGGCAGCAGATGTCCGCAGGGTCATCTGGGCGAGGAGGCGTGTGAGGCCTACTGGGGGAATCAAAGCTTCGGATTTTTTTTTTTTGTGAATCGCCGTGCTAAAGATCTTGATGATCCACCGCCGTCTCCGCTCAGGTTTAATTGGCTCCAAAGTGCAGCGGGAAATGTTTCAGACAAATAAATGAGGCAACACGTGTCGGGGAGATTTTATTTTCCGTCTCTCCGTCAGTCATCTCCCGAGTGACTGCAGCTGGACTCGGGGAGAAGCGCTCTTGACTGCAGACGCGCTGCCGCAAATATTTGGCGCAGCGCAGAGGCGCTCCGGATCGCAGCGTCTCTTTAATCCCTTCGTTTTCTCGCGCGCTCCGCCCGCCCTCCTTCTCGTTTTTCAACCCTCACTTTTTCCATATCCGACCGCCGGCATATTCAACTTGACTGCTTGGACTTGGGATTCTTAACCCCGTTCGCACACCCGCACACATATACGTACTTCCTGATCCAAGGCTGCTCTTCCCTGATAAAGTGGAATTGGAATGCTGTTTTGGAAGGCGGATGGATTGTTAAAAGCACTCAAGTGAGCCAGGAAAATGACACGTGCAATAAAGCATGAAAACATCAAATAGCTCCTCGTGATTTATGAGAAAACATCACAAACATGATTGGATGCTGATATTCACTCAATATTTTTTATTTTTTTTTGTATTTGCAGTCACGCCTTAAAATAAGACTGACTCCCAACATTTTTGTTTGATTTTGGAATTTTTTTTTTTTTTTTCTCACCAGCACGGCTGCGGCAACTTCATCCGGGTGGTGCAGCCGTACAACCGAACGCACCTCTTCATGTGCGGCAGCGGCGCCTACAGTCCCGTCTGCGTCTACGTCAACAGGGGGCGCCGGCCGGAGGTAAGAAGACCCCATTGGGCCGCCGCTCCCGCGCGTCACTTTGATGACAGACGGCAGATGGCGCGGCTTGTTACCGTGGCAACTGTGCCGTCACCGAGGTGCCTCGGGGGGGATTTGGGGGCTCAAAGGGAAGATTTGATTTGTTCTGCAGCTTTCTGTCGAGACTCGACAAGTCATTTGTGTGATATTTATGGCCTTCTCCTGGCTCTCTTTGCGACAGGAGCAAATATTTCACATTGACTCCAGGTCCGAGTCGGGAAAAGGGAGGTGCTCCTTCAACCCGGAGGTCAACACCGTTTCCATTATGCTCAGTAGGTTGCAACATGCTCAATAAATCACGCGCAAATATTCGCACAATAAAATCCTCCTCCTATGTAAGCCTTATTTTAAGTTGTATTTTTTTATGAATTTTTATATATATAATATTTATATTTATTTGTTTATTTATTTTTTTATGAGTTGCATTTTTCATCCATTTTCTTCAATATACCCAAATGAAATCCTACACTTCAAATGAAATGCAACTACTTCTGGCTCTTTTGGCTTCTTAATGGCGCCGTTTGTCGTCCTTTCAGACCAGGAGCTGTTCTCCGGCATGTACATCGACTTCATGGGCACGGACGCGGCCATCTTCCGCAGCCTGACCAAGAGGAACGCCGTGCGCACGGACCAGCACAATTCCAAGTGGCTTAGCGGTACGCCCTGCGGGACACCTCGCAATCTGAACAAGTTTTTCGATCTGCGTTCTTTCCAACAGAGCCCATCTTTGTGGACGCCCACCTGATCCCGGACGGGTCGGACCCCAACGACGCCAAACTGTACTTCTTCTTCCGCGAGAGGCTGACGGACAACAGCGGCAACACCAGGAACATCCACAGCATGGTGGCGCGTGTCTGTCCAGTAAGTGGCGCCGTCGAGCGTTTCTCGCCGAAACGTGGGTCGGATGAAAAACTCGCTCTCCTTCTGCAGAGCGACATCGGAGGCCAGCGCAGTCTGGTCAATAAGTGGACCACCTACCTCAAGGCCAGGATGGTTTGCTCCGTTCTGGAGGAGGACGGCACGGAGACGCATTTTGACGAGCTGGGTGAGTCCGGCCGGCACTTAAGGTTTCCTCCTTGACTGTGTTGAAACTTTGCACGGGCCATTAAAAGCCACACACGCGTCACAGCGGCACCATCTTTTCCAGATTTTGGGCAACAATTCCAGCCAATGTTTGTGTGTTTGCTCCCTGCAGAAAGTGTGTTTTTGCTGGAAAGCGAGCATCCCAAAGGCCTGCTGGTGTTTGGAGTCTTCACGTCCACCAGGTGAACTAACATATTTTTTCATAGATTCGTTTTTTTTTCTCGAGTTTGCTTCCATTGGCTGGCGCTTGGCTTGACGCGTGCGATTTTGATTGCTTCTGTCTGCGCGGCTCGCGTTTCAGCGTGGCCAATGGTCAGGGGCGCGTCACCTGATCCGCGTGTTTTCGTGTCTAATTGAGTCGGCATGCTCTACGTCCAAATCCGCTCGGTACAATGCGCTTCTGTTCCCCCGACGTACTCCGACGAATTAAATGTAAACGTGCGCGGCGACCTGGTGTGACCTTTTCTCTTTTTTTTTTTTTTTGTGCACTCCCCGCAGCTCCGTCTTCAAAGGCTCGGCGGTGTGCGTGTACAACATGGCCGCCATCCTCACAGTCTTCAACGGGCCCTTTGCGCACCGAGATGGACCCAATTTCCAGTGGGTGGCCTTCCAGGGACGAATCCCGTACCCCAGACCCGGAACGGTGAGCTAGCGCGCTATATTTTCTGGCCTGTCACTCAAATTTGATTTTGAGCAATCTTTCGTCATTGTCCAGTGCCCCGGCGGAGCTTTCACGCCCGACATTCACACCACCAAAGAGTTCCCGGATGACGTGGTGAACTTTGTGCGCAACCACCCCATCATGTTCAATCCCATCTACCCGGTGGGCAGGAGACCCCTGGTGGTCCGCACCGGCGCCGACTACAAGTACACAGCCGTAGCCGTGGACCAGGTGGCCGCCGCCGACGGAAACTACCATGTCCTCTTCCTGGGAACCGGTACGGATTTTATGTTGATATTATTATATTTATATATTCTATCTTTTTTTTTTTATAATGTGTAATTTTTCAGGTTCGAAAAAAACCAAACTTGTTCTTGCCAAAGAAGAAAAACAAATTTGAGCATGTGAAGCGAGAACGGCGCCGCCCTTTTTATCCAGGCTTCCCCACTGTTTGATCGGGCAGACAGCCGTTTTGTTTCTTCAGGCCGGATTCTTGAGCGGCGGCCAGCTCTTGACACTCAGTGCTCCTCTTTCCACAGACAAAGGAAGCGTCCAAAAGGTGATCGCCCTGCCCACCAATCAGTCCCTGCACAAGGATCTCATCCTGGAGGAGCTGCAAATCTTTAAGGTCTCACCTTGTGGTTTTTTGATGATAGCCAGTCTGCAGTGTTGCGGCAAGGGGATCTTTTTTAAAAAAAAAAATTGCTGCAGCTTTGTATTATTAACTTGTGCGGCTGGGCTGCAGCTGCATGTCCTACTTTGAAACCACAAAGCGTGTGTTTCCACTTCCTGAATGTCCAATGTGTGTCATTTCAACTTTGTGTGCCTCCCCTTCCAGAACCAAGCTCTGGTTACCAACTTGAGAATCTCCTCGAAAAAAGTAAGCCGCTCGGTCCTCTCAAATGTCGGCGCGAGGAGGCGACGATGTCACTCGTGCGGTGTTTGCAGCAACAACTGTACGCGAGCTCGGAGCTGGGCGTGTCGCAGGTGTCGCTGCACCGCTGCCACGCGTACGGCTCGGCCTGCGCCGACTGTTGCCTGGCCAGAGATCCGTACTGCGCCTGGGACGGACTCAGCTGCTCGCGCTTCTACCCCAGCGGAAAAAGGTGTTTACTCTCGGTGACTCGAGTGTCCTCTCGTTGTTTCGCCAAACAGAATTGTTCTCAGACTTCACTCTTGAACAATGAGATCAATTTGGATAAAAATAGAACGGTGGCGCCGGGACACAAGTGGACCGTTTGAAGGCGCACTTGACAGTGGAAACGCTTTTAGCGTGTGCAGACATAACACAGACAAGCCTGACCTCGCTTGGCTTTGCTTACAGGAGAAGCAGGAGGCAGGACGTCATGCACGGAAATCCGCTCACTCAGTGCCGAGGATTCAACCTGAAAGGTGACTTTAATTAGCATTTAAAAAGCGTTGGGAAGACTCTGGGTTCAAAAATGAAAGTGAAAGTTTTTTTTGTCCGTTAGCGTATCGTAACGCGCCGGAGATGACGCAGTACGGCGTGCGCAACAACACCACTTTCCTGGAGTGCCTGCCCAAGCCGCCTCAGGCGTCCATCCGCTGGCTCATCCACAGGGACAACGACAGGAGGAAGGAGGTCAGGTGATGTCCAATCAAACGACAGCTTTGGCGCCAAACACATGACATTCCTCCATTTATGGCCGTTTTGTGAACCTCAGGTGAAGCTGAGCGAGCGCGTGCTGTCCACGGAGCACGGCCTGCTCATCCGCTCGGCCCAGCCGTCCGACCAGGGCCTCTACTACTGCCTGACCACCGAGAACGGCTTCAAGCGCACCGTGGCCAAGATCCGCCTGCGGGTGCTGAGCGCCGCCGCCGCCGGGGCGCTGAGCGAAAGGGGGCGTTTGGCCTGGCCCTGGGCGGCCCACCCCAAGGCGCCGCCGGAGGCCGAGAATCTGGCCTTGCAGCAGTTCTGCAAGGAGAGGAAGGAGCTGCAGGAGCAGCAGAAGAGTGTTTTGCACCCGCCGCCAGGGCCTCTTAGGGGGGACTTGGCCAAGCTCAGGCCCCTGCTGGATCGCAGGAAGGGCCGCAACAGGCGCAATCAGCTCCCGGAGGACTGACGGCGTGACAGACGGACGGGTGGCCAGGAGGCTGGCGGGCGGGTTGGCGGACGCAGCGCCGCTTGGAGCGCCACCAGCGAAACGCAAGAGCAACAATCAGCGTGGATCCTTTTTTGCCGTGTGGGGATTAAAGAGGGACAAAAGGCAGAAGAAGATGGATGGATGCATGCATGCTTGACTCAACGGTGCCAAGTCTGCCTAACAACCCAGATGAAAATTAGCAAATATTTATTTCTGTGACGCATGCTCAAAGATTGTCTTGGACACGAGGTGGAGCAGGGGCTCTCAAACTTGAGGTAAACAAATTTCAACAAAGGCTAGGAAAAACAAATTGCAGTTTATTTTGGTGGTTTAACACTTTTTAGAATCAATTCTTTCTTCTCCAGAAAAAAAGTTGAAAGAGCAAATACATCGTCTATAACATTTTACTCTTATGAGAATAAAGTAGTATTTTTAAACACCTTTATTCTCTTATAAAAGCAGCCGCAGTCTCTAAAAAGTACACTTTTTGATGTAAAAAAAACAAAACAAAGACCGAACTCATGCATTATGATAGGACATGCTGTCATAATTGTTTTTGCAAAGTATTTTGCAGACCCCCAGGTGGTCCGGGGACCCCAGTTTGAGAACCGCTGAGGTAGCACACTCTTCTCAATTGTCCTTTCACGTCCGCCAGGTTGTGAATCCGTCATGTAGATAAAGACGACGTGATCTTATTTAATGTAAATACGACCGTGTCTGCAATTTGAATGTGTCACTTTTTGCAGATCATCACATCATGTCGATGAGGACGAGGCTTTCCCAGATTGACGTAAGCAAACCTTTGGATTTATTTGTGCAACTGATGGCCTGAATAAATAAATGTGTTTCGCTGAGATTGCATTGCTGTGAAATGTAAAGCTCACATGCTAAGGCTAGCATAACGCGGGTTTATAAACCTGCTGTGATTCTGTTAAAGAAAAAAAAAAAACTTACCCATCACTACATTTCAATTATTTGAGGCCTTTTCGCGCACACCGTTTCAATCTTTATTAGTTATTTTCAAATTACGCTTCCGGTAGTGTCTGTTTGGTGCCAAGCTAGTGCTAGTTAGCGTTACTTTCCCGGGTGACCTTTTTCAGTGTTGATTTTGCATTTGAATACGAAATGTACTCTTTCTGGTCACGTCGTAGCGAGCCCATCAATCTGGCTTTTGACATTTTGCTGAATCGGCATTCTGTCTCAATTCACACAGGACGAGTCAAAGCAATCCAAATCCTGCTTGTAACCGCAGCGTAGCCGCTTACCACTTTGGGATTTATGGTCAAAGAAGCGAAACGCTACTTCTGCTTTTATTCCATTTGAAGCCACAAAGCATATAAACAAACACAAATCAACAGAACTAGCATGTCGCACGCCATGTAGCTTATCAAACTGCACTTAAAGAAGGCCCCGAATCCCTGATTATTTGAATTAAAGTCAAGTTTTAACCTTTACAAAAATCACAGTATGAATATCAAAGGGATGGGACACATTAGAAATAAGTGCGTATCAGACAGTTTCTGACTTGTCATCGTTGCATCTAATGGCGGCGTACCACATCAGGCAAATGGCAAAAACAGCCAGGCCGGAGCCCAGTAGGACCTTCTGGCTCACGTCCAGCATCTTGATCCGGTCCACCAGCTCCTCCTTGAGCAGGGCCGCGGATTCCTCGTCCAGTTCCGCCGTCTGAAAGCCAAAACGGCAGATGCTTAAAACAAAGAAATGAATCATTGCGTGACGCTCGGTCGGTGTTATTACCTCATTCATCCAAACCAGAGGGAAAATGGTTCTTTCATTGATTTTCTTCAGTACCCTAAGCACAAACGGAGCCTCGCGAGTAAGTTTTAGCCACAACGCTCAACCAAAGCGCACAAAATGTCACTTACGTGATGACGTTGGAGGGTCCGTACATCATGTTCACCTGAATTCTCTTGGCAAACCCCAGAGTAATTCCCGTTATCTGGTGGAGGTAGACGGGGTTACCAATTCATCAGGCCGAGTAAAATATCATCGGTACAATTGCCTTCAGCACGACCACAGCGAAAAGAAAACGAGTCTCACGGGTTCCACGTCCAGATAGGTCTTATGGTGCTCCTCGATAGGGTTGAGCCCCTTTATGGCCTTGTGCAGGGAAGGAGTACCATGAAGAAAGTGAGGCAAGGAGATGTAGATGGGCTGTCCTACAAAGAATAAAAACTGGACGGTGAGAACCTGGCCAAAGAAACCAGACCCAATTGTCCTGACTGACCGTATTGACAAGAACTAATGTCCAGAACCCCTGCCATGGTGCAGTTCTTGGTGGTCTTGAGATCCCGGCAGTAGCAGTGGTTTTCGGGGTTGTCCACCGGCGAGGCTAAGGTGGACTGCAGCAATCCGAAGCGGTACACCGGGATGTCCTTCAGGTCCCTGGCGTACTGAAAGCTGGCTGACACCGACCTGCGGGAGACAGAGGGGACGGCGGTGACCTCTAGTGGCTCTTGAAAATATTGCAGAGGGAATTACGTCACCTGCAGATGTCCGAGGAGAAGAAGAAGAGGGGCTTTGTCACATCCACAAAAGGAGCAAAGTTTGAACCATCTGGAAAAGGGAGGTTAAGTCCAGTTCAAACTTCACTATAACTTTTTTTTTTTTCTCTCTTTACCTGTCCCGTTGATCATGTTGCAATACTTGTCGTCCCAGAAGCTCAAACTCCTAAAACGGAGAAGAGGAATCTCAGTGAGGACATTTATCGTCGTCTTGTCCATCTTGTCCGAGCTCACCCGGATCCTCGCCACTTGTCGATCGTGCCCACTTTGCTGATGTCGCCCTT
This sequence comes from Syngnathus leptorhynchus, assembly GCF_054491065.1. Lineage (NCBI taxonomy): Eukaryota > Metazoa > Chordata > Actinopteri > Syngnathiformes > Syngnathidae > Syngnathus > Syngnathus leptorhynchus. The sequence goes on from NC_141215.1 coordinate 6,879,674, forward strand.
GCCGGTGAAGACGGTGTAGTAACCGTCAAAGGTGCCGTTGTACTGAGGGACAGGGGGAAGATCTCGTCGCATCATTACAGCCAGCGACAATAGCAAAACATGAGGTACACCCGCTCGCTCCGTCCGTCACGGTGCCAGACGGAATCTGATGTCTCCGATGCGGTAATAGTATCAAATTTAAATCTGAATCAATCAATATAATACGAGTTGTGTGTGAGACTCACGGGTGTGAAAAGGCCCACGGTGGCTTTCAACATGGGGTCTTTGTAGCCCCACAGCAGCTCTTTGATGCTGCGGCGCTGGAACAAAGACGAGTTGCTGCTCTTGATCATGGTCTCGAGTAAGGGATGCAGCCCTTTGGGAATCTTGGAATACGCCCCCTGATATACACAAAATTTGCTTTCAGATGCACACCGAGGAGCTAAGGGCACATTTCATAAGCGTGATCATTTGATTAGGAGCAGATTAGCGTCAGCTCTGCTGACACTCCAAGTTAAAACTCTTATCAATATTGTCAACTGTCAAGGATTATGTAACCATCCATGAGGCTGCGTCATTTAGCCTGCCGAGTTAGCATTAAGGTGAAAGTTCGGTCATAAAATGAACAGTCTGGCTAATCTGGCTAACGTTAGCGTGTTTGGCTGGATTAGACGATTTGAGATACGACTGAGTCGGGTTCGAGATGATTCATCAAGCTCCAGTTAGCTTCTATGAGGGATACGCGTGAGTAATCGTTGGCCTTCTCTCTCCCCCCCCCCCCCCGATAGGAATGACTAACCCGATTTGGTTAGCCTCTTAAGAACAACGTTAGAATCCAACAGCATCATTTGAGTTCAGGTTTACATGTATATGATGATTCTGTTTGCCCTTTGTACAAGATGAGGATGATGAATCGGCGAGTGGATGCGCTATCATTTATCACAGCACAGCTGCGCGCCTCACACTCACCGCCACCGCCAAGTTCAGGCAGGTGATGATGTCCTCTTCCGCTCCCACCGACAAGGACGCCTCAAACGTGGCACCCAGCGGAAGCAGGTAAGACACGGTGTCGTTGGGGTCGAAGGTGATGTTGGTTTTGGGCAAGTATCTGGTCCTGCGGGAATTTTTTTTGCTCAGCGCATGAGGGAGGGAGGGAGGGAGGGAGGGATGAAGAATGAAAGGGAGGAAATTTGCTTACAAGTAGGTGTAAGGTCCTTTCTCCACGACCGCCGGAACGGCACCTTCCTCCACCACCTCTCTGGCGTTTTGCACATCGAAGAACCAGAACTGTCTGAAGACCGCTCCCCCCGGTGACAGCCAGTTCTCATACGCCGGCGTTCCTTCAGCGATCACGGCTTCCTTGATCCCCGCACACGCCCCGGCAGACGAGACTATTTTTAACCGGACTGACGCACAGATGGTCGGGAACATTTTTTTTTTGTCAGCGCTTTGCCGAAAGATCCGAGACAAATTATTTCCCCTTGATCTCCGTGCGGCGCCACGTACCTGTAAGACGGTTTTCTCAATGAATCCGTTCCCCACCGGGATCAAGATGCCCCCCAGTAGGGCCATGGCCGCCCCGACGACAGCTCCGGCGAGAAGCCCGCACCTCTTGTTACAGCAGCCCATCTCGCTCGGCGTGTGTGTGTTTGCACCGTCTCTGCCTTTTGTACGCGCGGGCTTCGGCAGATGCCAGGTAGAAAGGTGCGCACCTTTCCTACAACGCTTATTTATATATGGCCAGCCAGGGCAGGACCGAGATAGCAGGTGATAGATAACCAGTCGAAAGGTTGACAAGAGCAGTTTCCAATCAAAGGAGACAACAACTCACATGCTGGACGGGGTGATCATTCCAAGACTCTTTTCAATCCTCCTTCGAGTCCCCTTCTTGCTTTGTGTGGACACTAATTGAGAATCAAAAGAACCCAATCCACACGTTAACATGTTTTAATTTGCTGGAGCATATCTGTTTAGTGTTTGTCAGCTTGTGGCTTATCTGGAAGTGCACTTCGATTCGCTCCACAACGTGACGTCAAATTTGGATTTTGATGCTGCTCCAGAATTTGACAAATGATCACGGATACTCTATTTTCGCCACTAGAGGGCAGTGTCCGTTACTGTTGATGGACTCTGTGTGTATACGGCGCTGCTCTTTCCAACACATTTCTGTTTGAAAAAGTATGAACTGCAAAAGCTGATGCCTGCCCACTTTGAACACAGAAAACCAGTTCTCCCAATTCATCCGAAACGGGATGAGCTTTTGTGTGTAAACGCTCCAATTGAATCCTGTACGCTCCTCTTGGCATGACATGGTGCGTGACAGTGACATCTTGCTTTTAGCAACTTGTCGCAAGACAACCACCCAAAATGTTTGCCCCTTCCCCCAAAGCAAACAAACAGTTTGGACGCAACTGGGAACCGTCCCTTCAGAAACCTGTTGACTGTGCAGGCTTGCGCTTGACTTTGTCTCAGCGTCTGAATTATTTAAACCACAAACAATGACTAATGTATGGATGAATGAGCAGGCAGGGGGGACGGGGTCCGCCACTGGCCCTGCTTGCAGGCTGTCCCCATGGGAACGTGTGTAGTAGTATACTGTCCCACGTTCAGTTCATGCAATAGCAGTTAGTTTTGAGCACTTTTTTGAAATAAATAGTCAAAATTAATATGCAATTGTCTAAATACAACCAATATTTTAATCAATTAAGTCGAATATTGTTTAATTATGTAGGTGTAAAAGGCTCGTACGTTGAAACCGTTTTCAGTCACGTTTAAGAGTCGTGCTTCAAAATAAAAGCAATTTAACAGGAGTATATTGTGCGCTAAACTGCACGGCGCGACTGTTGCCTTTTATTCTGAAGAACCAACTCGGAAGTGCGCCGTGTCCCTTCGACAGGAGGCTCGCTGTCCATTGCCGGCTCCTCCTCTCGCACGCATTTCAACTGCTGCCGCCGCAACGGATGGAGCGGAGCGCCAGCAGCAGCAGCAGCACCAGCAGCGAGCGTGAGAGGCGCCCCCGACCATTTTCCAAGCCGTCAAATTAGCTCGCATCTCGGCGACGACCTGCCCTGCCCACCCTAGCCCCTCGGTGGCAGAAACGCCCTCCTTCCGCCTCCAATACATCGATTGGTATTATTTTTTAGGGCGTGTGTCAGCTGGCAGGAGGAGAACATTTGAACTATTTCATGTGGGTTTAGTGAAGACATTTTAGCTGCTTGAGGATGGGCTGCACGCTGAGCACCGAGGACAAGGCGGCGGTGGAGCGGAGCAAAATGATCGACAGGAATCTCAGGGACGACGGCGAGAAGGCGGCAAGGGAGGTCAAACTGCTGCTGCTCGGTAAGAGCCGAGGCTGGGCTGGGGTGGGGTGGGCTGGGGTGGGGGCCTGGCCTAGCCACGGGGCGGAGGGTGACTTGTGGTCGCGGTGGTCGACGCCCAATTTGAATGTCTGCAGCGAAAAGCTTTTTTTTTTTTTTTTTTCGGTTACTTTTGTGCTGTGTCACCGCCGACTTTCAATACTAACTTTGGTCCCCGAATGCAACATTTTCGAGTTCGAATGAATAAAGCAACATTTCGAGTCAAAAGAAACTTTCCAAAACGCCGTTCTACGCACTGATTTGGGTTTGAAACGTCAATTCAACGTGAGTTGAATATTAATGATCTCATTTATGGGCCTCACAAATGTCAGCTCGATCTGACAACACGCCCTAATTAGTCGTTAACAAACACCATGATATGAATAGAAGGATAAAAGCTTTCTTTTCTTAACTAGGTTATCTCGTGCCAGGTTCACGCCTAAAAACATTCTCGGAAATTGCAGTTGTTTAAAAGCCACACAATCAATTACATTGTGGCATGATTAAATGCCATGATGCTCTTATGAGTTGTTCTTTATGATGTCCTTATGATGATTTCCCCCCAAAAAAAAAAAAAATCATTAGGTGCACACAAAGTCCCACTGTTATGCTTGTAAACAGTCACCCGAGGTGAGGAACTTTTCCATGCTTGGGCAAATGTTGACACACAAACACACATGCAGAATGTGGGTCACCAGGACATTAGTGAATCCAAGATCAATACCAAGAATTAGCACCTGACTCCTGACTGATCATTTTTCTCGTGTAGGAGCAATGCGTGTACATATTTGAGCAAATTCTTAAGTGGCTTGACGCGGATGCTGAAGGCAACTTGCCCCGGCGTGTCAGCTCACGTTTGTGACCTGACACGTGTTGTCATGTTTTCGTCACGTCCAATTTTTTTGTTTTGTTTGCGCCGCAACTGCTTTAATTACAATAGCTTGTGGATCCCGTCCAACACGTGACCAGGTTACACTGGCAAAAAATAAGCATTTCAAATGCTTTGTCATTAAGAATAATTCACAGCTTCAGATTTAATGACAGTTAATGAGCTAATAATAATTGGACATCAACTCGGTAAAAGCGAGAAGGATCTATTGACATTTTGTTTGTTAGGGAGATGAGCAGCTCAAATGCGACTTAGTACTCTTTGTTTGCACGCAAGCTGAAGTGTCAACTTACGTTTGCCGGACGCCAAGCAACGGCACAAACGCGCCAGCTTTAGTCGCGCCGTCTTAAATCCTCCCAATGTCATCCGAGGTCCCGTTGCGGTTTTTGCTCCACACGAGGGTTCGGCAACCTCCCCGTCCGTGTTGATACGCCAGAGCCGAGGCGAGGCGAGGCGAGCCGGCTGAATTATTCAAGGCGCGCTAACTGTGGCTCTTCCGCAGGTGCCGGCGAGTCGGGCAAGAGCACCATCGTCAAGCAGATGAAGTGAGTCCAATTCGCAGCAGCGCACAAAGCTTGCCTACTGCCTGTAAAATATCTCCCGGTGGAGACGTATCTTTGGGCAGCTTTATTTTTAGTTTGCTGTCGTGCCGAGAGTGGCCATTCCTAGGATTTTTTGGGGATTATTTCCAGGATCATCCACGAGGCGGGCTACTCGGAAGAAGAGTGCAAGCAGTACAAGGCGGTGGTCTACAGCAACACCATCCAGTCCATCATCGCCATCATCAGGGCCATGGGCCGCCTCAAGATCGACTTTGGCGACGCCGCCAGAGCCGTGAGTCGTCAAAGTGGGAGCTCTGTCAATTCTCTGTTGAATGTCGCCCTTTTCCGCCCTCCCGCAGGACGACGCACGGCAGCTCTTTGTGCTGGCCGGATCCGCCGAGGAGGGCTTCATGACGGCCGAACTGGCCGGCGTCATCAAGCGGCTGTGGCGGGACGCCGGCGTCCAGGCCTGCTTCGGACGCTCGCGCGAGTACCAGCTCAACGACTCGGCCGCCTAGTAAGTCTACCGAAAAGCCAAGTGATGTGAAATCTCAATGACCTCGGCAAGTATCGAACCGGCAGATGCTAGCGTTATGAGCTGCGGCTAATGATTTGGTAACGTCTTCCTCCAGGCCACGTTGCACCGACTTAATTGAGCATTGCGCAAGAAACTTTTGCAACAAAGCACCGCCTGTGTGTGCGCGCTTTTGTCCCCTCGCTTATTAGCGCCAGTGTTGCACAATGGCATCATAAGCCAAACTCGTTAGTTTTTCTTGTCACGCCGCCACCCAAACTAAATTCCGCGTGACTCTGTGCGCCGGCAGCTACCTGAACGACCTGGAGCGCATCTCGCAGGGCTTGTACATCCCCACGCAGCAGGACGTGCTGCGCACCCGCGTCAAGACCACCGGCATCGTGGAGACGCATTTCACCTTCAAGGACCTCCACTTCAAGTTGGTGTCTCAGCCCCGCCCCCTTTCCCCCCCCCTTCCTTCCTTTTCCGTTAATCCCGCCGTGTTGTCGTCCCCGCAGGATGTTCGACGTGGGGGGCCAGCGGTCCGAGCGCAAAAAGTGGATCCACTGCTTCGAGGGCGTGACCGCCATCATCTTCTGCGTGGCGCTCAGCGACTACGACCTGGTGCTGGCCGAGGACGAGGAGATGGTACGCCGCTACGCGAAACATTCCCCCCCCCCAAAAAAGTTCCTAACAAGACGTTTGCCCTCCAGAACCGAATGCACGAGAGCATGAAGCTCTTCGACAGTATCTGCAACAACAAGTGGTTCACCGACACGTCCATCATCCTCTTTCTCAACAAGAAGGACCTCTTTGAGGAGAAGATCAAGAAGAGCCCGCTCACCATCTGCTACCCGGAGTACGCAGGTCCGAGGCAGATTTGTGCAAACGTCACATTGGCTTCAAAAAGCTGCAAGTGTGTGGTTTGCTTGTGCGGCAGGCTCCAACACGTACGAGGAGGCGGCGGCCTATATCCAGTGTCAGTTTGAAGACCTGAACAAGCGCAAGGACACCAAGGAGATCTACACGCACTTTACGTGCGCCACCGACACTAAGAACGTGCAGTTCGTCTTTGACGCCGTCACCGACGTCATCATCAAGAACAACCTGAAAGACTGCGGCCTCTTCTAGGAGCCGTCGCCGCCGGCGCCGAAGTTCTTTCTTACTCCAGGTGAGCCGCAGCCACAAAGACGGGACGGCGCGTCTTGTGAAGGCTAACGCGTTGCCGCGGTAACCGCAAAACTTCAAGCTCTATAAATATAGCCACACTTTAGTGTGAAAATGTCTGGCATTATTCACATTTTGATGACTTATTTCTGTTGAAAAGTGATTTTCTTACATTTTATTTTCATCCCAAAATGTTCTGACTTTTTTTTGTCCCCAGGTTGCATTTTTGTTGGAGGAATGCCCATGGAGCAGGGCAGAGGCGTTCTCCCGACCCCCCCCCCCCCCCCCCCCCTTCTCATCCCCCTCGGCCACGCGCTGTACAGTAACGCCACCTTTAACAGCTTTATTTATGTTTTTGTCTCGGGACATTTTGTGTCAGATGTTTTTATCGTTCTCAAACTGGCGGGCTTCTACTTTTTTTTTTTTTTACTTTTGGGAAGAGAAAGATCCCCTCGAGGATAGGCTTTGACTTTTTTTTATCTTGGAAAATGGCGACCGGCGTGTAGCCAGAACCCCCCCCCCCACCACCACCTGCAATATTGTCACATTCACATTCAGGATTTTTGCTTTTGAAACTCTGTAAAAAAACCAACAAAAAAATCTATCTCCATTGGAGGGTGTGGCACCTTGTATATTTTCCCATTTTTTGCAAGGATCGGGAGCGCAGCTATTTTGTTTTGTTTCCCCCACAAGATGGCGGAGGTATTTTTTCCTGGGAGGGAGGGAGGGAGGGGGGGGCAGGGGATGGACACTACATCGCTGAACCTTTGCATAATCATCTCTCTTATTTTGATAATAAAAAAAAAAAAGAAAACAGGAAAACATTTTACAAGCAATCAGAAGTCTTTCAATTTCATTTGTGTCAAAAGTGACAAAGCTTTCAAAGTTGTTGTTTTTTTTTTTTCCAGCCACCGTGGCCAATTGAAAATCGATTCCTCGCAGTGTAAATGGGAAGGAACCTAACGAGGACTTCCCGGATGTGGATTTCAGACACATCATGAAAGCTTGCTGCCTCCATTTTGTGTAAACAAGAGCAACAATGGAGCCTTTTATTTTCTCTCGTCGTGCCTTTCTGTTGACCGGCTCCTCTCGGGTTGTCACATTCTCCGAGGTGCTGATTTAAAAAAAAAAAAAAAAAAAAGTTCTTATCAGCTGCAGCAGCAGCAGAAGCCCTGTGGGACACCAGGCTCACATTCTTCCAAGGGCACAGACATCACGGGTCGGGTCAGGCAGGCGCTTTGGACTCTTTTAGAAGACGTCGGCCGTTATCTCCTAAGTGCCTGCTATTTTCAATTTTGCCTGAGAGATGTGACTTTGAACCTGTGCCTCCAAACTTGACCCTGACCCAAGTGACTTAATGGTCAGCGTGACAATTAGGCCCAAAAAGACCCGAGATTCCCACGAAATCGTACGCTGGCCAAGTGACGTCCTATCACATGACAAAAACGCGTCACACGGCCTTTTGTCTCGCTAGTTTTATTATTTTTTTCATCCCCCTTGCCTGCGCGCACACACGGTGGCTGTGATGTCATTGATACTTAGCACCATGGCAACAGGGGAAAAGATGGTGACAGATATTCCCTCATAGCTGGAAGTTGTTCATAATAGCTGCCAATTTTATTTTTCAAATTTTGTGTCGATGCTTTTCACAAACTACCCGGCCCCTTTAAAACCAGACAAGAGTACTTTTATCCTTGTCAATGTTTTTTAAAGTTTTCTTTAGCGCGTCCATTTCATTGGGAGCGCGTCGAGCCATAATCCCGCTTTAATAAATCCTCAAATCCAGACTGAGATCCGGCATTGTTCTCGGGACAAAAAGACCTGCCAGGGCGAATTAAAGCAAGCGTTTTTGACACTCTTAACATTCCGGTGACGAGTCACATCCCTGGACCCCAAATATTCTACCAGGGGAAGTGCGGGGCCTCCCGCTCACGCAGCGGGTGGCTGAATCATAGGCTACTCATGACGCACTCGCCTTGGCTTGTTTTGTTCCTGCGACCACCTGTAGCCTCGCTAATATTATTAGTGCCTTGAATATGCAAATGAGGCTGTGTGGGCTGAAAGGGAAACAGGATGGCTAAATGTAATCATACAAAGAGCCAGTTTTCTACTGTACACACGGGTGACAAATCCTACACTGTTATTGTATCTGATTTATTGTCACAACTATTGAAGCTTTTTTTCTGTTTGCGTATGTTGGCTTCTAATGCCATCTAGTGGAAATAAGCAGCATTGCACGAGTCATTTTTCATAGTTGTGTGCCGCAGTAATAGCCTTTTTTTCCCCCGAAAATGTGTTTTTATTCTTTTCAACTACGCCCACAGGGGAGTGACGTAAATGGGCCAAGCGTTGCCATGGAAACATTTTCCGTGCATTACACAGCTTTTATCGCTTGCGCATGCGTGGAGTGCTGCAACAATATTTTTTTCCAACCTGCTATGGCATCATTTTGCCAGGAGATGGCAGCATTGTATTGCCGCGTCTCAAGACCAAATTGGCCAAATGTTTTTTTTTGTTTTTCAAATTAACTTTTAAAAACACAAATATCATTTATAAGGTGCAGTAAATGTTTTACTGACTTTTTTCTAGCAAAATAATTGGCTAAATAAATTAATGAAGATGATATCCTGTCAGAAACATTAGCAGTGGAACATTTTGTATGCATGAACTTGTGGACGTGACATAATTAATCAGAATTTAATTCGGCCATTTTCTCAACGCGGCGGGATTTCTTCTCATTTGCATTGATTCCAAAGGCAGAAATGTTTATTTAGATCAACAAGTGAGAAAAGCGCCTGGCTCACCTCGCGTCCGCTCATTTGCTGATGAATGGAAAGTGATGCAGATTTATGGCAGCATGGGGGGAGGGGGGGGCAAGGATGGGGGAGTGCAATAGCGTAAACTTAATCAGCATGAAATATGATAAAGTGTCAGCGGTGCAAGAGAAACAAGGGCGTCTCCCAGCTATGATTTTGCTCTTTTATGGCCATTTGTGACAAACGACGTGATGAGGAGGTGGAGGAAAATTAAATTTCGGCGTCTCGAAGGGGCTGTCCTTCAACTTCAACGCCAAATTATCATGCACGGCGGGACTCGATTGCTCTCCAAATGAATTGTGACCCCTGCACATTTTAATCAAGGTCTGCCTTTTTTTTTTTTTTTTTTCTTTTTTTCTCTCCTCAGCGTCTTCCCACAATGTTTCAGGTGTGTTATTTCAAACTACAAGGTTATCAGAGTTGTCCCAATGTTCAACCACTGTGGCAAAAGTGTGTGAAAGGGGAAGCAAGGATACAAGGCAATAAAAAAAACACACACAAAAAAAACCCCCATTCTGAGTCTTTTTGTTTCCACGGCGACGCAAACCGAAAGCATCTTCCGGTAGGTGCTGCGCCTGTGCCAGCCAAAAGTGGATTCTTTTCTTGTTGCCAAACAGCTGTCTTGAAGTGTTTGATGCCTCTTAGTGGGACAGGTCCACAGGCGCGTCCATCCGAGGCTGCAGGACCAGATGGAAGTCCGGCCAGCGTATGCGGCCTTAGGGAGTCGCTTACCGGCTTTTTGCGACACGATCTAACGATCGCGACAGGCCTCATTGCAGGGCAATTAAAACCTGAATCAAACATGTTGCGAGGCAAGCAAGGGTAGCTGATGAAATGGCCAATTAATTGTTTTCACACGCATTCATTCCTGCTCTTGTTCACACACTGCCTGAGGAATTCCTCGCCTCTGTACAGCCCCAGCCCCGCCCCGCCCGCCCTGACTTCTGGAACGTAAAGACCTTATTATTGTTTTCTCACCTTTTTATAGTTTTTGAAGAATGCCTGATTGATTGCATCCAATCATTATGAAGAGAAATCATGATAAGGGTGCGACGTGGAATAACCACATCACAGTCATAAAATGCAAACGACGGTGATCATTCTTTGGAGAAAGTTGTGCTGTAAAAATGTCACGATTTGGATCATCAAAGTTCAAGTATGCAGTACGTGTATTTGAAAGCATTGCAATTGGAATTTGACAGTTGAAAATTCAATTGTTCGTTTGAGCCAACTTCGCCAGGTTTCTGCGTCGTTGTAAACTCCTACTTCGGAGAGAGTTATTAAACGCACCACGAGTTAACGAGCCAGCTGCTGTGCAGCCGAGGACATGGAACCAAGTGACGGCCAAAAGTCACGCATATCCCCGTGAGGGTGGGGGGAACCCCTCAAAATACGACGTGAGCCATGTCCAGGAGAACAAAACGAAGGACTAACCACTGGAGCAACAAAGTCCACGAAAGTGTTCTCGTCCGGGACGCGGAGGGGCAGCTGGCTGCACTGGAACTCAGGGGCGGTGCTGAGCACGGACACTTTCCGCTTGTGGGTGAGCTTCTCCCGGGTGGAACGGCGTGCCTCGGCGGCAGACTCCATCCCGGAGAACTGCTGTTGCTGGAGGTCAACGACACGCCGGTGGCCGGGCTCACTAGCCGGGACGTGATGGCGGTGCTGAGGCACAGCAAGGAGCCCGTCAGACTCAAGTGTGTCAAACAAGGTCAGTTCTGATTCTTCTACATGAGTAACTGTGGCCGGCCTTTCCATTTTTACTTGAAAGTATCTTGAAAGTGTTTAAAGAGCTTGTTGCACGTGTTGTCATAGCGAGTTCTGTTGTTTTTGTTAGCTTTTTGTGGTTAAAGCGGGATTTTGGACGTATTTAGTGATGCTCGGCGCGGATACCAAGTTTGGTCCGTGAAGGGGGCGTGTTGCGTTCGTAACAATCAGATAAACAATTGCCACTCAAATGTGTCAAGTGATGTTGTAATCGTTCAACATTTGTTCATTAAAACTATTGCCAGTGATGCCGTGATGACCAAAGTGCTCTAATCGAGTTGGTTGATGTCTGTTCTACTGGGAGTGAGTGTTTTTTGTTTGGTTGTCGACGCAAAAAGGTGGTTTTTTGGACGCTTTTGTTGACGCCAGCTCGCTAATGATGCCAAGTTCAAGCTGCGTTCGGTGCAGTCGGAAAATAGTTACTTGTCAAAGTGTTTTTGATAACCATGATTAAAATGATGCTAGTCATTGTTTGACTGAAATGTTTTGAATCTTGTGTACTGTCTGGGGATTTGCTTTATTTGTTTTTTTTGTCAGCTAGTTGGTGATGGACGTTCTGTGTGATGCTCGGTGCAGATTTTAATTTCTTTCAGTGAAGGGGTCGCGTTGCATTTGTGGCAGTCAGAATGTTTGTTTGTTTGTTTGTTTGTTTGTTTGTTTGTTTGTTTGTTTCCATTGCAAGCCTTTTCAAATGAACATCATTACTGGCAGGCTTTCTGTTTATTATTTCACCGAAGATTTGTTCTCAGCTCCTTCGTCATGATACCTCTGCGTTCTTTCACACTCTCGTGATAGTTGAGTCACAAGCTCCTCAACGATGTTATTATTAGATTAGCTGAGACCCAATATGGCGGCAGGTGTATCATGGGGACAAAAGTCAACAGGGAAGCCCTACATGTTACTTTGACCATTTTGCGTCTTGTGCCTCTCTCAAAGAGGCATTTTATTTTGGCCTGGGTGGATGATGCATCCGCTGTCCGCCTCCTATTTTTCCAGCATGAAAGGCGGCCATTGTAAGGCTCTTTGCGATCTTTTCCCGCTCTCTAGAGTCCTTCTACCTTTTCGGCTTCTCGATGCCAGCAGACCCAAAGTGGAAGTTGACCTTTTTGCGTGACCCTGGCTCGATGTCAACCTCTTTTCTCATAAGCTTTGCCCAACGTGCGTCCTTATCTGCATGCCGAGCGTGTGCGGTGCATTTGCCCAGCCCTGTGCAAACAAGCGTCCTCTTTTTGTCTTCTGATAGACATCTAGTCGCTGTAAGCGACTTGACAAAACAGCGCTGGTCTGTGCTACTAATGAGGGCCAACCTGAGCCCGCTTTCAAGGGCATCGTGTGACAGCTCAAGCACACAAGCGGCAAGACGCAATTCTATCAAAGTTGCCTTTGCGTTCCTTGAAGCTTCCAGTCATGCGCCATGTCTCCCATGTACGCCGTGCGCCAGCAGCCAATGATGACTCATCTCCAGACAGTCTGTTTGGATTTAATGAGCCTTAACACAATTCGCATGGAGACAACTGCCCCCCCCCCCAACACACACACTCTAACCTCACACTTAGGAGGAAGCGTCAAAATCCCAACAGAATAAAATGGCAACATTTTACTAGTATGGAAGAAAAGTTCCAATATTTTATAAGAGAAATCTCAGATTTTCCTAAAGGAAATGCCTGAATTTTTGCAAAAATATAGTCATGATTTTATGAAAATCTATTTAAAATCATAACTAAATGCTGTTTTAAAGTCATACTTTTGAATCTTTTTTTAACAAGGGTCAACATTTTAAGAAAAAAATAATAATAAAAATGTTAAGAAAAAAGTTAATTTAATGAGGGAAATAAGCTAAACAAATTACAGGACTAATGTTCTGCAAAATAATTTTAGGATCAAACATGATACAAGTATCAATCTTGTATCTTTGAATTTCCAGTCATAAATATTAAGAGTTAAAAAGTGATTTGGCCCTAATAGAAAAGCAGAAAATGACGATTGCCCTGTGCAATACCACCCCCTTCCAGAAGTGGCAGCAGTGTGCCCATACAAGTCATTGAATCCTGCACGTTGACGTCAAAAAGGTGTCCTTGTGGCAGCCACTATCTTGGCACACTTGTCCATTTGTCACAGCGTGCGTTGTTTATTCTCCGCGTCCCCCAAACTTCCACAACAAAAACTTTGGGGGCTCTCCTTTGACTGATGCTTCCTCCCGTGGCCTCCAGATGGCCTCGCTAAAAAGGTTTCCGGACGTAAAGGAATGATTTACGCCCCCGCCCCCCTTTAAGATAAGTAGATTCATCAGGAGACTTCCGCGGGTTCTAAAATCATTAATAAGCTCGGCGGCAAAAGTCACCTTCTGTCCCATCCTTGTGTGTTTTGTCAGCGCTTCCCTTTGTTGTTTTATTTGCGTGGCGGTGAAACACGGCGGAACGATGGCATCGATTCTGGCTGAGCGGCCGTCGCCTCAAAATGAAAGTGTCGTTCATCCCTCGTCTCGTTTCCTGTGCCGCGACCTTGCCGGGAGGGAGAAAAAAAAAAAAAGCAACAATAGCTTTTGGGCTTTTGACATTCCGCCTCGCATTTTCCCCTTAGCTCAAATCAATTAAGGCCTTGCAGCTCTGTCCAGATGAAGAGAAGATTGACACGAGGCAGAAAATGGAGCTCCACGTTGGCCCAATGCAAAGTTACTTTGTGTCGCTGCCGAAGTCACTGGTTGAGTTGTTTTCGTTTCAGAGCTTGTCTCTGAATTATGGATGCAGATGAGACATGATGAAAAACGGCAGGAAATTTGGAGGCGAGCTGCTCTGAATTCATAACGAGCGCCTCACTGGAGCGAGAGCCGTCACGGTCTTGTCTCGGGGCGTCTTGCCGTATGTGTTCACCAAGCGGCGGCGGCCAAACACTTGGAATTTCACGCGGCGCTCCTCGCGTAATGGCTCCCCGGAGACCACCCGAGGCCAGCCGCTGTTTGGATCCGCCTGGCCTGGCCCGGCCGCGGTCGACCATCTCCATTTATTTCCATAATGTGCGCTCGGTGTGATGATGAAACCCGAGGGGTGGAGGCTCACCGGTGATTTGGGCGAGAGGGGTCAATCTCGTCACCTCTTGACTTCACAAGTAGCAGAGACGCCTTCGTGGTTGGCCAGCCATATTTGAGAAGAAATGTCTCTCTGGCCAACGTGACTCACCGATAAGATTTTGTCGTGGATGTCAAATAAATGTGGAGACGGAAGCAAAAGCGCTAATGAATCACTTTAGTCCTTTAACACGAGAATGGATCACGTCCACGGTAAAGTTTGCAACGTTGAGCCCTCCTGTCTGGCAAATGTAATGAAGGCTCCGTTACAAAGCCTCGTCGAAGTGGAGCAGACCCGTCCGCGTATTCTCCAGCGAACCTGCGAATTATGTTTTATTAGCGCCGCGCCTCCACTTGCCGGCGGCGTCCGCCCGCTCGCCCGCTCGCCCGCCCGCCCTCGTGGAAACGTCTAATTCGCTTCCAAGGGGCGGCTAAAAAGACTTTGGTGAGAGCGCTCAATCACGTCTGAGAGGGATTGCGCTAAGAAAGTCAAGTGCGCAACATGGCGGCTCCAACTCCTACCTAGTCTGCCAGCGTGCTGTGATGACATCGTCGGAGTCCATCCAATATGATCGCCGTCTTGTCTCGCAAAGACGTGCTGCACTTTCCTCTCAGGCCAATGTCGCTACTTTTAGCTCGGCTTAATTATTCAAAGCGACCAAAGTGGCTTCTTCTTCAGTTCAAGGGAAAAAACCCGCAGCCAGTCGTTCATGTGTTCCTGGTTTTGTTCCGACCGCCAAAAGAACTGCTACAAATGGTGTTTTTGTGACCATAGGTGGCAAACTCCAGGCCCGGGGGTCCAGATACGGCCCGCCGCATCATCTTGTGTGGCCCGTATAGACTTCAGGTTGTCGATGTCAGCCAGCGCCTCTTACGTACTCGTCCACGTATGTAAGCGCCGCCCCACCCGACAAATAAACGGCGGCAGTGGCTGCGAGCAAAACGACACAGGTGTCCCTCCCCGCCTTCAAAGTAAATGGCCCGTATAGTCAATCCAATATAAAATGCCTGTGCTGGAAAAGGACTGACAGCCATAAAAGTGAGTTATTTGGCCGTCGCCGGTCTCAGCTCGCCGGCCTACGCTCACCCTCGGAGTCCAACCTGTCGGCTCCAATTACCCGAGGCGAGTGTTTGCCCGCCGCTTGTGCGACATCTGTATCCTAATTGCTCGCCAGCGCGTTTGGAGGCAACGGCTCAATTAGTCCACAAACGAGCGCTTTATATTCACAGAGATTGTTTGTCATTGTTCCGCTACGGGGAATACGCCGCGGCACCTTGACGGAAGGAAGCTTGGACACGTTTTGCTTGGACACATGTGACGTGTGTTTTTTTGATTTTGTGGAGTTGAAGAGGCGCGAAAACCGAGGTGCCAACAATACGTTGCTTTACCTCGTTAACACCCTGCTTGATCAATTTCTGCATTCCCGGCGATCGATTAACTGCATATACAACTACTACATTTGAGACACACGCACACACACACAAACGTACACACACACTTTCGTGTCGCACAAGCTCGCACTTGTGTGCAAAAATAGCTTCCACCTGAAAATGGAGCACGGTAGTAAAGAGGAATAGTTTCTGCAGCCGAATTGCAAAAAGAAAAAAAGAAAAAGCTCTCACCGCGCCATCAATATTTGAATAATAGCGCGCACGTTTTCAAATCGGGTTAGGCTTTGAAAGTAGCCACGACGTGGTGGCCTACTTGATGCGGAAGAACTCCCATTTCAAATCTGCACAACTTTTTTCTGCTTGCTAGTGGACGAGCGACGTCGCTAGCATAGATAGCATCAATATCCGACTGGGCGTGAATCACGAAGGAGTGGTCTGACGCACGTTGGGCTGCATTTCTACCGCCTTGGCTCTGACAGTGATGTTGATGGACTGATTGCGCTGAGCTGAGCTGAGCTGAGCTGAGCGCGGTGTACAAGTGGAGCGTTGGGAGGGCGCCGCGCTCAATTGCGCGTCACGCTGCGTCTTCCCGCTTGGCTACGGGGCATCTGGGGGTGACGGGAGGCCTGGCAAAGTAAGCCGCTTTTTTTTTTTTTTTTTGCCGGAGCTGTCCAAGTAACTTTGCATCTTCGAACTACTGGAACGGTTGTCAAAGTGTAAATTAGGCGCTCAGCAAAAATAATGAGTCATCTCCTCCTTCTTGATTTATCGTCGACACGTTTGATCGGTGTTAGGCCCGAGGAAAAAAAAGAATTTGTCCCAGGACCTAAAAAGTTGACTTTAAAATATATCTGTGTGTTTGTCCTTCGCTCGAATCCATATTGTATCATTTTGGACGACTTATTTGTTTTGGGAATTCCTCAATGCACGAAGCCGGTGACACGATAATTAGCCTCTTCTGGCTCGTGAGGTGGGTGGGGGGGGGAAATCAATGTGACGCTCTGCACAGTCATTACCGGCGAAATGGAGCAGCCCTGTTTAGATGTCGATTTCCGATACCGACTTTGTGTCTTTGCGCAGGAAAGAGGCGGAAATGCCTTTTGTCCCGGCAACAAAAGATGCCAGGTGATGTGTAACTTGTTTGAATGCTGCATTGTGACGCCATAGTGATCATCGTGTCTGCCAACGCTACTTTGTATGAGTCAATGGTCCACTTGCAACTTTTTCAACCATTTGAGTTGTAGTACAAATTGTTATCAGTCTCATTTGTCAGCCTTTTTGTGACCTCTCCGTCCTAGATAGCGAGCGTCTAATGATGCGCCCGTCCGCCGCCTGTGGCGCAAACACAGTCGAGACGAGTCACTGGTCCGTCCTGCCACTTGAGACTTTGCCGTGATTTGGAGTCGGGCTGCCAGATCCAATTGGGAATGGGGTTTTTGATTTGATTGTTTTGTCACTCGCCTTCAAGGCTCGACTGGAACCGTCGAGTTTTGAGTGTGGCCAGCTCGTGCTGACCTGTGAAAATTCAGTCTAGCTTGATGATTATTTCTCTCAGCATTGAGAAACAAAGCTCGACTTCTCGACGCTGAATGGCATCAAAACAAGACAGGGAGCGGGGAAACTCGCTTCACTTCCGTTGTCGGCACAGTAGACTGCGGCGCTGCCGAGCTTTGGCTGGATGAGTTCAATTAAAAAAAGGCCCCGCAGCGAGATCATAATGAGAAGTGAGCGTGGTCGCGGTGGCAGCTTGGGCACAACATTAGCAAAGGATCTGGAAGTGTGCTTTTTCTGCATCGCTCACTTCAGTGACATTGCCAAGTTGCGCTAGCAAATTGCTACCGTGGGATAACATTGAACGCGGCGCATCCTAAGCATCTTTTCCCGCGATGACCACCCGGGGAGCGGCGCCTTTTTTATAGCCGCTCGTCCGGCTTCACCGCGATAAGAGTATTATTGTCGCCACGGCAACCGCACTGCGACGCGCTCGCCCTTCATCATACCTGGCTGAGACTTTTACTCGCTCGCCATCCTCCTCCTGTTAGGTGAGTGAAATTTTACCCCTGAGTGACCCCTAAGGTGACACTCCACTCATTTTTATAGCTCAGAGCAGGGATTGTGGACCGGTGGTCCGCGGCCCTCTGGTGGTCCGTGGCGGTATTGCAGGTGGTCCTCGAAATTGGAAATGGAAAAATAATTGTCTCATTTTTCAAAATTAAATGGCTCTATTATTCAGACTTGATTTGTTTTCCAGCTAATTTTGTGATGTCAAATGGAGCCGAGATGCCTGAACTGTCCGCTGCTCGGCTCGTGTTAAATTCATGGCATGCAAATAAGAGGAATAAAGTCGTATCCCGGTTTTGAGGATTATCTTTCTTGTCCAATTATCCAAAGGAGCCAAAGGGGAGGCCCGACGGAAGGATGTCAGATGACTTTGCAAAGCCCTTACGCGACCTTGTTTTGACCACGATCGATGATGACGTTTGGGTGCCGATGCGCTTTTAAGCCCTTCGGCCAAGTGTCAATGATAGCCTTAAGCTTTTAGGAGCCCAGCCAAGATGGAAGGCGGTGGAATTAAATGTTCCTCCGTCCTCGGAATCCTGCCCTTCGGCTTCTCTCCGAATTCCGAAGCCTCCGTGGAGACTTGTACTAAACGTGTCCGCGGAGTCTCCAGTTTGGCTCGGATGCGTTTATCTTTGGACACTTTCCTTCTGTAGTGGTGCCGTGGAGCTCTTCAGAAAGAATCTTAAGATGCCAACGCGACAGGCAGTAGAAAGCGATGTAGTACCCTGGCTGGTAGACAGGGGGCGCTTGTGCATCTGGGATGCTGGAGGAGACGATTCTCCCAGCGTGATGGTCTTGCGCCGCCGGAGCATCATCAGCGGTGGCTCTCCCTCACTTTCTCTGCTCGCCGCTTCCCCTTCACTCCTTTTCCACGCTCTCCCGTTTTGTGGAGCCAAGGCATACAAGGCAGAGTGAGCTGGTGCGAGGCGGGCAGGGGAAGGGGGGGGGGGGGCGTTCCGGTCCTCGCGACTCCATTGCAGCGAGCGGAGATTGAGTTGGGTGACGGGCGAATCCCAGCGGGAGAGAACCGCCGTCGCCTTCCCGCCAGAGGAGATAACTCGCCATGGGAAACCTGTGGCGAGAAGGACGCTGACCACGGAAGGAAGCGAGGTGCTGTCTAACTGTGTCGTCTTAACGTGCGTGTGATTATCTTTTTGTTGTTGTTGTCGTCCCTTTCCCTCAGCATCCCCGGCTCGTCTTTCTCATGCAAATGCAAATGTAGTCGTCGGTGTGCCGTTGGCTTTGACCGAGACGCAGATGCGCTCCTTAATTCATTCGAATGGCGCAAATGAGTTGGGCTCTGACGGACGAGCGCATGTGTGCGTGTCTACGCCGGTCTTGCAATTATTTCCTGCTCAATATGAATGGAAACTTCCCAACTAGGTTACTCGGAAGAATATCTATATTTTTTTTTGCTCACCGTGGATGTCGTGGTGAAGAAGATGGGGCCGTCTGAAGATTGGTTGTATTTGCGTCGAGACTTGCCTTGCGGAATCCCACAAGTCACGTCAGTCACGCACGCCCCCCCCCCCCCCCCCCTCCTTCTTCATTTTAAATGTGATTATACGGCTGCGTGGCAGGGAAGATGGATGTCGTATTTGTCAGGGGAACCCAAGAGGGGTCAAGTTGATGCTTGTTTTAGCGCCCCCTCCCCTATCTTCTTCCTCTCGGCTCCCCCTTTGGGATTTGCTGTGGCCTTCCATCTCTCTAATCCCCTACCTTCATTCTTCTATCGCCCACCACCTTCACTTTATTTTTTTTCCCGCATGCTGAGCCAGCGAGATGAACCGGTTCCTTGCAAAAATCCATTCACGGAACTCGCGGTGGGGACGCGTTGGGCTCGGCGGGTGATTTATACGCCGAGGTTCTGGCTGCACGTGCTCCAATTAGCACCTCTGAAAGTTGGCTATCGTTTATCGGACAACAGAGCAGAAGAGTCGCCCTAGTCACCTTTGGCGGCCATTTTGGGGCCACTGTAATATTTCGACTTTTCACCACCATGTGATTGTGTTGATGTGCCAGGCGGCGTGATCAACAAGGACCTGTGCCGCTACCTCAACCTGCGCTTCCAGAAAGGCTCGGTGGACCACGAGCTGCAGCAGATCATCCGGGACAACCTCTACCTGCGCACCATTCCCTGTGAGTCCATTTTTTAACTCTGTTTTTTGAAGCCCGAAAAGTCTCCAGAGTTGTCATGTTTCTTGGCCAACACGTGCTCAAAGGTCAGCCGTGCATTATTTTGTTGAAACTCCCAAAAGCTAGTGTCTGCTGAGCTGCACCTTTTATTGGGTGTCTGTTCAAGTCTGAAGTGGCGGGGAGGTCGCCCGAGGGTTGATTTGGACTCTGGAATCTCAAGCTTCTGTCTGGCGCTAATTTGCCGCATTAGCTGCACGGCGAGTCGACGGTTTAGTGGTGGAAATGAAAAGTTCGGATTTGATGCGTTCCCTCTTGAAGGGGCTCGACGGTTGCAGCTCGTCCGTGGCATTAAGGCCGACGGTCGGCGTTCCCTCGCAACGCCAGGAAGCCAGATCCTTTTTTTGTTTGCGGAGGAAGCATCATTTCCCCGGAAGAACAAATTGGAGGACAAATACAGGGAGAGCGAGACAATAAGTCAATGGAGCGCACGGCAAAAAGGCTGCTTAAACAGCGCCCTAATGAGACGTTGCTCCACAATGGGATGGATGGAGGGAGGGAGGGACGGACGGACGCACGCACGCAAGAGAGGAGGTTGCGTAGCGCGAGCAAATTGATGCCAATTGCTTTTCTGCAATTTGGAATATCATGTTCGACTCCGACGGCGCAAAAAGTCGAGGAGAAAATGGACGGCGGCTCTCTTCATAATAGCTTTGGCATCAAAGCATGACCCAAATGCACTTGTGCTTCCAAATGAAGAAACTGGACGTAGCCCATCTTGGTATTTGATATCTCCCATGCTTTGTTGTCACTCTTTTGTCTAATGGTAACAGCTCTGGGGAATTGAAAAGCGGATTTGAGGTTTAGCCCTCCCTTTTCCATTCCTTTGCGTGTTGTCTGTATTTTTGCTATCGGAGATTAATGACAAAGCTGGCAAATCGTATCGCTTGCCAAGCTGGCGCCAAATGTTTGCTACGGGCAAAAATCATCCGTCAGCGCCACTTTTTTGCGACTTGTCGTCGGTGGCGATGAAAAAGATAACATTAGACGACGCTTATCTCCAAACGGACTCCTGTTGATGAGATGTGTGAGATAAACCTCCAGGCTTGAAAGAGAATAATCATCGGGCAACCATCTGAAGCGCGCAATTTCAACATTGAGTGGAAAGTAGAGACGGGGTTTTTTTTTTAAGGGGGGGGGGGGGAGTTGGCTGACAGGCAAGAGATTCGCAGCTTCACATACTAATAGAGCAACTTGGACTGAGTGAGTAGCTGGGAAGGGGGGGGGGGTAAGCCCGGGGCCTGCGCTTTAGACAAATTGCCTGGTTGAAATCCAAGGTCAGAGCGTTAATAGCCCGAGCCGTTGTGAAATCGGGCCTATCGTTGAGTAATTCGCCGAGATTTGATGTAAGCGATAGACAGCGGGGGGTGCGACTTGTGGACTTGAGAGCAAAAGTCACGTCAGAGGCCGATTGCATACGTCTGTTGATTTTTTTTTTTTGCTGCAGCAAACAAATAAGAGAACTTTTAAATGTCACACGGATCCCGACGAATCTCTCAAGATATGAGTCTGATCTTTCTTAGCCCCAAGCAATTGAATTGGGGGGGTGGCGTCCCAATACTTTTAACAATCTCGTTTTACGGGTTGGAATGCGAGTTAACGCATGGTTTGATTCTCTTTGTGAGTTTGTTTTGATAGCCGGGCTAGCGAGACTGTTTCCTAATGAGATGGAGCGTATGTTCCATCTGTCCACGCGCACGTTATCGGTTTGATCAGCGTCGAGTCTGGCGGCGGACGGGCGGGCGAGAAGAGAGAAACACACGCGTTGCCTTTTTCGCCGCTCCCTTCGTGACAAACCGACCGCAACAGTTTTGCCCGTGGCCTTCTTTGTTTAGTTTTGATAGCAAATCAAATAATTAGTGGGATAGTAAGAAGGCTAACAGCCCCCGCCCCATTTGGTGGAGCAATCCTGGAACCTTAAGTGACAAATGATATTTATGGATGCAACAAAGGGTTATTGGGATCATAAAGATGCCTTTAATCAAAAGCTCAATTTCTGTCATGCATTTAATCTGTCCCCTTTCTCTTCTCTCGCTCATTGGAGGCATGGCGCCGGTTTCCATGGCAACCCTTTTCCTCTCCCCGCCTGCGTCAAAGGCTCGGCTGCTAAAACTCACATCTTTTTCCCCCCCCCTTCTCCTCCACAGTCGCCCCCCCCCCCCCCCCCCCTTTACCTGTCAGTCCGGCGTCTTCGCACTTTGGGACCCAAATAAGGTGGAGTGGAAAGCAATTAACGGCAACGTCCCTGTAAACACAAAGCACGGAGTTCGGTTGCTGACCTTTTCGGAAATTACCCGTCCGTCAACGGCTGCGAGGAGGCGGTTAGGATCTCGCCAATCGCTCCGGACGAAATCGTGTCAATCGGCAGTCGGCCCTCTTTCCGGACGTCTGGCCACTGCAGTCGCTCCGATTATCCTTCTTCAAGATCATTTCTGAGAAAAATTGAATTGAAAAAATCGGGGTCGTTTTTCGGGAAAATCTGGACTAGCGATCCAATTGTTAGCAATTAGCATTGTAGCTTTTCTCCTAACGATTCACCCTAAATGAGGCCAAACTCGGCGTCGCAAAGCTGCCAGTACCTCACGGGAATGTTTAATGAACTTCCATATGTGCCATTCTGGACTGGAGCCCAGTCGTGACAGTTTTGGATGGCCCGTCTAGGAGGGCTTTCTCTAAAATTCTGGCTGGTGCGTCGTCGCGAGCGGAGCGGAGAGGACAGAGCGAGATGCTTGATGCGCTCCACAGAGCAGCTTCCGAGGACCAGCCGACGAGCGCCGGCTTTAATATTCATGGCCAGAGACTGGACTCTTTTACCCAAAAGGGCGTTTTGATTCTGGCCAACAGTCCCTCCCTCTGAAGTGTTCTCACACACACACACACACACGCTTCTATATTTATACGCGCTCCGTTAACAGGGATATAATTAGTCATTGGGAGCATAGTAATTACACGAGCTGTCGTGTAAACACCTTAATTGTATTTCTGACCCATATCTCACTTCTAATTGGAGGAAGCCTTGCATGTTTAGCATCCATTTTGTCAAAAGGCAAACTGATTTCCTGCTCGGTCTCATCCATGAGAGATGATTTATTTATCGGTAGCGTCGGAATTGCGTTTCAGGGGCCACAAGGGCGGATGAAAATAGCGTTTGCGGTGAATTTCAAGTGCTTGTTCTGATTGATGGTGGGATTATTATTATTTTTTTTTTCCTTTCCAAAGCGCTAAGAATGAAATAAAACATCAGCCGCCTCCTCCCGGTGCTTGGGAATGACACACCACGGTCCAAGAAAGAAGGAGGCTCCCCGGGGTCCCGGTCCTCGGAGGCGGCCTCACTGTCACACTTGTATCGGCTTAGCAGCGTTGGCCATGTTAATTACCGACGCTCCGTGAGGAATTGGCGGTAAAGCGGTTTGGCAAAGCCCTTTCCATCCTCAAAAGTGGCTGAAGAAACAATTTGATCAGATGAATTTACAAAACATTCTTTCCGGTTGTTTCAATTGTCATCGCGGCCCCATCGAAAAGGTCACCGCCATCTTCTTTGCTAACTTCATTTTGTTTTTTGGGCTTCCGCAGCAGCTTGTTTGGGCAGGAAAACACTTTCAGTCTCAAATCGTGCTCGGAGTGTCGACGACGGACGCCCGCAACGTCGGGAAAAGAAAAAAAAAAAAACAACCTCCCAGCCGCTTTGGCCTGATTTGCTCCGTCCTAGCCTCAGAATATCCAAGCAATTATTTATCTTGCGAGATTGAAATCTTTGTATGCGCCGCGCTCTACTTCTTGGAGAAGTGCGGCTGTCGGGGCCGCCAATGTGTTTGACCAAGCCGCTAATGAAATTTTCCATTGCTATGTCAGTTAGCATGTAGAGATCGATCACGCTAGTCATCGGCGATGCGTTGCGTAACACGAGCTCTCTTGGATATTTAGATCCTAACCCGCCTGCGTTTCAGCCGGGCTCCCGTGGGGCTGATTAAAGTTTCAGCTCATCTTCAAAAGACGCCGACGTCGTGCCGTATACAGTAGCGGGAGTCGTCTCGTCTTGCCAGCTGTTGTCATTTGAAAAGAAGGAAAATCCATATTTTCGAAGAAATTGTCTTTTTTTCTGCTTGAGGAATTTACGACTCTACGGATTAGGGTCAGTGAAGAAAAAAAAAAAGGGGGGGGTGACAGGAATTTCTCACAATTCTGACTTTAAAGTCAGAATTGTGAGAAGAAAGTCAGAATTCCCACATTAAAATCAGAATTCTGGCTTGAAAGTCAGAATTAGCTTCGACCCATGGTATTTGGCTTCATTTGAGCTAAGGATTAAAACCCGACGCTACAAACGCAAGCGCGGGTGAGATTCGAGACAAGCCGTCATCTCCGCACGATGACATCTGCGGGGAATTGACGAGAGCCAATCAGGAGGCAATTATGCCGATGAATGGGATTATCGTTAGCGCCTCTTGGCGGAAGCCAGCAACAATACCCGCTGTTCTCATTCAGCAAAGTGGCTGCTCCTTGCTATTTGTGTGGCCAAGAGAGTTTTGTTTTGAACCTCAAGGCTTTTGAATCATCAATAAGTGCCTGCAGGCTTTTTTTTTTTTTTTTTTTTTCCCCCTCTGCAAGCCGTGTGACTTTGCCGAACCTGAAAGCCTTTCAAAGTGGTTTTGATGTGCTCGGCGGCGGAAAGTCTGCGTCGTCCTTGTACGCTACAACATAAACAGCAACAAAAGTTTTCATTCATTATTTGAACTTATTGGCAACAACGACGTAGTGGCTCATTTATTAGGCCACGCCCCCGACCCACAGATACTATTTTTGTACATAAATGTATTCAGAGTGCAAATTTTCTTGATCAAAAACACAAAACAAACAAAAAAAGGATAGAACTGGCAAGCCGTGGTCCCGACCAGTTAGCGCATAGCCTGCGGCGGCGTGCAGCGTAAGCATACCTGAACCCAAGCGTGTGTTGTGTACGCTGTGTTTAACTGCGGGGCATATTTATAATTCACGCTTACAAGAGAGACGGACAGCTCGGGTAGACTCGGGCCCGATTCTGATCGGCCATAACGCTCCGGCTCGCCGCATGACTCAACCCGGTTCATTTGGGTCCTCCGGACATTTGACTCGTCAGATCTCACCGGAGTGTAAGGAAAGGCCTGCAGCTGGCAAATTAAGAGGATGAGATTCGGGCCACAGACTCCATAGACGCCATCCGTCCGTTATCGAGGCTGCGATCCAGTGGTGTCGCTACTAAGATGAAAATCCCCCAAATCGTCGTCATCTCGCTCGCACCCCCGTCCAAAGGTTATTTTTAGAACGGACGAAGCAAATAGGTCAAGGCTGTTGGTGCAATAATCACAATCATTCCTCCGCCTATGAAAAGATTCAGGTTCTGTCAAGACGGGAAATTTGTGACTCCGGTGCGATTACAATCAAAAGAACTTTCTGGTAGCCACCAAAATGGAAGATTTTGGACTGAACAGAAAGTTTCTCAGCCCGGTGACTTTGCGAGGTTGCGCTCTGTCCTGGGATGGCGTTGGGCAGAATGTTGACATTCTTGAGCCCTGGAAGAAGAAGGCGGCGGCACACAATAGGGGGGTTTTGTTTGAACTCCCTGCTCATGAATGTTGACATTTTCAGCAAAATGCAAAGCGGGCTGCCGAGTCAAGCAATTCATTTGGCCATCAAAGGCATTTCACCAAAACACCGGTTTCAAACTAAAAAGTAGAGAAAAGAAGACTTGACTGCAAATAGTTTTGTCTTTGTGACGGTGACGCTCGAGGTAAATGTCTTTGCTTGAGTTGGCAAGCGTAAAGATCGTTTTCTTTCGTAACAAATGCGCGGAGGTTTTTTTCTTTTTCCCGTCATTGACCCCGCCGTGTGCTTTTCTCTGCCGCCGTCCGACACTCGGGCCCAATTGGCTTGAATGTCACCGTTGCTTCCTTTTGACATTTGTGCTCAAAGGCGATTTTCTCACTTGATGCCGAGCCCGCTGTTGACAAAAGTGAAATGCGGCGGTAAAATCGCCCCCCCCCCCCCCCCCCCCCCAACCCTCTTGCCGGCTGACATTAGTATTCGGTGGCGGTCGCTTCCTGACACTATGTTCCTTCACGCCTCTCCCAGAGGATTTCCGACTCACCCTTCTCCGCGCGGTTCTCGTCCTCGCCGCCACTCGAATTTCCTCTGCGGCTTAGCTTTATTTTGCATCGCCATGGAGACGGACGGACGGCCGCGATGTTGCTCGCCCGCGTTGCTGTTAAAGGCGATTCAAACCTGCATTTAGCAATGGCATTTAGCGACTTGCTAACGGCGCAGCTAGTCGTCATGTTTTTGATGTCAACAAAGCGCAATTTGATTTCAACTGGAATGGAAATGTCCAGTGGACTGAATTTTTTTCTTTCTTTTCTTTGCAATGTACTTTCCAATACTTTGTAGCTTAATTGCAACTTTTTGGGGTCATATTGTCTCTTTTTTTTTTTTTTTTCCTCTCTCCTTCCTCTCATCAAGTCCTCTTAGTAGATATTTTTCCTTGCCGGAGTATTTTGCGCCTTAGTTGAAAGGAAATGATCAAGGATCCCAATCGCATCAAGGCAAAGCGTGTTTTTTCCACGCTTGTAAATAATTGAGACGTCGGGACGTTTAAAGCCAAGCCGCAAAATCAAATGGTCACAACTTGCCGGCTTTCAAATCCGTGCTCATGTCCGCCTTCAATGTCAATTTAGGACAGATGAGTCGCCTTGCCTCTAAGGGAATCCTGAGATTTTTTAGTTGTTGATTTACCATGTTTACTTGGACTTCATAGCGCGAAAGCGCCGCTTTCCTCTCGTCTGGTGCTGGAGTGAAGCATCCGTTTGAATGGCAGCAATGTTTCAAGGTTTGTTTGGACCACCGGGTCCTCCGGCGGAGTGTTTATGCGCCGCCCGCCTGGAGACAAATAAAAGGCAGCGCGCCATGAAAATTGTCCTCAGTCTGCTTTGTGTCTCGCCGCTTTCAGATCAAACCTTGTTTTATACGCCGTCGGTCGAGGCACTTTGTCAGCGGCAAGCGGCGCGCCGTATAATATCCCGTCGTCTCTAATGTTAGCAACGCCGAGGAATCGGCGCATAATCGGCTCTTTGGAGGCACGCCGTTAATTCAGCCCCAACCGGTTTGCGGTCGAAAGGAGGAACAGGAGTGCGGAACCGATGTCCACGCTCGGTCGGTTTCTTCTTTTGAAAAGTGCAACGTCAGCGCTTTGTCTTCTTTTAGGGAATGTTTAGAAGGACCTTTGAAGGCAAATCAATGAGCGGGCTGAACCTGAAGCTTTTATTCTTCGAAGTCCAAGTTGTGGAAAACATCCCCTAGCTGAGGTCGAAACAATCGATGGCGTCTTCCAGATCAGTACTCCCTAGCCGTCGGTGGTCGGGGAAGAAAAAAGCCCAGTGAGTCAAAACTTCTTCGGAAAGAGGCCAAAGGCCGAACCATGAGAGTCAAAAAGTCTAACGACCGAATTTTGATGACTGCAACTTTCAAGGACTCTGCCTTGCCTGTCAGACAGTGACCCCTAGTGGCGTCTCACCTCTCTGCGTAGTGTCGGGTGATTCATCAGCGACGTGTTTGCACACAGCGCCGTGACGTGCCGCCCGTCCTCCTCGCCAAGGTCCGGCGGCTCTGCCAACAGTCATGTGTCAAATCAACAGTTGGAGGCGCCGACTCGCCGGCGGACTCGTCAGAGTCTTTTTGAAGTGAAAATCAACTGGCCTCGGCGTGGTACTCTCCAGGAAAAACCTTCAGGATGCTTGACGAGCGGCGTGTTTATCATGTTTCCAAATTGTAGGTCATCGGCGAAAAGCTTGTGAAAGTGCTACGAGTAGTTGGAGGTCCAGTATCTGTACACTGGCGCTAGCTAGCTGACTAGCTAACCAAGAGGTTCGGTATCTGTTTCTGTACAGTAGCGCTAGCTAGCTAACGAGGCCAGCGTATGGTAGATATCTGTTTGTTTCGCGATCTGTATCCGACGTTAGCTTCCTTCTTGATTCATTCATTCTCTTAAATGCTACGTCAATGACATTGCTGCGCAGCCCATCTGAAATGTTGTTTTCGTCCGACGTTAGATGTCACGGCGATAAAAGGCAGTTCCAAAGTCGCCAATGAATGGCTTGCTAATGTATGGCATTGAAATGACAAGCGCAATGTTTACCTGCCAGCTCGCTCTCATTTTCAACCACTTTGGCCAAATCGCTACTTTGGGAAGCTATTGTGTCGTGGGAAAAGGGGACCCAAAAAAAAAAAAAAAAAACGCTCCATCAAGCTCTCATCGGCCGCTATCTGATTTCTACCATCAGCCCGACAGAAAGCAAGCGCAAATGTCGCAATGAGCTAATGCAAAAGAAAATAGAAAAAGCCGAACCCGCTCGGCCCGTCTGAACGGGAAGCGCTCCGAGGAAATCCACTTTGGGTTAAACGCTGTCCAAATGTTCTCCCGCATCCCGACGACACGCTCTGATTGCAGCCGGGACGGCGGCGTTTAGTCCTGCCGCCCCCGGCCCTGCTCCAATTCGTCTCCGGGCGGCCGGGGAGAGAAAAGGTCCTTCCAAATGTCAAGCAGTTCGTGCTGCTGCGAAAATGCATGTCGAGCTTCATCGCCGCTCAGCGCAGAGTCGGCATTGGCCTCGATTATGTCTCTTGACAACTGAATCCACTTCTTCCTAACACCCTCTGACTTGCGCTCATTTTTTTTTTCTCCCCCCACCACTTCTTTGGCCGCAACGTTCCGTTGAACTTTCTTGGAGAAGAGTTTAGCTTTTGCCGCAATGGGAATATTTTGGATTGAAGTAGGCAGCCGGCCGAACAAGTCGAGCAGTACAATAATGTGGCAAAAATGATTCACTTTTTAATATATTTATATTCAAATTTTTTCATTGCAATATGCCGTATATTGCAGAGAGCATTTTCTCCTCATTAAAAACACATTACAACATTTTTTTTTGGAGAGCCTGGAACACATTCCATTAATTTCATTGGGGGGGGATTACATTCCACGCCATACTTTAGTCTGAAGGGACTTTTGGAAAGCAGGTGAGCCGTGTCTTCCAAATGAGCGTCGTCACCAAGCCAAAACAAGCTCGCTTGTTCAAATATTTAGAAGATAGCATCTTTCAAGGAGCCAAAACGTTATTAAGACGCTAGATGATTAGTTTTTTGTCCGGTCGAGCGAAAGCGAGTCATCAGCTCACGGGGCTTTGGGCTCTAATTAACGTACCGAGGCGTCCGCCCTTCCCCGATCACGAGGTCCCAGAGTCCCAGAGGCAATAACGGCGGCAAGTTGACGCCGTCCTCGCAGGTCAACGCGAGCGAGCCCCGTGCCGGACGCATTCGGCGCTCGCTAATGGAGTCGCCGCGAGCGGCTCGTTAGCAAAGTCGTCCCAGACTGCGGCGACCTCTGGCAAGGTTTAAAAAAACATTATCGGGCAGCAGGTAGCGGACGGGTCGAGGGTAGCTATTTGGTACGGGACGCCAAATGTCTTGATGGGCCGTTTTGGACGCTCCGCTGAGCCGCAATTACCGTGAAGACAGAACGGGGGGGGGGGGGGGGGTGGACCCCGGAGGCAGATAAAGTCATATTAGCGAATTAAGCTAATCCGTCGCCGGCGCGAGTAGGGACGACGACATCTGGAGTTAGTGGCGGTTAACTGGTGGCTGGTCGCGGCCTGAGCTTGTTAGCAAATCTGAGAGTCCAAGAGAACACGAGCACTAGAAGTCGAAACGGATTCAAAACCCCCCAAAAAAAACACTAGCCAGAGGCTGAGCTGCACTGTTTGTTTACCGAATGGAAAATTGGAATCCACGTCGCGTTTGTGCCCTAACGATAAGCCAACAAGCAAAACGTGGGCCGCCTGGCCTCAAATGTCAGGCCGTGGTTAAAATGCCTCGAATGTCAGGCCGCCGTGAAAATGGAATTAAGCCGTCAATATGCTCCCCAAGGTCGTTAATTTACCAGCCTGTTATGACGCCCAGCTTGCGTTATTCCTCATCATTCCTCTGAAGGTCACCGCGCCACTTGTGTTGTGGGTCCCTTCACAAATGCTCGGCGGTTATGTAACGTCACGTCGAGCGACTGCAAATGGCGCTGGAGATTTGAAGGGAACCCTAACGTGTAAACTCCGCTTGTCCTAGATTTTGCCACGGAAGTGCGTAACTGATTGACACCTGTTTGATTGTCGACAATCTTTTCCGAGGAAGGAGCCAAGAGAGCAACTTGTGCTTTTTCATCCGACTGGTAATGACTCACGCCGTATCACTCGCCCAGGCGTTAATATTGGGCGGATTATCTCGCATCACGCCCCCCCCCCTCCTTCCCCATCCAGGACAGGGAATTTTGTGTCTGCAAAAAAAAAAAAATCATTTCCTACTAGGATTTATTTTCTCCTGGATTTTTGCTCCGGTTCCTGTTGTCGTTGAAGGATGCGGCGCTCTGAGGGTCGGCGATAAGTGGCTTCGCTCGGCTTCTCGCTGGCTTGATAGGTGAACACTAAGCTGAGCTGCGGGGCTGCGCGGTTATCTGCTTGTGCCGCGAGTGCATACGAGTGCGCCAATGCACTCCTTTTGGAGGATTGAAATGTAACGAGCAATGAGCGAGCGGTGGTGACGCTCTGCGAGCTCTCACAGGAGGTGCAAATTGGACAAAAGTACAAAAGAGAAATAATAAAGCATAGTTAGCATTTTAGCCGTTAGATGCTAGTGTTTTTTTGAAAGCAATGAAAAGATGGCCACCTTTGCACGCGTTATACCCATTAGCGCGCGCTAACGCGCTAATGCAAGTGGGCGAGGTAGAACAGTTAAATGATGAAGGTACGTCGTGCGTGACCCCCCCCCCCCCCCCGCACACTTTTGTTGCCCTCTGGTGTGTCGTCGGCACACGGAATTCAAATGTAATCAAGTGTATTTAATTAAGCGGCCGGCAGATGGTGGCACGGGCGATTTCACGCCGCCTTATGTTTCACGCTCGACATCACAACGCAGCGGGAATGCGGACGGCTGTGTGAATGTGACTTTCGAGTCCGTCACTTTTTAAGGGCGGGTTGATCCATCTTCATGATGATCCACTTTGATCCAAATCCACTTTCTGATGTAAACAAATGTGGGGGTTTTTTTTGGAGGTGTGAAGTGTCACCTCCAATCCGTCATGTCTGGGGCGTCGCTCTCTCATTATTAAGCCGCTTATGATTCTCCCGACATCTGATGGAGTGCCTATACGCATATATTATTCATTTGATTGGTTCTCGCTAATCACCTCGCAAGTGGCAGAAATGAAATCCTCCCGCCTGTCTGCGCGTCAGGAATTGTTTTTTTCCCCCTCCTCCTATTATGCGATTCATTGCGTTTTGGGAAGAACAAATCAATGGATGACTTGACAAGTGGCCCATAAAAAGAACATTAGCAAAGTATGCACTGTAAGAGAATTTAATTAAAATGACATGAAATGCCATGATTTCAAGGAAAATACCATATTTTGGGTGGTAAAACACCAATCCTTTTTTTTTTTTTAATATATATATATACATTTTTCCACCAAGTGTCATTTTTCTATTGAACCAGCTGCCCGACGAGTCCCCAAAACTATTTTAGTGGTGACATTTAATGAAAATAATTTTGCAATGTTGAAGAAATGTTTCGGACCCACTAGCAAAACGCTAAAAGTACATTACATTAAGAAGTGATTGGCTAAAATGTATATTTGGCCTGTGAGGCAGGAAGCGTCGGCCCATGAAAGCAGCGGACAAAGCTAATGACACGGCCGAGAGTGGCCATCGTGAGCGCTATTAAAAAGATCCAATTAAAGCGAGCAAGGGGCCGCCAGCAGCATTCCGCCAGGGATTTTTTTTTTTTTTTTTTCATCCATTGGACCGTCCGAGCGAGCTATCGCACGTAGATAGGTGGCGAGTGGGAGGGGCCTCTGAGCGGTCCTCGTAATTGGATATTGACTTAATGGGCACTTTGTATCGGCGGGTGACAAAAGACGTCTTTCGGGAAGTCGGCAAATGACTTTATGGAGGACGGCGCGTTCTTGCGTCTGCGGCCCGTAGATTGTTTAAGAGGAACAATTACAGCCTGTCGCTGTCAAGCATGATGGATGTTTATTATGGAAAAACAAAAGAAACCAAAAAAAACGGCAGCTTGAGTGGATTTTTCAAGTCCG
This sequence comes from Syngnathus leptorhynchus, assembly GCF_054491065.1. Taxonomy (NCBI): domain Eukaryota; kingdom Metazoa; phylum Chordata; class Actinopteri; order Syngnathiformes; family Syngnathidae; genus Syngnathus; species Syngnathus leptorhynchus. Next base: position 6,911,574 of record NC_141215.1, read on the forward strand.
CTTTGGAACATTTCAAAAAGGTCACGTTAGCCTTCAATGAACCCAACCAACTGTACGTCTTTTCGGAAATAACTGATTATTACAAGTAGAATGAATTGATGGGTATTTCGCAAACGGATTGTGTCATCGTGCGCTAATGTAGCGTAGCGACGACGGGATTAGGCTGACACAGCGGCACGTTCCCGTCCCGCCGCGGACACTCACCCCGACCCTCCGCCCCGCCCCTCCCCCTTCTAAATTCAAACAGATGACATCAGCCATCCACAATCTCCCTCGCTCTCTCACCCCGTCGAATCTCCGGACCGTGAAAAGTTCCCGGCGCCCGGTCTCCGAATCATCAAGCGTCTCTCGACGGAGCCGTGAACTGCGGACCGTGACCTACTTTTGATGATAAGACAGAGCTGGAGTTGCCATGAAAAGGAGCCTTTCAAATCTTTCCGCCACCAAGGACAGGAGACCTGGCTCTGGCTCCACGTTGAAAAGATGACACCGCGCTAGGTTAGTTCTGATTACGTGTCATCCGCCTGAACGCCGCCGCGCACCACGAGGACAGGCTAATGAAGGTTGCGGAGATGCGGCTGTCACGTACCGGCTTCGGAGCAGAAAGTTCCCTTTGACACGCAAAGGTCGGCCCCGTGCGCTAATGTGAGCCGACGAGCCGCGAGAAACGCTAGCATGCCGAGAACAAACCCCCCCAAGTGCATTTTATGGAGCGGAAACATGAATAAAACTTGTTTTAATGACCTGACTTAAGCCACATAGCCAACGCTCGCTTCTGGCGCCGTTTCCCGCACGTGGACCTTTACTCGCCCCAAATTCCTTGAGTTAGGTTGGCGCCGCCTAAACGGGCTGCAAAACCAAATTCTTTGCTTGGTCATGTTTCCACATCATGCTAACGCTAAATAAGCAGCGGCGTAGTAGAAACCCAAAGTGACAACACAGTTGGAGTATTTTTGCCGCCTCAACGGGCATGAATGGGCATCTGAGATAATATCTAGGGGGAAAAAGTCCCGATTCCATTAAACCTGGTCCTTTTCAATCCATTTCCACATCTCGTCTCTTCTCCTCCGAGGCGGACGATGCAGCCATCATCGCCTCCCGACGGGTATTAACTTTTCATCATCGGCCCAGCCAAATTGACTCTCTGGATTTTTTTTTTCCCCCTCCACTCCCTTTCCATTCACATAAATGATATATAATCACAGTTGATTAGAGTCGCCGCTCCGCATCGTGGGACAAATCTGCCAATATGCAGCGATGCGGCGAGCAAAGTGCAAAGAAAGCAGCTTTTGGCCCCATCCAGCGCCGCCTCGGCGGGCGCGTTTGTCCGCCCGCTAATCCGTGGCGCTAATGCCAGGGCATTAGGGCTGCCCCTCACTTCCTAATTGGCTAATGGCGGGATTACGCGGCGTACAATGGACCCTGCTGACACTTTGGAGACACTCAAAACAGAGGGTTTAGGGCACAGGGGACGCCACCACTGAACACGCTTCTTGTTTCCATTTTCTCCGCTTCCCGTCGAGCCGCCGCCCTCCTACATTGAGCTTTCAATCGACGACAAACTTTCATGTTTGAAATAGTCCTGAACTGGATTTACCGAGCATGAGTCCCGTTTCGAATTTCGTCCGCTGCCCGTTGAGGCGGCGCCCTCTTCTTTCCGTTGATGCTAGTCATTTGTTATTATTCATTATGATGACTTTTGATGTCCTCCTCCATTTTGACCGCTCTCATTTTATTTGCAGTGTGACTTTCCTCCGCTGCCCGTTTAGGTTTGTAAAGAACAAAAGCAGGACAAGCACTTTAAAGGATAAGCGTTGATGCATTGCACCTGTGCTGTCTTCTAATCTTTCCTCTTAAAGGCCATTAAAGTGTGTTTGTCGTGTGGTGATGAGGTCTTTGAGGGTCTAACGGGGTCTTCATCCACTTGTCACCCGCAGGCACCACCAGGCGGCCCAAGGAAGGCGAGGTCCCCGGGGTGGACTATCATTTCCTAAGCATCCAGCACTTTATGGAATTGGAGAAAAGCGGCGCCTTGCTTGAGAGCGGAATCTATGAAGGTGAGCGCGGCCGCCTTTATCGACGTAAACGCTTCCTCGTGCCGTCACGTGGGCTCATCGGGCCCGGATTGTAAAGGACTTGGCCCCCCGCCAGTACCCTCCGGGGACCCCCCCTGCTTTGGTGACGATAACTTCCCAACAAACGACCATCCTTCTTCCAACCTCCTGGGGGAAGTGATGAAATAGCAATGGCAAACAAATTTGGCAAGTTGTACGACGGAAGCAAAAGAGTTTTCCCGCGGGCCGATTAGGTATAGCTAGCGCTCATGAAAATACTGCTCCATTTCCAACAAGCGCAATATAACAACAATTTATCATCCATCTAGAAGCATCCATTTTATTTGCAGATAACTTTTACGGCACGCCCAAGCCTCCCGTCGTCGAGCCCGTCGCTCCGTCGCTAAATGTAACGGAGCGGCTGCCGCCGCCGCCGCCGCTGCTACCGGGCGCCAGAACCAGCTCGGAGGGCAAACGCAAGCGCAACAAGTCGCTCAGCGACATGGACAAGGCCAGCATGGAGCCACCCGAGGAGGAAGAAGAGGAGAGGCCCCCTGCCGTCGTCAACGGCGTCGCCCTCACGCCAGGTCAGACCCCACGGGGCGGCAGCTTTTATTTCATTCCAGTCTGTAAGTATCACATGATCACATAAGACATAAAAGAAGCATTGAGTAGGATTATTATTTTTTGGAATGTTTCCAAAGCGCACAGGGGTCCTGTGACCCGTCTAAGCCGGCCGGCCAAAGTCACTTCACTTGTCGAGAGGGTTCATCAGTGCAGGAGGGAGGCTTTTTACCTTTTCTGCATTTTCTTGGCCTTTCTTTTTTTTTCTTTTTTTTTCTCCATTTCTCAAGTCTTGCTGCAATAGTTCAAGAAAATTAAGATGAAGTTTTGGTTTTACCGCAATGAGCTTAAACAAGGTAGGCTGCTTTATTTATTGATTTATTTTTTTTACAACAATGAGGCTTTTTTTTTATTTACAATAAGATAGCAGTCAAAATGCCCGTCTGTTTCTAATCTGATTTCGCAACCGGAACTCGCTTGATGTAATTGTGGATTAGAGGAGCCCAATTTTCCCGGGATAATGGGGATTCCGCAATTTCCCCTGCTGTGCGCAGGTAGCCGGCTTTTTCAATCAAATCAGATTTTATTTTTATTTTTTTCCTGCCCCAAAACAGGTTGGATGGATGCTTTGTTTTTGTTTGTTTAGTTTGACACTAATCTTTTTTCTGGACAGACAGGCCCTCCCTCCCGTGCGTCAAAGTAGGCCACCGAGTAGGCAGCCTGCGCCTCTTCTCAATCCCGATTGTTCTCCTCCTCCTTGTCCCCGCAGAGTCGAGCGAACACGAGGACAAAAACGGGCCGAGCGAGACGTCGCCCCCGCCGGGCGATGCCCCGACCGAGGCGGACCCCGGCCGCTCCCCGGAAAGCGGCGCCCTCCCCAAGATGGAGGACAGCGACGAGCTGGGCCCGCTACCCGACAACTGGGAGATGGCGTACACGGAGAAAGGAGAAGTCTACTTCATCGAGTGAGTGACACATTGAGGGCGGGGCGGGCGCTTGGGTATTCGCCAAATACGGGGACCGTTTTTACTAAGGTACTTAATAACAATGATAAATCTATTCTGTTTGTTCATTTATGGAATTGATGCAAGTCGTCATGTGGTCCGTAATGCATTTCAAAAAAGCAGATTCAGAAGAATCGCATTGTTGTTTCAAAGATTTTTTATTTATTTTTTTTCCCCCTGCATTTGTGCATTGCTCTATTTTCACAAATTATTTGTTTTAGTTGGTTACTTTTTAAAGTCGTCATTTTATTGTTTTCGACTTGGGCCACTTCGGCTTGCATTCCTCTATAATGAGAGCCCGGCAGCAAATTAGAAGTATCGATTGTGATTTTTTTTTTTTTTTTTTTTCTTCACCAAACCGTTTGTTCCAAGCACTCAATTAGGACTCGGCCAAGCTCCCACCTCTCATGCTTTCCCTCCCTCCCTCCCTCCTTCCTCTCTCACTTTCTCACACATCTCGTTGGCTCACTTGTTGTTTTTGCGAAGCCACAACACCAAGACCACGTCGTGGTTGGACCCCAGACTGGCCAAGAAGGCCAAGCCTCCCGAGGAGTGCAAGGAGGACGGTGAGTTACGCGCACTTACGCCACTCTTATTTATCTACTTGGACTTAAGATGGACCGGCTCTTTACAAAGAATTCTTTATTCTCTGCTGGGAGCGAGCTGCTGTGTGCTTGGGGCGCCCACACACACACACACACACACACACACACACACACACACACACACACACGCGCGCCCGGACGTGTCGTCCGTCTCCTTCGTCCTTCCCCTGATGGCCTTTAGAGACGATGCGTTCAGGAGCACCGGGATAGAGTTACCTTGCTGCTAAATTTAACAAACAGGGCCAGCCGTCCGGTCAAAGCGTTGCCTTTGCTCAAAATGGCCGCATCGGGACATATTTGGTCTAGCGTAGCGATAGCAAATGAAAATGAATCTAAAATTGCCAATTCCTTCCAAAATAGCTAGCTAACCCAGCCGGCTGACGCTTTTGCTAAGGCGCGCTCGACATCACAGCCACCTTGTCGTTACTCAGGCGTCTTGATATCATCGGGATGCGTCTTTGTCCCACTTGCTTTTCCTTTCCTCCGTTTCTTTTTGTCAGCAGGGTGCGCTTGTTGTTTGCTTTTTCTGTTTTTGTTCCAAGCGAGCTGAAAATGTTGTTTTTGAAAGTCTTCCTTCCCCGCCGAGCGTACGCTGGCTGGGAAATAACAACGCCTCTCACCTACGTTCTGTTCGCCACTAAACGCCTACGGGAAGGCAAAATGCAACAAAGTATGTTCCGGAATCAAAATGCAGTCACGTAGCTAATCTTGTATGTCTCGCAAGATTTGTTGTGATTAATTGAAATTTTTGTATGATAGAGCATTTTTTATGGCTATTTCAGCGACAGTATCGTGTCTCTAGTATCGGCACATCAAATCCAAATATTTCGAGACATACTTCAAATGTGACACAATTTGGGAGTCCCCGACAGCTCGACACGCGTGTCGACGGCAAGTGCAAGCGCACACGCGCGCTCCAATCTGGCGTCCTCGGGTGTGCGTGCACGTTCTAGAAATACACCCATCAATCATGTCTCTTCTCCCGGCCGCCACCACGACACTCAAGGTGAAGGAGGGCGCCGCTGCTTCGCGCCCGATAATAACTCACCTGTGGCGCGCATGCACGCACCGCCACGCACGCACCGCCACGCACACGCAGCGGCTAAAGTGTAGGCGGTGGCGTTAAAGTGTACCGGAGCAGATTTACTGGCCCGATGGTGGTGTTCCAATGTGCTTCTTATCGACTCAGTCGGGGATTTAGTGGGGCCGCTAAGGTAGCTCGCTAGCAAAGGCGGGCTAGAAATAGTGATACGCTCGTTAAAACGACAACATTGGCCCTGAAGAAGTTGCAGAATATCGATATTTGGCATTTAAAGACAAATATTGATTTTCCAAATGCCGTATCGTAGCAACATTTGACGCCTATGCGCATTCCATAGGCGCCCCCGACCGAAGCCGTAAATGTTCCGTGTTAAAGGTCATTGTTCACAAAAGCAAAAGAATTCCTTCCGTTCCGCCTTCGCGGCCGTTCGTGACCCGGCCGATTTTGACGGGCTCAAAAGAAAACGCCGGCTTGTTGACGAGCTCTCGTCGGCGATCGATGAGGTCGGCCCGGGTCTCGGCCGCCGACACGTTTCTGCTGAGATCCTCACTCTTTGCTCCGGAAGGAAGCACGGGGCGGAATGAAATGGCTTCTTTTTCCCGCAGTGGGCCGCTATTTATCACTTTGAATCCGCAGCTGGGCCGAGGGGGCTTGTTCACGCCAGCCACATTCGCCCCAACGTCTGACAGGCCCCTTTTAGCACGCCTCTGCATTAAAAGCTGATCAAAAATGATAACCTCGAGAGACAAATGGGGATATGAATCGCTCGAAAGCTTTTGAATGGATCATTTGTCCAATCAATAAGGGGGCAGCGCGGTCCCACAAGGTTGCGGTGCGTTCCATAAAAATGGGAAATCGGAAACTGCGTCGAAAATCAATTTAGCCGATACAAAACAAATAGCACAAGCTTAACCCGGCATGGTTGTCTGCCGTGTTTTGGTTTACGTTCGACCAAAAGACTATCATATATTTATAATTTATAATATTTATCCTTTGGTTAGGTATAATTGGAATGTCATCTAGTCACAAACAAAACATCAAAATGTCGATTTTTAGCCTGAGGACACTGGTTTATTTGCTTATTAGCTTCGGCGCGCTAGCGTACTCCGGCTAAATCAAAAGTCAAAGTCAAAGTCCGCTTTATTGTCAATTTCTTCACATGCCAGGCACACAAAGAGATCGAAATTACGTTTCCCACCGTCCCACGGTGACAGTACACAACACGCACATCAAACAGCACAAAGAGTAAAAACGAACAGACAAGAGCAACAAATAAGTAATAAGCAAATAACCCAAATAATAAACAATAGACAAATAAGAGCAGCAAAATGGAGCAAGCGCGCTAATAGCAGACAGCCAGAAATGGACACTTTCAGCTTAAACGGAAAGTGAAGAGAAGAGATGCAGCTTTTCCCTTGCGCGTGGGAGGATGCAAGTACACGGGACAGACACTGCGAGCGGAAACTGGGCCAAGGAATAATATTACGTGAGCACACAATGACCACCCAGAAGAAAAAGATGCAGGACTCAGCGTTTTGACAAGCAGACTCCAAAATGTTTTGTCAAAACTTTTTGGGGCAACAAATCAAAGACTGCACTTCACATTGAACTACTTTTAACAAAGCCACTCGAGCAAGCTATAGAAAATAAATCAACTATTTGAAGCAATTTTTGGGGAGTGGGGCGTAATCTGAAAAAAAGTTTGGTTTGATGTGATTTCATCCGTCAATTTGTGTCCAAATGCTCGTGTTTTTTTTTTTTTGTTTGTTTGTTTTCTTCCTGACTCGAATTCTTTGATGTCTGTTTCCAGAGCTTCCGTATGGCTGGGAGAAAATCGACGACCCCATTTACGGCAGCTACTATGTGGAGTAAGTCGGGCGCATCAAAGGCGCTCAATGCAAAATCTGCCTTTTTTTTTTTTTTTGCTCGCACTACGTCATTCAAAACCAAAATAAAAAGCCATTATTTTTTCCCTTTCCCGACCGAGCCCGTTCTGCAGCTCGCTTACGTAACGTGGCGGCGGGCCATTTAATTAATCATCGTAGCGAGAGACGAGCCCGCTCGCCCGCCAGCCAGCCAGCCCGCCCGCCGCGGCGCATCTTAACCGCTGATGATCTTTTTGTGGTCGTTGTCACGGCGCAGCCACATAAACAGGAGGACCCAGTTTGAGAACCCGGTTCTGGAGGCCAAGAGGAGACTCCAGCAGGAGCAGCAGATGCAAAGTCAGGGGCTCTCCTCGCTCCCGCTTCCCGCCATCTACAGAGGTAATCAGCCGCCATCATCTAGCGATTATTCATTCGTGGAAATATGGATTTTTTTTTCTCCAGCAGCGGCAGCGGCAATAAATCCTCTTAAGGAACCTCTAGCCACAGGCCTCTTCATTAGGTACACCATTTACGAGCATCCTGAACGGTAGCGGAAAAAATCAATCAAAAAAGCTATCAATAACTAGTGTACATAAATGATGACATGCTAATGGCACAGAAGTGACATGAGTGTACCTAATGAAGTGTCCGTTGACCTTTCACCTCGGCTTGTTTACCCCACTGGAGCGGCAATGATGGGATGGCGAGCCATCCCAGTGAGGTTCTCTCTCTTCCACCTTGTCCTCCCTCTCAAATGTCAGTAGAAGATGGCGGCCCGCGCGCCGCCCGCTCGGGCCCGGCGCCGGAGCGCTGCCGCAGCCTGTGCGACCTGTCCTCCCGCTCGCCGCCGGCGCCGCGGCGCCCGGCCTCGCCTTTCGCCGCCGCCGTCTCCCCGTTGCGGCACGTGCTGACCCGGCGGATGAACACGAGCCCCCGCCGCCGCCATCCTTGCGCCCACCGTAGCCCCTCGCCTTTGTGCCATTCCGTCAGTAAGTAGGTCGGAGACAACGGAAGAATGCGGCGGGCCCGATTGGTAGCTCTTGCTTCCCGTTAAGGTGGCGTGGCAGGAAGTGAGCTTTACTCCCCTCCCCAATCTTCTTTCCCGTCAATGGAACTTTTCCCTGAATGGCAGCATGCCGCTGGCTGAATTCCCGCCGCTCCGGGAAGGGCCCCCTCCTCCGTATTCCTCGGAGAAGAGCCGGCCCTCCGTACCTGCATTGTGATTGTCCCACCACCCGCATTCCCTGCCAGTATTCTGCCGAGCCACATTGGCTTTGAAGCCCCGCCAGCCACGGATGCCTTTTGTGTGTAACGGCCGTGTTCTTTTTGATTGGGTGACAGAGAAGCCGCTGTTCACGCGCGACCCCACGCAGCTGAAAGGCAGCTTCCTGTCCACGGCGCTCCACAAGAGCAACATGGGCTTCGGCTTCACCATCATCGGCGGCGACGAGCCCGACGAGTTCCTGCAGGTGAAGAGCGTCATACCCGACGGGCCGGCCGCCGCCGACGGCAAGATGGCCACAGGTAGGAAGACCCCGTGTGGATATGCATTATGGGGAGGGACAAAAGTATTCCGATGAGGGACTATACTTCCGAGATGTGAACTGTCCCGACATTTATGTATATCCCCCCCAATTCCCGTCTCGCCTCCTCAGACGCAGCGTCCTACTTCTTGTAGCCCACACTAGCGCACGACACAAAGTGGTGCCGAGGAGGTGTGAAATTCCCGCTAACGTTCTTTCGGCACGATGACACGGCAGGGAATTTAAAGAACAAGTGTCGGCGCCTTCGCCTCCCGTCACCTTCGCCGATGTCCCCGGCTGGCCCAAAGCAGATATTTAACGGCTGCTTTTATGACGTGCGCTGAAGGACACTGAGCGAGCACACGCTTTGTGTTTTAATCAATGAGCAAAGGAGCTTTGCAGTTTTTTTAGCCCCGCCCCCGTAGGCTATGACGACACCTGTAACAGAGCGGCATGCTAGAAAAAAATGGATTATTTTTTGGGTGACAAATGTTCTACAAACGACACAAAAAAGGCTAAAAAGATCAAACTTGCTCTTCAAGCGTGTCCTTGTGGTCTCCAGGCGACGTGATCGTATACATCAACGACTTGTGCGTGCTGGGCACCACGCACGCCGACGTTGTCAAACTGTTCCAGTCGGTGCCCATCGGGCAGAGCGTGACCTTGGTGCTGTGCCGCGGTTACTCGCTGCCCTACGAGCCCGACGCCAACAACGCCGACGGCGCCGCCGCCGCCGCCATCATCTCCCCGCTGGGCATCATGGAACAGCGCCCCCTTATGGTGAACGGTCGCGCCGGCTACGATAACTACCTGGACTACATGTCCCGCACGGCCCGCTTGGTCCCGGACGGGGGTCAGGACCACCAGCCGGACGCCCCCGACGGTCTCTCGGTGGCGTCTCAAGGCGAGTTGCTGACGCTGACCCTGGCGAAGGGCGCCGACGGCTTCGGCTTCACCATCGCCGACGGCGCGGCGGGCCAGCGCGTCAAGCAGATTCTGGAGCCGGCCGGGTGCCCGGGGGTCAACGAGGGCGACCTGATAGTGGAGATCAACAAGCAGGCGGTGCTGGGCTTCACGCACGCCCGAGTGGTGGACATCCTCAAGGAGTGCGCCGTGGGCACCGAGACCTGCCTGGTGGTGCAGAGACCCGTCACAGGTCAGAGCGACTGTAGGCTTTGGCGCCCTCTTGTGGCATCTTTGGACATTTCAGAAATCCTAAAAAAAAAAAAAAAAAAATGCGGCTCGTGTCGCCTGTCACACTTCCTGCGGCGCCATTTCAGCCCGTCTGCTCATATTAGCGCCCGAAGGCTCGGCGTGGACCCACTGTCACACACATGCTCATGCTAAGCTGTTATGTCATTATTAAAGGATGACATCATGTGACACCGGCGCCACGCTTCATTAGGCGCACCTGCACCACACGCCAGGATGAATCATCCTTAGCGGATATAATAAACATATTGTTGCGTATCTCTTTTAATAAGGCAACTAATAACTTTGCTCACAATCTTGGCTTCTTGCCTCAGCTTCATTTCCATGCGAATAAATTGGATCTTATTTGCCGCCAAAATTATATATATTATAATAATATATTCTGCTCTTTCATTTAAAATGAGAAATAAATATCATGAATTCATAATCATGCTCATTTGACTTGAGGTCCAAAACAGAAGCCACAATCTTTGAGAGTTGTATGAGCGACCGGCAAGTGGCAATAAACAAACATTGACTTCCTTTTGGCACGACCTTTAGAGACGCCCAGAAGGTTGACGTTGTAAACGCTGTCAACAAGAGATGATGTTCTTTGGTGTGGATGATAAAAGTTCTCTTTGGCTTGTAAAACGCCCAACTTTTTCCCCCCGAGGTCCGGTTTGGCCTTGCTATTAGCCGAAGCCGAGCGGCTCAATTCTCGTTTACCTCATCATTGGATTCATGTTAATGATGAGTAAAGACCCGATTCTCATCTTTTTTTATTCCGCAAGCGTAGCCAAATTCACTTACACGCCAAAATCAGATGGCATCCATCTACAGATAAGAATTCGAATCAATCAGGTACGTCACATTTGGCTTGGTTGTGATTTCACTCTCCCAAGCAGTCAATGAGTGACGGCTATAATGGTCGCCGTGACTTTTATGGATGGCGGCGGTGATGTTATTGCCGAGCAGGGCCTCCCGATAATATTTGCCTCCTTGTCTGTGCAGAATCGGGAGCCCCGAGGACGACTATTCCCGCAGACCCCTCGCCGGGTAGAGTGCCTCGTCGGTCGCTAGCGAAAGCGGACGCCGCGGGAACCCGCCGCGGGAACCCGCCGCTCATCCTGCTGTGTCTGTTTGTAGAGTACCAGGACATGGAGGTGAACTTGCGCAGGCACAAGTCCGGCTTCGGCTTCAGGGTTCTGGGCGGGGACGAGGCGGGCCAGCCCGTGAGTCCGGAGAGGCGTGACAAGGCTCGTATAGCCAAGGCTCGAATTGAATTGAATCTCATCCTAATTCTAATCCATTTTGCGTTTCGCCCCGACAGATCTTAATCGGCGCCATCATCGAGAAGAGCCCGGCGGACGTGGACGGGCGTCTGCGACCCGGCGACGAGCTCCTCTTCGTGGACGGCATCCCCGTGGTGGGCAAGCCGCATCGCTACGTCATTGACCTGATGCACGGCGCCGCGCGCAACGGGCAGGTCAACATGATCATCAGGAGGCGGAGGCAGGCCGCCGCAGGTTTGTCTAGCGTCTCCTCCTGAGGGAGGGAATCCCACGCCAGACACTACGTCGCGGTTCTCGACCCAACCTCTCCGCGTAGGCGACTCGTGTCAGGAGAACGGGCGCCACTCGGGCTCCACGCAGCACAGCTCACCGCGGAGCGACCTGACGGAGGCCAACAACGCCGCCCAGCCCAGCGACGTCCTCATCCACCGGAAAGAAAGCGAAGGCTTCGGCTTCGTCATCATCAGCTCGCTCAACCGGCCCGAAGCGCCCGCCGCCAACCGTAAGGCGCTCAAAAGTATCGGGACGAGCGGCGTCAGTCGCTGACCCTTCATGTCCCACAGCGGTGCCGCACAAGATCGGGCGGATCATCGAGGGCAGCCCGGCCGACCGCTGCGCCAAGATGAAGGTGGGCGACCGCATCCTGGCCGTCAACGGCCAGTCCATCGTCGACATGCCGCACGCCGACATCGTCAAGCTCATCAAGGACGCCGGCCTGAGCGTCACGCTGAGGATCGTCCCGCAGGAAGGTCAGTTTGCCGCAAAAGCGCTCGCTGCGGACTCGGGATCGACAATCCCCGACCTGGTTGTAGCCGAGGCGAGCGACCCGCCGTCGGCGCCCGCCTCGGAGAAGCCGAGCCCCCCGGCGCAGCAGAGCCCCGGGACGCAGCCGCCCGCCGTCGGCCCGCAGCCCGACCCGGCTGCCGCCGAGTCCACCCGGTCGGACGCCAAAGCCCAGCGGAGCCCCGGCGGCGGCGGCCAACTGCCGGCACCCCCGACGCAGACCTATCCACATGAGGGCAGGTAAGAAAGTTTTTTTTCTTTTTCTACACAACTGGTGTAATTGTCTGAAACGTACCCAGTTACAGATCGGAGGTGAAAGCCCGGCAGGACGTGAAACCGGACATCCGGCAGCCTCCCTTCACCGACTACCGCCAGCCGCCCGTGGACTACCGACACCCCCCGGTGGCCGACTACCGCCAGCCGCCCACGCTGGACTACCGCCACCCGCCCCTCTTGGACTTCCGGCCGCAATTCGCCGTGGCGGACTACCGCATGCCGCCGGTGCAGGTAAGCGAGGAGAAGCGGGAGCGTCGTCTCTGCCGTCCGACGTGACGCCGGTCGCTTTGCCCTCAGCTGTCGCAGGACTTTGACTTCTTCACGGTGGAGCTGGAGAAGAGCGTCAAGGGTTTCGGCTTCAGCATCCGCGGAGGGCGGGAGTACAAGATGGACCTGTTTGTCCTCAGGCTGGCCGAGGACGGCCCGGCGCTACGCAACGGCAGGATGCGGGTACGCCGCAAAAACCCAAACTGCTTCGTCTCTAAATCCTCATCATCAATGATTCTGGGTCCCATCAGGTGGGCGACCAGATCATCGAGATCAACGGCGAGACCACCCGGGACATGACCCACGGGCGCGCCATCGAGCTGATCAAGTCGGGCGGCAGGCGTGTGCGTCTCCTCTTGAAACGAGGCACGGGACAGGTTCCCGACTACGGTGAGTCGTCCTCGGCCGCCGCGTCCCGGGCTAACGTCACACGGACGACGACGCGCTCGCGGCTAATGTCGTCCGCTAACCGCCGTGGTGTCACTAACTGATTGCTCTAGGTTGTCGCCCCCCCTTCTTTAGGAATGGTATCTTCCGCTCACTCCATGTGCATGAAAAGTGACACGCATGGCGCCCCCTATTTCGTCCTCATGGGGCACCCCAAGGACACGGTTTGTGGCCGAGCCAAATCTTCTTCTTCTCACCCCTCGCTCACGCTTGCGTGGTGTGTGTGCGTGTTCCTAATGTTTTGACCCTCTCTGCCTCAGACAATAATATTAGAAAAAAAACAAGCTAGCGGTGTGACATCTATTTTTTTTATTTTATTTTAGCACGATCCAAGGTGCTCATTTGCATACCAAATGGTTATGCAAATAATGCAGGCTTGTTTTTCTCCAACATTTCAGCACTAATGCTACGCACTGGCGTGATCGTGCGTCATCCTGTGTGTGCTTTTGTGCTTATTGGACAAAAGGATCGGGACACACATGGAGCCAATGAATTTCAAATGTGTCCTTTGAGCTTTTTCATTTTGGATACTCATGCTGTGTCCCGATACTTTTGTACACAAAGTGCTGTTTGAGTTGCCATAATAAGCATGAAAGTTGAAGCATGTCTCACTCAGCATGTAAACACGAAGGCAGACATTTTGTAAATGGATACAGGTTGTTTGCTAATGGTTAGCCGCTAACCTGAACGCTTGCTCGCTGCCGCCCATATCACTTACCAGGGAAGGCCCCACCTTTTAAAGCCACATAGCTTTTCTTGGCGTCTACATCATGAATTTTTATCTGAGGAATCGATGGGATCATTTTGAAGCGCTTCCCTGCGGCATGCGTTTTATTTTGACGGCATGCCGGCAGCTGTTGCGGTGGCATGCGTCCGTCGCGGTACTCTGTTCTTTTTTTTCGTCCGTCCTGACCCACGTCCCCGCCGCGACTGTCTTCCAGACAATGGCGCCTCTTGGGACGCTCACCCTTCAGCCTCTCCCAGCCTGCCGGAAGTAACCGCACCGCTCGATAGACTTCCGGCGGCGAGCGTCGGGAGCGGCGGCGGACGGTCCGACCGCGAGGGATGCGAGGAGCGGCGTGCCGCACCGGGACGCCAGAGAATTCCCGAAGAAAGCGGCTTTCTTGCCACTCCCGCCGTACACGCGAACGGGACGAGCAGGCCGGGCCCGGAGCCCGGGCGGGAATCGGCGGGCGGGAAGTCCGCCGTCTCTCCGGGGCCCTGGAAGATCCCCGGATGGGACAGGCTGCGGGCGGGAACTTGGACCAGCTAACGGCGCGAGCCACCGAGGAAACCCAACGACTCGTTTTATTTATTCGACTACGGACTAAATTATTGGACACCCTCCACCTTAAAAACTGGACGTTCATCCACTTTTGTTTGGAGGAATCAGCCGAAACTGAGAAGCAATCAAATGTAAGCAGATTTTTATACGACAAGCCGGACTCTTTTTCTCGGACTTTGCCTTAACCGGACTGCGTGGGCCCAACAACAATCAGCGTGTAAATCAAACAGAAAGGCTGAGGAGCGACGCCGAGGAAGGCATGGAGTGCCTTAGGAAGGAGCGAGGGGCGGAGCGTAGATGTTTTTAACCAAGGCTGCTAGTAACCATGACGACCATACATGACGTACTGTGAATCTGATTCTGTCGACATCTCGTGCGCTTTTATGTCCCGCCGGTCCTAAAGTGCGGCTTGGCTCGGCTCGTGTGTATTTTTGTACAATCAAGTCCGTAGCGCTAATCGTGTTGTAAAGCAGAAGTCATCTCGGTTGCCACGGTGACAAGGGACTGTCAAGCACAACTTGGAAGCGTCTTTTGTCTTTTTCATCACTTTAGTTGGGCAACGAAAACCAAAATGTGTGCGTGCGTGCGTGCGTGCGTGCGTGCGTGTTGATGACAGCTCAGAATCACTGTGTAGTGTAAAACGAGAAAAAAAAAAAACGGTCGTCGCCAGACTTGTAGGTATGCGAAGCAACTATTTTTATGAAGAAAAATGCAGCACTACAAAAATATTAACTTGTTTTTGTTCCCAGAAATCTTGTATGATACTCTGAAGACTCAAATAAAACGTTGACACAATAGCAATGCTATGTATTGACTCACTGTGCCACAAACAAATAGTTTTGTTTTTTGTTTTTTTAATAATTCATATGCGGAATGAACTGGAGTGATTAATTACATCGTAGTGATTAATTTGGTGTTTCTGAAGCAGTTCACCGTGTGCATAGCAGGAGGTTATTGTTAAATGAGCTCACTCCGTTCACGTTTGTGATTTATTAACTATGTTTAATCTTAAATTGTGTCTTTCATTTTTTTAATACAGTATAACCATTGTTCGGTTGGATAAACGAGGCATGCACATTTGGAATTGCAGTGCATACGTTTGTCCACACGAAGGCGCACTGAATGAAAATGTCGTCTTTCCCCTGAATGTCCACTGGAGGTCGCTGTTGACTGGCTTTTAAACCCGCTTGGCTTTCCTCGTCGCTTTACCAGTTTTTATTAGTCACATGTTCATTTTTCATTGGCGTCCTCTGTGTTGTGCAATGTCCGTAACACTTTCTCCTGGTGTGGTTTACCGTCATCGTGCTGTAGTTCCTCTTCCGGTTTTTTTCGGTTGCTACTTCTTCTTTTAGTGTAGTCATTGAAATGAGCCCAGTTTGACTGAACCAAGTGTAAGAAGAAACCTGTTGGCGGTTGAATGAATGCGTTGCATTCAATTTGAAAAACAAAGCGTCTGTGAAACTGCAAATCCTCTTGATCTGCATGATGCAACAATTGGAAGGTCATGACAGGTTGACTCGCATGACTTGTTTGACTGGAACAACCCATGGAGGCAGCGGAAATCCCACAGTGTATGAAAGTTCCTATTTTGTCATGTCTTTTGTCTTGATGTATTCATTGGTTTTCATAATGATTGCAATCTGCACAACCTTACCAGTTTTTGTTTCTCCCCCCCCCCCCACAGTCACTGAAATCCGATAGCATCACAGACGTCATCTGCAGAAGTGACAGTGGGGTCCTGTGGCCCCAAAAGACTCGTTTGAGTGGTCTGGGCCGTTTCGATACACGCCTGCACATACAAGCAGGCATACTTGACATTCTCCAGACACGGCTGCTGCTCAGCCTGTTCTGCTATATGACGCTCACGTCATCATGGAGGAAGCTTTTAGGTGTCCTCGATACTTTTGGCTGCATGATTGACACATTTGATTCTATTTATAGGAACGAACATACGTACGTGCGTGCGTGCGTGCGTGCGTCGGTCGATGAGGTTTCCAATGAAAGAATGCTTCAATGAAATGATTCGAAGAATTGAATACAATGACGGATAGAATAGCAAATGTGTTGAAGTACTCTGCCGTTGTGAAGAAACTATTTGGGTAGCTATCTGGAAGCTAAAGATACTGATGGAATTTCTGCCAAGTAATCAAAGAGGCGGAGTGTCATTGACGTGTATCAATTTTGGGTTCAGGGCACGCCGGCGTGAACGATTAGGATGCGTTCGTTGTTTTGTAACTTCCAAGAAACGGCTGCCTGCGTAGCGTAGCCAGCTCGGCGGAAATTTGCTTGACGAAAGGAAAGGCGAGGGGGGGCGGGGCGGGGCGACACGTACTGTACCCGTCTGTCCGTTCATTCAGCGTTGCGTTGGGCGGACGGGCGGGTACCACATTTGTCATCGGGGTCGGGCGGAGGCTTTCTTTTTTTTCTCTCTCGCTCGCGCTCTCTCGCTCTCTCTCTCCCTCCCACAGACTCAGTGGTGGGAGCATCCGTTGGTCGAGGGGGGCGGCCGGTGGGAGGAGGCAGAGAGACCGCAGCTGCCGCGCCGCACCGCACCGCACCGCACTGCCTCTTTTGACAGGCGCGAGAGGACTGAAGCAAGCTCGCCACTCATGGCTACGGTAAGAAGCCGTTGATTCAGCCCATTTTCAGGAGCGAACGGCGGGCGGCTCGAGTGTTGAGTCTCGAGGGCCGTGTCGGGAGGCGGGCGGACGAGCGGCGGAACGCAGCCGCGAACGGCTCGCCTCCCCACCCTGGAGCATCTTCGGGTTTTGTCGGCTGCGTGGCGGGAGTGAGGAACACACGCGCTTCGAATACAAATGGCGTTTGAAAGCTACTGACACGGCTTGAACGGGTGGAGTGCTTTGCTTCAGACGGGCGGACGTGGAGACGCCTGACGCCGCCTTAGGTGGCTGGGCGTTGGGCGACGCGAGAGTCACCAAGCCGGCGGTTAGCTCGCCTCCGTTAGCCCCGCGCATACCGGAAGCGACGATGTTGGCCTTCACAATGAAACAACGTGGTGTTTTCTGGTTACTGGTTGTTTTGTTTTTTTTAACGCTAGAGTCATTGTACGTTGTTGTTGTTGTTTTAATTATTATTTAAAAATGTTAAGCTTACTCCACTTTTTGATATTTAGTATTCATGGTGCGCAGTTTCCTGACGTGTCAAAGTCGCACTCGTACTTTCAAAAGCTGCTTCGTCCATTATTATCCATCCATTATTATTTCTGCCTCCAACTACGACTGGGAATAATGAAGTAGGAAGAACCAACATCAAAATACGGGGAGTAGCGTTCCTGTGGTTTTTCTCATTTAAAGTTCATGTAAACTTGTATTCTTTAAACAAACCGGAAGTCCGCGTTGTTACCACGTCCGCCTTGACGAATGCTTAAATATGATTATTTGGTTAAAATCTCATGAAAAATGTGATGCCTTTTATGTTTGCAGCATATTATTATGTAACCTATATGACGTGTGCTTTTAGAATTACTTGATTTTTTTTTGTAAAAAATACTTATTTGGAAGACTTTCATTCTACTGGAAAATAGCCAAATTCTTCCCATGTAGCAAATTCATCTTGACGCCTCCCCACCACATTGTGTCGCCATGTGCACTTTTAATAGGCGCTACATAGGTGGCATGACATTGAAGAGGAAGGGCGTGGCGTTAATAGTATGTCACCAGCCCAGTGATGGAGTGGCCTGATGGGACCAATGAGCATCACTCACTCACTCACTCACTCACTCACACTGGCTGTCATCCAGTTCTGTACACGACATGAACCTGAGTTCCAACCGTGCTAATGTATACACGCGCGACACTGCTAATTATAGCCAAGTCCAAGTCGCATTTGTTGCCCAAGGAGGCCGTTTGAAAACGTACTGGCAGCCCATGTCGCTGTTTTAAAGATCATTATGCTGACTTTGTAGCAAGAAGACACGAAAGTGAATCAGAATGAGATTCTCATTCTGTAATCCGTGTTAACTGTATATTTATACTATTTTGTACTAAATGTTGCTTATTTGTAACAACAGTTTATTCTTAATTGAATATTTCCCTGCTGGTAATTTGGTTTAAAAAAAAAACAACAACTATTGAGTGATTGCAGATTCTCCTTCGAGACCTTTTGGTCCCGGTGTGGATTTCTCGGTCCGGGTCGGACGGCGGCTGTAATTACAGAAGACGCTTCGTGTTGTTGACTTTGATAACTCGTGATTGGCAGTTGAATGTTGACAGACACATAGAATGTGAATTTTATTTTGTCTTTGTTTCCTTTTTTCTTCTTTAATCTGTGTAATCTTGTAAGATTAGAGCAGGCCCACCCCATCATGGAAGCGACTTCCTGCCTGCTTTCAAGCGTACTAACACCATCGTGCCAGCCTTCCATTTCCCCCCCCCTCGGCCGCCACTCTGGTCGGCTTTTGTCCGCCAGTGATGCTATCAGGCCGAGTGCATCTGTCTAGCGCCGCCGCGGTCCCCGCACGCACGCACGCACGCACGCTAATGGACGGTCCGAGGCATCGTAGGTCTCAAAAGATGGCCGACTCTACGGCGGCGCCTCGAGAACTTAAGTCACGGCTCGAAAACCCGATTTCTTAAATCGTCTTCCTCGCCGGCAGCACCTCTGGCATCCATCTGAGATTTGAGGTGTTTAATCCAGGAGCTTGTCGACGCTGCAGTAACATTTCCCTTGTCAGGTGCTAATCCGTGGTGAAGTTCTGCCCCCCCCCCCCACAGACACTTTGGATTCCTTTGATGTGTGCAAGGTTCAGCCGAGTATAAATTGTTATTTAATACAGCAGGCGACAAGGAACGCCATTGTTTAGTTCAGTGGGAGGATTTGGTTTCCGCGTCCGGGCGGGATTCGGGCCGACCTGCCAGGAATCTGCCGCGTACCAAACAAGACTCGATAAACGTGCTGATGTCAGGTTGACCTCGGAGAAATGCACCGCCGCCGCCAGAAAATATCCTTACGCACTTGATCTTTTACGGTCAACGTGGAGCAACCGGGAAGTATCGACACCTCGTCACGCGGGTCCAAACCAGCCACGGAATTTGTGAATCCTTCACGTTATTAACCCAAATTTGCAGCTGCGCTCGCGTCCCGCCCCGCCGGATGGCCTCGGAGGCGGCGTTTGTGGTCCGAAGGGAACTGGCCGCCCGCCATCGCCCGATTTATTGTATCGAGTTGGCCCAAATAACGTGGCACGCTCCATTACTCTCTGCCGGTGCGGGGGATATGATCTAATTAAATTGCAGGGGCGGGGCCGGAGCGCATGGCGTGTCACCGGGAGACGACGCATCTGGGTCGGGTTCCGCCAGGCTAAACGATATTTGCATCACGAGGCGCCGCCCTCGCTCAAAACCACTCGGAAAGCTCCAGTCGAAGCGTCAGCGGCGAGATTCGTGGACCCGACCGAGCGCTATTTGATTGTTTTGAAGCTTGCCTATGTTCTCCCGCATGCAGGATCAGTGCAAAGACCGGGACCCCGTCGGGGAACAGACGGACGTCCGGACCCGACCGGGGGTGACGTCCGTGGCCGAATTCTACGCCGGCAAGAGCGTGCTCATCACGGGGGCGACGGGCTTCATGGGCAAGGTTCTGGTGGAGAAGCTGCTGCGCTCCTGCCCGGACGTGCGGGCGCTCTTCCTGCTGGTGCGACCCAAAGCCGGACAGTCCATGCAGCAGAGGGTGGATGACATGATGAAGTGCAAGGTGAGCTTGGAATTTGCAAAACGCGCCGCCGTCGGTGTCACCGCCACAATTTGTCAAAAATGCGTTTGGAGACGCGTCTCATCAGCAAACGTTGCCTTGGCGACCGGGATTATTTTAAGAATCTCTCCTGGGGGAACAAGGACAGCCAGGTGGTCAGGCAGCGCAGAAGTGGGCAGAGCGGCCAAGCGTGACTCATCAAAGCTCGGGATCGACGCCGGACGAGATGGCCCGGCGCGTTCTGCTTTGGCCCTCACGAGGTCCGCCCGTCAAGCTAGGCGACTGCGAGCGACAAAAGAATAGCTGCTAGAGGAAAAACCCGTTGTGCGCGCTCGCCTGGTAACTCAGTCAAGACGGCGACCTTTGAGCGCTCGTATTGTCAGAATGAAGCATTTGCGTGCGAGATGGGACACGATAAGCCTTCCACACTTAAGTGAGGAATGACTTGTGTAAAACCAGTAAGGTTGCAACGGCCGCAATTTCTCCGGTGGTCATAAAAAACTTCCTCAGAGGCGTCTTCATGCCTTGACCTTCTTGAGCGGGCGAGCGCATGACTGCAGGGGCGCGTGCGTGCGTGCGTGCGTACGTACGTACGTACGTACGTACGTGTGTGGCACTATTGTTTCCCGGCGCCCGGCACCGGCACTGAAGAGCTGGTTGAGCGGCCCACGGCGTCGCCCTCTTACACAAAGGCCGCCGTTGAAGCAGCGCTGGCATCCCCCCACACACACACACACACACACACACACACACACACGCACACGCGACCCCTGTAACCCCGGCCATCATCCTCGGCAACGACTCCCTTGACAGAGGAAGTCAAGCCGCGGAAATTGCCAACCCGCCGCGAGTGGAACTGTCAAGGAAGCGCAAAGCAACATTTTGTTTTTTTGAAGCATTTGCGGACGACACGGCCGGCCACCCGCCCCGCCTCCTCGGTGCCAGCTGCTGGCTGGCAGGCAGGCAGGCAGGCAGGGCCGTAACGTTTGCGTTGCATAACGCTTGATGCAACAACAACAACAACAAAAAACCCCACACATCCCTCCCCGCTTGGTCCGGCCGCGTTTCCAGACGATGGCCTCGGACGGATGCGGCGCACCAACGCAAACAGCTGTTCACCGTCGGTGGCGGTATTTAAGAAGCATCCTTCTCCGCAGCGGGAATGGTCCCCGTCGGCCGCCCCTCCGACATTCCTCACTTAAAGAATCCAAGTCTTTATCAGCCAGTGGGCGGGATTGTGTGCACGCAGAGTTGAGTTAATCTCTCGCCGCGTGTCGGAATGCCGCCCGACCCAGAATGGCCAGTTTTGATTCCGGTTGGCGTCAGCCGCCATCCATCATGGACTGGATGGATGCTCTGAAGTTTGGGGAGGCCGCTGACGTACATTCCCGAGCGCTGACTCGGGTCTCAAATATTCACTCCACTTCACGCCACGGAGACGATGGCAGCCTCGGCTCGACCGAGCTCTATTTGCACGTGTCTTTTAAGAAACAAACGTCTGCTATTTTGCG
Organism: Syngnathus leptorhynchus; assembly: GCF_054491065.1. Taxonomy (NCBI): domain Eukaryota; kingdom Metazoa; phylum Chordata; class Actinopteri; order Syngnathiformes; family Syngnathidae; genus Syngnathus; species Syngnathus leptorhynchus. The sequence continues at coordinate 6,932,992 of NC_141215.1, forward strand.
CAGCTGTTTGACCGCGTGCGGGCGGACGACGCCGACTTCCAGCGCAAGATCATCGCCGTCAGCAGCGAGATGACGCAGCCGGGCCTGGCCATCGGCCCCGAGGACGCCGACAAGCTGGCCGCTTGCGTCAACATCATCTTCCACTGCGCCGCCACCGTCCGCTTCGACGAGCCGCTCAAGTAAATAGCCCGGCGCTCGTAGCGGGCCCGCCGCCTGGTCTGAGCGCCGCTTCCTTCCCGTCTCCCGCCAGACACGCCGTGCAGCTCAACGTGATCGGCACGCAGCAGCTGCTGGCCCTGGCCCGCCGCATGCGCCACCTGGAGGCCTTCATCCACATCTCCACCGCCTATGCAAACTGCAACCGCAAGCACATCGACGAGGTGGTCTACCCGCCGCCCGTCGAGCCCCGCAAGCTCATCGAGTCCCTGGAGTGAGTTGGAATGAATATTTCCTTTGACTCCAGGTAGGTAGGTCTCAATTGCCTGGCTAACTTTCCTTCAGGTGGCTGGACGACGGCATCGTGCGGGACATCACGCCGCGGCTCATCGGCAACCGGCCCAACACGTACACCTACACTAAAGCGCTGGCCGAGTACGTGGTGCAGCAGGAGCAGGGCGAGCTCAACATCGGCATCATCCGCCCGTCTATCGTGGGGGCCAGCTGGCAGGAGCCCTTCCCGGTGAGATATCGATCTTGTAATCCCGCTCAAGTGGCGGAGGATTACGGCTTTTAATTGCCGCCGGCGAGGGGAGCGGCCCGACCGAGTTCGCGCGCGGGCGGGGCCGTTCCAGAAGACGCTTAAGCTGCTTTCATCCGTCCAAACATCTTCTCCGTCCCGCGCCTAGGCTTTCCCGCCCGTCTGGCGTCGGGATTACGTTTGTGAGACGCTTTTCCGTATCTTGTTTCGGCGTGGGGGTCACACCAGTCCCGTTTTAACTTTATTCTCCCAAGGTCTGACCTTTGACGACCTTTGCTCAAAGCAAAACGTGTCGACCCGGACGGCCGTCGCCCTCCGCATTACGTTGAATACGTTTCCTAATCCTCATCCCCGAGTGTCATTTTTTTAATGATCTCACATTACATTTTTATACGGGGCTTTCTAGAATGAAGCCAAATGTCATTTTGAACTGTGGCAGTGCAAGAGAGATTAAAAAAAATAAATAAATAAACGTCTTGTCCATCTGTTATCGCGACCTTGCCTTGGCATCGGCCTTGCGTCTTTTCCTGTTGTGCGCGTTATCGGACGCGACACGAGTTCGCCCGGCCGGCCGGCCGGCCGGCTCTTCTCGCTCTGGATGCATTTTTAATGGTCTCTAATTGACAATCACGGCCGCTGCGTCTCCCGCCGCAGGCAGGCCGTAACGCGATAAGGCTTGAACACGCACGCGTCTCTGTTAGCGTGATTGATTTGAGCTCCCGCGCGCGCTCTCTCTCTCTCCTCAGGGTTGGATCGACAACTTCAACGGGCCGAGCGGCGTCTTTATCGCTGTAAGTAGGACAGGCTCCGGCTCGCTGGCTCGCTGGCTGACGCACACACCTGAATGTTGTGACACGCTACCTACCCGGCAGGCCGGCAAGGGCATCCTGCGCACCATGCGGGCCAACAACGACGCCGTGGCCGACCTGATCCCCGTGGACGTGGTCATCAACCTCACGCTGGCAGCGGGCTGGTACACGGCCGTGCACAAGTAAGTCGGTCGGTCGGTCGGCAAGGCCCTGCCCTCAAAGTGTCCAAGCAGATCCTAACGGCTCTTTCTTGGCCCCGTCCGTCGTCCGCAGACCCAAAACGGCTCTGGTGTACAACTGCACGACCGGCGCCATCAACCCCTTCCACTGGGGCGAGATCGGTAAGTCGCGTCCAGTGCAAGCACGTTGTACTTTTAGCTTCCGAAAATGTGCCTATGGAAATTGAAGTAAAGGTGGGCCTCTTGCGGCCCCTGCTGGCCACAGAAGACAATCGAGAGGAAAAAAATCCGCATTTGTGATATGAGGAGGTCTGCTGTTTGACCTCAAAGAAAGCAAATTTAAGCCTAAAGTGCATGATTACAATTTGGCCACAATGAGCCAGATGCTCACCAAAAGGCCCACGGGCCACACCTTGGACACGCTAACCACAGTATTATTGGATGTCATGTCATGGCATCAGACGGTTGATTTTTTTTTTTCCATTAGCAGGCGTGTGAGCAGGATATCCGGCTGACAGTGTGTCACGGGGGGGGGGGGGCATCTTTTTCTGCTTCCTGTCAGATTAGCGAGCACGCTGGGAATTGCTAGCAGATGGCCGCTGGCGGGATTAGGCCTCATTTTCACCATCATGGGAGAAAGAACAAGCTAGCATTGTGGTTTGGCATTCCGTTGATTTTGTCGGAGGGCCCTCCAGTCCGCCGTCCTCTCGCATCTGGTCATCTCCCGATCGGTTGCCGTGGCAACAGAGGCCCGCCGTGGCGTGCCGTGATGTAACGGTCCGGCGGTCACGCGGCTCCTCCGGCAGCTGGGAAGAGCTCATGCTTTTTGCATCCCTCCTTAGAGTACCACGTGATGTCGACCTTCAAGAGGAACCCCCTGGAGCAGGCCTTCCGCCGACCCAACGCCAACATCACCTCCAACTATCTCATCTACCAGTACTGGATCCTGGTCAGCCACAAGTTCCCCGCCCTGATCTACGACCTGGTCCTGCGCCTGTCGGGACAGAAGCCGCAGTAAGTCGCCTCCCGGTTGTAAGGGGGGGGGGGGGGGAAATGGTTCTGATCCCTCGTGATATCCCATCCAGGATGATGCGCATCTTCAACCGGCTTCACAAGGCCATCAGCCTGTTGGAGTACTTCAGCAGCCAGGATTGGGAGTGGAACTCTGAGAATATTAGCATGCTGATGTCGCAGATGAGCCCGGAGGACCGCAAGGTAGTCTCCAAGAGAGAGACTTCTGCCCTTTCCATTTGACCAACTGGTTTGCTTTGTCAGACGTTCAACTTTGACGTGCGCCAGCTCAACTGGCCCGAGTACATCGAGAACTACTGCATCGGCACCAAGAAGTACGTCCTGAACGAGGACATGTCTGACATACCGGCCGCCAGGCAGCACCTGAGGAAGTAAGTCGCGCAGCTCTCTTGAGTTAGGTGCGCCCTCTGCTGGTCGCATTCTGCCGTCGTTCAGTCAGGCCAGTCAATCAAACATTCATTCGACTGATTTGTCTGTAAACGTATGGAACGACACGACTGTTTTGCAGATTGAGGAACATCCGCTACACCTTCAACACGGTGCTGGTGGTCTTCATCTGGAGGGTGTTCATCGCTCGCTCGCAGATGGCGCGCAACATCTGGTACTTTGTGGTCAGCCTGTGTTTCAAGTTCCTGTCCTACTTCCGTGCGTCCAGCACCCTGACCAACTGACGGCGCTCGGGACAGCCCGGAGCGTCCTACCTACCTACCAACCGACCTGTCCGTCCGTCCGTCCGCCCCGCCCCGCCCCCACAAAGTGTCATTGATTCTGGTGTTTTCTTTCTCCTAATATATGCAACACAGCGCCTTTTCCCTCGCCGCCACTGCGTACTTGCCTTCTGCTTTTGTTACTTGAAACTCGGCGTGGAGTCGAGGAACTTTTTCTTTTGTGGGACTTCCGAGTCTTGTTGGATTTCTGCAGGGCTTCTATAATACTGCCTTTTTTGAAAGATGACGCACGGGGAAAAAAAAAAAGACTTTTTTTTTTTTCTTCTCTTTTTTCCTTCATCTGCCGTCTTTCCTACTGTTGGTCTACGACCCCTATTTGCCCTCTTTGTACTGACACTGAGTTTACTACTTTTTCATCTTTGTACTCAAAGCTTAGCGAAAAATTTGGCTTTTCCCACAACGTAACTGCGAGAAAAGCACACAGATGGTTCCACGGTGTCATTCTCAGCTTCCTTAACACGGTGATGTATTTGCGTCAAAGGGAAATGAACAATATATTGCGCTAATGCCTCTTTCACTAGTGTAAAAGGAGAAGGAACAAGGGAAAAAAAGTATTGGGCGATTTGCGGCATGACACCCTTGTAAAGTGGTTTGCTGTGAGAAAAACAAATGTGGGCCAAGTGCGCATCAACATCAGTGATTTTTGTGGAGAAAATTGAAGGTCCAATACAAATCTCAAAAGTATTCATCACTGAGGGGCACTTTAAAAGAATGTTTCCCCTCAAGGAGAGCAGAAGGGGCTAAGTACGCATCCATGAGGGACACCTTCAAACATGTTTGAAACTCAACCGACCCCTTTAGTTCAAAAACTCTGTCGTTCTTTTGAGTTTTCCCTTTGTACGTGTTCTTAATTTGAAAGATGTGTAAATAGTTATTCTTATAAAACTACCAAAAATCATTTGGGAAGTATTCTCGACATGTCTTACGAAACAGCGTTGTTGACTCTTGAGCCATTTGGAGTTAGGCAGCGGAAGGGGGAGGGGGAAAAAGGGACAAAAAGTAAACATTTATGCAAAGTGTGTTTCTGATTTGTGATGTGAGCGACCTCTTGATTTTCCCAAAGAGGATTACGAGCCAAAACGTCGTCGGATTAGCACTGAAGGCCAAAGTACTGTTAAGTGACAACAGCGACCACAAACGTGATCAGTGATGCCATCAGACGTCTGTTGTTCCATGCTTCATTAAGTGTGAAATAAACCAGACGAGAGTGCCCGTCCACTTTTGTACTGGCAGCGCTTGCCTTGTTTCATGTCTGTTTTTTTCAAAGACAAAAAAATATATAGATCTATTTTGCATTAAATGACACTTTGTACAAACGCTCTACATTTTTACTACGTCTTCGTCCCACATATTTTTATGTATCACTATATTTCAAACAAATTTTGTTAGATCAATGATAAAGCGTTTTGTCAATCAATTTAGTTTAGCCATCATTATGCAGTGACATTAGCTGAGTTGACTGTTTTTGATCGCTACGTGACGTCACCGTTGTGCCCGAAGCTTGGCCACGAGAGGGCGCTACCCCTACGCCGAAATGACAGCGAGCTGGGAAGACGAGCTGGATTTTGAAAAATAGACTTACTGATAATACTATTGAACTCGTCATGGCATTTAATTCACTGCAGGACATTTTTTTTTGCAATGTTTAAAAGGACTTACATGGCCTGATGGCAGAGCCTGAGGGTGGTCGGTGGTTCACCGCACAGGCACGGTCGCACGTAGGGCATGTCAGCTAGTGTTGGATCGTGAGTGAACGATTCGTTCAAAAGAACGAATCTTTTCAGTGAACGAATCACTTTTTTCAGTTCATATGACTTCAACCAGTCAAAACACTTACAGTAGTTTTTAAATAACGTGTATGCATATATATATACGCCTAAATGTTGTTATCCAATGTGTCTACTGCAATTTTACATTAGATTGCTGGTTTGAAATGTACTTTTATCGTTATTATTTTAATAAACATTTATGTTGAAACTTGTCTGGTGTTCCTTGTTTTTATATTCGCCAATTAAAACATAAAAATCGGACATTTGCTTAACTGCTTTATATGACAATATGTATGTGTTTTATGTTGTTATATGAGTTGGTTGATATCATAGATCTCTCAGGTATCTGAGATATCACAGATATCAGATCTGTTAACTATAAAGGACACCTGAAAATGGCGGTGTACCTAATGGAGTGTCCGAGTGACGTCACAGATCCAACAGCCAATCAAAAAGTGAGGGTGAGGGCGGGTGTGGCACTTTTCACTTTCATTTAAGCGTCGAGCATGATTTTTCCCTAATGAAGTGGCCTGTGAATAGGGACACCTGAAAATGGCGGTGTACCTAATGGAGTGTCCGAGTGACGTCACGGATCAAACAGCCAATCAGAAAGTGGGGGTGAGGGCGGGTGTGGCACTTTTCACTTTCACTTAAACTTTTTCCCTAATGAAGTGATTAGGTACACCTGTGTCCGTGTGACGTCACGGATCCAACAGCCAATCAGAAAGTGGGGGTGAGGGCGGGTGTGGCACTTTTCACTTTCACTTAAACTTTTTCCCTAATGAAGTGATTAGGTACACCTGTGTCCGTGTGACGTCACGGATCCAACAGCCAATCAGAAAGTGGGGGTGAGGGCGGGTGTGGCACTTTTCACTTTCACTTAAACTTTTTCCCTAATGAAGTGATTAGGTACACCTGTGTCCGTGTGACGTCACGGATCCAACAGCCAATCAGAAAGTGGGGGTGAGGGCGGGTGTGGCACTTTTCACTTTCACTTAAACTTTTTCCCTAAGGAAGTGATTAGGTACACCTGTGTCCGTGTGACGTCACGGATCCAACAGCCAATCAGAAAGTGGGGGTGAGGGCGGGTGTGGTACTTTTCACTTTCACTTAAACGTTTTCCCTAAGGAAGTGATTAGGTACACCTGTGTCCGTGTGACGTCACAGATCCAACAGCCAATCAGAAAGTGGGGGTGAGGGCGGGTGTGGCACGTTTCACTTTCATTTAAACTTCGACTCATTAAGAGAACCCCCCATTTTTCCAATGGTTAAATAACAAAATAAATCAACAATTGTTAAATGTACATGTCAACTTGTTTATTTCGTGATAATTCTTTTTTGTTGTTAGATGAATCGACTTGGCAGTTATTTAATGAGTCGTTTTTGGAAGATTGAATTATTCCACTTAGTGTCCAGTAGAAGGCAGCAAAGCGCCGCACACTGTCTAATCTGCAGTGGTGGAAAAGACGAAGAAGTCGTTCATCCCTTTTTCCTCTGTCCACCCTAAAAAGCAGACATCATGGTGAGTTTCGATTCTTGTACTCTGTTTTTTTTTAATACTTATAAAAGACCAATAGAACCGAACGCCGAATTTCCGTTCAAGTCAAGCATACTGAGGGGCACCTTTGGAAGATGACATCGCACCCACGTCTTGCCTCTCTTAGCTCTCCGTTAGCTGGCTATGCTAACCGGCGAGCACATGGGCGTATCAGTACGCTAGTGACTAAGATGATGCTAACTACTGGTAGCTCTTCGCCGTGATTACATTTATACATTTCAGTGTCCGTTCACTATGTTATTAATTGTTATAAGATTAAGTTTTTTTTGTGCATTTTGTTTAGCTTTCATAGCTCTTTAGGCGCCTCGGCTAAAGCTAGTCGTTTTGTCTTTGTGGCTGTCAGTCAGAGCCTCATTAAGGGATATGAGGTCAAATATGGGTAAGATGTGAAGAAACTGGTGAAATACTGCGTTGCATCATGTACTGTTTGTAAAAATTTCTCCTTGGATGTTCGTTGGCAGCAACGTTTTATCCTTTTATTATCTTTTCTCGAAGCTTCTCTTGGGTGCGGCGTTCAGGGGTGCTCGGATTTATTGACTTTTGAGTGTTTTGTATTTTTTTTTTTTAGATGATATTGTTTTGCAGTATTTTACAAGCAATCATTGTTGTGAATTTGCCTGATGTTTTTTCTGCAGGCTTCCCTTTCGATGGCCCCGGTTAACATCTTCAAACAAGGAGCTGATGAAGAAAAAGCTGAAACTGCCCGTCTGGTGCGTGTATTTGTGCTTTATCTCTAAATTGGGGGAAAACCTGTCAATGTTAAGCTCAACGATTTGAACTTGCCCCCGCAGTCGTCATTTGTGGGGGCCATTGCCATCGGAGACCTGGTGAAAAGCACCCTGGGACCCAAAGGCATGGTGAGTTCATTTGTTTGTCTTCCAGCTCGGTGCTCAAATGCCATTGATGAGCTAATGGGACATAAGCTCAGCTCATGTGCATTGTGTTTTTCAGGACAAGATCCTGCTGGGCGGCGGCAAAAGCGGCTCCGTGACGGTGACCAATGACGGCGCCACCATCCTCAAGGCCATCGGCGTTGACAACCCTGCCGCCAAAGTTCTGGTTGGTGAGTAAAAACACCTGTCGAGTGTGCACATCTACGGGGAGGTTATGCACCTTTTTGTTTATGTGTACGTGCGCAGACATGTCAAAGGTTCAAGACGATGAAGTCGGCGACGGGACTACGTCTGTCACCGTTCTGGCGGCCGAGCTTCTCCGGGTAAGACCCTGTCAAGTTTTAGTCTCAGAGGCCACACTTTATTGTGAATGAGGTGGAATACGGAATTTTAATATACTTCCTACACTGGCGTAACACACTTCCTCTTTGACTGACAGGAGGCGGAGCTTCTGATCGCCAAGAAGATCCACCCGCAGACAATAATCTCTGGGTGGAGGAAGGCCACGCAGGTAGCCAGAGATGCTTTGAGGGAGGCGGCCGTGGACCACAGGTGCTCTGCTCCGATTGGCTCCTGAAATTATTCGGCTGGCCGGCCGGGCGTGGCTATTCAGCATATCTAATCTCCAAATATTGCTTTGTTTTTTTTTCCTGCGTATTTCCGTAGCAACGACACAGCCCGTTTCCAAGAGGACCTCCTGAACATTGCGCGCACCACGCTGTCCTCCAAGTTGCTGACCCACCACAAGGATCACTTTGCCAAGCTGGCCGTGGACGCCGTCATGAGGCTGAAGGGCTCTGGCAACCTGGAGGCCATCCACGTCATCAAGAAGCTCGGCGGCAGCCTCACCGATTCCTACCTGGACGAAGGTGAACGAGCGCACCCGAAGGCGGCAAAACGCTCGTACTCTGATACTGACTCCGGCTTTGTTTGTTCAGGCTTCCTGCTGGACAAGAAGATCGGGGTGAACCAACCCAAGAGGCTGGAAAACGCCAACATCCTCATCGCCAACACGGGCATGGATACGGATAAGATCAAGGTGGGTGACAGCTGGCCGGACGATGAAGAGAAAGGGCCGAGATGACCTCGCCGATTCTCTCGTCCGTGCAGATCTTTGGTTCGAGGGTCCGCGTGGACTCCACGGCCAAGGTGGCTGAGATCGAGCTGGCCGAGAAGGAGAAGATGAAGGAGAAGGTGGAGCGCATCCTCAAGCACGGCATCAACTGCTTTATCAACAGGTCACTCGGCCATCCATCCTCGCTACTCCTGTTTTTGTTTTTTTTTTGCCACTGACCAAATTTGGACGTCATCGGTTGACCATATACAGAAATGTCATGTGTGCGTTGACTCGGCAGGCAGCTGATCTACAACTATCCCGAGCAGCTCTTCGCTCAGGCCGGCGTCATGGCCATCGAGCACGCCGACTTTGCCGGCGTGGAGCGCCTGGCCCTCGTCACTGGTACGTGACCTCGCTGCGATGTCATCGCCCGGTGCGCTTGAGCCCGTTTTTGAAAAGTGCGCGTGCGCCGTAGGCGGCGAGATCACGTCGACGTTCGAGCATCCCGAGTTGGTGCGGCTGGGCCACTGCAAGCTCATCGAGGAGGTGATGATCGGCGAGGACATGCTCATCCACTTCTCGGGCGTCGCCATGGGTACGCACATGAAAAGCCCTTTGGAGCAGTTTCTTTTTCATAATTCAATGCACTAGTGCAATACGAAATCCGTCAATTCCACTGACTAAACCTGAGTTGTGACGGTGCAGGTGAAGCGTGCACCATCGTGCTGCGAGGAGCCACTCAGCAGATTCTGGACGAGGCGGAACGCTCTCTGCACGACGCCCTGTG